>NC_139152.1:28071047-28741579 GCF_964270905.1 Leucopleurus acutus | reverse complement strand
TAACATAAGGTTGGGTCCTATGGATGTACTAAATACTAGATTATATTAGGAGGAAATCAGATTAATTCTATTTAGAGTGTGGCCTGAGCACCGTCCCCAGCATTGCTTTGCATTTTATAGATTTTCTCTACCTGTTTATTGAAAATATAAGTGATTTAACCACGTAGAAATGCTGGGTGGTATATATGGACATAATTTCAAACCATCCTATCCCTCAGTAGTTTTCTTAAAATTTCTACTTATACTCCAAGGTGATCCTCATATATTCCCATGGCTGACATTTCCCAGATCTTGGTTTCTCTCAGCTGCTTCTTTGTATAGTACATGGATCTCTGCCTAACTATGGCTCCCTTTATCTCTTTGTGGACTCATATTTCCAAGACTCAGGATGCTAAAGCTAGAATTTTTTTTTAACATCTTTATTGGAGTATAATTGCTTTACAATGGTGTGTTAGTTACTGCTTTATAACAAAGTGAATCACTTATACATATACACATGTTCCCATATCTCTTCCCTCTTGCATCTCACTCCCTCCCACCCCTCTAGGTGGTCACAAACCACCTAGCTGATCTCCCTGTGCTATGCGGCTGCTTCCCACTAGCTATCTATTTTACGTTTAGTAGTGTATATATGTCCATGCCACTCTCTCACTTGGTCACAGCTTACCCTTCTCCCTCACCATATCCTCAAGTCCATGCTCTAGTAGGTCTGTGTCTTTATTCCCATCTTACCCCTACGTTCTTCATGACATTTCTTTTCATAGATTCCATATATATGTGTTAGCATATGGTATTTGTTTTTCTACTTCTGGCTTACTTCACTCTGTATGACAGACTCTAGGTCTATCCACCTCACTACAAATAACTCAATTTCGTTTCTTTTTATGGCTGAGTAATATTCCATTGTATATATGTGCCACATCTTCTTTATACATTTATCTGTTTAAGGACCCTTAGGTTGCTTCCATGTCCTGACTATTGTAAATAGAGCTGCAGTGAACAATTTTGGTACATGACTCTTTTTGAATTATGGTTTTCTCAGAGTATATGCTCAGTCGTGGGATTGCTGGGTCGTATGGTAGCTCTATTTGTAGTTTTTCAAGGAACCTCCATACTGTTCTCCATAGTGGCTGTATAAATTTACATTCCCACCAACATGAAAGAGTGTTTCCTTTTCCACACCCTCTCCAACATTTATTGTTTCTAGATTTTTTGATGATGGCCATTCTGACTGGTGTGAGATGATATCTCATTGTAGTTTTGATTTGCATTTCTCTAACGATTAATGATGTTGAGCATTCTTTCATGTGTTTATTGGCAATCTGTGTATCTTCTTTGGAGAAATGTCTATAGGTCTTCTGTCCATTTTTGGATTGGGTTGTTTGTTTTTTTGTTATTGAGCTGCATGAGCTGCTTGTATATTTTGGAGATTAACCCTGTGTCAGTTGCTTCATTTGTAAATAGTTTCTCCCATTCTGAGTGTTGTCTTTTGGTCTTGTTTATGGTTTCCTTTGCTGTGCAAAAGCTTTTAAGTTTCATTAGGTCCCATTTGTTTATTTTTGTATTTATTTCCATTTCTCTAGGAGGTGGGTCAAAAATGATCTTGCTGTGATTTATGTCATCGAGTATTCTGCCTATGTTTTCCTCTAAGAATTTGATAGTGTCTGGCCTTACATTTAGGTCTTTAATCCATTTTGAGTTTATTTTTGTGTATGGTGTTAGGGAGTGTTCTGATTTCATACTTTTACATGTACCTGTCCAGTTTTCCCAGCACAACTTATTGAAGACGCTGTCTTTTCTCCACTGTATATTCCTGCCTCCTTTATCAAAGATAAGGTGACCATATGTGCATGGGTTTATCTCTGGGCTTTCTATCCTGTTCCATTGATCTATCTTTCTGTTTTTGTGCCAGTACCATAGTGTCTTCATTACTGTAGCTTTGTAGTATAGTCTGAAGTCAAGAAGCCTGATTCCTCCACTTCCACTTTTTGTTCTCAAGATTGCTTTGGCTATTCGGGGTCTTTTGTGTTTCCATACAAATTGTGAAATTTTTTGTTCTAGTTCTATGAAAAATGCCAGTGGTAGTTTCATAGGGATGGCATTGAATCTCTAGATTGCTTTGGGTAGTAGAGTCATTTTCACAGTGTTGATTCTTCCAATCCAAGAACATGGTATATCTCTCCATCTATTTGAATCATCCTTATTTCTTTCATCAATGTCTTATAATTATCTGCATACAGGTCTTTTGTCTCCTTAGGTAGGTTTATTCCTAGATATTTTATTCTTTGTTGCAGTGGTAAATGGGAGTGTTTTCTTGATTTCACTTTCAGATTTTTCATCATTAGTGTATAGGAATGCCAGAGATTTCTGTGCATTAATTTTGTATCCTGCCACTTTACCAAATTCATTGATTAGCTCTAGTAGTTTTCTGGTAGCATCTTTAGGATTCTCTATGTATAGTATCATGTCATCTGTAAGCAGTGACAGCTTTACTTCTTTTCCGATTTGGATCCCTTTTATTTATTTTTCTTCTCTGATTGCTGTGGCTAGATCTTCCAAAACTATGTTGAATAAGAGTGGTGAGAGTGGGCAACCTTGTCTTGTTCCTGATCTTAGTGGAAATGCTTTCAGTTTTTCGCCATTGAGGATGACGTTGGCTGTGGGTTTGTCATATATGGCCTTTATTATGTTGAGGAAAGTTCTCTCTATGCCTATTTTCTGCAGGGTTTTTATCATAAATGGTGTTGAATTTTGTTGAAAGCTTTCTCTGCATCTATTGAGATGATCATATGGTTTTTCTCCTTCAATTTGTTAATATGGTGTATCATGTTGACTGATTTCCGTATATAGAAGAATCCTTGCATTCCTGGAATAAACCCAACTTGATCATGGTTTATGATCCTTTAAATGTGCTGTTGGATTCTGTTTGCTAGTATTTTGTTGAGGATTTTTGCATCTATGTTCATCAGTGATATTTGCCTGTAGTTTTCTTTCTTTGTGACATCTTTGTCTGGTTTTGTTCTTACGGTGGCCTCATAGAATGAGTTTGGGAGTGTTCCTCCCTTTGCTATATTTTAGAAGAGTATGAGAAACATAGGTGTTAGCTCCTCTCTAAATGTTTGATAGAATTCGCCTGTGAAGCCATCTGGTCGTGGGCTTTTGTTTATTGGAAGATTTTTAATCACAGTTTCAATTTCAGTGCTTGTGATTGGTCTGTTCATATTTTCTATTTCTTCCTGGTTCAATCTCAGCAAGTTGTGCATTTCTAAGAATTTGTCCATTTCTTCCAGGTTGTCCATTTTATTGGCATAGAGTTGCTTGTAGTAATTTCTCGTGATCTTTTGTGTTTCTGCACTGTCAGTTGTTACGTCTCTTTTTTCATTTCTAATTCTATTGATTTCAGTCTTCTCCCTATTTTTCTTGATGAGTCTGGCTAATGGTTTATCAATTTTGTTTATCTTCTCGAAGAACCAGCTGTTAGTTTTATTGATCTTTGCTATTGTTTCCTTCATTTCTTTTTCATTTATATCTGATCTGCTCCTTATGATTTCTTTTCTTCTGCTAAATTTGGTCTTGTTTTGTTCTTCTTTCTCTAATTGCTTTAGGTACAAGGTTAAGTTTTTTATTTGAGGTGTTTCCTGTTTCTTAAGGTAGGATTGTATTGCTATAATCTTCCCTCTTGTAACTGCTTTTGCTGCATCACATAGGATTTGGGTCGTCGTGTCTCAATTGTCATTTGCTTCTATGTATTTTTTGATTTCCTCTTTGATTTCTTCAGTGATCACTTTGTTATTAAGTAGTGTATTGTTTAGCCTCCATGTGTTTGTATTTTTTACACATCATTCCTGTAATTGATATCTAGTCTCATAGCATTGTGGTCAGAAAAAATACTTGATATGATTTCAGTTTCCTTAAATTTACCAAGGCTAGCCTGTGACCGAAGATATGATCTACCTGGAGAGTGTTCCATGAGCACTTGAGAAAAGTGTGTGTTCTGTTGTTTTTGCATGGCATGTCATATAAATATCAATTAAGTCCATCTTGTTTAATGTATCATTTAAAGCTTGTGTTTCCTTATTTATTTTCATTTTGGATGATCTGTCCATTGGTGAAAGTGGGGTGTTAAAGTCCCCTACTATGAATGTGTTACTGTTGATTTCCCCTCTTATGGCTGTTATTATTTGCCTTATGTATTGAGTTGCTCCTATGTTGGGTGCATAAATATTTACAATTGTTATATCTTCTTCTTGGATTGATCCCTTGATCATTATGTGGTGTCCTTCTTTGTCTCTTGTAATAATCTTTATTTTAAAGTCAATTTTGTCTGATATGAGAATTGCTACTCCAGCTCTCTTCTGATTTCCATTTTCATGGAATATCTTTTTCCATCCCCTCACTTTCAGTCTGTATGTGTCCCTAGGTCTGAAGTGGGTCTCTTGTAGACAGCATCTATACGGGTATTGTTTTAGTATCCATTCAGCCAGTCTGTGTCTTTCAGTGGGAGCATTTAATCCTTTTACATTTAAGGTAATTATCGATATGTATGTTCCTATTCCCATTTACTTAATTGTTTTTGTTTGTTATTGTAGGTCTTTCCTTCTCTTGTGTTTCTTGCCTAGAGAAGTTCCTTTAGCATTTGTTGTAAAGCTGGTTTGGTGGCACTGAACTCTCTCAGCTTTTGCTTGTCTGTAAAGATTTTAATTTCTCCATCAAATCTGAATGAGATCCTTTCTGGTTAGAGTAATCTTGGTTGTAGGTTTTTCTCCTTCATCACTTTAAATATATCCTGCCATTCCCTTCTGGCTTGCAGAGATTCTGCTGAAAGATCAGCTGTTAACCGTATGGGGATTCTCTTGTGTGTTATTTGTTGTTTTTCCCTTGCTGCTTTTAATATGTTTTCTTTGTATTTAACTTTTTATAGTTTGATTAATATGTGTCTCGGTGTGTTTCTCCTTGGATTTATCCTGTTTGGGATTCTGTGTGCTTCCTGGACTTGATTAACTATTTCCTTTCCCATATTAGGGAAGAGATTATAATCTCTTTAAATATTTTCATGGTCCCTTTCTTTTTCTCTTCTTCTGGGACCCCTATAATTCGAATATTGGTGTGTTTATTGTTCTCCCAGAGGTCTCTGAGACTGTCCTCAATTCTTTTCATTCTTTTCTCTTTATTATGCTCTGCAGTAGTTATTTCCACTATTTTATCTTCCAGGTCACTTATCCGTTCTTCTGCCTCAGTTATTCTACTATTGATTCCTTCTAGAGTATTTTTAATTTCATTTATTGTGTTGTTCATCATTGCTTGTTTGATCTTTAGTTCTTGTAGGTCCTTGTTAAATGTTTCTTGCATTTTCTCTCTTCTATTTCCAAGATTTTGGATCATCTTTACTATCATTATTCTGAAGTCTTTTAGGTAGACTGCCTATTTCCTCTTCATTTGTTAGGTCTGGTGGGTTTTTACCTTGCTCCTTCATCTGCTGTGTGTTTTTCTGTCTTTTCATTTTGCTTATCTTACTGTTTTGGTGCCTCCTTTTTGCAGACTGCTGGTTTGTTGTTCCCGTTGTTTTTCATGTCTGTCCCCAGTGGCTAAGGTTGCTTCAGTGGGTTGTGTAGGTTTCCTGGTGGAGGGGAGTAGTGCCTGTGTTCTGGTGGATGAGGCTGGATCTTGTCTTTTTGGTGGGCAGGTCCATTTCTGGTGGTGTGCTTTAGGGTGTCTGTGGCCTTATTATGATTTTAGGCAGCCTCTCTGCTAATGCATGGGACTGTGTTCCTGTCTTGCTCGTTGTTTCACATAGGGTGTCCAGCAGTGTAGCTTGCTGGTTGTTGAGTGAAGCTGGGTGTTGGTGTTGAGATGGAGATCTTTGGGAGATTTTCACCGTTTGATATTATGTGGAGCTGGGAAGCCTTTTGTGGACCAGTGTCCTGAAGTTGGCTCTCCCACTTCTGTGGCACAGCCCTGATGCCTGGCTGGAGCACCAGGAGCCTGTTCTCACATGGCTCAGAATAAATGGGACAAAAAATAAAAAGAAATAAAGAGGATAAAATAAAATAAGATAAAATAATTAAAATAAAAAATAATTATTAAGAAAAATATTTTAAAAGTAAAAAAAAAGAAAGAAGAAACTGGACGGTCAGAACCCTAGGACAAATGGTGAGCAAAGCTATACAGACAAAATCTCACACAGAAGCATATACATACACACTCACAAAAAGAGGAAAAGGGGAAAAAATAATATATCTTGCTCCCAAAGTCCACCTCCTCAATTTGGGATGATTCGTTGTCTATTCAGCTGTTCCACAGATGCAGGGTACATCAAGTTGATTGTGGAGCTTTAATCCGCTGCTTCTGAGGCTGCTGGGAGAAATTTCCCTTTCTCTTCTTTGTTTGCACAGCTCCTGGGGTTCAGCTTTGGATTTGGCCCTGCCTCTGCGTGTAGGTCACCTGAGGGCATCTCTTCTTTGCTCAGACAGGATGGTGTTAAAGGAGCATCTGATTCGGGGGCTCTGGCTCACTCAGGCTGGGGGGATGAAGGGGGATGGATGCAGGCGAGCCTGAGGCAGCACAGGCCAGCATGACTTTGCACCAGCCTGAGGTGCGCCGTGCGTTCTCCCGGGGAAGTTGTCCCTAGGTCATGGGACCCTGGCAGTGGCGGGCTGCACAGGCTCCCGGGAGGGGCGACATGGATAGTGACCTGTTCTGGCACACAGGCTTCTTGGTGGCGGCAGCAGGAGCTTTAGCGCTTCATGCCCGTCTCCGGGGTCTGCTCTGATAGCCGTGACTCGCGCCCGTCTCTGGAACTCCTTTAAGCACCGCTCTTAATCCCCTCTCCTCATGCAGCACAAAACAAAGAGGCAAGAAAAAGTCTCTTGTCTCTTCGGCGGCTCCAGACTTCTTCCGGACTCCCTCCCAGCTAGCCGTGGTGCACTAACTCCTTTAGGCTGTGTTCACGCCACCAACCCCAGTCCTCTCCAGGCATCCGACCGAAGTCCGAGCCTCAGCTCCCAGCCCCCGCCTGTCCCGGCGTGTGAGCCTCTCGGGCTGGTGAGTGCTGGTTGGCACCGATCCTCTGTGCAGGAATTTCTCCGCTTTGCCCACCGCGCCCCTGTTGCTGTGCTTTCCTCCGTGGCTCTGAAGCTTCCCCCCTCCACCACCGGAGTCTCCCCCCGCGAAGGGGCTTCTGGTGTGTGGAAACCTTTCCTCCTTCACAGCTCCCTCCCACTGGTGCAGGTCCCGTCCCTATCCTTTTTGTCTCTGTTTATTCTTTTTTCTTTTGCCTTACCCAGGTACGTGGGGACTTTCTTGACTTTTGGGAGGTCTGAGGTCTTCTGCCAGCAATCAGTGGGTGTTCTATAGGAGCAGTTCTACATGTAGATGTATTTCTGATATATCTGTGGAGAGGAAGGTGATCTCTGCATCTTACTCTTCTGCCATCTTCTCCCTGGAATAAAGCTAGAATTTTTAATATTCTTTTTATTTTGATGCTGAATCAGGCATATTAAAATATTATCTTTAAGTTCAACTCCCTATCCACAGAGAACCTGGAGTCAGTCTGTTTACAAGATATTATTAGTTATTGAGTTTTTGTTCCACAGAGGTGAACTGTGATACTTACCCACTTTCCCACACTGTTGTCTAATTTTAGCCCTCCTTGTATTGGTTTCTTAAGTCCACGTCATTTCACATTCATAATTGTGGCTATTATAGAATTGCCTTAGTAGAAGGAAAGGAAGGAAAATGGTGCTCTAAAAAGTATGATAGCAATCAAGTGTTAGTCAGTAGACCAGAGAGCAAAAATGAAGAGCTGGTCAGGTCATTCTGGAGAGAAGTAGGTAAAGAATGATTTACCTGTACACAGAGTGGTGGTCACGTGCTCATCTCTACTGAACATGAGACTAAGGAAGCTAATGGATTTTAAGGAGTGTCCAGGTAAGAAAATATAATTCCACTGAACTTGGTGTTGGTTAGTCATTTAAATATTATGTCTATTTTACCAAATGCCATTTCAAGAGTTACTTTGACAAACTCATGACTCAAATGAGAATATATTAGGTTCGGGAAGCACCTGATACTTATACCGTGTTTGTCAAGCTCACCAGGTATGCTTGGTATGGACAAGGAAGACTTAAAGGTAGGAAGAAAGTTAGGCCATTGATAGAACAACGTATTTCTCTAATATTTTGTGATAAATCAGTAATATTGTACTGTATGTGATTCATGGAATTAAAAAAAAAACCAAAACTTCAGCACGCTTACTGGTGGAAACATGGAAGAAAAGAATGATTAGATGGTTTAATATGTTTGTTACTAATATCTTCCAGTTTTTTATAAACTAAGTAAAATAACTATGGAAGCTCATACCGTTTGAGAGTAAGTTTTGTAAGTAAGGCAAAAAGATGTGGTTCGTGATAGTAATACTACTGCTATTATTCACAGTTTGTAATAGAATCATTGCTATATGTAAACAGATTTAACCAATCCAATAAATTTCTGAGGCAGAGTTATCTCATATATATATATATTTTTTTTAGTTTTTCGGTATGCGGGCCTCTTACGGCTGTGGCCTCTCCCGTTGCGGAGCACAGGCTCCAGACGCGCAGGCCCAGCGGCCATGGCTCATGGGTCAAGCCGCTCTGTGGCATGTGGGATCTTCCCGGATCGGGGCACGAACCCATGTCCCCTGCATTGGCAGGCAGACTCTCAACCACTGCACCACCAGGGAAGCCCCAATCTCATTTTTGTAAATGAGAAAACTGAGGCCTGGATAGTTTAATTAACATGTTCATTGGATCTGTGCTTTCCAATATAGAATTAAATTTTGCATAAAATAGTTTATAATTTAATTGTACAAAGCCCGAATGTCTAAAATTTTATGAAGAGAATAAATAATGCCTGCACTGAGGAATTTTTATTTTTGTCTTGGTTATCTAATACTGATGAAAGTAAATGTTTGAAGTGTTCTACTGCACAGTGAATGTAGTAATGGAATATATTTAATATAAGTAAGCAAAAGTAAGAATATATAGGAAATTAGTATGTTTGATTAGAATGGGAGCATGTTGTATTATTTTATCATAGTGTAACAAGAAGAAATAAAGTACCAAATTAATGTAGGTAAATGATATATTTTAACTTCTTCAGCTTTTTCCTTTTTTCTAAAATTTACAGGATTTCTCATAGAAATTGTATCATGTTTGAAATGTGAAAGCATATTGCAAACTTGAGTTAAATAAGTATCATTTAAACTTTTGAATGTATTTGGTTAATTTCAGAAATTTGAGTCAAATAATATTATTTAAATTTTATATGATCTCTAAAAAATTCAGACAGTTAGGACCACAGAAGGGGATACCTGGAGAAGATTATCAAGAAAAGTAACAAGTATATTCTCTTAGTTTATGTACTATTTTTGATATCACTTTAAATAATTTCTTCTGATTTTGCACTTTTGTAAGTATCTCATATAACCTGGGAGAGCAGGCTTTCTTTCTTTTTTTTAAACATTGTGATTTTTCCACTATATCTGTCTAAATAAATGTGAAGAACAGTGTAATTGTTCTCTAGTTATGAGTACCTATTTATCCATTGTACCTAACTATGATTAGTTTTTTAATTTTGTCTTAGCAATGTATTAGTCCTAGGAGAAAATGTTCATTGTAGAAAATTTAGGAAATGAGAAAAGGATAAAGTAGTCAGTAAAATCACCTGTAATCCCAATGTGCATCACTCAGAGCACTACCACAAATACTCCAACATGTTTACAGTAACATGTCCCTTTGAAGGAACAGCAGTGCTGAATAGTGCAGTAGTCTACATTGGCCAACAGATAGGTGTAAATGGTTTTCAGAATTGTGTTTTATTTAGTTAACCTGTGTATTGATTTTACAAAATTCTAGAAAACAATAAAAAAGAAGCTTTGGAAGTACAACATCTAAACAATTGCATATTATGGAAGGTTTGAGAAATGGCTTTGGGGAGGTATTTTTAGTTAGCTTTCAATGCTGATAGAAAATTGTAATCAGAGAGAGAGAGAAAGAAAATGAATGAATATGTATTCCTGATTCCTGGCAGCAGTGGCCCAAATTCCTGTAAGTTCTTATTAATCCACAATTATTGTTATGGTGATTTGCGTGAGATATTTTTAAGATTAGTTTATCAGCTATGAGTCGTAAAATTCTCCTGCCTTTTTGATTTGATGTGTACTTACTCATTAAAGAGACATGGTTTCTGTCATCATGCTATGTATATATCACAGATAAAGTCATAAACTTTTATTTATTTTGTTATATAACTGTTACACCTATAATAGTATAGGTACTTTATAAATTACTTTGTTGTCATAGTTGAAAATTTTATTATTGGCAGAACAGCTGTACAGAAATGTCTTTGAGCAAGAAGTGTGGGTAGCTGTATCACTATGTAGTATGTGAGGAGAATGTGAGAAATCAGATATAATTCTTTTTGCTCTTGTTTTTCCATTTAGCCTAGAACAACAACAAGGGAGTTATAAGTGTAGGTTTGACTTACCTAGTAGATGATTTTTCTCCTTGATAAATCAGGTGGTGATAATTATGGAATGTATTATGTTATTACAATCTAGTTTTGAAGATTCTCAACACTTTGGGGGAAAGTATGTTGCTTTATTTTTTCCAATAATTGTCCCAACACTGCCAATTCCAGTTTTTCCCATTGGTTAAGGGCTACCTTAACAATGCCAAGTAATTGCATGACTTTTCAGTCACTTTTGTTTATTAGAACCATCTCATTTTGTTAATAGTTATGTACTATTCATTTTAAAACTTTAATCTCAAACTTAATCCAAAACTCTTCACTTTCTCTCCCCTCATTTGGAGCTTCTATCATAACTACTTGCAGGAGAGAAGGGGAGTGGAAGAGCAGAAAGCTAGGGGAGTTGGGAGGCAGATATGTGGGTTCTACAAAGCCTAGACCTTAGAGGATACTGGCCACAGGGGTCACATATCAAGGGGACTAAAAAGCTGTGCAGTGGTGCTGAATCAAATCTCAGAGACAGAGTTTTGGGTGAAGTAGAAAAGAATAGCTTTATTGCTTTACCAGGCAAAGGGCGACACAGCATGCTGCTGCCCTTGAAAGGTTGTGTCCCAACCTGGGAAGATTTGTTGATGAGTTTTACAGCAAGGATTCAAGGGTGGGGTTCCTGATAAGATTAGTGTGTGTTCAGGGCCTTCATTCCTCTAATCTGGTCCCAGGTAATCTCTTGATGTGCTTCTCTGATTCCTTTAATCTGGCCTCAGGTGGTCTTCTCTGGAATGAATAATTCCAACATCTTCCATTTGTTGGAGGTTTTAATTCTATAAAGAGCTTAAAGATATTGTTATGTGTACTCCTTTAGGGTGAACCAGGGCCCTGCCCCAAGGGTGCACTATTGTTTCTCTGCTGCTCCTCCCTTGTCTCTGCATCCCCTCCCTTCCTTGATTAGCAACTGTTGTAATCTGCCCTTTGGAACTCAGGGAAGCTTATGTAGGCTGGAGTCTGTTCCCTACAAATGAGAAATGGGGGAAATGGAAAGGCTTCCATACCCAGGAGCCCCAGAGGGTCCTTCTTGCTTTCAAAAGGACATTGTTCCTTGTTCTTCAGCTCTTAGAAGGCACTTCCTAACACTGTCAGCTAACATTCTCTTCCATTGGCATCCTAGGATGGACCTATAGGCAGGTTCTTTAAGTGGCAGGGAAACCAGATGCTGTCCTCCTCTTCACACAATCACCCTAGGTTTTGGAGCTCCCCTTCACCTTGCTTTAGGGAGTGGAAAGAACCTCCTGATGTGCCCCCAGAAGTAAGGAATAGCTGTCACTTCATGAGTAAGCTTTGTGGAGAAGGGTCTGACCCTAATGAGAGTGACTCAATGGGATCTGTGAGCTAAGCGTGAAGAGAAATGTAGTATCTTTTGTTTACAGCTTTGGCCTTAGTGGGAATTTCAGAAATACAGGAAAAATTCCAGTCAACATCTGTTACCCTCCACTAGAAAACATAATCCTTAGGAGCCATTCAAATCAGTTACTGCCAATTCAGTACTCTACTAATAAGATTTCAACAACAGGATGAAATGGTTTACAAAATTGCTGTTAGTACATTTAGGCACAAGTGTACCATCCTGGGGGTAAACTACTGAACTTCTGCTTTGCAGTGTATTCTCTTTTACTTAAGGAGATTATGGCACTTATAAATATAGACAGACACCCACATTCACACAGCCCCACCCCCATGCACACAGATATATTTTTACTATTTAGGATGTCGTGTTTATGTTCTGACTTGTGAGGATTAAAACCAGTGATAATTTTAGAAAAGTTAGAAGGAAAATTCTCTGAGAAGAAAAATCATGGTAATTTCAAGTGCATTGTAATCCAGCATATTATTTAAAGCCTTCAGAGGTATGCTGTAAATTACCTATTTTTGAGGTAATAGCATTAAAAGCTTTGTTAAAGACAATGAAGGAGGATTGTATGTGAGGATACTTAAACTCTTTGTGATGAAAACATAAATACTTTTCTGTTTGCTTTTTTAACTGAGCTGAATATACAATGTTATTTCTCCCTAGTCTACACTAAACCCTTTATAGAAAATGGTTTCCAGGGATGATACTTGAGAAGGAGCCAGCAGAGTTATGTTTTACCTTTGATATTGCTACAGTTGCTAATTTTAATTTTACACTTAGAAATTGTTTTGAACGAGAAAAATTTCTTGAATAAGAAAAATATTTTTTAACTAATATTTGTAGGTCTTCAGTAGATGTTGGCAATTTGTTGATTCAAAATTCTAGTTTACAGCTGTTGAGAGTGTCAAAATTCCCTGACATGAAGAAGAGTAATTTGTAATTCTTCTGAAGCAGGTATTTGCATCACACAATTTTAAAGCCAGTTTGTGGTAAACATTCTTTGCTATGGAGTAAGTGCACCTCTGCCCAGAATCAGTACACTCAGTGAACTCTTTTTCTTTGCCTTTTTTTGACTAGATGCTTCATTTCTCTGTGAAACATTTTTGTTATGTGAGAGGGAAGACTTAAACCTTAAAAAAAAAGCAGTTAATTTTTGGTAGGAAGCTATGCACAAAGAATGTGAAAGGAATATGATTTGGGAGAAAGACTGGAACCAGTACAAATATTTTCCTATTTAAGAATTCAGTAAATTGAGATTATTTTGGTTATTAACAGCCTTTCTGTTTCTAAAAATTTTTTTAAAACAAGGGGCTAAAGTGACAGTAGGTGATGTTTTTCCAGGATCTCCTTAAGAAATCATTTATTTCCAGTACTAAGTGATCAAAAATAGGACATATAATAATCCTATATAAATACATTTCTTTTTCCATAAAATACATGGTTTCCCCAAGTTCTGTGATTGGGGAAATATAATATGCCATTACTTTGGCCAAATTTCAAAATTAATGAGAACATTTATGATATTAAATAAGAATTATGATATAATTATAATATACTTATATTTATATATAATTATATAATGTAATTATAATTATAACAAATGATAGCCTGTTATCCGCACTTGTTTTAAAAGGGAAATTTCAGTTTTTACGGATATTAGGAATCTATTGATTCACAGAAAAGGGAAATTTTAAACTTGTCTTATCGAGCAGAAGAATTCATGACTGTGAAAATATTAGGACTTCTACTTAAGTTGTAGAAATAAAAGCACCCAGGGATTGTGAATTCTACCTTTGGTATGTAGGCCACAGATTATGAGAAATTTCTAAATTTGCTAAGTTTTTCTCCCTATTCATATAATTTTGATTCATTTTTTATTTATGTTTTGGGGGATATACTGACATTTTTCTCTAACTTTATTTTGTGGAAATAATTTAAATTTTATATTTTAATCTTTTAGGTATGATGTTGATTCGAAGAGTCCCAACTTGTCAAAACATGTAAGTTCATATTTTTATGTTCTTTATGATGGTTGCCAATATAAATTATAATATCATGATTTGATTGACATTTATGTTGATTGATTAATATTAAATGTCCACAACTTATGTAATAAATGCATTGAAAATAAATAACATTTTTAAAGAACCCTAGAATAACATTTGGAGAAGCTTATTGAAAGAAAGATATCTTCAGTATGTGAAATGGATTAATCTTACTTATTTGTTATATTTGGTTTTTTTTAAAGAAATGATGTCAGTTCCCTATAATGTTCATAGTTGGATCAGGTTAAGAAGATGAAATAGTAAGATTATGTCTTTTTGGGAGTCTTCACTTTTGAGAGAATAGAAGGTACTAGGGTGTAGGCAGAGTGATTTGCTATTCTGCTGTCCCTGTAGTTCATTTGTTCAACAGTATTTTCTAAGTACCTCCTCATGCCAGGTACCATGGTAGTTTCTGATTGTACAAGATGAGTAACACAGACATGGAGTCCATCCACAAGTCACTTACTATCTTTTTTTCCTTTCTGGGCTCTGATCTTCCCATTCCTTTTCCTTAAGAGATTTACTCACCAGGCAACAACTGTTATCTGGGGAGTTTCCAGGTTCAGGAGCAGCAACAGTGTCAGAGTTAGGCAGAAAAAGAGGAGGTGGTGGGAAGTGAGGGATGAGAGTGATATTCTTTGGCTAAGCACTGGTGGTTTTATCAACGGAATATTGACCAGTTTGTAATTAGGCCATATCTAATAGGAAGGGCTGGATGGGGGTGAAAAGAATATTCTGAAAGGGGTTTAACTAGGTTTTAAGTGAAATCTGAGTATACAAATGTAAAATTGGTGGCTGTGCCAGTGTTGCGAGGTCAGCCAGACTAAAGTTCATGCCCAGAGGCTCAGAAGGTGAGATTTTTCTATTTTTGTATGCTATTAGATAGAATAGGTGGAGATCTATCTATCTATCTAGATAGATAGATAGATAGATATGTATAATTTCCTGTGTAGTTTGCAGACAGGGAATGTCATAGTTCAGAGAAGAGAGAGGGGATGTAGGGGGTGACCCCAAGGTGATTTGGGAAAACTGGAAGCCTGATAATGGTGGTAAAAAAATCACAATTTACTGATCTTTTCCTTCATTAAAGGAGGTATGATATTTATTTCTGTTATGGAGTATAGAGCAGAATCATTTGAAGAAAGATTCAAAGGTTAGTCTTTGTACAATTTGAAAAGAATGCTGTAACAAGCTCATTACTTCCCATAAGTAAAGTTCATTGCAGTTGCCATGATACCCTTCTACTCCTTAAGATAAGACTTTTAGCATGTAGTTAGACATTTAAAACTTATTTACATAGCTTTGTATTGGAAGTTTTCGAAACTTCATTGGAAGAATCAGAAAAGGAACCACATTTTCTAGTTAAAATTATCTAGTTGCAAGGAACAAAAATGCATTAACTTATCTCACATGGAGGGGGTTTATTGAAGGGATTTAGGAGCATCTCATAAATGTGACATGTAACTTGCTGTATGGGAATTGCTGCTAGAAACAGGCATGGTGGGTTGGACTGAGACAGCTATTTTCTCTGTTTCTCTCTGTCTCTCTCTCAGTCAATAAAGCCACATATTCTTTTCACTATGGCTTTTCTCTGAGCTTCTGTTTCTCTCTGAAGACCAAGTTTCTCTGTTTATTCATCCTGTGTACATAGGGAAAATGACCTCCCTAACACTGACTGGGCATAGGCTTTCAAGTGCCCACTCTCTCTGAATATAATTTCTCAGTGTTTCTCAGTTTAGACTAGTCTTCAGAGGGCATAATAACTGAGAAGTTAAGGACATTTTCATGGAGTTGTATATATTGAGGGTGAGTGTGAGGACTACTACTACTAACATGTAGTCCTTACCATTGATGTTCAGGACATAGTATATGGAATATGGGATAGGAAGGTACCTCAAACATGATTAACTATGTCTTCCTTTAATAATCAGTAATGACTAAATATTTTTATGTAAGAGATATGTCTTATAGAAGCCATCAATGTACATATCTTTTCAAATATTTTTCTTTTGTAGAATAGCTTTTTTTCATAAGTAAATATCCTGACTCTGTTTTACCATCATGATATCTCTTTTACTATCTTCTCATCACCATACTTCTTTACCAAACAGCCTGGGTTTCTATCATAACTTCCTTTTCATTCTCCCTTCAATTTCTTTACTGTATTCTCATGTTCATTTCTGCTTAAACTATTCTGACATAGGTTAGATCAAAATGTAGTGGCCTCCCTTCATTCTTTACTTTACTTGATCTCCCCATTATTTTGGACACGATTGACTACTGTATTCTTGAAATACTTACCTCCCTTGACTTCCATGGAAATTTTTCCCTTGCTTCTTTTCCTACCTCTCTGTTTATTCAGTACCTATTATATTTTAGTTTCTCTTTCTCCTCCTATTCCTTAATTTTAGTGCTTCTTATGGCTTTATTTTCAATTTTCATCTCATCTCATTGTATAAACTCTCTTTGGGAGAGTTCAGTCATTTACCTGTCTTATCTTGATGTTTCATGTACCCTCTGTACACCCCAGAAAATCTAAGTTTCCAACTGCTTGTCAGATATTCCTTGGTAGATATTCTACAGAAGCCTAAAATTCAAATATATCAAAAATGTATTTTTGATGACCTTTTCTATCCCAATTTTGCTCCTCTGCCTGTATTATCTTCATGAGAATAATCATCAACACAGTGTACTTATTTAGAAAACTTTCATATAATTTTCCTGATCCTTGTTATGACATTTCAAGTTTCTGAAATGATTCTCTCTCTTTTTTTTTTTTTTTTTTTTTTTTGCGGTGTGTGGGCCTGTCACTGTTGTGGCCTCTCCTATTGCAGAGTACAGGCTCCGGACACTCAGGCCCAGTGGCCATGGCTCACGGGCCCAGCCGCTCCGCGGCATGTGGGATCCTCCCGGACCGGGGCACGAACCCGTGTCCCCTGCATTGGCAGGAGGACTCTCAACCACTGCGCCACCAGGGAAGCCCTGAAATGATTCTTTAAAAGAAGACACACTTAACTCTTGAATGACTGAGAATAAAAATAAATAATTAACAGCACACATAATATTGGCTTGTTTAATACCATAACACAGTGCTTTAGAGACCCTTTAAAAAGGAACTGAGAAACAAATTGTGTTTAACTTTAAACACATTAAATCTACTTCCATCAAAGACAGGAGCTCTGAGATATTCCACCTGGCCTATTGCACTCAAAGCTGTAGTTATACCTTTAGAAAGCAGTGATAACCCCTACCCAGAGGAGGTCTTGGAAAGCTCTGACAGCCCTGAGTCAATCACAGAAAGTCACCCCTTTAGAACTAATGTTTCTTGTTCAGTTTTCACTTCTTTATGAACTTACCCCATTTCCTTTCCTGAATGGAAACTGAGCACTAACTCTCCCAAGTAGAATTGCTTAACATCTCCTTCCCCTTATATTTCAGGGTCAGTCTTCCTTAACCTCTTCCTGTCTCACATCTAGTGAGTCACCAAATCCTGCTCATTCTAACAAAGAATTGCTTCTCTTCTGTCTTCTTTCCTTACTGTTACTGCCTTAGTTCACATTTTCATCACTTTTCTGCTGGAGTATTGCATAGCTTTTTATAGTTCCTGTAGTTTATATTATCTCACATTTTAATGTATTCTCACATTATTCTCTGTTATGTTTATCAAATATATATAGTAAGCAACACAAATTACTTAATAGTGCCTGAGCTAAGAGTGGATGAAGCGTGTCAAAAGAAGGAGGAAATGTGTTTTTGAATTGTTACAGGAATTGTTAGAGATAACTGCTTTGAATTTCTGCTAGATATTAGCAACAACAAAAACCCATCTTTATTTGAAAGCAAACAAGTACAGATTTTAGGTAAAAGAGCATATAACTCATTCAACCCAAAAGGAATTCAGGAGGCATTTGAAAGACCAGAGAAACCAATAAATAAACTAAGTTTATTCCCTGAAGATGCAGTTCTTTAAAAGTGTGGTTGTCTACACCTTCCAATTTTGCAAAGGGAAAGAAAAACTGAAACCTTTTAGGAAATACTGCTAAGTGCCTGTGCTTGCATGTGGAGTACAGGCACCTATCTTTTACAAAAGGGATTTGGTAGCAAGAGAGACTCCTTGAGTTAACTATAATAAATTTTTTCTCTTTCTCATTTCTGATAATTTTGAAAGATCCCACTTTCAGGATGATTTTATTTGGTTTCTAGTACTTAGGGGTCTTAAGTACCAGTCTTAAATTTTTGGTACTAATAAGGAAAATGGAGATATAATATAGAACTGTACCTTAGATTTCTAACATTGCAAATGAATACAGGTGAATAGATGAAGAATCAGTATAACTTTAATTGATTTTATTGGTGGTGGACAAGTTTTTAGTGAAGAAACATTATGTTCACAGCTGACTTATGGAATCCAGGGATGTATTCCTTTAGATGATTTATCCATTTTATGATTCTCTAAGGAAATTTACATATTTCCATTTGCATAATTTAATTGCATCATTAATGAAAAGATTATTAACAGGCCCGTAATTGGTGTATCTAGGATTCTTTTTGGTGTTCTGGAGCAGATAACATCGAAACTGTACTTTGTGTACTAATTTTTCATACCTACCAGGCAATCCAAAATGCATTTATCCATTTGGTTCGTCTTGGAAGGTACCCACTACAGTTTTTGTTTTAGATAGTTAATTGCTCACTGGATTATTTCAGCCACAAAATACCAACCTTCAGTGAAGATGTGCGTGTTCTTCAATATATTTTCTAAATATTATATATATAAACTTCCACATATAGATCAGTTGTATTTGAAAATTTTATATGAAAGTTAATTAATTGTTCAGATCATGAAATGCATTTTTCATAGGAATAGATTTATAAGTGGGGAAAGAGTTTTTCATTAGAATATGTCAGTTTAACCCATATATAACTGAATTGAATTCTAATGTATATTCACACAACCAGGTAAGCAATAAATATATTCCAGGCACTCTTGTAATGCTGAGAAATATAGCAATGAATAAGACAAACAAGATCCTTGTCCTAAAACAGCTTACAGTTTAGAGTTGGGGAAGTGGCGTATATAGATTTATTCAATAAAAACAAATGCAAATAAATGGCTAAGATAACTTCTTTATAGCATTTATATTAATAAGATTTTGATACTGAGAGAGGGTGACTCATGAAGCTAGTTAGCTAGAAGCTTATATTTCCCTCAACCAGGCAGCATGATTCTGTACCAGTTCTTATCCTGGGTATACTTATTAAAGAGAAGGAGGGAACTATTGAAAATCTAGGGGAAGAGCATTTAAGGCAAAAGGAACAGTAGTGCAAAGACCTTGAGTCAGGAAGTAATTTAGTATGTTGGTGTGACTGAAAGATAGCTACCCTATATAGACTGAATGGTAAGGAAAGAAGAATGGAATAATTTGGAAAGGTAGATAGAATTCAGATGGTGTGGAGATTTGTAGGCCAAAGTTTAAAGAATTTGGATTTTTTTTTTATGGATTTCACTGGAAGATGATGTGATCTGATTTATAGGTTTAAATAACAACTGGCAGCTGAAGTGGATAATGGGGTTGGGAAGCCCCAGTGTACAGGGGCTAGTTTCAGGTTTTACCCAGGGAACCCCTGCTCTTGTGAACCAACAGAGACCAGTTATAAAACTGCTGTTAATTTAGCTAGGTAAACGATATTTGGTAAGTATAGACCTTGAAGTGGTAAAAAGTGGCAGATTTGGAATATATTTTGGTAATATGGTTGATGATGATGTAGATATTAGGTCTGAAAATAAGAGATGAAAATAGAATGATTCCTAGGTTATTGGAAACTGGATAAATGAAGATACAGTTTATTGCCATGGGGTACATTGGGGAGGAAGAGACTGAGGTGGTGGGGATGAGAATAGAGAAATCAGTGGTCAGGGCAGGTTTATATTGTTTGAGACTCCAGTAAGCATCTAACTGGAGATATTAACTAGGCCATTTCTGGAGACTTGAGAACTGTCAGCCTATAGAGTTGGAACTCAATAAAATTATATAAAAAAGTATAAATGGAGAAGAGAATAGGGTAGAACCTTGGGGGAACTTTAGCATTTACAAATTTGGTGGGAAATGATTAGCCAGAATTATCATTTAAAAAGACTAGTCAGGACATATCACTTTCTAGTTCAAATTAATTTTCCAGTGGCTTCCCTCCACACTTGAGACAGAATTCACAGTCCATCATGGGCCCTTGGCTCCATCCTCTCCTTCCATTCTCTTCCTTGCTCATTCTACTCTAACCCCACTGGCCCTCTTGCTTTTCCTTAAACACCCCAAGTGTCTTCTTGTCTCAGGGACTTTGTTCTTGCTTTTTCTCCTACCTACCTATTGTCTCAAATGTTCACATGGTTCTTTCTGTTATATTATTGAAATTTCTACTTAGTTGTCATCTACTTAGAGGCTTGCCTGACTGCCCTGTGTAAAAGAGCTCTCCGTGCTATCCTCTGATGCCTTTTCAATAATAACTTTCTTTTTTTTTATGTAGCAAGCTTTCTGGTCTTTATCAGCTAATGAGAGCTAGCCTTATAAGCATATTCAAATTAAAGAATTTATGACTGACGCTCAATAAATGGATTATGTTTCTATTTGCATTTTCAACATGGTCTTGTAGAATCTTAGACTTTGAGACAGAATTAGGGACAGTGCTTGAGGTAGGTTTGATGACAGTGTCTTTGGCACTCATTATGTTATATTAAGTGAGATTGTTTGCATGTAAAACTGGCCCTTACTCAGGGCTTAGTATTTAATGACATTGTGTGATAGTATTATATTTATTATTTAATAATGCTATAATATATATCATATTATTTAATAGTACTATATAGTAAGTTTTCTAGTTATTTAGCCTGTTGACTGTATCATCATGTTTGACAGCAGTGAGAATATTTACTTAACATTTTTTGTTAGCATATTACATTTCTCACATCTTTACTGATGAGAACTAACATCTAGACAAAAAATGATGTGCCTCTAGAAGGTAAATATTTTCCATAGATTTGTTATAGTATTTGTGAATAGAGTAGCTTTATTCTTAATCTATAAATAGTATGGTTCACAATTTAAATATGTATGTTGTTGATAATTTTAGAAAATTGGTTCATTTTGATCAATAACTACTCATTCATTGAAAGATTAATTTTCATTCAGTGTCTTATTTAACTGCCTTCATTTGGACTCTTATCAAGCAAGAATTATTTTGAAAATCAACAACTGTGCTGAGGGAAAATAAATTCAACTTTAGAGTATAATTTTGAAATTATATTTGCAATTTAGCTACTGATGTCTGAGTTTAGAACTATTAATAATAATGTGTGAGAAATTCTCTCATTTGTGGAAAACATTATATGAAGAAACACACTGCACATGGACACACACACACACACATATATATGTATGCATATTCTTGAAAATTATAGGGAACATTTTATGATATTTTGATGATACTGGTAATACGTGTGTAGTAAGAATTAGTCCTGAAATAGGTGGAGGAATTATTTTTCTTTGTATATACTTTTGACTGTTTATATTATTTCTGTGCATTTAAAAAATAAATTTCAAGAGTGGGTGGGGAAAAAAAAGAAATTTGTGTTAATTTCTTGGAGGTAGGATTAGCATTTTTGCTTTGTAGATGGATCCATTCATTAAAAAGACAAATTCTTGATTTAAAAAAGGTGTATTATTATAATGTTAAAATGGGACAAATTATTTTTCTTAAAATATTAAATCGAATTGCTTCATGTTGAGTTTCCTTTATACCCCAAACAGCACAACCATTAAGAAAGCAGGGGCTTCCCTGGTGGTGCAGTGGTTGGGAATCTGCCTGCCAATGCAGGGTACATGGTTTCGAGCCCTGGTCTGGGAAAATTCCACATGCCACGGAGCAACTAAGCCCGTGTGGTATAACTACTGAGCCTGTGCTCTAGAGCCCGCAAACCACAACTACTGAGCCCAAGTGCCACAACTACAGAAACCCACGTGCCTAGAGCCCGTGCTCTGCAACAGGAGAGGCCACCGCAATGAGAGCCCTGCACCTAGCAATGAAGAGTGTCCTCCCGCCACAACTAGAGAAAACCCACTTGCAGCAACGAAGACCCAACACAATCAAAAATAAAATAAATAAATAAATTTATTTTTAAAAAAAGAAAGTAGGAAAGATTATTGAGCAAAGAAGCACCATTCTTGATTATTATAAATGATTATCATATTAGTATATAGTACATAATATAACTGTGACTCCTCAATCTCTATAGTTGCTGTGATTAGTATGAATTCATTAAATATAGAGGAATTCAGCAATATTAACAGGGATTACCAACAGTAAAATATTAGTAAATAATGCCAACAATAAAATTTCACAAGTTATACAAACTTTCCTCACCAATTTTTTTCCACAATGGTTAAAATTTTATAAAAATGAGAAATTTTGTATCATTTATTTTCTCTTGCTTTTACTGGCTTAGTGTGCATGTGCTTAAAAATGCTAAATGATCACAAAATGGGTAAAAGCAATAAGTGGAGGCAAATCATGACTCTATCTTATCAAGAATGAATGATTAGGGCTTCCAGGAAGATGGCAGAAGAGTAAGACGTGGAGATCACCTTCCTCCCCACAGATTCACCAGAAATACATCTACACGTGGAACAACTCCTACAGAACACCTACTGAATGCTGGCAGAAGACCTCAGACCTCCCAAAAGGCAAGAAACCCCCCACATACCTGGGTAGGGCAAAAGAAAAAAAAATAAACAGAGACAAAAGGATAGGGACGGAACCTGCACTGGTGGGAGGGAGCTGTGAAGGAGGAAAGGTTTCCACACAATAGGAAGCCCCTTCGCGAGCAGAGACGGCGGGTGGCGGAGGGGGAAAGCTTCGGAGCCGCGGAGGAGAGCACAGCAACAGGGGTGCGGGGGACAAAGTGGAGAGATTCCCGCACAGAGGATCGGTGCTGACAGGCACTCACCAGCCCGAGAGGCTTGTCTGTTCCCCCACCGGGGCGAGCGGGGATGGGAGCTGAGGCTCGGGCTTTGGTCAGAGCGCAGGGAGAGGACTGGGGTTGGTGGCGTGAACACAGACTGCAGGAGGTTAGTGTGCCACGGCTGGCCAGGAGGGAGTCCAGGGAAAAGTCTGGACCTGCTGAAGAGGCAAGAGAATTTTTCTTCCCTCTTTGTTTCCTGGTGCGCAAGGAGAGGGGATTAAGAACGCTGCTTGAAGGAGCTCCAGAGACGGGCGAGAGCTGCTGCTAAAAGCGTGGACCCCAGAGACAGGCATGAGATGCTAAGGCTGCTGCTGCTGCCACCAATAACCCTGTGTACAACCACAAGTCACTATCCACACCTCCCTTCCAGGGAGCCTGTGCAGCCTGGCACTGCCAGGGTCCTGGGATCCAGGGACAACTCCCCCGGTAGAACACACGGTGCGCCTCAGGCTGCTGCAACGTCATGCTGGCCTCTGCCGCAGCAGGCTCGCGCCGCAATCCGTGCCCCTCCCTCCCCCCAGCCTGAGTGAGCCAGAGCCCCCGAAACAGCGGTTCCTTTAACCCCGTCCTGTCTGAGCAAAGAACAGACGACCTCTAGCGACCTACAAGCAGAGGCGGGGCCAAATCCAAAGCTGAGCCCCTGGGAGCTGTGAAAACCAAGAAGAGAAAGGGAAATTTCTCCTAGCAGCCTCAGAAGCAGTGGATTAAAGCTCCAAAATCAACTTGATGTACCCTGCATCTGTGGAATACATGAATAGACAACGAATCATCCCAATTTACGGAGTTTGAGCCGTGTGGATGAAAGGCTCTTGGTGCTGCAGCCAGGAGTCAGTGCTGTGCCTCTGAGGTGGGATAGCCAACTTCAGGACACTGGTCCACAAGAGACCTCCCAGCTCCACATAATATCAAATGGCAAAAATCTACCAGGGATCTCCATCTCAACACCAGCACCCAGCTTCACTCAACGACCAGCAAGCTACAGTGCTGGACATCCTATGCCAAACAACTAGCAAGACAGGAACACAACCCCACCCATTAGCAGAGAGGCTGCCTAAAATCATAATAAGTCCACAGACACCCCAAAACACACCACCAGACGTGGATATGCCCATGAGAAAGACAAGATCAGCCTCATCCACCAGAACACAGGCACTAGTCCCCTCCACAGAAGCCTACACAACCCACTGAACCAACCTTAGCCACTGGGGAAAGACACCAAAAACAACGGGAACTACGAACCTGCAACCTGCAAAAAGGAGACCCCAAACATGGTAAGATAAGCAAAATGAGAAGATAGAAAAACACACAGCCAATGAAGGAGCAAGATAAAAATCCACCAGACCTAACAAATAAACAGGAAATAGGCAGTCTACCTGAAAAAGAATTCAGAATTATGATAGTAAATATGATCCAAAATCTTGGAAATACAATAGACAAAATGCAAGAAACACTTAACAAGGACCTAGAATAACTAAAGATGGAACAAACAGCGATGAACAACACAATAAATGAAATTAAAAATACTCTAGATAGGATCAATAGCAGAATAACTGAGGCAGAAGAACGGATAAGTGACCTGGAAGATAAAATAGTGGAAATAACTACTGCAGAGCAGAGTAAAGAAAAAAGAATGAAAAGAACTGAGGACAGTCTCAGAGACCTCTGGGACAACATTAAATGCACCAACATTCGAATTATAGGGGTTCCAGAAGAAGAAGAGAAAAAGAAAGGGACTGAGAAAATATTTGAAGAGATTATAGTTGAAAACTTCCCTAATATGGGAAAGGAAATAGTTAATCAAGCCCAGGAAGCACAGAGAGTCCAATACAGGATAAATCCAAGGAGAAATATGCCAAGACACATATTAGTCAAACAGTCAAAAATTAAATACAAAGAAAACATATTAAAAGCAGCAAAGAAAAAACAACAAATAACACACAAGGAAATCCCCATAAGGTTAATAGCTGATCTTTCAGCAGAAACTCTGCAAGCCAGAAGGGACTGGCAGGACATATTGAAAGTGATGAAGGAGAAAAACCTGCAACCAAGATTACTCTACCCAGCAAGGATCTCATTCAGATTTGATGGAGAAATTAAAACCTTTACAGACAAGCAAAAGCTGAGAGAGTTCAGCACCACGAAACCAGCTCTACAACAACTGCTAAAGGAACTTCTCTAGACAGGAAACCCAAGGGAAGGAAAAGACCTACAATAATGAACCCAAAATAATTAAGAAAATGGGAATAGGAACATACATATCGATAATTACCTTAAAAGTAAATGGACTAAATGCTCCCACCAAGAGACACAGATTGGCTGAATGGATACAAAAACAAGACCCATATATTTGCTGTCTACAAGAGACCCACTTCAGACCTAGAGACACATACAGGCTGAAAGTAAGCGGATGGAAAAAGATATTTCATGCAAATGGAAACCAAAAGAAAGCCAGCGTAGCAATTCTCATATCAGACAAAATAGACCTAAACATAAAGACTATTAGAAGGAACAAAGAAGGACACTACATAATGATCAAGGGATCGATCCAAGAAGAAGATATAAAAATTGTAAATATTTATGCACCCAACATAGGAGCACCTCAGTACATAAGGCATATACTAACAGCCATAAAAGGGAAACCGACAGTAACACATTCATAGTAGGGGACTTTAACACCCCACTTTCACCAATGGACAGATCATCCAAAATGAAAATAAATAAGGAAACACAAGCTTTAAATGATATATTAAACAAGATGGACTTAATTTATATTTATAGGACATTCCATCCAAAAACAACAGAATACACATTTTTCTCAAGTGCTCATGGAACATTCTCCAGGATAGATCATATCCTGGGTCACAAATCAAGCCTTGGTAGATTTAAGAAAATTGAAATTGTATCAAGTATCTTTACCAACCACAATGCTATGAGACTAGATATCAATTACAGGAAAAAATCTGTAAAAAATAGAAACACATGGAGGCTAAACAACGTGCTACTTAATAACGAAGTGATCACTGAAGAAATCAAAGAGGAAATCAAAAACTACGTAGAAACAAATGACAATGGAGACACGAAGACCCAAAATCTATGGGATGCAGAAAAAGTATTTCTAAGAGGGAAGTTTATAGCAATACAATCCTACCTTAAGAAACAGGAAACATCTCGAATAAACAACCTAACCTTGCACCTAAAGCAATTAGAGAGAGGAAGAAAAAAAAAACCCAAAGTTAGCAGAAGGAAAGAAATCATAAACATCAGATCAGAAATAAATGAAAAAGAAATGAAGGAAACAATAGCAAAGATCAATAAAACTAAAAGCTCGTACTTTGAGAAGATAAACAATATTGATAAACCATTAGAGAGACTCATCAAGAAAAAAAGGGAGAAGACTCAAATCAATAGAATTAGAAATGAAAAAGGAGACATAACAGGTGACACTGCAGAAATAAAGAAGATCATGAGAAATTACTACAAGCAACTCTATGGCAATTAAATGGGCAACCTGGAAGAAATGGACAAATTCTTAGAAATGCACAACCTGCCAACTGAATCAGGAAGAAATAGAAAATATGAACAGACCAATCACAAGCACTGAAATTGAACTGTGATTAAAAATCTTCCAACAAACAAAAGCCCACGACCAGATGGCTTCACAGGCAAATTCTATCAAACATTTAGAGAAGAGCTAACACCTATCCTTCTCAAACTCTTCCAAAATATAGCAAAGGGAGGAACACTCCAAAACTGATTCTACAAGGCCACCTTCACCCTGATACCAAAACCAGACAAGGGTGTCACAAAGAAAGTAAACTACAGGCCAATATCAATGATGAACATAGATGCAAAAATCCTCAACAAAATACTAGCAAACAGAATCCAACAGCACATTAAACGGATCATTCACCATGATCAAGTGGAGTTTATTCCAGGAATGCAAGACTTCTTCAATATACGCAAATCAATCAACGTGATACACCATATTATCAAATTGAAGGAGAAAAACCATATGATCATCTCAATAGATGCAGAGAAAGCTTTTGACAAAATTCAACACCCATTTGTGATAAAAACCCTGCAGAAAGTAGGCATAGAGGGAACTTTCCTCAACATAATAAAGGCCATATATGACAAACCCACAGCCAACATCGTCCTCAATGGTGAAAAACTGAAAGCATTTCCACTAAGATCAGGAACAAGACAAGGTTGCCCACTCTCACCACTCGTATTCAACATAGTTTTGGAAGTTTTAGCCACAGCAATCACAGAAGAAAAGGAAATAAAAGGAATCCAAATTGGAAAAGAAGTAAAGCTATCACTGTTTGCAGATGACATGATACTATACATAGAGAATCCTAAAGATGCTACCAGAAAACTACTAGAGCTAATCAATGAATTTGTTAAAGTAGCAGGATACAAAATTAATGCACAGAAATCTCTCGCATTCCTATACACTAATGATGAAAAATTTGAAAGTGAAATCAAGAAAACACTCCCATTTACCACTGCAACAAAAAGAATAAAATATCTAGGAATAAACCTACCTAAGGAGACAAAAGACCTGTATGCAGAAAATTATAAGACACTGATGAATGAAATTAAAGATGATACAAATAGATGGAGAGATATACCATGTTTTTGGATTGGAAGAATCAACATTGTGAAAATGACTCTACTACCCAAAGAAATCTACAGATTCAATGCCATCCCTATGAAACTACCACTGGTATTTTTCACAGGACTAGAACAAAAAATTTCACAATTTGTATGGAAACACAAAAGACCCCGAATAGCCAAAGCAATCTTGAGAAGGAAAAACGGAGCTGGAGGAATCAGGCTCTCTGACTTCAGACTATTCTACAAAGCTACAGTAATCAAGACAGTATGGTACTGGCACAAGAACAGAAAGATAGATCAACGGAACAGGATAGAAAGCCCAGAGATAAACCCATGCACATATGGTCACCTTATCTTTGATAAAGGAGGCAGGAATATACAGTGAAGAATGGACAGCCTCTTCAATAAGTGGTGCTGGGAAAACTGGACATCTACATGTAAAAGTATGAGATTAGATCACTCCCTAACACCATACACAAAAATAAGCTCAAAATGGATTAAAGACCTAAATGTAAGGCCAGACACTATCAAACTCTTATAGGAAAATATAGGCAGAGCACTCTATGACATAAATCACAGCAAGATCATTTTTGACCCACCTCCTAGAGAAATGGAAATAAAAACAAAAATAAACAAATGGGACCTAATGAAACTTCAAAGCTTTTACACAGCAAAGGAGACCATAAACACGACCAAAAGATAACCCTCAGAATGGGAGAAAATATTTGCAAATGAAGCAACTGACAAAGGATTAATGTCCAGAATTTATAAGCAGCTTATGCAGCTCAGTATTAAGAAAACAAACAACCCAATCCAAAAATGGGCAGAAGACCTAAATAGACATTTCTCCAAAGAAGATACACAGACTGCCAACAAACACATGAAAGAATGCTCAACATCACTAATCAATAGAGAAATGCAAATCAAAACTACAATGAGATATCATCTCACACCAGTGTGAATGGCCATCATCAAAAAATCTAGAAACAATAAATGTTGGAGAGGGTGTGGAGAAAAGGGAACCCTCTTGCACTGTTGGTGGGAATGTAAATTGATACAACCACTGTGGAGAACAGTATGGAGTTTCCTTAAAGAACTACAAATAGAACTACCATATGACCCAGCAATCCCACTACTGGGCATATACCCTGAGAAAACCATAATTCAAAAAGAATCATGTACCAAAATGTTCATTGCAGCTCTATTTACAATAGCCCAGAGATGGAAACAACCTAAGTGTCCTTCATCGGATGAATGGATAAAGAAGATGTGGCACATATATACAATGGAATATTACTCAGCCATAAAAAGAAACGAAATTGAGCTATTTGTAGTGAGGTGGATAGACCTAGATTCTGTCCTACAGAGTGAAGTAAGTCAGAAAGAGAGAGACAAATACTGTATGCTAGCACATATATATGGAATTTAAGAAAAAATGTCATGAAGAACCTAGGGGTAAGACAGGAATAAAGACACAGACCTACTAGAGAAGGGACTTGAGGATATGGCGAGGGGGAAGGGTAAGCTGTGAGAAAGCGAGAGAGAGGCATGGACATATATACACTTCCAAATGTAAGGTAGATAGCTAGTGGGAAGCAGCCGCATAGCACAGGGAGATCAGCTCAGTGCATTGTGACCGCCTGAAGGAGTGGGATAGGCAGGGTGGGAGGGAGCGAGACGCAAGAGGGAAGAGATATGGGAACATATGTATATATATCTGATTCATTGTGTTGTAAAGCAGAAACTAACACACCATTGTAAAGCAATTATACTCCAATTAAAATGGTAAAAAAAAAAACCCCAAAGAATGAATGATTATCTCCTGAACAGTTGACTGTACTCAATTACTATGCTGTGTTAAAACTTAGCTATCAATAACCCATTTGTCTTTTAATTTGAATTATCTATTAATTAGAAGTATTTTCTATGCTCATTGATCATTTTATAAAACAGGAACACCATTTAAAGATTATCTTTGTAGTTCTTTTAGGAAAAAGATGCCACACTATTGAATGCTTATAAAATTGTTTATTATGATGCTGATGGTAATCTACATTCATTGGTTAGCTTTGTAATAGTATAGAAATTAGAAATTTTATTTACCAGTTAATATGAAACCACACCTCCTGGTTCATTATACTATTGTTTTAAAAATGTCATGCTTTACATAGATATATTTGTATGTATACATGTTAACATTTAAGATAAGACACTTCTGGGTTTTATAATGACACTCAAAATGAGCATCTGTATTGACCATGAGTGTAAAGTGGTTTTGGAAAAGAAAATGTATTATTTTATTCAGATATTTATAGTATCTCCAGTACTGGAATCTAGTGGCAAGTGGAAAGTTTTGTGTATGTTGTAATATTCTTTAACCCAGGAAAGTAGGGAGGAGAGAGGAGGCATATATTTATTAGATACTTACTATGTTCTCAGCATTTATTTTAAGTGTTTTGCATACGTTATCTTACTTAGACCTCCCAACAATTTAATTGGCAAGTATTATTTACAAAGTGTATTTTATAGATTAGGATACAGAGGTGTAGAGGCATTAGTAAATGTTTCAGCCAAAATACAAACACAGGCAGTCTAGCCTCTTATAATTCTCACTCCCGAGGAGTATGTCATTCTGCTTTCCTATATAAATAAATAAATGTATGCATGTAAAAAATCTTTTATAAGGAATATATAGGAGTCATTAATAGTAGTACCTAGCAAGCAAGCATACAAACCAACACAAAACCAGTTAATTTAATGCAAAGTAAATTACCTTTTTATTTGTGTGGAATTATTAGAGCACATAGCATCAGTGTAATTTTCATGAGTATAGATAACTTTCTTGCTATAATATAATATAAAATGTAGATGGATGGAATTCATTAGTAAAGATTGGTACAAATGAAATAATAATGTAATAATGACAGGAGAGTAATGCATCTTAAGGACAATGAAAACTTCCATTTGGAACCCTCCTGGATTCTTCCCTGTGTGTCTTTCCATGACTAACTTTAATGTATCCTTTCCCTGTAATAAATGTAAATGTGGGTATAATAATAAAAAAAAAATTCTGAAGAAATTAGGTTATTATGCTCATGCATACAATTAAAGTAGACATTCCTCTGAATATTAACAAAAAAGAGAAGAGAAACATAAATGTAATCAGCTGGAATCTGATAGTACAGCAATGTTCCCTTGGATTTTGAGTTGTGTTATGCTAGTAATAAAACTAGATTTAGATTGTTATGGAAATAATCCAAACACTTCCTCTGATTTGCTAAGTTTTTTAAAAACTACCTATGAATGTGAAACATTATTATTATGATGCTTTGTGTTGCTATACTCTGTTTTTTTTTTTTTTCCTTGTCTCCTCTACTGCTCAGTGATAAGCCTTCCAGTTTTATTACTAGCATATTGGATTTAGAGTAATATTTGGATACTTTTAAAGAGTGGCAGAATGCATCTTATATTGTTATATTGTTATATACTAACAATGTGGTTTATAGTCATTTAAACAGATTTCAAAACTAAGTTCTATCTGTGTATTACTTAGATTATAAAATAATAATGAATACATTTAACAAGTATTCATGGTCAGTTTTTGGAAAGCCCAGTAGTTAATATGATTGAATAAATTGATACATTTCTCAATTACCAGCCACTGTAAAGTGGATTTGGTCTATGTGTGTGTTAGAATTGTAGAAAAGTGCTTGGATTTATACTGGAAATTCTATTATGACCTAACTATGGTGGCTCATCAACTGGAATACAACACTATAATAAGAAACAGTAAAGCAGTTTCTATTATAGCTAGTTTTCATTTCTATCTTTATCTAACTACAGAACACATATCTAAAAATATCCATTAAGGGGCACTAATTATATTACTAGTATTGTGTAAAATTCATAGGAAATGTGGACCATTGAGACAACAAAAAATGGATTCACTAGAGTTTTCCAACACAAGAAGAAGTAGACAAATATTAAATATTATGTGCTAATTTTTGCATTGTGAGTAGTAAATGTGTTGCTAAATTGGGAATACACAAACATAGGCAGATGTAAAATAATTACATAGATACCATAAATATTTAGGGGCAAAGAGTGCAATAACTATAATGTGTGCAGATGCACACTATATCTTTTTGGAGCACATTTTATTGACTTTATTATTTTTATTTCCTTTTTTGTTCAGCAATGATGATATGTGTGTGTTCTCTATTTGCTAATATGTGTCTACTCTAATATGGACTGCTCAATATATCTGTTCTGTTTTCTTGAGTCATTACAGCAATGAATAGCTTTTACTGAGACTTGTTACTCCATTGGCCAAATCCATTTAATATGTAGTATGAGCAGCTGTCCATCAATATTGGTATCCTTAGGAAAGAGTTCCAGAATCCCCATGTATTTTTTGTTGCTGACTTACGAGACCAATGACATATTCCAAATCTTTAGTATTAAGTATTAGTATTAAGCTCCTTCTATGTGTCATGAGACTTAGAAAAAATTACGTTTGTTTTAAAAAACCCATAAACATATTTGTAAAGTCTTTTATGAAGTTGGGAAAGACATGTTATTTTTAAGGATATTTAATTTAAATATGTCAAGGCTTTACCTTAAGTAGTATTTGCTTACTCGAAAGCAAAATTTAAAATGATTTGCAATTTTATTAAGTTATTGCCATTCTGTCAGCCATCAAGTTCCAAATCCAGATTTATTTTCTGTTTCTCTCTCCCTCTCTCCATTGCCCTACCTCCCACCATGTGCAGGTACAGCTTACACCAAATCCTGCCATTTTTCTGTGCACTGTTCCCAAGCATTTGCTACAACTTTAGCTTGGGCCTTCACACTTTGCTTATTAACTACTGTGGCCTTCTGATTGAGCTGGCTTCCAGATTTTTCTTCACTCCTCAGTCCATTCTGCAAATTGGTATCTGAGTAATCTTCTAAATGCACTGTTTAATGGTGTCCCTGAATTGCTGAAACATTGCCAGTTGCTTCTCATTAATCTAAGGCAATGTTGTTTTTGTTGCTGCTTGGCCAAGAGGGCCCTCCACAGTCTTGATTCTTTATCTCTGTTTCTGTCCTTTATTTGAGGTCTGCTCTTTTCTCATTACATTCTTGCCTGATACTCTGATTTGTTCTCTAGGACTCAAATGTTCCAACTGTCTTCTATCCATGATCTGATTCCTACCTGGTTCTCAAGGCTTACTTACTTTGGGAAAATATTCCCTCGACTATCCTAGTCTACAGTGTTTTTTTTCCTCTCATGGGACTTATAGCAACTTACCCTGAATAACACAGTTTTTACTTTTATGGCTTTTTAGCCATAAAATGGCTTGTTAGGCATTTAAAATTTTTATTTAGTGAAACTTAAAACAACATTTTACTTGCTGTCATTCCTCTGCCCATCCTTCTTAGGGCTTTTCCTGGGCCAGTTCACAGTACAATTTAGGGAGATCTCCCACTTTCTCCTTTAGGACAGCTTGGATTCTTACACAGGCTATGCTAGAGAGAGTGCCTCTCCCTGAACCACCTCTATATTTTCTTGACCCACATATCCAGATGGTGTTGGAGCCCTTATTTTATTGACATGGGAAGTTGCATTGTATTTATGATATGTATATCCTTAGGCAGTATTTCAATCTTGAATCAGAATATCTGGGTTAGTTCTGACTCTGCTATTTACTGACTGCTTAAAACATGAAAGAAATAACCTCCTAGATGATTAGTTTCTTTATACATGAAATTTAGTATTAGGAACAGACCTCTCATTTTGCAAGGTTATTCTGAGCCTTGAAAATAACAATCATCTAGTGGTACATTAATAACTTTATAATGTATTATACTTAACCCATTTTTAGGCACTTAATATATACTAATATTATCTCATGCAATAACCCATTGAAACCTCAAAATAGCTCTGTAAGGGGGCGACTACATGTTAGAGGAAACCGGAGAGTTTATTAACTGCCGCAGTCACAAATGGTCAGTGGTGGTACTGGAACAGACATCTGGCAGTGTGGCTCTGGATCCTAGTTGTAGCCATGATGTCACACTGCTTCTTTGTAAGTATCACTGTTAGTGCTGACCACCACTGCTCTGCGCTTTCATGATTTGCCTTCTCAGCCAAAAGTTTAGAAGTTTCAGAGACATCTCAAGTGAACCCAATTGTGGATTCAAATCATGGAACTTTTTTCCATTTTCATTTTAATTTAAAAAAGAGAAAGAAAATAAACACAATGTCTAAACACTCTTAATAACAAGCCAGCTTAGTGATTAAAGGACAAAAGGCTGTGCAAACTTAGGGGACAATCACATGCTAAAATTAGTGCATTTTCAGCTTATTTTGTTTATTCTTGGAAGTTAGAGAATTCAATATTTTAGCAATGAAAACAGTGCAGATATGATGTACAAAATACATAGTGTAAAGACAGTTTGGGAACTTAAGAGCTTTAATCCTTTTATCTATTTTAGGACTTTCTGGGACAAGTGTTTTGTACATTGGGGGAGATTGTTGGTTCACAGGGAAGTCGCCTGGAAAAGTCCATAGTGTAAGTATTTTTTAATTTAGACAATGAAATGTTAACTCTTTATTTTCTGTTTTGGCAGTTTTAAATTGATGAATATGTGGTTGTAGACCAAAAGTGTGTTTTAAAATCTTGAGTATTTTTCTTCCAACAAATCATTTTGACATTTTTATAAAGGATAATTTATATTTCAGCTGTCATATGCCATGCTACAAAATCTTCACAAAATGAAATGAGCAGATTTAAGCCAGAAAATTTGTTGTTTTCCTTTTGGTTATACTATTAATTCTTAGATGTAGTACTTTTTTTTTTTTTAATAAATTTATTTATTTATTTTTGGCTGTGTTGGGTCTTTGTTTCTGTGCAAGGGCTTTCTCTAGTTGTGGCAAGCAGGGGCCACTCTTCATCGCAGTGCACGGGCCTCTCACTGTCGTGGCCTCTCTTGCTGCAGAGCACAGGCTCCAGACGTGCAGGCTCAGTAGTTGTGGCTTATGGGCCGAGTTGCTGCGCGGCATGTGGGATCTTCCCGGACCAGGGCTCAAACCCGTGTCCGCTGCATTGGCAGGCAGACTCTCAACCACTGCGCCACCAGGGAAGCCCCAGATGTAGTACTTTTTGAAGAAGAGATTTTACTTCTTTGGACCAAGGACTATATGTAGTACCACCTTTTATGTTTAATCAATGCATTTTTAGTGATTGAGATTTAATAATACTTTTTACTAAAAAATTAGTCTGAAAAGAAGGCAGTAAGTATGAAAATGTTAATAGAAGGTGGTCACTAAGAATTATATTTTCCATATTCACCTTCAATTATGGCTATCATGCTTAATTTTCAGATCAATTGCATGAGATGATCCTATTTTCTCTAATTCCATACAAGGCAGAAAACAAACTCTAGACATTTTCTCTAATACTTTCCTCTCCTTGTCCTCCTTCTTCCCCCATCCCTAATTTTGATTTTTTTGATTCACTTAACTGCTTTTAAAAATCAAAAGATCTAGGAGGGTCTAAGGCTATTGCAGAGCAAACCACAATGTCTAAAGATTTGGGGAGTTCCGAAGTCTCTATCTTCACCAATTTTTTAAGAATCTCAAACTTATAAAATAATTATCTCAAAACTTTACAAATCTATTCACCTTTGACATCAAACACTTGAAATGGTTAAAGCATCATTTTCACCTTCCCTGTATAAAATGGAACTTTATACTTAGTATCTTCTTCTTAGGCTAATAAGAAGTCTATGAATTCTAACTTCTTTTATTTAACTTTGATTATCTTAGAAAATCATTGCTGAATGTCAGTTTGAAAACTTTTGCACACCAATGATCTTTTGAACATTCTTTTCACATGTAATTTGTTTTTACATCATTGTAGGATTTGGAAGATTATGGTTTAAATATATTTATGCTCACTTTAATAAATCAATGATAAGTAATCTATAAAACAAATATAGATATTTTTATTAAGTATACATAATTCTTATTGCATTGTCTAGTCTAGTAACGTAGGCCCATAAGCATTCTTAGATTAGTAAAACACCCTTTCTTTTGCTGAAAAAATAATCAATATTATCTATACAATGCTACCATAAATATGCCTTTAATATTCTTTGAGAGAAAAAAGCAGTTAAAATGTAGAATTTTTATTTTAGAGCAACAGAATAGAGATTTTTACAGAACTTGCACTCATATTTTTAAATTGATCATTTTATTAAACAGTTTTACCTGATGTTATTTTCTCCATAAAAGGAAATCATAACTCATTTCAGAAAGCTCTTAAATTCCATAGAATTTTTCCCAGTGGAAAATCAGCATTATATTAGTATTAAAACATGTTAAAAAGTTGATATTATATTGGCTCGGTTATGTGGTAAATAGAATGTAGTGTAAGATGTAGTCCTTGTTCAGTTAATTCAACAAGTCCAAGTCCCACTGGACAAGACCAAAAGAAGCAAATTCAGGCTACAGGGTGAAGATTCCTACAGTAATGATTGGCAGAATATGCCAATGTAGGGAGTATTGGCCAGCAGTTGAGCCATAATCATTTTACATAATCAGAAATGGTGAAATGCTCCTTAGATTTTTCTAAGCTTCTGCTGAGATTAGGGTAGCACAAATGAGGCAAAACCTTGGAAACCTTTTCAGACAACATGGAGGTATTATAACTACATACTTTACTTCATCTATAGGGTATTTTGTAATTTAGGCAAGTTTATTGTAAGTGTTGATATTATATCTATCTTATTGAAAAAGATATAATTTATTCAATTTTTAAAAGTATATGTAACTAATCTTATATTCAAAGTCTCCCCCTTACTTTATTGGGCAATCTTACCAGGTAAATAAACATTAAGAAAAGGGTTTAAAGGTGGGCTTATTGTTTAAGCAGTGGGAAATTTTTTGATTTTCAAAGTAAGTTTAGCTAGGCAAGTGTTATTACTAAATGGGTAATGAAGTGCAGATTTTGAGTGTAGCAAAGAGATAGGCTACAAAAGAAAGAAGCAAAGAAATGAAGAATTGCTGAATGGGGCCTTTACATGAGGGAATAAGTTAGTTACTTGAGATAAAGAGAACAGAGGAAAGAGTTGAGAGGGTTCTTAGTAGATTAATCAAAAATAGGACAGTAAAATTGAATAGATTTAGCTTGCTAGTGGAAGGATATTTTGGATTTATTAATTAAAAAATCAGATGATAATAATCATATTGTCTCACCTGGGAAGTTACTCCAACCCAGGTGGACACTGGATTATATCAAACAAATACACAAATATTTTGTAGTCACCCACCCTCTTGCTTGAGAAAATATTGGCTTTTGTTAAAAACTCTAGCTATGAGGGGGGGACCTTCAAGACGGCGGAAGAGTAAGATGTGGAGATCACCTTCCTCCCCACAAATACAGCAGAAATACATCTACATGTGGAACAACTCCTACAGAACACTTACTGAAAGCTGGAAGAAGACCTCAGACCTCCCAAAAGGCAAGAAACTCCCCACGTACCTAGGTAGGGGAAAAGAAAAAAAGAAAAAATGGAGACAAAATAATAGGAACGGGACCTGCACTAGTGGGAGGGAGATGTGAAGAAGGAAAGGTTTCCACACACTAGGAAGCCCCTTTGCGGGCAGAGACTGCAGATGGCAGAGGGGGGAAGCTTTGGAGCAATGGAGGAGAGCACAGCAATAGGGGTACAGAGGGCAAAGCTGAGAGATTCCCGCAGAGAGGACTGGTGCCGACCAGCAATCACCAGCCCAAGGGGCTTGTCTGCTCACGCGCTGGGACAGTGGGGGCTGGGAGCTGAGGCTCGGGCTTCGGAGGTCAGACTCCAGGGAGAGGAATGGGGTTGGCTGCCTGAACACAGCCTGAAGGGGCTAGTGTGCCACAGCTAGTAGGGAGGGAGTCCGGGAAAAAGTCTGGAACTGTTGAAGAGGTCAGAGACTTTTTCTTGCCCCTTTGTTTCCTGGTGCACAAGGAGAGGAGATTAAGAGCGCTGCTTAAAGGAGCTCCAGAAATGGGCGTGAGTCATGGCTATCAGCGCAGACACAAGACACGGGCATGAAACTGTAACACCACTGCTACAGCAACCAAGAAGCCTGTGTGCAAGCACAGGTCACTATCCACACCTCCCCTCCTGGGAAACTGTGCAGCCCGACACTGCCACGGTCCCATGATCCAGGAACAACCTTCCCGGGAGAACACACAGTGCACCCCAGGCTGGTGCAATGTCATGTTGGCCTCTGCTGCCGCAGGCTCGCCCCGCACTCTGTACCCCTCTGTACCCCTGGCCTGAGGGAGCCAGAACCCCCAAATCAGCTGCTCCTTTAATCCCGTCCTGTCTGAGTGAAGAGGAGACGCCCTCAGGTGACCTACACACAGAGACGGGTCCAAATCCAAAGCTGAAACCCAGGAGATGTGCAAACAAAGAAGAGAAAGGGAAATTTCTCCCAGCAGCCTCAGGAGCAGTGGATTAAATCTCCACAATCAACTTGATGTGTCCTGCATCTCTGGAATACCTGAATAGACAACGAATCATCCCAAATTGAAGGAGGTGGACTTTGGGAGCAATGATATAAATTTTTTTTCCTCTTTTTCTTTTTGTGAGTGTGTATCTGTATGCTCCTGTGCATGATTTTCTCCATATAGTTTTGCTTTTACCATTGGTTCTAGGGTTCTGTCTGTCCGTTGTTTTGTTTTTTTTTTTTTTTTTGTATAATTTTTAGGACTTGTTACCATTGCTGGATATGTTTTCTGCTTTGGTTGCTTTCTTCTTTCTTTCTTTTTTTATTGCTTAAAAATTTTTTTTAACAATTCTTTTTTATTTTAATAATTTTATTTTATTTTACTTTATTATATTTTATTTTATTTTATCTTATTTTATCTTCTTCCTTCTTTCATTCCTTCTTTTTTTTTCTCCCTTTTATTCTGAGCTATGTGGATGAAAGGCTCTTGGTGCTCCAGCCAGGAGTCAGTGCTGTGCCTCTGAGGTGGGAGAGCCAAGTTCAGGACACTGGCCACAAGAGACCTCCCAGCTCCACATAATATCAAACAGCGAAAATCTCCCAGAGATCTTCATCTCACCACCAAGATCCAGCTCCACTCAACGACCAGCAAGTTACAGTGCTGGACATCATATGCCAAACAACTAGCAAGACAGGAACACAACCCCATCCATTAGCAGAGAGGCTGCCTAAAATCATGATAAGACCACAGACACCCCAAAACACAACAACAGATGTCGACCTGCCCACCAGAAAGACAAGATCCAGCCTCACCCACCAGAACACAGGCACTAGTCCCCTCCACCAGGAAGCCTACACAACCCACTGAACCAACCTTAGCCACTGGGGACAGGCACCCAAAACAACGGGAATTACAAACCTGCAGCCTGTGAAAAGGAGACCCCAAACACAGAAAGTTAAGCAAAATGAGAAGACAGAGAAACACACAGCAGATGAAGGAGCAAGGCAAAAACCCACCAGACCTAACAAATGAAGAGGAAATAGGCAGTCTACCTGAAAAGGAATGCAGAGTAGTGAGAGTAAAGATGATACAAAATCTTGGAAATAGAATGGAGAAAATACAAGAAACGTTTAACAAGGACCTAGAAGAACGAAAGAGCAAACAATCAGTGATGAACAACACAATAAATGAAATTTAAAATTCTCTAGAAGGGATCAATAGCAGAATAACAGAGGCAGGAAAACAGTTAAGTGACCTGGAAAATAAAACAGTGGAAATAACTATGGCACAGCAGAATAAAGGAAAAAGAATGAAAAGAATTGAGGATGGTCTCAGAGACCTCTGGGATAACATTAAATGCACCAACATTCTAATTATAGGGGTCCCAGAAGAAGAAGAGAAAAAGAAAGGGACTGAGAAAATATTTGAAGAGATTATAGTTGAAAACTTCCCAAATATGGGAAAGAAAATAGTTGATCAAGTCCAGGAAGCACAGAGTCCCATAGAGGATAAATCCAAGGAGAAATACGTCAAGACACATATTAATCAAACTATCAAAAATTAAATGCAAAGAAAAAATATTGAAAGCAGCAAGGGGGGGCTTCCCTGGTGGCACAATGGTTGAAAGTCCACCTGCCGATGAAGGGGACACAGGTTCATGCCCCGGTCCGGGAAGATCCCACATGCCGCAGAGTGACTAGGCCCATGAGCCATGGCCGCTGAGCCTTCGCGTCCAGAACCTGTGCTCTGCAATGGGAGAGGCCACAACAGTGAGAGGCCAGTGTACCACAAAATAAAAAACAGAAAAAAAAAAGCAGCAAGGGAAAGGCAAAAAATAACATACAAGGGGATCCCCATGAGGTTAACAGCTGAACTTTCAGCAGAAAGTCTGCAAGCCATAAGGGAGTGGCAGGACATATTTAAAGTGATAAAGGAGAAAAAACTACAAACAAGATTACTTCACCCAGCAAGGATCTCTTTCACATTTGATGGAGAAATTAAAACCTTTACAGACAAGCAAAGGCTAGGAGACTTCAGCACCACCAAAGCAGCTTTACAACAAATGCTAAAGGAACATCTCTAGGCAGGAAACGCAAGAGAAGGAAAAGACCTACAATAACAAACCCAAAACAATTATGAAAATGGTAATAGGAACATACATATTTATAATTACTTTAAATATAAATGGATTAAATGCTCCAACTAAAAGACATAGACTGCCTGAATGGATACAGAACAAGACCTGTATATATGCTGTCTACAAGACACCCACTGCAGACCTAGGGACACATACAGACTGAAAGTGAGGTGATGGAAAAAGATATTCCATGCAAATGGAAATCAGAAGAAAGCTGGAGTAGCAATTCTCATATCCGACAAAATAGACGTTAAAATAAAGACTATTGCAAGAGACAAAGAAGGACACTACATAGTGATCAAGGGATCAATCCAAAAAAATAGCAATTGTGAATATTTATGCACCCAACATAGGAGCACCTCAATACATAAGGCAAATACTAACAGCCATAAAAGGGGATATAAACAGTAACACAATCATAGTAGGGGACTTTAACACCCCACTTTCACCAATGGAGAGAACGTCCAAAATGAAAATAAATAAGGAAACACAAGCTTTAAATGATACAGTAAAGACGATTGACTTAATTGATATTTATAGGAAATGTACCCAGAAACAACAGAATACACTTTCTTCTCAAGTGCTCATGTAACATTCTCCAGGATAGATCATATCTTGGGTCACAAATCAGCCTTGGTAAGTTTTTAAATATGAAATCATATCAAGTATCTCTTCAGACCACAACGCTATGAGACTAGATATCAATTACAGGAAAAAATCTGTAAAAAATACAAACACATGGAGGCTAAATTATACACTACTTAATAACCAAGAGATCACTGAATAAATCAAAGAGGAAATCAAAAAAATACCAAGAAAAAATGACAATGAACACAGGATGACCCAAATCCTATAGGAGGCAGCAAAAGCAGTTCTAAGAGGGACGTTTATAGCAATACAATCTTACCTTAAGAGACAAGAAACAACTCAAATAAACAACCTAACCTTACAGCTAAAGCAATCAGAGAAAGAAAAACAACAAAAAAAAAACCCAAAGTTAGAGGAAGGAAAGAAATCATAAAAATCAGATCAGAAATAAATGAAAGAGAAATGAAGGAAAAGATAACAAAGATCAATATAATTAAAAACTGGTTCTTTGAGTAGATAAACAAAATTGATAAACCATTAGCCAGACTCATCAGGAAAAAAAGGGAGAAGATTCAAATCAATAGAATTAGAAATAAAAATGGAGAAGTAACAACTGACACTGCAGAAATACAAAGGATCATGAGATTACTACAAGGAACTGTGTGCCAATAAGATGGACAACCTGGAAGAAATGGACAAATTCTTAGAAATGCACAACCTTCCAAGATTGAAACAGGAAGAAATAGATAATATGAACAGACCAATCACAAGCACTGAAATAGAAACTGTGATTAAAAATCGTCCAAATAAAAAAGTCCAGGACCAGATGCCTTCACAGGTGATTTCTGTCAACATTTAGGGAAGAGCTAAAACCTATCCTTCTCAAAATCTTCCAAAATATAGCAGAGAGAGGAACAGTCCCAGACTCATTCTATGGGGCTACCATCACCCTGTTACCAAAACCAGACAAAGATTTCACAAAGAAAGCAAACTACAGGCCAATATCACTGATGAACATAGATGCAAAAATCCTCAACAAAATACTAGCAAACAGAATCCAACAGCACATTAAAAGGATCATACACCATGATCAAGTGGGGTTTATCCCAGCAATACAAGGATTCTTCAATATATGCAAATCAGTCACTGTGATACGCCATATTAACAAATTGAAGGAGAAAAACCATATGATCATCTCAATAGATGTAGAAAAAGCTTTTGACAAAATTCAACACTGATTTATGATAAAAACCCTCCAGAAAGTAGTTATAGAGGGAACTTTCCTCAACATAATAAAGGCCATATATGAGAAACCCATAGCCAACCTCTTTATCAATGATGAAAAACTGAAACCGTTTCCTCCAAGAACAGGAGCAAGACAAGGTTGCCCACTCTCTCCACTATTATTCAACATAGTTTGGAAGTTTTAGCCATAGCAGTCAAAGAGAAAAAATAAATAAAAGGAATCCAAAGTGGAAAAGAAGAAGTAAAACTGTCACTGTTGGCAGATGACATGATACTATACTGTGAGTATTCTAAAGATGCTACCAGAAAACTACTAGAGCCAGTTGGATTTGGTAAGGTAGCAAGACACAAAATTAATGTACAGAAATCTCTTGCATTCCTATACACTAATGATCAAAAACCTGAAAGAGAAATTAAGGAAATAATCCCATTTACCATCACAACAAAAAAGAATAAAATACCTAGGAATAAACTTACCTAAAGAGACCAAAGACGTATGCAGAAAACTATAAGACACTGATGAAAGAAATTAAAGATGATACAAACAGATGGAGAGATATATCATGTTCTTGGACTGGAAGAATCAGCATTGTGAAAATGTCTGTACTACCCAAAGCAATCTACAGATTCAGTGCAATCCCTATCATACTACCAATGGCATTTTTAACAGAACTAGAACAAAAAATTTTACAGTTTGTATGGAAACACAAAACACCCCAATAGCCAAGGCAATCTTGAGAAAGTAAAACGGAGCTGGAGGAATCAGGCTCCCTGACTTCAGACCATACTACAAAGCTACAGTAATCAAGACAGTATGGTAGTGGCACAAAAACAGAAATATAGATCAATGGAACAGGATGGAAACCCCAGAGATAAATCCACACACATATGGTCATCTTATCTTTGATAAAGGAGGCAAGAATACACAGTGGAGAAAAGACAGCCTCTTCAATAAGTGGTGCTGGGAAAACTGGACAGCTACATGTAAAAGAATGGAATTAGAAACTCCCTAATACCGTACACAAAAATAAACTCAAAATGGATTAAAGACCTAAATGTAAGGGCAGACACTATAAAACTCTTAAATGAAAACATAGGCAGAACACTCTAAACACATAAATCACAGCAAGATCCTTTTTGACCTACCACCTAGGGAAATGGAAATAAAAAGAAAAATAAACAGATGGGACCTAATGAAACGTAAAAGCTTTTGCACAGCAAAGGAAACCATAAACCAGAGTAAAAGGCAACCCTCAGAATTGGAGAAAATATTTGCAAATGAAGCAACTGACAAAGCATTCATCTCCAAAATTTACAAGCAGTTCATGCAGCTGAATATCAAAAAAACAAAAAACCCAATCCAAAAATGGGCAGAAGACCTAAATAGTCATTTCTCCAAAGAAGATATAGATTGCCAACAAACACATGAAAGATTGCTCAACATTATTAATCATTAGAGAAATGCAAATCAAAGTTACAATGAGATATCATTTCACACTTGTCAGAATGGCCATCATCAAAAAATCTAGAAACAATAAATGCTGGAGAGGGTGTGGAGAAAAGGGAACCCTCTTGCACTGTTGCTGGCAATGTAAATTGATACAGCCACTATGGAGAATGGTATGGAGGTTACCTAAAAGACTACAAATAGAACTACCATATGACCCAGCAATCCCACTACTGGGCATATACCCTGAGAAAACCATAATTCAAAAAGAGTCATGTACCAAAATGTTCATTGCACCTCTATTTACATTAGCCAGGACATGGAAGCAACCTAAGTGTCCATCATTGTATGAATGGATAAAGAAGATGTGGCACATATATACAATGGAATATTACTTAGCCATAAAAAGAAACAAAATTGAGTTATTTGTAATGAGGTGGATGGACCTAGAGTCTGTCATACAGAGTGAAGTAAGTCAGAAAGAGAAAAACAAATCTAAAAAACAAATCTAAGAAAAAAGTAAAATTGTCATGAAGAACCTAGGGGCAAGACGGGAATAAAGACATAGACCTACTAGAGAATGTATTTGAGGATACAGGGAGGGGGAAGCGTAAGCTGGCACAAAGTGAGAGAGTGGCATGTACATATATACACTACCAAACGTAAAATAGCTAGCTAGTTGGAAGCAGCTGCATAGCACAGGGAGTTCAGCTTGGTGCTTTGTGACCACCTAGAGGGGTGGGATAGGGAGGGTGGTAGGGCAGGAGACACAAGGGGGAAGAGATACGGGGATCTATGTATATGTATAACTGATTCACTTTGTTATAAAGCAGAAACTAACACACCATTGTAAAGCAATTGTACTCCAATAAAGATGTTTAAAAAAAGAAACAAAACTCCAGCTATGAGAGAGGCATGTGTCTACAGAAAGGGGAACATGTGAAATAAAAAACTGGGTCCACTGAGATAAGCATTCTCTCTTGGGCTCTTGGAAGTTCAAGTGCTTTAAGAGAAGGTGCATTTTCTATTCAAATAGTATTTCACCTCCTCACCTCAACTTCAAATGAAAAGCAGTCTAAGCTCTTCATACTGTTTTGTTTGAAAAAGCATGGTTTGGTTGAGGAAGAGAGTGAAATGTTGCTTGCATGGAAGCTGTATCTGCCCATAATGTTGAAGTAGCTCTTCATAGCTGATCCACTCCATGGATGCTTTCAGATTCCATACTTATTCCTGCTAACCCTTGCTCAGTGGTATCTTTTTCTGTGAACTTGATTATTTTGAACCAATCTGATGGACAGATGGTGGAGAGAGATGGGAAGTTTGGAAGATATGATATTTCAGTGGAGGAGGGAATGGGTTTGGAAGAAAGGATGGAGCCAGGTTGGGTACTGGAGGTGATGCAAGGTCAGGGAAATTTTTCTTCTCTGACAGGAAGCTTGACGACAAACACAACTTCTAAAGATTTCTTGTTTTATCACATAATATATAAAAGTAGTGGAATATATGAAAGCCTGGCAGAAATGATGAAGGTATTCATACTTGGCAAATAATATATATTTAAACATGCAGATTGCGCATCTATTTCTCATAGTCCCTTTTGCTTTCTCCCACACCTCTCCTCCCTTGTGAACCTGCCCTGGCCAGGGTTTAGCTACCTAGGGCAAAGATAATATTGTAGGATGGTCAGTAAACATATTTTTCATGGTATGTTCCTCATGGCTGGAGATAGAAATATAATTTGTATACTCTCCTGCAGCCATTACCTTTGGCAATTTTGTTAAAGAGTTAGGGATTTTTTTTCTATCTGGATAGGTATAGGTTTAAGAATTGTAGCACAGGATATTACCTCCTGAGGCAGATAATCCACCCCTAATTAACAAAATTGACTCGTTGTGAATTTTGTCTTCCTGTGTCCCAAATGTTATTTATCTTAAATAGCATTATCCAAATGATTTAGTGTTTTAGATTAGAGATTTGTTTTCCAGTTAGTGTCCCATTTATATTCTAAGTTATTCAAAATATTTCCTTGTTTTCTTGTCTTTAAATGGCCTAGTTCGAATTATTTTTTGTAAGGTATTTAGAAGAATGTCTGCTAGCTTCTTAGTTGCAATTGTATTATAATATATTCTCAGAGGTGGTCTTGTTAAAATGATGTTAAATATAAAATCTGGAGATTTATAGCAGATATACTAGAGCTTTGAATTATTTATTATTAATCAAGCCTTTGAAAATTAAGTTATATTTATTACAAAGGAAAAGTGGTTTCTTGTACATTGCCTCATACCTATTAAATAATCAGAATTTGAATTTCAATTCATCTTTTTATTTTCTGGGCTTTAGTTAATTGCTGTCACTTTTAAAAATAGATTTTCTCATTTTTATGAGAATAAAATTATTTTTTAACATTCTGTAGGAAATTTTATGTGGAATTTTTTGAAACTGATGTTCAAGAATTTTTAATTTACTTTTTAATAGCAGCTCAAGATTTTCAGTTTCCAACAGTGTTTTCTGTTGGATTCAAGTTTTGAGGAAACACATCTGTCATATTTTAATGCCATCCTACATTTTGGTCTTTTCCCTGAACTCCTAAAGTGAGTCTTGTGCTACTTAATTTGTCTGCAACACTTACTGTGTCTTCCGATGACTCATCAGCTTCTCTCTTTAGGTCATCCATTATTATTTAGCATTATACCCACTCAGCAGTGTGTATTCTCATGCTGTGAGCTTATATCTAATATTCTTCCTGATGCTGTCAGAGAATCTTCTATCTTTAGAGATCTCAGTGATGGATTCACCAAAGCCTTCCAAAATGCTAGAATCAGCACCAGTTTAATAAAGATTGCCATTCTCTCCTCTGGGAGGAATGCATTTATTATATTCATAATGTAACATACCTCTTTGTTCCTTTTAGTCTCATCCAGGCTTGACTGATTCCAAATAAGAGGATTGGGCAAGGAGGTAGGGATTGGTTGTGATTAGAAAGAAGATTCTTACTCTGGGGAGGACTGGAAAGTCTAGGGGTAATTGACCCAACAGCTGATTTAGCTAGGGGAAAAGGTTATGTTCTTTGTAGGCTGACTATAGCAGCTTGTGATCTAGGCAATAAGAAATGGGTAGAAAATAAAGGGAGGGATTCAAGAGGGATTAGTGAGTGTCCTGACAGGTGTGAAGAGTACAAGGACAGGAACTTGGAGGCAGGTGATAATTGGAAGAGCAGCTTGTAGTTGTCTGATGGATATAGGAATCTCATCTCTGACATAGGGTCCAAGGCTGCTGAAGTTCAACACGAGAAATGTGGGGGAGGAATAAAGTAGAAAGGGAGCTTGGGAATAAGGCAGAAGAACCAAGTAGAAGAATAGGGCTTAAGAGAGACCTGAGGCAGAACCTTAAATGGTTGGATTAGAGTTCTGACTCAAATGTGGCCTTGTCTTGAAATCTATGCTGTGGCTGTGAGTGCATGTGAAGATCAAGAGTCAGCATGAGGATGAAGAGAAGCAGAAAGGAGGATAGGAGAGTGGTTAGTCTTAAAGGTGAGAAACATACAAATTTACAATAAAGCAGTGCATGTCTTTATTGTGCAACTTTTGCTTGTGAAAATATAGTCAACTTTGGAGGAAATTTTGACTTTATTAAATTCTCTGAAAATTAGACTGATACAGTTATTTTGTCTGGTTTATTTTGTTTGAAAGAATATTGGGCAGGGAATCAGATGATGTTTAAAGTCCCAACTTTGCTACTAACTTGCTATGTAATATGAAAAATTTGTACATCTATATTATATATATATTTATATCTATGGGTCACATTTTTAATATGAAGAATTTAGTCTACCGATAAGTAAATAGCCACTGTAATGAAGTTGATAATACATGGACTTTGGGGCCAGTCAGACCTGGGTTTCATAATTTGTTAGGTATATAATTTGAGCAAATTACTTAAAATTCACAAGCTCCAGTTTCCTCATCTGAAACATATGAATAATACACTTTCAAAAGGATTGTTGTAAGAAGTAGCAGTACTTAATATAGTACATTTGTCATAGAGAACACTGGAATTTAATAAACATTCAGTGGTGGTTATTAATATTGTTGTTGTTATTAAATATAGTCAATATCTTTTAGGAAAGACCTCTTAAATCGAATCACCCAATAATATCCCTCCCCCATTCCTTCATGGAGTTTACCATCTATTCATTAAATGAATAATGAATGTTTACGATCTATTCATTAAATGAATAACCACAAATAAATATAATTACATACTGATATAAGCTATGAAAATTAGAGTACAGACTTAGAATAGAAAATAGGCCATTTTTGTCATTTGAATTTTATCATAGATGCAATGGGAAAGTTCATGATATTTGTTCAAAGACAAAATTCATTCACTGCTGTGGGGAAAATGGTTGTGGGTTGTTAACAGAATTATCAGCATTTAATTATTCATGAGATATTCTAGTTTGGAGAACACAAGTAGTTCAGACTAAGAAGATGAGGAGAAGTGAACAGATTAAAAAAATATTTTGAAAGTTGATTTTTAAAAAATTTTGTATCATATAGTTTTAATATAAAAGATGTATACATAATATTATTTAAAACAAATAAGATACACCAGTATATAAGCTGCTTTTGTCACTTACATTTGTCTTACATTTTCCCATACTATAGATATATGTAGAAATAATTCCTTTTAATATAGCTACATAGAAACTATCATTTTCCGTAATTTTAAATAATTCACCTTTGTTGGAGTTATGTATTCAGTTTAATTTGTTTTATTTTTCTGTTATTGTCTGTTTGATTTTTGTTGGCTCTTAGAAACATGATTACAATGAACACTCTATACCTATCTTTGTGTATCCTTGTCAGGTTTGTAGATGTGGGTGAACTTATCTTTATGATAAACTCCTAACAGTAGAATTGCTAGGATAAAGAAAGTATTAATTTTTCAGAAATGTACTAAAATGAAGAGGATTGCTAAAGTCAAGAAAACATTTGCCTAACTCGTATTGAAAATGAAATCTTAATGAAACAGCATAACAAAATTATATGAAAGAAATAACAAATACTAAAATTTTACTTTGGCGGTGAAAACTTTTGGAGGACTATATAACAACCTAATATATTATTGCCTACATCTTTTTAAAAACAAATTTTACATCTTTATTGGAGTATAATTGCTTTACAGTGTTGTTTAATTTTTGTTATATAACAAAGTGAATCAGCTATATGTATTCATATATCCCCATATCCCCTCCTTCTAGAGCCTCTCTCCCACCATCCCTATCCCATCCCTCTAGGTTGTCATGAAGCACTGAGCTGACCTCCCTGTGCTATGCAGCTGCTTCCCATTAGCTATTTTACATTTGATAGTGTATATATGTCAATGGTACTCTCTCACTTCGTCCCAGCTTCTCCTCCCCTGGCCGCCATATCCTCAAGTCCATTCTCTATGTCTGCAGCTTTATTCCTGTACTGCCACTAGGTTCATCAGAACCATTATTATAATATTTTTTTAGAATACATACATATGTGTTAGCATACGGTATTTGTTTCTCTCTTTCTGACTTACTTCACTCTGTATGACAGACTCTAGGTCCATCCACCTGACTACAAATAACTCAGTTTCATTTCTTTTAATGACTGAGTAATATTCCATTGTATATATGTGCCACATCTTCTTTATCCATTCATCTGTCAATGGACATTTAGGTTGCTTCCATGTCCTGGCTATTGTAAATAGTGCTGCAGTGAACATTGTGGTACATGTCTGTTTTTGAATTATGGTTTTCTCAAGGTATATGCCCAGTAGTGGGAATGCTGGGTCATATGGTAGTTCTATTTTTAGTTTTTTAAGGAACCTCCATACTGTTCTCCATAGTGGCTGTATCCATTTACAGCCACAGTATCCCACAACAGGGCAAGAGGTTTCCCTTTTCTCCACACCCTCACCAACATTTATTGTTTGTAGATTTTTTGATGATGGCCATTCTGACCGGTGTGAGGTGATACCTCATTGTGGTTTTGATTTGCATTTCTCTAATGATTAGTGCTGTTGAGCATTGTTTCATGTGTTTGTTGGAAATCTGTATATCTTCTTTGCAGATGTGTCTGTTTAGGTCTTCTACACACTTTTGGATTGAGATGTTTGTGTTTTTGATATTGAGCTGCATGAGCTGCTTTTATATTTTGGAGATTAATCCTTTGTCGGTTGCTTCATTTGCAAATATTTTCTACCGTTTGGAGGGCTGTCTTTTCATCTTGTTTATGGCTTCCTTTCCTGTGCAAAAGCTTTTAAGTTTCATTAGTTTCCCATTTGTTTATTTTTGTTTTTATTTCCATTACTCAAGGAGGTGGGTCAAAAAGGATCTTGCTGTGATTTATGTCATAGAGTGTTCTGCCTATGTTTTCCTCTAAGAGTTTTATAGTGTCTGGCGTTACATTTAGGTCTTTAATCCATTTTGAGTTTATTTTTGTGTGTTAGGAAGTATTCTAACTCATTCTTTTACATGTAGCTGTCCAGTTTTCCCAGTACCACTTATTGAAGAGGCTGTCTTTTCTCCATTGTATAGTCTTGCCTCCTTTATCAAAGATAAGGGAACATATGTGCATGGGTTTCTCTCTGGGCTTTCTATCCTGTTCCATTTATCTATATTTATATTTTTGTGCCAGTACCATACCTTCTTGATTACAGTAGCTTTGTAATGTAGTCTGAAGTCCAGGAGACTGATTCCTCCAGCTCCATTTTTCTTTCTCATGATTGCTTTGCCTATTCGGTGTCTCTTGTGTTTCCATACAAATTGTAAAATTTTTTGTTCTAGTAATGTGAAAAATGTCATTGGTAGCTTTATAGGGATTGCACTGAATCTATAGATTGCTTTGGGTAGTATAGTCATATTCACAATATTGATTCTTCCAGTCCGAGAACATAGTATATCTCTCCATCTGTTTGTATTTGATTTGTTTCATCAGTGTCTTATAGTTTTCTGCATACAGGTCTCTTGTCTCCTTACGTAAGTTTATTCTTAGGTATTTTATTCTTTTTGTTGTAATGGTGAATAGGAGGATTTCCTTAGTTACTCTTTCAGATATTTTGTTGTTAGTGTGTGGGAATGCAAGAGATATCTGTACATTAATTTTGTATCCTGCTACTTTACCAAATTCATTGATTAGTTGTATTAGTTTTCTGGTAGAATCTTTAGGATTCTCTATGTATAGTATCATGTCATCTGCAAACAGTGACAGCTTTAGTTCTTCTTTTCCGATTTGGATTCCTTTTATTTCTTTCTCTTCTCTGATTGCTGTGGCTAAAATTTCCAAATCTATATTGAATAATAGTGGTGAGAGTGGGCACCCTTGTCTTGTTCCTGATCTTAGAGGGAATGCTTTCAGCTTTTCTCCATTGAAAATTATGTTGGCTGTGGGTTTGTCATATATGGGCTTTATTATGTTGAGGTAGTTTCCCTCTATGCCCACTTTCTGGAGAGTTTTTTTTTATCATAAATGGGTGTTGTATTTTGTCTCAAGATTTTTCTGCAGCTATTGAGATTATCATATGGTTTTTTTCCTTCAATTTATTAATATGGTATTGATTTGCGTATATTGAAGAATCTTTGCATTCTTGGGGTAAACCCCACTTGATCATGGTGTATGATCCTTTTAATGTGCTGTTGGATTCTGTTTGCTATTATTTGGTTGAGGATTTTTATATTAAAAAATGTTCATCAGTGATATCGGCCTGTAATTTTCCTTTTTTGTGACATCTTTGACTGGTTTTTGTATCAGGGTGATGGTGGCCTCATAGAATGAGTTTGGGAGTGGTCCTCCCTCTTCTATATTTTGGAAGAGTTTGAGGAGGATAGGTGTTAGCTCTTCTCTAAATGTGTCATAGAATTCTCCTCTGAAGCCATCTCATCCTGGGCTTTTCTTGTGGATGATTTTTAATCACAGTTTAAATTTCATTAGTTGTCATTGGTCTATTCATATTTTCTGTTTCTTCCTTTTTCAGTCTTGGAAGGTTGTAGTTTTCTAATAATTTGTCCATTTCTTCCAGGTTGTCCATTTTATTGGCATATATTTGCTTGTAGTAGTCTAAAGATGACACAATCAGATGGAGAGATATAGCATATTCTTGGATTGGAAGAATTAATATTGTGAAAATTATTCACTACCCAAAGCAATCTACAGATTCAATGCAATCCCTATCCAAGTACCAATGGCATTTTTCACAGAATTAGAAAAAAAAATTTACAGTTTGTATGGAAACACAAAAGACCCTGAATATCCAAAGCAATCTTGAGAAAGAAAAACAGAGTTGGAGGAATCAGGCTCCCTGATTCCTCCAGGTGGTTGGATCAGACTATTCTACAAAGCTACAGTAATCAAAACAGTATGGTACTGGCACAAAAACAGAAAAATAGTTCAATGGAATAGGATAGAAAATCCAGAGGTAAAACCACGCTCCTATGGTCACCTAATCTGTGACAAAGGAGGCAAGAATATACAACGGAGAAAAGACAGTCTTCAATACATAGTGCTGGGAAAACTAGACAGCTGCCTGTAAACAAATGAAATTATAACACTTCCTAACACCATATACATAGTAAACTTGAAATGGCTTGAAGACCTAATTGTAGGACTGGATACTATAAAACTCCTAGGGGAAAACATAGGCCGAATACTCTTTGTGATAAATCACAGCAAGATCTTTTTTGATCCACATCTTAGGATACTGAAAATAAAAACATATATAAACAAATGGGACCCAATTAAACTTAAAAGATTTTGCATAGCAAAGGAAACCATAAACAAAACGAAAAGACACACCTCAGTATGGGATAAAATATTTGTAAATAAAGCAACTGACAAGGGATTAATCTCCAAAATATACAAACAGTTCATGCCACTCAATATCTAAAAAAACAAACAATCCAATCAAAAAATGGGCAGAAGACCTAAACAGACATTTCTCCCAAGAAGACATACATTTGGCCAGAAAACACATTTAAAGTTGCTTAACATCACTAATTATTAGAGAAATGCAAATCAAAACTACAATGAGGTATCAACTCACACTGGTCGGAATGGCCATCATCAAAAAATCTACAAAAGATAAATGCTGGAGAGGGTGTGGAGAAAAGGGTACCCTCCTAGACTGTTGGTGGGAATGTAAATTGGTAAAATCACTATGGAGAACATTATGGATATTCCTTAAAAAAACTGAAAATAGAGCTAACATGTGATCCAAGAATCCCAATCCTGGGCATGTATCCAGAGAAAACCATAATTTTAAAAGATACATGCACCCCAGTGTTCATTGCAGCACTATTTACAGTATCCAGGACATGGAAGCAACCTAAATGTCCTTTGGCAGAGGAATGGATAAAGATTGGGTAAATATACACAATGGAATATCACTCAGCCTTAAAAAAAATGAAATAACGCTACTTGCAGCAACATGGATGGACTTAGAGGTTGTTATACTGAGTGAAGTAAGTCAGACAGAGAAAGACTAATATCATATGATATCACTTATATTTAGAATCTAAGAAAGGGTCCAATGAACTTATCTACAAAAGTGAAATAAGCTTACAGATGTAGAAAACAACCTTATGGTTACCAGAGGGTTGGGGAGAGAGATAAATTGGGAGATTGGGATTGACATAAATACTACTATATATAAAATAGATAACTAATAAGCACCTGCTCAATACTCTGTAATGGCCTATATGGGAAAAGAATCTAAAAAAAGAGTTGATATATGTACATGCACAACTGATTCACTTTGCTGTATACCTGAAACTAACACAATATTGTAAATCAGCTATATTCCAATAAGTTTTTTTTAAGTGATAGGGAGGTTATCATGAATTATTTAGGAGGTTTCATTGTAATTACATGAGCCCTGAAAAACAGAAGAGAAAGGCAGAATAGAAAGTGAGAAAGATGCAACATATGGGGAAGTCACAGAGGTTTAAAGCATGAGAAGGACCTGACTCACCTTTACTGGCTTGAAGATGTAGGGGACCGCATGGAAATCATGAATGGAAATTAATTCTGCCAAAAACCTGAAGGAGCTTGGAAGTTAATTTTCTCGCAGATCCTGTAGAAAGTAGGACCCAGGCTAGTTGACACTTTGATGTCAGCCTTGTGCAACCCTAAGCACAGTAACCAGCTGAGCCTGTTGCGATTTTGACTTATAGAACTGTCAGACAGTGAATGGGTGTTGTTTTAAGCCACTGAGTTTATGGTAATTTGTTATGGAAGGAATAGTTAACTAATACAGTTGACCCTTAAATAATATAGGGATTAGGGGTACCAACACTCTGAAGAGTCGAAAATCCGCATGTAACTTTGCAGTCAGTCCTTCATTTCCAAGTTTCTGCATCCTCAGATTCAACCAACTGTGGATCATGTAGTACTGTAGTATGTATTTATTGAAAAAAATATCCTCGTAGAAATGGACCTGCACAGTTCAAATCTGTGTTTTCCAAGGTCATCTATACTAATTTTGGTAGCTAGAAGTGAGGTGCAGCCATAAGAAACTCCTAAAAGTGTAGGGTGGCTTTAAAATTATGGAATGGGTAGAGATGGGAGAATTTTGAAGAACATATAGGAAGAACTTAGATTGCTTTATACAATCTTGATGAGCTGAAAAACCATCCACTTACTCAAATGGCAAAATACTCTGAAATGAAGAAGGTCAGTGTACTCTAGAGAAAAGGTTGAGGATGTGACTCTGTAACTTGTGCTAAAACTTCAGAGTGATCTAAAAATCAAAATATTCAGTTGTAGGAAAGGCTCTTTGAAGATATTAAGTGTGTGGCCCGTAGGTTGCCTCAGTTATCTTAGCAGAAGTCAGAAATAGAGATAGGGTGCTCTAACAATGATCTGCGGAGGAGCTTCTTGTCTCATGAAGTGAATCCCCATGACATACACAAGAGACCCACAAAGATCTTGAGCATTTTATGCCGGCAGAAACGCTGCAAGCTTAGACTGAAAGAGAAAGTGTGAATGAACTAAAAGAAGGCTGTTGGACCACCTCTGCAATTCTACTGGCAGGAAACAGGCTGATAAAATACCCAACAACAGTCTCTTGCTACATTTCATAAAAGGAGGGAAATGATCCAGAGGTTAGAGCTGCAAATCATGGAAAACTAATAAAGTTTGCACAGATGGATTTCAAAATTTCTTTGGACTGGTGACTCCATTTTACCTTACATTTTCCCCCTTTTTGATCCAGAATGTCTATAACTATGTCTGACCCAGTATTGTATGGCTAGGACAGATAATTTGGTGTTTTACAGACGTCCCTGATAGGAAGAACTGTGATCCATGGTACATTACATCCTGAGCCTTAACCACACCTGATTTAGATGACAAGAATTGGAAATTTGGAGTTGATGAGATTTAGATATACTTAAATATAATACATTGGTTACTAGGCACTGAAGTAGATGCTGAGAGTAGTTAGATGAATTTATCATCTTTCTTACCTTCAAGTATGTTATAAAAGCTGAGCTTTTAAGTATTCTATATATACCACATCTTCTTTATCCACATGTCTATCTACAGGACAGTTAGGTTGCTTCCATATCTTGGATTTTGTAAATAATTATACAATTTGTGCATATATGTTTTTGAATTAGTGATTTTGTATTCTTTGGATAAAACCACAAGTGAAATTTCTGGATCATTTGGTAGTTCTATTTTTAATTTTTGAGGAACCTCCACACAGTTTGCATAGTGGCTTCACCAAATTACAGTCCCAGCAACAGTACAGAAGATTTCCCTTTTCTCACATCCCCATCAACAATTCTTATTTGTTGTCTTTTTAATGATAGCCATTCTGACAGGTGTGAGGTGGTATCTCACTGAGTTTTAGATTTGCACTTCCTTAATGATGTTGAGTGTGTTTTCATGTGCTTATTGGCCATCTGTATGTCTTCTTTAGAAAAATGTTTGTTCATGTCCTCCACCCATTTTTTGACCAGGCTGTTTGCTTTTATTGATGTTGAGTTGTATGACTTCTTTATATATTTTATATATTAAGGTCTTATGAGGTATATTGTGTGCTAATATTTTCTCCCATTCAGTAGCCTGTCTTTTTATTTGATGACAGTTTATGTTGCTATGCAAAAGCTTTTCAGTTTCATGTAGTCCCACCTGTTTATTTTTGCTTTTGTTTCCCTTGCCTGAGGAGACAGATCCAAAAAAATATATTGTTAAGATGGGTGTCAAAGATTTACTGCCTATGTTTTCTTCTATAAGGTTTATGGTTTCAGGTTTTAAATTTCAGTCTTTATTCCATTTGAGTGTATTTTTGTTAATGGTGTGACTAAGTAGTCCAGATTTATTCTTTTGCTGTCTAGTTTTCTCAACAATTTTATGAAGAACCTGTATTTTCCCCATTGTGTGTTCTTGCCTCCTTTGTCATAGATTAATTGAGCATATAAATATGGGTTTATTTCTGGGCTTGCTATTTATTTCCATTGATCTATGTTCTGTTCCATTGATCTGTTTTTGTGCCAGTACTACTGTTTTATTTACTGTAGCTTTGTAGTGTATTTGAAATCAGGGAGCATGATACCTCTGCTTTGTTCTTACTTCTCAAGGTTGTTTTGGCTATTTGGGATCTTTTGTTTGTCCATATAAATTTTGGCATTATTTATTTTAGTTCTCTGAAAAATGCCATTGGTATTTTGATAGGGATTGCAATGAATCTGTAGATTGCCTTGGGAAGTATGGTCAGTCACTTTAGCAATAAAAATTCTTCCAAACCATGAGCACAGTATATCTTTCCATTTGTTTGCATCATCTTCAATTTCTTTCCTCAGTGTCTTATAGTTTTCAGAGCACAAGTCTTTTACCTCCTTGGTTAGTCTTATCCCTAGGTATTTTTGTTTTTGATGCAATTGTCAGTGTGATTGTTTTCTTAATTTCTTTTTCTAATAGTTTGTTCTGCATATTAATTTTATATCTTGTAGTTTTAGTGAATTCATTTATTAGTTCTAGCAGATTTCTGATGGCATCTTTAGGATTTTCTATATGCAATATCATGTCATCTACAAACAGAGGTAATTTTACTTCTTCCTTTCCAGTCTGGATTGCTTTATTTGTTTCCTTGTCTGGTTGCTATGGCTAAGAACTTCCAATACTGTGTTGAATAAAAGTGGCAAAGTGAGCATCCTCGTCTTGTTCCTAATATTGAAGAAATTGCTTTTAGCTTTTACCACTACGTATTATGTTGGTTGTGTGTTTGTCATATATGGCCTTTATTATTTTGAGTTATATTGCCTCTATACCCACTTGTTGAGAGTTTTTATCATAAATGGATGTTTTTCTCTGGTCAGATGCTTTTTCTTTATCTATTGAGATGATCACATGATTTTTATTCTTCAATTTATTAATGTGGTGTGCCACATTGGTTGATTTGCAGATATTGAACCATCCTTGCATCCTTGGGGTAAATCCTGATCAAGGGGTATGATCCTTTTAATGTATTTTTGAATTAGCTTTCCTAATATTTTGTTGAGGATTTTGGTTCATCAGTGATATTGGCATGTAATTTTCTTTTTTTGTGGTGTCTTTGTCTGACTTTGGAATCAGGGTGATGCCAGACTCAAAGATGGATTTTGAAGTATGCTTTCCTGTTCAATTTTTGGAATAGATTGAGAGATAGGTGTTAACTTCTCTAAATGTTTGGTAGAATTCACCTGTGGAGCCATCTCATCTTAGACATTTGTTTGTTGGGAATTTTTTTGATTACTGATTCAATTTCATTACTGGTAATCAGTCTGTGCATTTCTTCTATTTTTCCTGATTTAGTCTAGGGAGATTTTACATTTCTAGAAATTTATCTATCTCTTCTAGGTTGGCCATATTATTGGTATACAAGTTTTTTGATAATATTCCCATATGATCCTTTGTATTTCTGTGCTGTTGGTTGTAACTTGTCTTCTTTCATTTCTCAACTTATGTATTTACGCTGTCTCTTTTTTTCTTGATGAGTGTGGTTAAAAGTTTATCAATTTTATCTTTTCATAGATCCAGCCTTTAACTTCATTGACCTTTCCATTATTTTTTTAATCTCTATTTCATTTATTTTTTTCTCTGATCTTTATTTATTTTTCCTTCTATGAACTCTGGGTTTTGTTTGCTCTTTGTTTTATAGTTGCTTACATGTAAAGTTAGATTGTTTATTTGAGATTTTTCTTGTTTTATGAAGTAGACTTGTATCACTGTAAACTTCCTTCTTACAACTGCTTTTACTGGGTCCCATAGATTTTGGAATGTTGTGTTCCCATTTTTATTTATCTCCAGGTGCTTTTTGATTAACTCTTTTGTGTCTTCAGTGAACCATTGGTTGTTTAGTAGCATGATGTTTAGACTCCACATGTTTATGTTTTTTCCAGGTTTCTTTTTGTAGTTGATTTCTAGTTTCATGACCTGGTGGTTGGAGAAGATGCTTGATATTATTTCAGTCTTCTTAAATTTGTGTTCCATCCTGGTTAATGTGCACCTAAAAAGAACACATATTCTGTTACTTTGGATGTAATGATCTCTATATATCTATTTAGTCAATTGGGTCCAGTGTGTCATTTAAGGATAATATTTCCTTTTTCATTTTCTATCTGGATTTTCTTTCCATTATTGTAAGTGGGGTGTTAAAGTCCCCTACCATCATTGTGTTACTTGCAGTTTTTCCCTTTATGTCTGTTAATATTTGTTTATTGTATGTAGATGCTCCTATGTTTGGTGCATATATATTTCCAATTATTATATCTTCTTGATGTATTTATTTCTTTATCATTATGTAATATCTTTCTTTGTCTCTTGTTACTGTTTTGTTTTAAATTCTATTTTGTCTGATATAAGTATTTAACTCCAGCTTTTTTTTTTAATGTCCATTTGCATGGAATACCTATTTCCATTCCATCACTTTCAATCTCTATGTGTTTAGATCTGAAGTGAGTCTCTTGTAGGTAGTATATATATATATATATATATATATATATATATATATATATATATATATATATATATAGGTTTTTTTAATCCATTCAGCCACTCTGTCTTTTGATGGGAGCATTCAGTCCATTTCAATTTAATTTAATTATTTTTTCTTCCAGTTTTATTGAGATATAATTGACATACAGCACTATATAAGTTTAAGGTGTACAGCATAATGATTTGACTTATATACATCATGAAATGATTATCGCAATAAATTTCATGAATATCCACATCATTATAGATATAAAATTAAAGAAATGGAAAAAATAATGTTTTTATTGTGATAAGAACTCAGGATTTTCTCTCTTAACAAGTTTCATATATAACATAGAGCAGTGTTAATTATATTCATCACATTGTATATTAAATCGCTAGTAGTTATTTATCCTGTATCTGGAAGTTTTGATTGCTTTCATTCAAGTCCCCATTCCCTCATTCCTCACCTCTGGTAACCACAATTCTGACCTCTTTTTCTATGAGTTTATTTGTTTGTTTTTGAAGTATAACTGACTTACAACATTACGTTAGTTCCTGTTATACAACATAGTTTTTTGGTATTTCTATACATTTCAAAATGATCCCCTTGAAAAGTCTAGTTATGATATATCACTATACAAGGATATTACATAGCTATTTACTATATTCACTACAGTGTACACAGTAATTTATATATTTATGTGGTAATTTTAAGTTGCTGATCTCTTAAGTTCAAACACATTTTAACAAGGCTGCATTTTTACTCCCTGCCAAAAGTTTACTGTTTTGGACATCATAGTTTACATCTTTTTGTTTTATCTCTTTAACTACTTGCTGCAGTTAAGATGATTTTTCTACGTTTGTCTTTTAACCTTCCTACTAGTTTTGTACATAGCTGATTTACAAACTTTACTCTATGTTTCCCTTTGCCAATGAGATTTTTCCTTTCATAATTTTCATGTTTCCAGTTGTGGCCTTTTCTTTTTCGCATAGAGAAGTCCCTTAACATTTCTTGTAAATCTGGTGTGGTGGTGCTGAAATCTTTTAGCTTTTGCTTCTCTGTAAGACTTTTGATCTCTCCATCAAATCTGAATGAAAGCCTTGCCCTGTAGAGTATTCTTGGTCGTAGGTTTTTCCCGTTCATCACTTTAAACATAGTGTGCCACTCCCTTGTGGCCTGCAGAGTTTCTGCTGAAAAGTTAGCTGATAGCCTATGGGAGTTCCCTTGTAAGTAACTTGTTGCTTTTCCCTTGCTTCTCCTAAGATTCTCTCTTTATCTTTAATTTTTGCCATTTTATTTACTGTGTATCTCAGTGTGGTCCTTTTTGTGTTAATCCTGTTTGAGACTCTGTGCTTCCTATTCCTGGACATCTGTTTCCTTTTCCAGGTTAGAGAAGTTTTCAGCTAGTATGTCTTCATATATGTTCTCTGCCCCTTTCTTTCTCTCTTCTCCTTCTGGGACTCCTATATTGTGAATGTTAGTATGCTTAGTGTTGTTTCAGAGGTATCTTAAACTATCCTCATTTTCTCATTTTTAAATTCGTTTTTATTTTAATCTGTTATTCCCACTATTCCGTCTTCCAGTTTGCTGATCCATTCCTCTGTATCATGTAATCTACTGTTGATTACTTCTAGTGTATTTTTTATTTCAGTTATTGTTTTCTTCATCTCTGTTTGACTCTTCTTTATATTTTCTCTTTGTTTAAAACTTCTAAATTCTCACTCTGTTCATCCAGTCTTCTCCCTAGTTCTTTGAACATCTTTACAATTATTACCTTGAATACTCTATAAGGTAGATTGCCTATCTCTACTTCACTAAGTTCTTCTTTTGGAGTTTTTATCTTGTTCCTTCATTTGGAAGATATTCCTCTATTCCTTGTTTTGTTTAATTTGATGGTTTTATTTTTTGTATCTAGTAAGTTGGTTACCTTTCCCAACCTTGGAGATGTGGCCTTTTATAGTACATGTCCTTTGTGTCCCAGCATCACTCTCTTCCCTCTGGTCACCAGAGCTATATGCTTTAGGGATGCCCATTATTTGGCTGTGTGGGTCCTTCTGGTGTAGAAGACTGATTACTGTGGGTGGTCTGGTAGGTGTTGGTGATCCCTGGTCTGGTTGATTGCCAGGCCCTGCCTTGTGTGGATGCTGCCAGCCACTGGCTGGTATTGCTGGGTCACAAGACTGCAGGTTGCTGGGCCCTGGAGGGTCCCTGGGCTATTGTTGGCCCACTGGTGGGTGTGGCCATTTCCTGATTTGGCTGCCTGTGGGGCCCGGGGTCCCTCAAGCTGGTGTTGTTCTGCTGGTGAGTGGGGCTTGATTCTGGGACAACTGGCTGAGGGGTCCAAGGTGTCTCAGAGCTGGTTTTGGCCTAATGGACCTGGTTTTGGGTGGTGCTGGAGCCCAGGGGTTCCCGGGACTAGTTCCAACTCACAGGTGTGTGGGGCCGGGTTCTCTGTTCTCTCACTGCAGGTGTCTGGGGGTCTCAGAGCTGGAGTTGTCCTGCTGGTGAGCAAGGCTGGGGCCCATGGTGTCCCGGGGCTGGTGCCCACCTGTTGGTGTATAGGCTGTGTCCTGGTGGAGGTTACATGGCTTTGGTAGTCCTAGGGCTTGTTTCTTCCTGCTCCTGGTTGGGTCTGAGAGCCAAGAATCCCAGGGCTGGTGCCTGCCCACTGGTGGGTGATGTCAGGTCCTGCAGCAAATGCTACTCCACTGGTGGGCAGAACTGAGTCACAGCATCTTTGGCTGCAGGGCCCTGGAGGGATCCAGGATTGTTATTTCAGTACACTGGTTGGTGGGGCTGGGGCACAGGGCATCCTGAGTCTGGTGCCTACTCACTGGTGGGTGAGGCTGGTCCCAGGACTAGTGCTGGCCTACTGGTGGGCAGAGTTGGTTCCCAGTGTCTCTGGCTTACAGGGCCCTGGGGTTCCCAGGGCTAGGGTCAGTGCACTGATGTTTGTGGATGAGCCTTAGACCCTCTGATGGACAGAGCCATATCCCAAGGTGGCTGTGGACTCAGGAGGGTCTTAATGCAGCCTGCCTGCTGCTGAGTGTCTGCCTGGGCAGTTACTTGTCCCAAGGCATCCCAGTACTGGTGCCTAAAGGCTGGTAGCCCAGCCAGGTGCCAGCACTAAGAAGCTTGAGGGAGGATTCCAAAATGGTCCTTGCCAGCACCAGTGTCTACACAGTAGAATGAGCTCCCCAAAATGGCTGTCACTAGTGTTCATATCCTCAAGTTGATCTCCTACCACCTCCTGCCTCTCTGGGAGGCTCTCCAACATCAGCAGGTGGGTCTGACCCAGGCTCCTTTGAAATTACTCCTTCTGCCTAGGGTCCCAGAGCATGTGAGATCTTATATGTGCCCCTCAAGAGTGGATTCTCTGTTTCCCCCAGCCCTCCAGCTCTCCTGAAAGCAAGCCTCACTGGCCTTCAAATCAAAGCATTTTGGGGACTCATCTTCCCATGCAGGACCCTGGGCTCTAGAGCCCAATGTGGGGTTTACTAGCTCCTTGAGGAGAAATTCTGTGATTACAATTATCCTCCCTTTTGTGGTTTGCCAACCTGGGGCTATGGATCCTGACAATACCACATCTTTACCATCCCACCCATTTCTCTGTGGTTCCCTCCCAACATCTCTAGTTTTAGAAGGTCTCCTCTGCCAGTCTTCTGGCCATTCTCATCAATAGCCACTCTGCAAATTGTTGCAACCTTGATGTACCCATGGGAGGATTTGAGCTCAGCATCTTTATACTTAGCCATCTTGGCCACTCCCACATTTAAAGTAATTATTTAAATAATTACTTTAAATAATTATTTATTTTAAATAAATAAGTTATTTACTGATATGTATGAAACTCTTGCCATTTTGTTTCTTGCTTTCTGGTTGTTTCTATCCTTTTTTTGTTCCTTCCTTCTTCTTTTGCTCACTTCCCTTCTGATTTGATGACTATGCTTAAGGTTATATTTGGATTCATTTCTGTTATTTGTGTATGTATTTATCATAATCTTTCGGTTTTTAGTTACCATGAAGTTCATGTATAACTCTCTCTCTCTCCCCTTCTCCCTCTCTCTATGTGATATTTTAGGTTGATAACCTCTTAAGTTTGAACATGTCCTAATAAATCTGCATATTTACTCCTTCACACACACACCCATGTTTAATGTTTTTGGAGTCATATTTTACATCACTTTGTTTTGTGTATCCTTTAACTACTTCTTGTGGATATAGATGATTATACTTCTTTTGTTTTTTAACCTTCTTACTAACTTTATAAATGCTTGATCTCCTTACTAGTGTCTGTGTCCCCAGGGTGAGTTGCATTTGCCTGCTGCCTCTCTGGGAGGGTCTCCAAGATCAGCAAATGGATCTGACCTAGGTTCCTTTCAAATTATTGCCTTTGTGCTGGGACTTGGACCTTGTGAGATTTTGCACTTACCCTTTAAGAGTCTCTTGTTTCCTACAGCCCTCTGACTCTCCCATATTCTAGCCCTGTTGGCCTTCAAAGCCAGACATTCTGGGAGCTTGTCTTCCCAGTGTACGACCCCTGGGTTGGGAGCCTTATGTAGGGGTTAGACCACTCACTCCTTGGGAAGAACCTCTGCAGTTGTGATTATTTTCCCATCTGTGAGTCACATGCACAGTGGTATGTATGTGTCTTGACTACGCTGTGTCTTTGCCCTTCATATCCATCTTATTGTGGTTCTTTCTTTATATCTTTAGTTGTGGAAAATCATTTTTGCTAGTATCAGGTTATTCTCGTAGATAGTTGCTTTGTAAATAGTTGTAATTTTGGTGTGCCCATGGGAGGAGGTGAGCTCAGGGTCTTCCTACTCTGCCATCTTGGCCACACTTCTCCATTTTCCCCCTTTTGAATCAGGGTATGTTATTTTTTTCCATTGGGTTGTAGACTTGTTTATATTAACCTTTATCACATACCCTGGATATTAATCCTTTATTACATGTATGATTTGCAAATACATCATTCCATCCCATAGGTTGCCTTTTTCACTCTATTTATTATGTTCTATGAGTTACAAAGCTTCTTAGGTTTGATGTAATCCCATTTGTCTATTTTTGGTGTACTTTTGTGTCATGTCCAAGAAATCAGTCAAGACCAATGTCATGAAGTTTTTCCCCTATGTTTTTCTCTATGTTTTATAATTTTAGGCCTTTTGTTTAAGTCTTTAATCTATTTTGAGTTGATTTTTATGCATGGTGTAAAATAAAGGTCCAACTTCATTCTTTTCTATGAGGTTATACAGTTTTCCCCACACTATTTGTTGTAGAAAGTGTACTTCCATCATTGAATGTCATTGGTTGGGATACTTTTTGAAGATCACTTGACCATATATGTTAGGGTTTATTTCTCAGATTTCTGTTGTATTTCATATGCCTATTTGTCAGTTGTTATGCCAGTACCATATTGTTTTGATTACTATAGTTTTGTAATATGTTTTGGAATCAGGAAATGTGAGTCCTCTAACTTTGTTCTTTTTCAAAATTGTTTTGGCTATTCGAAGTCCCTTGAGATTTCATGAATTTTTGGATGAATTTTACAGTTTATTTCTTTAAAAATTTTCCAGTGGGATTTTGATAGAGATTATGTTGAATCTGTAGATTGCTTTGGTTGTATGAAAATCTTAACATGTCTCTTGCAAGCCATGAACACAGAATATATTTCTGTTTATGTGTCTTCCTTAATTTCTTCCAGCAATGTTTTATAGTTTTCAGTATAAAAGTCTTTCACCTCCTTGGTAACTTTTATTCTTAATTTTTAAATTATTTTAGTGCTATTGTAAATTGAATTTTTCTTAATTTGTTTTTTGGTTTGTTCATTATTAGTATATAGAAACACAACTTAGTTTTTTTTTTTTTTTTTAGATGCAATTTATTTTTATGTTGACTTTTTATCCTGCAACTTTGCTATAGTTGTTTATTAGTTCTAACAGATTTTTTTTTAATGTCTACTCTTTAGGGCTTTGTGCATATAAGATTATGTCATTTGCAAACAGAAGTAGTTTTACTTCTTCCTTTTCAATTTGGATACCTTTTACTTTTTTTTTTTTTTTCCCTAATTGCTCTGGCTAGAACTTCCATTGTGGTGTTGAATAGAGGTAGCCAGGGTGGGTATCTTTCCTTTCCATGATCTTAGAGGAAAAGCTTTCAATCTTTTATCATTGTGTATGAAGTTACTTGTGTGCTTTTCATAAATGGTTATTATTATGTTGATGTAATTACCTTTTATTCCTAGTTTGCTGAGTGTTTTTATCATGAAAGAGTGTTGAATCTTGTCAAATGCTTTTTCTGCATCAATTGAGATAATCACATGGTTTTGTTTTTATTCTGTTACTGTGATATATTAAATTTATTTTAATGCCTGAGCCATCCTGGCATTCCAGGAATAAATCGCACTTGGTCATGGTGTATAATCCTATTGATGTGCTGTTGAATTCAGTTTGCTTGTGTTTTGCTTAGGATTTTTGCATTAATATTCATCAGGGATAGTGGTCTGTAGTTTTCTTGTGTTGTCTTTGTCTGATTTTGGTATCAGGATAATGCTGGCTTTATAGAATGAACTTGGAAATGCCCCCCCCCCCCAAAACCCTTTTCAATTTATTGGAAGAGTTTTAGGAAAATTAATGTTAATTCATCTTTAAATGTTTGAGAGAATTCTTCAGTGAAGCCATTTGATCCTAGGCCTTTTTTTGCTGACAGGTGTTTGGTTACTGATTTAGTCTCCTTACTAGTTATTGGTCTGTTCAGATTTTGCATTTCTTCATGATTTAGTCTTGGCAAATCATGTGTTTCTAGGAATTTATACATTTATTCTGGGCTATCCAGTTTGTTGGCCTAAAATTATTCATAGTATTCTCTTAAAATCTTTTTTTATATCTGTGGCATTTGTTGTAATGGCCCTTCTTTTGTTTCTGATTTTATTTATTTGAGTTTTCTCTTTTTTTCTTAGTCTCATGAAGGGCTTTTCAATTTTGTTGATCTCTTTAAAAAGTCAACTCTTTTATTGAATTTTTGGTATTTTTATATTCTCTGTTTCCTTTATTTCTGCTCCAATCTTTATTATTTATTTCCTTCTGCTAGCTTTGAGTTTACTTTTTTCTTGTGCTTTTTTGGGTTTTTTGTTTTTGTTTTTTTAGTTCTTTGAGGTATAAAGTTAGGTTGTTGATTTATAGTCTTTTTTTACTTTTTTTTATACATGCATTTTCAACTGTAAACTTCCCTCTTGGCACTGCTTTCACTGCATCCCATATGTTTTGGTATGTTGTGTTTTCATTTTCATTTGTTTCAAGGTATTTTCTAATTTCTCTTGTGACTTTTTCTTTGACCCATTGGTTGTTTAAGAGTGTGCTGTTTAATTTCTACATAATTTGTGTATTTGCTAATTTTCCTTCCACTAGTTATTTCTAAGTTTTTTCCAGTGTTATTGGAAAATATACTTTATAGAATTTCAAGCTTCTTAAATTTGTTAAGATTTGTTTTGTGGTTTAACATGTGGCCTCTCCTGGAGAATGTTCTGTGTACACTTGAGAAGAATGTGTGTTCTGTGGTTGTTGGGTGGACTGTGCTGTAAATGTCTGTTAGGTGCAGTTGGTCTGTAGTATTGTTCAGGTCCTCTATTTCTTTATTGATCTTCTGTTCAGTTCTATATTGTGAAAGTAGAGTATTGACGTTTCCTACTATTATTGTATTGATATATTATCTTTTTTATTACACTGCTGGATTTTTGTTTAATACCATTTTGTTCATATATTTGCATACAAAATACTAAACTAATACCACCTGATTAGTAAAGGTGTTACCTTTATTATTGTGCAATTCTAAATATCCTATTATTTCTTTTTTTTTGATAATTGAGGTTTCAGAAATGTTGTAAAAATTGCCTTTTGTCATTAATCTCAGACTCAAATATTTTTGTTGATAAATATGATGTATTTTACTAAATGTTCTATGACATAGTATGTGGTCAATCTTAGTAAATGTTCCATAAGTTAAAACAAATTTTGAGGGAATTCCATGGCAGTCTAGTGGTTAGGACTATGCTCTTTCACTGCTGAGGGTGTGGGTTTAATCCGTGGTGAGGGAAGTAAGATCCCAGAAGCCATGTGGCACTCCCTCCCCTGCAAAAAAAAAAAGTAGAAATCACTGAGACGAAAGATGGTCCTTGACTTGTTGGTAGAGTGAGTTTTACAGGTGAAATCAGAGTGAAATAAAACATCTGTTATGATTTCAGGATCTAAAAGGGTGGCCCTATTGATAAGTGGCAGAAAAGATGAAATAAGAGACTTAACAGTGGCTGCATTTTATGATGATTATTGTGTTGTAATTAATGTTTGAAATTATTGTAGGACCTATATAGAGCCACTAGAAAATGGAAGGCTTCATGATTGGAATTCATAATCAGATCAATTTCTATTAATGGAGTGCATAAATTAAGGGCATAGCAGCCTGAGATCAGTTAGGAATAAGAAAACTGCAGTAAGCCGAGCAACAGTGTAAAAATATGAAGTTACTAAAGGCAGTGGAGAAGTGGTAATTGAGAAGTAGTAAGAGATATGTAAAAATATTACAGTTAGGAAAAAACTCAACTGTAACAATCAACAAAAGGCAAAACAAACCAAATCAAACCAAAACAAACCACCCAGTCTCTCAGAGGCCATTTTTTCTTCATGTGCTCAGTTCTGGAAAGGATTACTCATTTCTAATAATACTCGAATAATATCTTTGTTTGGGGGATGGGTTCTATTATTCTTTCTCTGTGCCACAAAAATAGGAGAATACAATTATAGGAAACTTTTCAAAATTGGTTTGAGGGGTAAATTTCTATTTTGATATAATTTCAATTGTACAGAATATTTACTAGATTATTACCAGAAACTCTTTTATGCCCTTTACCCAGAATGTTTACTTTCAACAGATGTTAACTTTGTCATATTGCTTTATCATTTTTTTTCCCACTTCCGTCCCTCTCATCCACCACTCTCATATTCCAGTTTTATATTTTTTTCAGAACCATCTGAGAGTAATTTGGAAACGTTGTCAGAGACATTGTGCCCCCTTTCCTCTACATACTTGAGTGTGTATTTCTTTTTTTAACATTAATTTTTATTGGAGTATAGTTGATTTACAACATTGTGTTAGTTTCTGCTGTACAGCAAAGTGAATCAGTTAAATATATATATATATATATATATATATATATATATCTCCACTCTTTTTTAGATTCTTTTCCCATATACATTTCTATTACAGAGTATTGAGTAGAGTTCCCTGTGCTATACAGCAGGTTCTTAATAGTTGTGTTATATATACAGTAGTGTGCATATGTCAATCCCAATCTACCAATTTATCCCTGCCCCCTTTTTCCCCCTTCGTAACCATATGCTTTTTTCTACATATTTGACTCTATTTCTGTTTTATAAATAAGTCCATTTGTACCATTTTTTATATTCCACATATAGGTGATATTATGATATTTGTCTTTGTCTGACCTACTTCACTCAGTATGACAACCTGTAGGTCCATCCATGGTGCTACAAATGGCATTATTTCATTCTTTTTTATGGCTAATATTCCACTGTATATATGTACCACACCTTCTTTATCCACTCATCCATTGATGGACATTTAGGTTGCTTCATGTCTTGGCTATTGTAAATAGTCCTGCAATGAACATTGGGGTGCATGTATCTTTTCAAATTATGGTCTTCTCCAGATATATGCCCAAGGACTGGGATTGTTGGATCATATGGTAGCTCTATTTTTACTTTTTTAAGGACCCTCCCTACTGTTCTCCATAGTGACTCTACCAATTTGCATTCCTACCAACAGTGTAAGAGAGTTTCCTTTTCTCCACACCCTCTCTAGCATTTATTGTTTATAGATTTTTTGGTGGTGGCCATTCTAACTGGTGTGAGGTGATACCTAACTGTAATTTTGATTTGCATTTCTCTAATAATTAGTGATGTAGAGCATCTTTTCATGTGCTTTTTGGCCATCTGTATGTCTTCTTTGCAGAAATGTGTAGATCTTCCACCCAATTTTTTTTTTTTTTTTTCTGTATGCGAGCCTCTCACTGTTGTGGCCTCTCCCGTTGTGGAGCACAGGCTCCGGATGCGCAGACTCAGTGGCCATGGCTCACAGGCCTAGCTGCTCCGAGGCATGTGGGATCTTCCCGGACCAGGGCACGAACCCGTGTCCCCTGCATCAGCAGGCGGACTCTCAACCACTGCGCCACCAGGGAAGCCCCTCCACCCAATTTTGATTGGGCTGTTTGTTTATTTGATATTGAGCTGCATGAGCTGTTTGTATATTTGGAGATTAATCTCTTGTCAGTCACTTTGTTTTCTTTCTTTGATACACCTCTTAGAGCAGCCATCCCCAACCTTTTTGGCACCAGGTGCCGGTTTCCTGGAAGACAGTTTTTCCATGGACAGTGGGGGTGATGGTTCAGGCTCTAATGCAAGCAATGGGGAGTGATGGGTAGGGCAGATGAAGCTTCAGTCTCTCACCCACTACTCTCCCCTTGCTGTGGGGCCTGGTTCCTAACAGGCCACGGGCCAGTACCAGCCCACAGCCTGGGAGTCGGAGACCCCTGTCCTAGAGTAATGAAAATAAAAGTAAACAAATGGGACCTAATTAAACTTTAAAGCTTTTGAACAGCAAAGGAAACCATAAACAAAGTGAATGTGTATTTCTTAATAAGGGTGTTCTCTTACAGAATCACAATATGATAATCAAAATTAGGAAACTTTACAATGAAGTTATCTAATCCACACTCCATATTCAAATTTCAAAAGTTGTCCCAATTTTTATAGCTCTATATCCCCAGTCTAAAACTTAATCAAAAATTTTACATTGAATTTAGTTGTCCTAATTTTTAGTCTCTTTTAACCTAGAATAGTTACTCAGCTTGTCTTTGTCTTTTTATGCCTTGCCTTGTTTTTAATAAGAACTTTAGATTTACAGAAAAATTGTGAAAATCCTACAGAGAATTTTGTATATCCCTCACCCAGTTTCCTCTAACATTAATATCTTAGGTTAACATGGTATATTTGAAAAAACTAGGATAACAATGTTGATACAACTACTAAACTACAGACTTTACTTGAATTTCACTTGTTTTTCCACTACTGTCATTTTTCTATATCAGAATTCACTTCAGGATGCCTCTTTGCATTTAGTCATCCTATCTTCTAGTATCCTCTGTTATGTGACAATTTTTAAGTCCTTCCATGATTTGGATGACTTTGGCCGTTTTGAGAAGTACTAGTCAGATATTTTGTAGAACGTTCTTCAGATTGGGGTTGTTTGATATTTTTCTCATGCTTAGATTGGTGTTACAGGTTTGGAGGGGAAGACTACAGTGGTGAAATGCCCTTCTTATTACATCATATCAGTGGTACATGATATCAGTGTGACTTATCACTGGTGATTGTTAACATTGATCACTGACCAGTGTGGTACTTACCAGGTTAAAATTGCTCAACATAATGATGTATCTGTCCTTTTGTTGTATGGTTAGTTCTTTATATATTTTGGAACTACAATGTTAGATGCATATAGTATTGAGATTATTGTATCTTCCTAATTAATTGAACCTTTTATTATTACACAGTAATGATTTCTGGCAGTCTTTTTTTTTTTTTTTTTTTTTTTGCGTTACGCAGGCCTCTCACTGTTGTGGCCTCTCCCGTTGCGGAGCACAGGCTCCGGACGCGCAGGCTCAGCGGCCATGGCTCACGGGCCCAGGTGCTCCGCGGCATGTGGGATCTTCCCGGACCGGGGCACAAACCCGTGTCCCCTGCATCGGCAGGCGGACTCTCAACCACTGCGCCACCAGGGAAGCCCTGGCAGTCTTTTTTAAATTTAAAATTTACATGTTTGCTATTAATGTAGGTACACTGGTTTTCATTAGGGTTAGTTTTTCTTTTTTTCCTTTAGTGTATCTTTCCATTCTTTTCTTTTGAATATTCTAAATTCTTAAATTCTAATGTCTGTTGTAAATAGCTATGTATGAATTTTATTTTTTATACAGAATGACAGTCTTTGTTTCTAATCTGTAGCGTTTAGTTCATTAACATGTACTTTTGTAACTGTTGCTCTGGATTTATTTCGATCACTTATTTAGTGCTTCTCATGTGCTTCACACTTTTTTTTCTTTAGTTTCTTTTGAATTGGTTATATTTTTAAAACACCATTTCACAATCTTTCTTTTCTAACCTTTAGATTACAAAGTCCTTAAAAATTGTAGTTTCCTAGGAATTTCTAAATTTACCTAATTTATCAAATTCTATTTACTTTAAAGTATTTACTTTCTTCCTTAAAATCTTTAAGATTTTAACTTAAATTCTCACCCTCCTGATCAATGGTATCATTATTATTTGTATTTTTTATTTTAGTTTATAACATTACTATTATTGATTTTCTTATCAATAATATTCATTAAGATTTTAAGTCAATATTTATTAAGGTTTTTCATATTTACCACTTCCCTTATTGTTTCTTCATTCATCTCATGTTTGATCATTCTTTGTAAGTTTGAAGTCCATCCTTTAGAAATTCCTCAAGAAAATGTGCTTGGCTGTAAATTCACTCAATTCTATTTTGTTTAAAAATACCTGTAGTTTATACTTGTTCTTAAAAGAGATATACTATATAAAATCCTAGAGTGATAGTTATTTTCTTTCAAAATCATTCAAGATATTTTTTCAATTGTCTTATAGCTTCCAATGTTCCTTCTGAGTAGTCAGCTCTTAATTTAACATTCTTATCTTTGTAGGTCATCTGTCTTTTCTCTCTGGCTGCTTTGAAAATATGCCATTTTAGCTCTGGTGTTTTGACATGTCCTTAATATGTGTGTAGGTATAAATGTACTTTTATTTATGCTGCTTGAAATTCATTGGACTTTTTGAATCTGGAAATTGATGTTTCTCAACAGTTCTAGCAGTTTCCTGGCCATTCTCTCTTCAAATATTGCATCTCCTCTATTCATTTTTTCTTCTCCTTCTGGACCTCTGCTTAGATGTACATTAAAACTTTTACCTTTTCCCTCCATGTCACTAAACCTCTTTGCAATTTTTCCCATATCAGCCTCTCCATGCTGCATTAGTGATAAATTCTTTATATCCATCTTTCAGTTCACTAATTCTTCTGCTGTGTATAATCTACTGTTAAATCCATCTACAGTCTCTACATTATTTCTAGAAGTCCTATTTTTTTCTCCATATATTCTTGATTATTTTATAGTTCTTTGCTAGTTCCTCATATTTCCATTCTTCTCTATATATTATGTATATTATGCATACTTACATTGTGTATATTATGCATAATATTTTTAGGGTTCTACGTCTGTGTTAGATTCTGCAGCCTGCTTTTTCTGGAGACTTTAAAACATGGTACATTTTTTCTTTAGGGTTTTGAGATATTTTAGAATAAGCTCATACATATTTTTAAACTTTTAATGTGATAGTATTTTGAGATTTAGTTTGAAGGCAAATTCTTCCAGAGAGATTTTGTACTTACCAACTAACTGTGATCACTTGAATTAAGCTGAATTCTTGGTTTGAAGTTTGTAATTGCCTAGGTAGTTAAAATTAAGGCAGCAAGCCTGGTTAAGGTTCTCTATTATTAGGATACATTTTTTTCTCTTTCATTAATCACCACATTTTAAGGCATGGATTTATTTTGTGGGTCCCTCCAAAGTAAATGTTTATATCTAATTTATGCTACATTCAGGCAATATAGTCATTGTGATCTAAGCTTTATGCTATTAGTTGTTTATTTATTGAGTTCTCCACCTTGTGAGTACTCCCTCACATTTTTTTTTTGGTCTCTCATCTTTATGCTCTAAGGAGCCATAAATTAATACAACCATTATGGAGAACAGTATAGAAGTTCCTTAAAAAGCTAAAAATAGAACTACCATATGATCCAGCAATCCCACTACTGGGCAAATACCATGAGAAAACCATAATTCAAAGAGGGACATGTACCACAATGTTCACTGCAGCTCTATTTACAATAGCCAGGACATGGAACCAACCTAAATGTCCATTGACAGACAGATGAATGGATAATGAAGATGTGGCACATATATGCAATGGAATATTACTCAGCCATAAAAAGAAACAAAACTGAGTTGTTTGTAGTGAGGTGGATGGACCTGGAGTCTGTCATACAGAGTGAAGTCAGAAAGAGAAAAACAAGTACCGTATGCTAACACATATATATATAGAATCTAAAAAACAAACCAAAAAAATGGTACTGATGAACCTAGTGGCAGGGCAGGAATAAAGATGTAGACATAGAGAAAGAACTTGGGAACACAGTAGGTGGAGGGGGAAGCTGCAGTGAAGTGAGAGTAGCATTGACATATATACACTACTGAAGGTAGAATGGTTAGCTAGTGGGAAGCAGCAGCATAGCACAGGGAGATCAGCTTGGTGCTTTGCAATGACCTAGAGATGTGGGATAGGGATGGTGGGAGGGAGGCTCAAGTGGGAGGGGTTATGAGGATATATGTATCCATATGGCTGATTCACTTTGTTGTACAACAGAAACTAATGCAGTATTGTGAAGCAATTATACTCCAATAGAAACCTATTAAAAAAAAGCCCAAGATTAAACTCTCCAGGGTTTACCTCTGTTTGTCTTTCTGGCTTTCCATCTTCAGTTTCTAATTGGTTCTTACTTTTCTTGCCAGGTTATCGGAGCATTTATAAATACTTTTTGCAAATTTTATTCAGTATTTTAAATTATTTTCAGGTAGATGCTCAGTCAGGGTGTTTTAGCTTGCTGTAATGCTGAGAGTGTAAATCTTGTGATTCACAAATAGAAAAAAAGAAGGAAAAAGTACAGCTGGATTAGAAAAATTAACTGATTACTGACAATGGAGGGATGCTAAAAATGATGTATGTATTTTCTTCAAATGACAGTTATTATCTGCATTGCCACCTGCAGTTGGTGCATATGCAAGTTCTCCCAACACAACCGGTACTGGAGAGCGTCATCTCTTTCAATGACTGATAACTTAAGACATGTAAAATTGCACCCCATTTTTATTTCAGTAAGAATCTTCTTTTTTATTGTGACCAGTCTACTAAATGCTTATCCACTTATTAAATTTTGTCTTGCATTAAAAAAAGATGTGTTTAATATTCTATGAAAAAAACATGCAAAGATAAATTAATTGATCTCTTAGTCATAAAGACCTGGAGAAAATGTCACATACAAACTGGCATAGATTATTGGAGTTGAATCATATTCTTGAGGACAAAAACACTTGTTTGGCTCTAATTCCACAATTTGTAGTTCCTAGGGAAAACAGAAGAGTCTGAGCTATGATTAGTGATAGGACAAAAGAAGCATGAAGTATACCTTTAGAGCATTAGGATTACTCTTTGGAAGCTTCTCTTGGACTTGTCTCTGTATTCCCTCAGGTAAAGCAGGAAACCATGCACATACCTTGCATTATCCTAGTGCACTTTGCTCTTGGTGTCAGCTGGAAGCTATATGAGCATAAATATTGCATAGACGTTTAGAAAGAAAATTGGGTGGAAGTTTTGCTTTGCTTAATTTTGCTTACGTATTATATGTTTTCCTAATATATTGAGTGCCTGTTATGTATAGATATTTAAATCTGTCGGTTTACAAGAGGTTTATAACATGAATTTTGCTCTTATAGAGCTTATAATCAACTTGGGGAAAGAAGGGTAAAAAAATATGTGCTTGTAACAATTTAGTAATAATTAAATGCTAAACCTGTGGTACTGACTTTAATGTCAATAGGAGCACAGAAAGGGCCAAGTTTTGTGTAAGGTTGACTGGGATAAGAGTTCCTGGAACAAGTAAAACTTCCTCTGGGGATGTAGAAAGTTTGGGGCAGAATAGGGAAGAGTTTAACACACTATGGTATGCCAAGGTGTGGGAATTGGCACAGAGCAAAAATAAGCCCAAATAAATAACCATGTTGATGAAAGAAGAAAGAAATATTGAAAACCAAGATTAGGAATACGTTTTAATCACATAATAGAAATCTTAGAAGTCATGGGAGAATATTTTATATTATAGATACTACATTATATTATATTAATTATATATGATAGACAGTGTGAAGCTATTGAAGATTCTTGGGCAAAGGACTGACATGTTGAAAGTGCTCAAAGTTTAGCTTTATCAATAAATGTGGATCTATAGGATAAACTCAAATTTGAAACTAGGAATATATTTTGTTAGAGCCCACCTATTAGTATGCTTTTTGTTTGGTTATATAAAAATAAAATATATATTTAATATTCATTTATATTATATACTATTAATATAAAATATCATTGTATTTAAGTATGCTTTTTGTTGTTTTAGAGGAATTCCAGGGAAGAAATGTGGTACAATCATCCTCACAGCAGAGGAATTAAACTGTTGCAGAGTAAGTAAATATTTCTTTGAATGAAAAAGTATTTCCAATACTTCTTTGAAATGATAATTCTCAAACTATACTTAAATGATTTTTCTTGAGTAGTTTTAGCAAAAGATAATTAAAACTACATTATATAATTCTAAATTCGTAAAATATCATTTTAGATACTTAGTACTTTAACCAGAGAGACTACATTCTATAGTCCAAATAGGATAATCATTTATTTTAACAGTCTTTTTAATGAATAGAAATTATTAAAATAAAACCTAATGGTAATATCATTTGGGGGGGCATTAATATAAGGAATTGTCAATTGTATCAACCAATTCAGTTCTTGCAAAAATTTGAAGATTTTATGTGTGATCCTGAAGGAATATTTCTAGTCACTTGACTGTAACCATTTTGTGTAACATACTTGTTTTTCTGTATTTCTAATTGAATAAATTCAATATTCATATATGGTCTCATGTTTTCTTAGCTTGGGAAGCTCACATTTGTAGAAATAACCAGCTACCACTCCAGCTAAAAGTATAGTGACATAGAGTGCATATTCATTAATCTTAGAAAACTGCTATTTTTAGTTGTGATTTGGTGATCTAATCATCTTTCATACTTCTCGCCTCTGAATTTGTATATGTATATGGTAATCTGTGTTTGTATAATGAGGAAAGAAAGAGAAAAAGAAGTTCAGGGTCAGTAAGATGCATGTTCTTTATTGTGACATTAACATGCTATTCTGTCAAAATCTTGATATTAAGATTATTTTATATACATATGCTAATGAAGAAATTATTATGAGTTCTAATTCCAAATAGAACCAAGATATCAAGGTCATAGATTGAGTATTGCCAGGCTGCATCTTAAACATCTGCTTTCATTCTGTTGTTTTGCCTGGAGGAACAAGAAAATTATAAAGCTTCCATGCAAATGAAGTAGAATATGTTACTTAGTGATCCAGAGGCATTTTCACTGTTCTTTATAATAATAAAGTTTTAAAAACATCTGGAATTATCTTTTAATATTACTTATTAATCATATTAATATTATTTACATATTTCTCACACTTAGAAATTATATATCTAATATTTTTAAATTGTTTAGAATCTTGATCTAACTTCACTTATGTATGCTACGTTCTGATTCTTAGCTACAGACACTGATAATCAACATAATTAAAATAATCATTGAAATAATATTATTATGCTAGTATCGTAGAAGAGACAAGTGTGTTCAAAGCAATGATCATAGTTAACTTCAGACAATGCCTTTTAAATGTGCATTTTATGGTACTTTAAAAATATCATACATTATCACTTAGAATTTGGAATGAAGTAATTTTATTTCAATTTGACATTATACAAATTGACACTTATTTTCTTGAAAACACATTACCATTTGTTAGCTTGAGCATAAACTTTGGAATCAGGACACCTAAATTTCAGTATTATCTCTTTCACTATTCAGCTGAGTGAAATTTTTTGGAGCTTTAATTTCTGCATTTATCAGCAGCTAAAAGTCTTTATACAGGCATACCTCATTTTATTGTGCTTCACATATATTGCATGTTTTACAAATTGAAGGCCTGTGGCAGCCCTCTGGTGAAGAAGCCTATCAGCACCATTTTTCCAACAGCATTGCTCACTTCTAGTCTTTGTGTCACATTTTGCTAATTTTTGTACACTATCAAATTTTTTCATTATTATTACATTTGTTATGGTGATCTGTGATCAGTGATCTTTCATGTTACTATTGCAATTGTGTTTGGGCACCACAAAATTAATAAATGTGTGTGTGCTGACTGTTCCACCAACTGGCCATTCCCCTGTCTCTTTCCCTCTGCTCAGACATCCTTATCCTCTGAAATGCAGCAATATAGAAATTAGGCCAATTAATATCTCTACAATGGCCTCTAAGCATTTAAGTGAAAGGAATATTCACACATCTCTCACTTTAAATCAAAAGCTAGAAACGATTAAGCTTACTGAGAAAGGCATGTCAAAAGCCAAGCTGAGATAGGCTGAAAGCTAGGCCTCTTGGGCCAAACAGTTAGTCAAGGTTGTGAAGGCAAAGGAAAAGTTCTTGAAGAAAATTTCACATTCTACTCCAGTGGACACACATATGATAAGAAAGCAAAACATCCTTATTGCTGATATGGAGAAAGTTGTAATGGTCTGGATAGAAGATCAAACCAGCCACAACATTCCCTTAAGCCAAAGCCTAATCCAGAGGAGGGCCCTAGATCTCTTAAATCCTATGAAGGCTAAGAGAGGTGAGGAAGCTTCAGAAGAAAAGTTCAAAGCTAGCAGAGGTTGGTTCATGAGGTTTAAGGAAAGAAACTCTGTCCATAACATAAAAGTAGTACAGGTGAATCAGCAGGTGCTTATATATAGAGAAGTTGCAGCAAGTTATCCAGATGTGCCAACTAAGATAATTAGTGAAGATCACTGCACTAGATAACAGGTTTTCAATGTACATGAAATAGCCTTATATTGGAAGGAGACACAATCTAGGACTTTCATGGCTAGAGAGGAGAAATCAGAGCCAATGTTTATTTACCATTTAGAAAATCCTTGGGCTGCTGAGAATTATGTTAAATTTGCTCTGCCTGTGCTGTATAAATGGAACAACAAAGCCTGGATTATATCACATGTTTACAGCATGGTTTACTGAATATTTTAAGCCCACTGGTGAGACCTACTGCTCAGAGAAAAATTATTCCTTTCAAAATATTACTACAAAGCTACAGTAAACAAGACTGTATGGTACTGGCACAGTAACAGAAATATAGATCAATGGTACAGGATAGAAAGTCCAGAGATAAGCCCACGCACATATGGTCACCTAATTTATGACAAAGGAGGCAAGAACATACAATGGAGAAAAGACAGCCTCTTTAATAAGCAGTGCTGGGAAAAGTGGACAGCTACATGTAAAAGACAGAAATTAGAACACTGCCTAACAGCATACACAAAAATAAACTCGAAATGGATTAAAGACCTAAATGTAAGACCGGACACTATAAAACACTTAGAGGAAAATCACTCTTTGACATAAACCACAGCGAGATCTTTTTTGACCCACCTCCTAGAGTAATGAAAATAAAAACAAAAACAAAAGGGACCTAATTAAACTTAAAAGTTTTTGCACAGAAAAGGAAACCATAAACAAGACGAAAAGGCAACCCTGAGAGTGGGAGAAAATATTTACAAACAAAGCAACAGACAAAGGATTAATCTCCAAAATATACAAACAGCTCGTGGAGCTCAATATCAAAAAAACAAACAACCCAATTAAAAATTAGGCGGAAGACCTAAATAGACATTTCACCAAAGAAGACATACAGATGGCCAAGAGGAACATGAAAAGATGCTTATCACTGATTATTATTAGAGAAATGCAAATCAAAACTACAATGAGGTATTACACTGGTCAGATGGTCATCATCAAAAAATCTAGAAGTAATAAATGCTGGAGAGGGTGTGGAGAAAAGGGAACCCTCCTGCACTGTTGGTGAGAATGTAAATTGATACAACCACTATGAAGAACAGTATGGAGATTCCTTAGAAAACTAAAAATAGAACTACCATATGACCCAGCAATCCCACTACTGGGCATATACTCTGAGAAAACCATAATTCAAATAGAGACATCTACCCCAGTGTTCACTGCAGCACTATTTACAATAGCCAGAACATGGAAAAAACCTAAATGTCCAACAACAGATGAATGGGTAAAGAAGATGCAGCACATATATACAATGGAATATTACTCAGCCATAAAAAGGAATTAAATCAGGTCATTTGTAGAGACATAGATGGACCTAGAGTCTGTCATACAGAGTGAAGTAAGCCAGAAGAAAACCCCAAATATCGTATATTAACACATATATGTGGAATCTAGAAAAATGGTACAGCTGAACCTATTTGCAGGGCAGGAACAGAGACATAGACGTAGAGAACAGACATGTGGACATGGGGGGAAGGGGAGGATGGGACCAATTGGGAGACTAGGATTGACATATATGCACTACCATGTTTAAAATAGATAGCTAGAGAGAACATGATGTAAAGCACAGGAAGCTCAGCTCAGTGCTCTGTGATGACCTAGATGGGTGGGATGGGGGTGGGGGGTGGGAGGGAGGTCCAAGAATGACAGGATATAGGTATACATATAGTTGATTCACTTTATTGTACAGCAGAAACTAACACAACATTGCAAAGCAATTATACTCCAATACAAAAATAAGTTAAAAACACAAAACAAAACAAAAACAAAAATATTATTGCTCATTGACAATGCACCTGGTCACACAAGAGCTCTGATGGAGATGTACAAGATTGATGTTGCTTTCATGCTTGCTAACACAACACTCATTCTTCAACCCGAGACTCAGGGAGTAAATTCGACTTTCAAGTCTTGTTATTTAAGAAATAATACATTTCCTAAAGCCACAGCTGCCACAGATAGTGATTCCTCTGATGGATCTGGGCAACGTCAATTGAAAACCTTCTGGAAAGGATTCACCATTCTAGATGACATTAAGAACATCCGTGGGGAGAAGCCCAAATATCGACATTAACAGGAGTTTGGAAGAAGTTGATTCCAACACTCACAGATGGATGACTTTGAGGGGTTTAAGACTCCAGTGGAGGAAGTAACTGCTGATGTTGTGGAAATGGCAAAAGAATTAGAAGAGTAAGTGGAGCCTGAAGATGTGACTGAATTGCTGCAATCTCATGATAAGACTTAAACGGATGACAGGTTGCATCTTATGGATGAGTAATGAAAGTGGTTTCTTGAGATGGAATCTACTGGTGAAGATGTTGTGAAGATTGTTGAAAGGACAACAAAGGATTTAGAGTATTACATAAGCTTAGTTGACAAAGCCACAGCAGGGTTTGAGTGGGTCGACTCTGATTTTGAAAGAAGTTCTAACTATGGGTTAAATGCTATCAAACAGCATTGCATGCTACAGAGAAATCAATCCTGAAAGGACAAGGCAATTGATGGGGCAAATTTCATTGTCTTATTTTAAGAAATCGCTACAGCCACCCCAACCTTCAACAACCACCACCCTGATCAGTCAGCAGCCATCAACATCGAGGCAAGACTCTCCACCAACAAAAAGATTGTGACTCACTGAAGGCTCAAATGATAGTTAACATGTTTAGCAGCTGAGTATTTTTAAATTAAGGTATGTACATTGCTTTCTTAGACATAATGCTATGCACACTTAATAGACAACAGTATTATCTCCTCCAGATGGTTACTTTGCAGAATTAAAAATGGGCCATATTTGAGAAATGGCTAAATTATAAATTTATACAAATGTGTATTTTCAGTGTGGTAATCCTAATTATCTCAACCACAGTTTATTTCAGATGCAAGTTTTGTGATATATCTTGTCAAATTCTAGAGTAAGAATTAAAGTAATTTTGAAGTCATATTGGAAATGTTTCTTCACTCAGTATTTTTAAGGTAGCTTGAAATTGTCCACAAAGAATATTTTTCATTCTGATTGATTGATTCAAAAATATTCACAAAATGTATAACGTGCTAGTCCCTGGAAAGGAAGCTTGGAATACAATGGCAAGAAAAACCAACAACAAGCAGCCCTTGTCCTTTTCTCTAAAAAACATGTAGTTTGTGGAAAAGACGGACATTAATCAGATGACTGTGTAGGTAAATATTTCAAGATGTGTTCTAAGTGATAAATATGAGAGAGTACCATGGAGAGTCATAATTTATATTGGGTGGAGGTAACTCCGGGACTCTTTGAGAAAATTCCATTTTAGCTTAGACCCAAGTAATGGTTTGTCAGCCAAAGGGTAAGATTTCCAACAGAGCACACAGCTTGTATAGGGCCCAAAGAGGGAAAGAGTGTGCCTGGTGTGTGTTAGTTAGCAAGGGGATGGGAGTGGGGGAATGATTGAGCTAAAACTTTGCCAGATAACGGTGGAAAAGGCTGCTCAGAGTTTGTTTGGTGTTGGGCTTTTGTAGACAATGTTAAAGATTCTGTGTTTATCCTAAATGCAAGGGAAAGCCTTGAGTAATTTTAAGTTATGAACAAAATTAATTTCTTTGTTGTTTTAAGTCCATTACTCTCTCTGCTGAATGGAGAATCGATTGGATAGGTCCAAGAAGGTGGATCTATGGATTGGATAGGTGGAAGAGGGAGAAAGGAATAAATGCCAATGTGCATGTCCAGGTGAGAGAAGAGGTTGGCTTGGACTAAGATGGTGCCTGTGTAGCTGGATTGAAGATTTGAGAAATTTTTTAGAGATAGAATTATGCAGCTTGATGATGGATTGGATAAAAGGTCAGGAAAGGGAAGAGTCAAGGACAACTTCCTTGAGCACTTTGGGTGGATGATGAGTCACTCATTGAGTTGGGAAAAATTACTGGAGAAACAAGTTTGATTTGAATTTGTTAGAAATGCCTCTGAACATTTAAGTGGATTTCTTCAATAGGAAGTTTGTTACACTGGTGTGGAGTATTAAAGAAAGGTCTTAAAATTCTCTCAGGGTGGCATTAAGCATAAGAGTTAAAAAAAAAACCAACTGTAATGATGCTTGTATATTTCTAGAAGTAGTAAATGCTTGTTTTTTCCCCAGAAATTAGACTTGTTTTGTGTTTGATAGAGGTGGAATCTCTCTTAAGTTATTAACCTGAGTAATTACAAAAAACATTTTCCCCAAGTTTATATCACTTGGTTCATTGAAAGAAATTTTTTCTCTTGAGTCAGTTATTCATTTTGCAAGCCTTATGAAATATAATTTGAAAAACTACAATTTGGTGTTACATTTACCAGTGATCATATGAAAATTCATGTTTAAATAATATTTAGTCTTTTTGAAGTTTTAGTCAGCATTTATTTGAAATATACACATTTCAGGATTCTACTATGTATTTTAAGTACATCAGAATGTTTTATGGTAATTTGTGTTTTGTTTTAGGTGCTTTGGAAAAATGTCTTAAAGGAGTGATTTATTTCTGTGGCAAGAACAATAAAAAAATTTGCACTTAAAAAAAAAAAGAACAATGTCTTTTTCCCATGTTCTTGGAAAACCACATTCTCCTAAGGGCATTTTAATATATGTGAAGATGCTTAATAAGTATTTCTGAACTCTGAAAAATGAAGTGGTGAATTAACATTTTCACCAAGTAATATTTAAAACACTGACTTCTTGATTTAATGTGAATTACTTTGACCCTCCACCTGCTTCAAAAATTGTTAACATCTCCTTTCAGTTAAAAAACCAAACAAATCTAAAATACTGATTTTAATTTTTAAATTACTATATAATTTATACTCTTTAAATATTGCTTATCATCATTGAATAATGTTTAACTTCCTTGATTTATGATACCTCATCTTGTTTACCTTTAAGGTAAATCATGTAGGTTATGAGTGCTTGAGTCTATAAATTGATAAAAATGATTGGTTTGACAAAATAATTAATATATAAATAAGTGATTTAAATTACAGGTGAAAATGAAAGTGCTTTACTTTACTTCAAGCAATATATAATATGTTATTTTGAAATATAGTTATTTAGAAATTGTGGTACACTTTTATATAATTAAGAAGGAACCTTTATTTCCCTTTAGATAGCAAACTGTATTGTCAGTCTGGATCTGTCTTTTGCTTCATCTAATCATCTAATGAATCTCAACATCTAATACATGGTAGATACATAGTAAATGCTTAGTAAATATTTCCTTAGGAAATTAAAAAAAAATTTCTAAAACTATGCACCTGAATAACTGAAGATACAAATAGACATCTTGTATTAAAATGTTGGGTACATAGAATTAACCAGTTTAATAGTACTTTTCTGGGGCAGGAAATGTTCTGTGGGGCAGAAAAGCCCACAGAACAAGTAATGGTTTTGTGACTAGAACAAAAACTTCCAGGAGTCAATTTTTTAGTCTTATAGTCCTTTAAAAACAATTTTATGTTGTCTGGAATTTTCCCACATTTGGCCAAGACTTGCTTGTGATCTGCAGTTTCTAGTTATTTTTCACCTGTTATTATTTTTAGCATCTTTATTGGAGTATAACTGCTTTACAATGGTGTGTTAGTTTCTGCTTTATAACAAAGTGAATCAGTTATACATATACATATATTCCTATATCACTTCCCTCTTGCGTCTCCCTCCCTCACACCCTCCCTATCCCACCTCTCTAGGTGGTCACAAAACACCGAGCTGATCTCCCTGTGCCATGCGGCTGCTTCCCACTAGCTATCTATTTTACATTTGGTAGTATATATATGTCCATGCCACTTTCTTACTTTGTCACAGCTTACCCTTCCCTCTCCCCATATCCTCAAGTACATTCTCTAGTAGGTCTGTGTCTTTATTCCCGTCTTACCCCTAGAATCTTCATGAACTTTTTTTTCCCCGTTAGATTCCATATATATCTGTTAACAGATATATATCTGTAAGTCTCTTCCTGACTTACTTCACCCTGTATGACAGACTCTAGGTCCATCCAACTCACAACAAATAATTCAATTTCGTTTCTTTTTATGGTGGAGTAATATTCCATTGTATATATGGGCCACATCTTCTTGATCCATTCATCCAATGAAGGACACTTAGGTTGCTTCCATGTCCTGGCTATTGTAAACAGAGCTGCAATGAACATTTTGGTACATGACTCTTTTTGAATTATGGTTTTCTCAGGGGATATGCCCAGTAGTGAGATTACTGGGTCGTATGGTAGTTCTATTTGTAGTTTTTTAAGGAACCTTCATACTGTTTTCCATCGTGGCTGTATAAATTTACATTCCCACCAGCAGTGCAAGAGTGTTCCCTTTTCTCCACACCCTCTCCAGCGTTTATTGTTTCTAGATGTTTTGATGATGGCCATTCTGACTGGTGTGAGATGATATCTCACTGTAGTTTTGATTTGCATTTCTCTAATGATTAATGATGTTGAGCATTCTTTCATGTGTTTGTTGGCACTCTGTATATTCTCCTTGGAGAAATGTCTATTTAGGTCTTCTGCCCATTTTTGGATTGGGTTGTTTGTTTTTTTTTATTGAGCTGCTTGTAAAGTTTGGATATTAGTCCTTTTATCAGTTGCTTCATTTGCAAATATTTTCTCCCATTCTGAGGGTTGTCTTTTGGTCTTGTTTATGGTTTCCTTTGCTGTGCAAAATCTTTTAAGTTTCATTAGGTCCCATTTGTTTATTTTTGTTTTTATTTCCATTTCTCTAGGAGGTGGGTAAAAAAGGATCTTGCTGTGATTTGTGTCATAGAGTGTTCTGCCTATGTTTTCCACTAAGAGTTTGATAGTGTCTGGCCTTACATTTAGGTCTTTATCCATTTTGAGCTTATGATTGTGTATGGTGTTAGGGAGTGTTCTAATCTCATACTTTTACATATACCTGTCCAGTTTTCCCAGCACCACTTATTGAAGAGGCTGTCTTTTCTCCACTGTATATCCTTGCCTCCTTTATCAAAGTTAAGGTGACCATATGTGCGTGGATTAATCTCTGGGCTTTCTACCCTGTTCCATTGATCTGTCTTTCTGTTTTTGTGCCAGTACCATACTGTCTTGATTACTGTAGCTTTGTAGTATAGTCTGAAGTCAGGGAGCATGATTCCTCCAGCTCTGTTTTTCGTTCTCAAGATTGCTTTGGCTATTCGGAGTCTTTTGTGTTTCCATACAAATTGTGAAATTTTTTGTTCTAGTTCTGTGAAAAATGCCAGTGGTACTTGGATACGGATTGCATTGAATCTATAGATTGTTTTGGGTAGTAGAGTCATTTTCACAATGTGGATACTTCCAATCCAAGAACATGCTATATCTCTCCATCTATTTGTATCATCTTTCATCAGTGTCTTATAATTTTCTGCATACAGGACTATTGTCTCCTTAGGTAGGTTTATTCCTAGATATTTTATTCTTTCTGTTGCAGTGGTAAATGGGAGTGATTTCTGAATTTCACTTTCAGATTTTTCATCATTAGTGTTTAGCAATGCCACAGATTTCTGTGCGTTCATTTTGTATCCTGCTACTTTAACAAATTCATTGATTAGCTCGAGTAGTTTTCTGGCAGCATCATTGGGATTCTCTGTGTATAGCATCATGTCATCTGCAAACAGTTACAGCTTTACTTTTCCTTTTCCGATTTGGATTCCTTTTATTTATTTTTCTTCTCTGATTGCTGTTGCTAAAACTTCCAAAACTATTTTGAATAAGAGTGGTGAGAGTGGGCAACCTGGTCTTGTTCCTGATCTTAGTGGAAATGCTTTCAGTTTTTCACCATTGAGGACGATGTTGGCTGTGGGTTTGTCATATATGGCCTTTATTATGTTGAGGAAAGTTCCCTCTATGCCTACTTTCTGCAGGGATTTTATCATAAATCAATGTTGAACTTTGTCACAAGCTTTCTCTGCATCTATTTAGTTAATCATATGGTTTTTCTCCTTCAATTTGTTAATATGGTGTATCACGTTGATTGATTTGTGTATATTGAAGAATCCTTGCATTCCTGGAATAAACCCCACTTGATCATGGTGTATGATCCTTTAAATGTGCTGTTGGATTCTGTTTGCTAGTATTTTGTTGAGGATTTTTGCATCTATGTTCATCAGTGATATTGGCCTGTAGTTTTCTTTCTTTGTGACATCTTTGGTTTTCGCATCAGGATTATGGTGGCCTCGTAGAATGAGTTTGGGAGTTTTCTTCCCTCTGCTATATTTTGGAAGAGTTTGAGAAGGATAGGTGATAGCCCTTCTCTAAATGTTTGATAGAATTCGCCTGTGAAGCCATCTGGTCCTGGGCTTTTGTTTCTTGGAAAATTTTTAATCACAGTCTCAATTTCAGTGTTTGTGATCAGTCTGTTCGTATTTTCTGTTTCTTCCTGGTTCAATATTGGCAGGTTGTGCATTTCTAAGAATTTGTTCATTTCTTCCAGATTGTCCATTTTATTGGCATAGAGTTGCTTGTAGTAATCTCTTATGATCTTTTGAATTTCTGCAGCGTCAGTTGTTACTTCTCCTTTTTCATTTCCAATTCTATTCACTTGACTCTTCCCACTTTTTTTCTGGATGAGTCTGGCTAATGCTTTATTAATTTTGTTTATATTCTCAAGAAACCAGCTTTTAGTTTTATTGATCTTTGCTATCATTTCCTTCATTTCTTTTTGCATTTATTTCTGAACTGATCATTATGATTTCTTTCCTTCTGCTAACTTTGGGTTTTTTTTTTCTTCTTTCTCTAATTGCTTTTGGTACAAGGTTAAGTTGTTTATTTGAGATGTTTCCTGTTTCTTAAGGTAGGATTTTATTGCTATAATCTTCCGTCTTACAACTGCTTTTGCTGCATCCCATAGGTTTTGGGTTGTTGTGTTTCCATTGTCATTTGTTTCTACATATTTTTTGATTTCCTCTTTGATTTCTTCAGTGATCACTTCGTTATTAAGTAATGTATTGTTTAGCCTCCATGTGTTTGTATTTTTTACAGATCTTTTCCTGTAATTGATATCTAATCTCATAGCATTATGGTCAGAAAAGATACTTGATATGATTTCAATTTTCTTAAGTTTACCAAGGCTTAATTTGTGACCCAAGATATGATCTGTCCTGGAGAATGTTCCATGAGCCCTTGAGAAAAAAGTGTATTCTGTTGTTTTTGGATTGAATGTCCTATAAATATCAATTAAGTCCATCTTGTTTAATGTATCACTTAAAGCTTGTGTTTCCTTATTTATTTTCATTGTGGATGATCTGTCTGTTGGTGATAGTGGGGTGGTAAAGTCCCCTAATATGATTTTCTTAGTGTTGATTTCCTTTTTTATGGCTGTTAGCATTTGCCTTATGTATTAAGGTGCTCCTATGTTGGGTGCATAAATATTTACAATTGTTATGTATTCTTCTTGGATCGATCCCTTGATCATTACGTAGTGTCCTTCTTTGTCTCTTCTAATAGTCTTTATTTTAAAGTCTATTTTGTCTGATATGAGAATTGCTACTCCAGCTTTTTTTTTTTTTTTTTTTTTTGCTGTACGCGCACCTCTCACTGTTGTGGCCTCTCCTGTTGCAGAGCACAGGCTCTGGATGCACAGGCTCAGTGGCCATGGCTCATGGGCCCAGCTGCTCCGCAGCATGTGGGTTCTTCCTGGCCCAGGGCACGAACCCATGTCCCCTGCATTGGCAGGCAGACTCTCAACCACTGCACTACCACAGAAGCCCTCCAGCTTTCTTCTTATTTCCATTTGCATGGAATATCTTTTTCCATCCCCTCACTTTCAGTCTGTATGTGTCCCTAGGTCTAAAGTGGGTCTCTTGTAGACAGCATATATATGGGTCTTGTTTTTGTATCCATTCAGCCAATCTGTGTCTTTTGGTGGGAGCATTTAATCCATTTATGTTTAAAGTAATTATCGATATGTATGTTCCTATTCCCATTTTCTTAATTGTTTTGGGCTTATTATTGTAGGTCTTTTCCTTCTCTTGTGTTTCCTTCTTAGAGATGTTCCTTTAGCATTTGTTGTAAAGGTGGTTTCGTGGTGCTGAACTCTCTCAGCTTTTGCTTGTCTGTAAAGGTTTTTATTCTCCCTGAAATCTCAATGAGATCCTTGCTGGGTAGAGAAATCTTGGTTTTAGGTTTTTGTCCTTCATCACTTTAAATACGTCCTGCCAGTCCCTTCTGGCTTGCAGAGTTTCTGCTGAAACATCAGCTGTTAACCTTATGGGGATTCCCTTGTGTGTTATTTGTTGTTTTTACCTTGCTACTTTTTTTCTTTTTTCCAGTATGCGGGCCTCTCACTGTTGTGGACTCTCCCGTGCGTAGCACAGGCTCCGGATGCCCAGTCTCAGCAGCCATGGCTCACAGGCCCAGCCGGTCCACAGAATGTGGGATCCTCCCAGACCGGGGCACGAATCCGTGTCTCCTGCATTAGCAGGTGGACTCTCAACCACTGCGCCACCAGGAAGCCCTACCTTGCTGCTTTTAATATGTTTTCTTTGTATTTACTTTTTGACAGTTTGCTTAATATGTGTCTTGGCATGTTTCTCCTTGGATTTATCCTGTATGGGACTCTCTGTGCTTCCTGGACTTGATTAACTATTTTCTTTCCCATATTAGGGAAGTTTTCAACTGTAATCTCTTCAAATATTTTCTCAGTCCCTTTCTTTTTCTCTTCTTCATCTGGGACCTCTACAATTCGAATGTTGGTGCATTTAATGTTGTCCCAGAGATCTCTGAGACAGTCCTCAGGTCTTTTCACTATTTTTTTTTATTCTGCTCTGCAGTAGTTATTCCATTATTTTATCTTCGAGGTCTCTTATCCATTCTTTTGCCTCAGTTGTTCTGCTTTTGATCCCTTCTAGCCTGTTTTCAATTTCACTTATTGTGGTGTTCATCATTGCTTGTTTCCTCTTTAGTTCTTCTAGGTCCTTGTTAAATGTTTCTTTTATTTTCTCCATTCTGTTTCCAAGATTTTGGATCATCTTTACTAGCATTATTCTGAATTCTTTTTCAGGTAGACTGCCTCTTTCCTCTTCATTTGTTAGGTCTGGTGGGTTTTTATCTTGCTCCTTCATAGGCTGTGTGTTTTTCTGTCTTCTCCTTTTGCTTATCATACTGTGTTTGGGGTCTCCTTTTTGCAGGCTGCAGGTTCATAGTTCCCGTTGTTTTTGGTGTCTGTCCCCAGTGGCTAAAGTTGGTTCAGTGGGTTGTGTAGGCTTCCTGGTGGAGAGGCCTAGTGCCTGTGTTCTGGTGGATGAGGCTGGATCTTGTCTTTCTAGTGGGCCAGTCCACATCTAGTCATGTGGTTTGGGGTGTCTGTGGCTTTATTATGATTTTCGGCAGCCTTTCTGCTAATTGGTGGCGTTGTGTTCCTGTCTTGCTGGTAGTTTGGCATAGGGTGTGCAGCACTGTAGCTTGCTGGTTGTTGAGTGAAGCTGGGCGTTGGTGTTGAGATGGACATCTCTGGGAGACTTTCGCTGTTTGATATTACGTGGACTGGGAGATCTCTTGTGGACCAGTGTCCTGAAGTTGGCTCCTCCTCCTCAGAGGCACAGCACTGACTCCTGGGTACAGCACCAAGAGCCTTTCATCCACATGGCTCAGAATAAAAGGGAGAAATAAGAAAGAATGAAAAAAAGAGGATAAAATAAAATAAAATAAAGTAAGATAAAATAAAATAAAGTTATTAAAATAAAAAATAATTATTAAGAAAAAAAAATTTTTTTAAGTAACAACAACAAAAGGACAGACAGAACCCTAGGACAAATGGTGAAAGCAAAGCTATACAGACAAAATCTCACACAGAAGTATACACATACACACTCACAAAAAGAGGAAAAAGTAATGTATTTTGCTCCCAAAGTCCACCTCATCAATTTGGGATGATTCATTGTCTCTTCAGGTGTTCCACAGATGCAGGGCACATCAAGTTGATTGTGGAGATTTAATCCGTTGCTCCTGAGGCTGCTGGGAGAAATTTCCCTTTCTCTTCTTTGTTCACACAGCTCCCAGGGTTCAGCTTTGGATTTTTCCCCGCCTCTGCGTGTAGGTCACCGGAGGGCATCTGTTCTTCACTCAGACAGGTCGGGGTTAAAGGAGCAGCGATTCACGGGTCTGGCTCACTCGGGCCAGGGGGAGGGAGGGGCACGGAGTGCGGGGCAAGCCTGCGGTGGCAGAGGCCATCATGACGTCGCACCAGCCTGAGGCGCGCATGTGTTCTCCCGGGGAAGTTTTCTCTGGATCACGGGACCCTGGCAGTGGCGGGCTGCACAGGTTCCCGGTAGGGGAGGTGTGGAAAGTGACCTGTGCTTGCACACAGGCTTTTTGGTGGCAGCAGCAGCGGCCTTAGCATTTCATGCCTGTCTCCGGGGTCTGTGCTGTTAGCCATGGCTCGCGCCCATTTCTGGAGCTCCTTTAAGCAGCGCTCTTAATCCCCTGTCTTCCCGCACCAGGAAACAAATAGGGAAGAAAAGTCTCTTGCCTCTTCGGCAGGTCCAGACATTTTCCTGGACTCCCTCCCGGCTAGCCGTGGTGCACTAACCCCTTCAGGCTGTGTTGCCGCCACCAGTCCTCTCCCTGCCATCTGACCAAAGCCCGAGCCTCAGCTCGCAGCCCCGCCCGCCCCAGTGGTGAGCAGACAAGCCTCTTGGGCTGGTGAGTGCTGGTTGGCACCGATCCTCTGTGCGGAAATCTCTCCGCTTTTCTCTCCACACCCTTGTTGCTGTGCTCTCTTCCGTGGCTCCGAAGCTTCCCCCCTCCACCACCCGCAGTCTCCGCCCGGGAAGGGGCTTCCTAGTGTGTGGAAACCTTTCCTCCTTCACAGCTCCCTTCCACTGGTGCATGTCCTGTCCCTACTCTTTTTTTTTTTTTTTTTTTTTTTTTTTTGCGATACGTGGGTCTCTCACTGTTGTGGCCTCTCCAGTTGCGGAGCACAGGCTCCGGACTCACAGACTCAGTGGCCATGGCTCACGGGACTAGCCGCTTCGCAGCATGTGGGATCTTCCCAGACCAGGGCATGAACCCATGTCCCCTGCATTGGTGGGCAGAGTCTCAACCACTGCGCCACCAGGGAAGCCCCTGTCCCTACTCTTTTGTCTGTGTTTATTCTTTTTTCTTTTGCCCTACCCAGGTATGGGGGAGTTTCTTGCCTTTTGGAAGGTCTGAGGTCTTCTGCCAAAATTCATTGGGTGTTCTGTAGGAGTTGTTCCACGTGTAGATATATTTCTGATGTATCTGTGGGGAGGAAGGTGATCTCTACGTCTTACTCTTCCTCCATCTTCTCCCTCTCCTTCACCCAGGTTTTGAGCTATTTTATTAATTTTGTTTGTAGGATGCTGTTCTGATGCAATTTTGTGCGAACAAATTGGACAAGAAGGACTTCTTTGGAAAATCAGATCCTTTTCTTGTATTTTATCGAAGTAATGAAGATGGCAGGTAGATTTATCTTTTATGAATTTTAAGGCTATTATAACTATGACTTTATCAGTTTTTCTCAGATATTCATATTAAATTGATAAACAAATATTTTGGTAATCAAAAAATTGATTTGATTTTTTATTCTCAATAATAATGTGTAACTTTATAGGCATTTTATGTTTTTTTGATATTTATAATGAATGATTTTCAGCTTCATAGAAACATTTCCTCTTTACTTTTCCTAAAATTATATTATTGCCTTAATAGAATGGATGATTTATATGTTTGTGGAAATCTAAAATTATGAAACTAAAGTATTTTGTTATAGAATTGAACGCTTAAGCCAATTTCTTGGAGAAGAATATGGAGTTTAGGGCTTGCTTTTTATTCTACAGGGTTTTTTCAATGATATCTAACATTCAGGAAAATTTTTCATTACCCTCTAGTAATTTGAATATTTTACCAGTTATGATTAGACTGGTTTCTTTGTGATTTGAAAATGTATTATAGAGTTATAATTTATTTTATTTTTTTATTGAAGTATAGTTAATATACAATATTATATGAGTTACAGGTGTACAATATAGTGATTCACAAGTTTTAAAGATTGCACTTCATTTATAATTATTTTACAATATTGGCTACATTCCTTGTATTGTATTATATCCTTGTAGCTTATTTTATACAAAATAGTTTGTAACTCTTATTTCCCTACTCTAACATTGCTCCTCCTCTCTCCTCTTTCATCACTGGTAACCAATAGTTTGTTCTCTATATCCATGGGTCTGCTTCTTTTTTGTTATATTCACTAGTTTGTTGTAGTTTTTAGATTCCACATATAAGGAATATCATACAGTATATGTCTTTCTCTGTCTGACTTATTTCTCGTAGCATAGTATCCTCTAAGTCCATCCATGTTATTGCAAATGGCAAAGTTTTCATTCTTTTTTATTGTCTGAGTAGTATTCCATTGTACAGAGTATAATTTAATACATATGACTCTATGATGAAATACATTTTATTGTTATCTTCTATGATTCTTACTGTATTGTCAGTAGTAATGAAAAAGTTTAGTGGTTAAATTTATGAGTTAAATGAGGTCCTGCTGCCTAGGTGTAAACCGTGACCCTGCTACTTAATAGCTGTGGGACCATAGGCAAGTTTTTAAACTCATATGACACTCAGTTTCCTCATCTGTAAAATGGGCTATGATCATAGTTATCTCCCAGGGCTGTTGAGAGAATCAAATGAGTTACTACACAAAAATCATCTAGAAGCTTCCCTAACATAAGAATTATGTTAGCTGTTATTATTATTATTATCTTATGGTATAATGTTTCCTCTTCTGTTTTCCTTAACTGTGCATAATAAAATACTAGCTAAAGAGAAAATGTCATTTGGATATTAAAATTAGGAGAATAGAATATAAAAAAAAAGTAACCTGCTTCACTTATATATGAAATTATACAACATGTTAATATTATGTAATAAGTATAAAATGGTACATAAAAATAGAAAGTTTGCTATTTAAAGTGATTATACTGAGCAATATAAAATGAAGCTTAACATAGTGTATGAATTTTGCTGATGCAGCTACTGGGCAACTGTTGGTTATTTTTGTTGAGGTATCATATGGTTGGATTTTGCATGCTTCTTTTCTATTTTGGTGGTAAAAATGTTAGAGTAGCATTTGTATCTGAATACTAATTTACCCATGTGAAAAATATTGGACAGTGGATGAAATAATCATATTTTCCAGTCATTTCACAGCTAGGAAAAAAACTAAAGGATTGTTCAAATTTTCTTGAATTAAAAAGTTCTTATGTTTCCTCCTGTTTGAATGACTTATTTCCTGAATTTTCTATTTTATTCTTACTAGTTTTCTTAGAAATATTTGTTGTACAATTATAGAATTTCAGTCTATCATACATTTAATGCTCCTTGTAAGAGATATATTACAAAATTTATTATGCTTATAAAAATAGTATTAACTTGTTGATTAAATAAAATATAAATATTGAGTGCAACTTATCCAAAAATCTCAAATCATTTAAAAATAACTATTGCTAAAATTTTGTGAATTTCATTTCAGAAAACTTTCCACTTGCATATACACAGAGAAAATAGTTTGCCAGCTAGATCCAAATATATATATTAGGGCATATGTATTAATATACATATGTTTTGTTCTGATGAGTTTTGAATGAATAAAAATGCTTTTACTCCTCAATTTTTATGTGTGTTTTTGTAACTGCAAAGACTTTATCTTCATTTTTAAGATGTATTTGAACACGGAGCTACTTCAGAAATTGCTTGTTGCCTAGTGGTTGAGGCTCATATTATAAGAAAGAATAAAACTTAATTTCTACTGTAAGCATTAATGAAAATCCATTATAATATATGATTACAAATTCTTATTTTCTTGCTTTCACATTATTTAGTAATTTGACCTGTATTCATAATTAGGTAATAATTTTCCTTTGGAATAACTGTTTTATGGTAATTGGCTTCATTTAAGGTATTTAAACAGGTTATTTAATAAAAATATTTTTCTTATAATGCTATGTGTAATACATATATACATACACATTTATATTTATATAGCAATACTCCAAAATAGTAGAAAGAGCTACCTCAGACTCCTGTTAGAATTTTCACTAATTACACTAGTGCTGGAATACTAGAGAGATTTTGGTGTCTATATCTCATCTAATGCTTTACAAATGACAATGATTAATAGAAGACAGATGACTACCTCACTTACAAGTAACTCACTAAGAAGGTGAGTCACTTTATTAAGAGAAGAAGTTTCAATGTATTTCATTTCTATTGCTGATAATACTAGGAATATGACAGAAATTTTGATTTAACTGTAAGCAAAAAGGCCTAGAAGTCAGTAGATTATTGAGCATGTTAGTTTGAAGATGGTTCATTGGTCGCTTTATTTCTATCTAGCTCTCTATCGATTTAATCTACTATCTATCTATCTATCATCCATCTATCATCTATCTATCTTCTACCTACCTATCTAGATACCTATATAGCAAGGTATCTATATCTATCACCATACTAAAGACTGGTATATATTAGAATATGATATAAGAGAAGAAGAGAAAGTCCCTTTGTAAATCTTTAAGAATATGTAGTGTTATGAAGATTGGCAGATGCCTGTTTATGAAAACAATATACATACTTTTGTCCCTAAGAATTTTTCTTAACCATTTTTGTGTACTTCTGCTTTTTCTCATTTGATTCCCTCTGTTTTTCTCCTGCCTATTTCTCCTTATCTCCCTTAATTTTCTTCCTTTTGCTTTAGATATTTTGATTAACCTTTTATTTTTTTATTTTATTTTTTATAACATCTTTATTGGAGTATAATTGCTATACAATGGTGTGTTAGTTTCTGCTTTATAACAAAGTGAATCAGTTATACATATACATATATTCCCATATATCTTCCCTCTTGCATCTCCCTCCCTCCCACCCTCCCTATCCCCCTCTAGGTGGTCACAAACCACCAAGCTGATCTTCCAGTGCTATGCGGCTGCTTCCCACTAGCTATCTATTTTAAGTTTGGTAGTGTATATATGTCCGTGCCATTCTCTAACTTTGTCAGAGCTTACCCTTCCCTCTCCCCATATCCTCAAGTCCATTCTCTAGTAGCTCTGTGTCTTTATTCCCATCTTACCCGTAGGTTCTTCATGACCTTTTTTTTTTCTTAGATTCCATATAGATGTGTTAGCATATGGTATTTGTTTTTCTCTTTCTGACATACTTCACTCTGTATGACAGACTCTAGGTCCATCCACCTCACTACAAATAACTAAATTTCGTTTCTTTTCATGGCTGAGTAATATTCCATTGTGTATATGTGCCACATCTTCTTTATCCATTCATCTGTTGGTGGACACTTAGGTTGCTTCCATGTCCTGGTTATTGTAAATAGAGCTGCAATGAACATTTTGGTACATGACTCTTTTTGAATTATGGTTTTCTCAGGCTTTATGCCCAGTAGTGGGATTGCTGGGTCATATGGTAGTTCTATTTGTAGTTTTTTAAGGAATCTCCATACTGTTCTCCATAGTGACTGTATCAATTTACATTCCCACCAACAGTGCAGGAGTGTTCCCTTTTCTCCACACCCTCTCCAGCATTTATTGTTTCTAGATTTTTTGATGATGGCCATTCTGACTGGTGTGAGATGATATCTCATTGTAGTTTTGATTTGCATTTCTCTAATGATTAATGATGTTGAGCATTCTTTCATGTGTTTGTTGGCAGTCTGTATATCTTCTTTGGAGAAATGTCTATTTAGGTCTTCTGCCCATTTTTGGATTGGGTTGTTTGTGTTTTTGTTATTGAGCTGCTTGAGCTGCTTGTAAATTTTGGAGATTAATCCTTTCTCAGTTGCTTCATTTGCAAATATTTTCTCCCATTCTGAGGCTTCTCTTTTGGTCTTGTTTATTGTTTCCTTTGCTGTGCAAAAGCTTTGAAGTTTCATTAGGTCTCATTTGGTTTTATTTCCATTTCTGTAGGAGGTGGGTCAGAAAGGATCTTGCTGTGATTTATGTCATAGAGTGTTCTGCCTATGTTTTCCTCTAAGAATTTGATAGTGTCTGGCCTTACATTTAGGTCTTTAATTCATTTTGAGTTTTTTTTTTTAGTTTATTTTTGTGTATGGTGTTAGGGAGTGTTCTAATTTCATACTTTTACATCTGCCTGTCCAGTTTTCCCGGCACCACTTATTGAAGAGGCTGTCTTTTCTCCACTGTATATTCTTGCCTCCTTTATCAAAGATAAGTTAACCATATGTTTGTGGGTTTATCTCTGGGCTTCCTATCCTGTTCCATTGATCTATCTTTCTGTTTTTGTGCCAGTACCATACTGTCTTGATTACTGTAGCTTTGTAGTATAGTCTGAATTCAGGGAGCCTGATTCCTCCAGCTCCGTTTTTCGTTCTCAAGATTGGTTTGGCTATTTGGGGTCTTTTGTGTTTCCATACAAATTGTGAAATTTTTTGTTCTAGTTCTGTGAAAAATGCCAGTGGTAGTTTGATAGAGATTGCATTGAATCTGTAGATTGCTTTGGGTAGTAGAGTCATTTTCACAATGTGGATTCTTCCAATCCAAGAACATGCTATATCTCTCCATCTATTTGTATCATCTTTAATTTCTTTCATCAGTGTTTTATAATTTTCTGCATACAGGTCTTTTGTTTCCTTAGGTAGGTTTATTCCTAGATATTTTATTCTTCTTGTTGCAATGGTAAATGAGAGTGTTTTCTTAATTTCATTTTCAGATTTTTCATCATTAGTGTTTAGGAATGCCAGAGATTTCTGTGCATTAATTTTGTATCCTGCTACTTTAACAAATTCATTGATTAGCTCGAGTAGTTTTCTGGTAGCATCATTGGGATTCTCTATGTATAGTATCATGTCATCTGCAAGCAGTTACAGCTTTACTTCTTCTTTTCTGATTTGGATTCCTTTTATTTCTTTTTCTTCTCTGATTGCTGTGGCTAAAACTTCCAAAACTATGTTGGATAATAGTGGTGAGAGTGGGCTACTTTGTCTTATTCCTGATCTTAGTGAAAATGGTTTCAGTTTTTCACCATTGAGGATGATGTTGGCTGTTGATTAACCTTTTAGAGTCTTTTCTGTCCTCTTTCTTTCTTTTAATGTCTTTTGCCCCCAGTGATTCCTACATTTCTCTGGGTGACTCAACTTTGAGAGCATTTGACCACATTATATACACACATATTCTCTTGAGCTCTGTCAATTTAGTAACATGATTTTCTTTAGATAGGTGAGGATACTACCAGGAAGAGTATGGCACTAATGCCATAAATATTAAATTGCATACATTATCCATTTATATTATGTTTCTATTTTATCTCTTAATGCAGAGAGATGCTTTCTTGCCTGTGAAGCAGAAAATTGACTCAAGGCCCTTTCAAAATGAGATTATTTTCTTATGAGGTTTAGTTACAGTATGTTCACTATGGTAGTTATATAATAACTCTCATGCTAATGACTATTAGAGGGATCCCTTGAATTTAGAACAATTGACGACTAAGATTTTAGTGAAGATTGTGTTTAGGTATTGTTCTAACCAAGATTATTTAAAACATTTTATAGCTCAGTAACTGCTGCATAAATTTGCATTTAGGCAAAAACATTTCCAGGACCTGATTGATGTCTGGAGATTGAATGATTTGGTGGAAACAATAATGGAATTTGAATCAGAAAACCTAGTTTAAGGCTCCATGTATTCTACCCCTTATTTTATATTGTTGAATTGCTATCTTTCTTCCGTCTAGGGATTCTTTAGGTATATAGAGTCAACAGTTTAAAGAAAGAAAGAACCACATACTGAGTGGTCTTACTATAAATTTATTATGCTAATCTTAAATAGGCCCTTAGCCCTCCCCAGAAATCTTACTCCCTTTCCTTAATCCATCAGTTTTCCCTCCCTCCCAGACACTTTAGCACTTTTGCCCTCTTCCTTCTCTGCTGGTTATCTTGCTTTCTATTTAATAAGAAAATGGAAGCAATTGGAGAACTTCCTCAAGATCCCATCACAGCATCTACCCCTGTGCTCGACCTTCCTGAATGCTCTGCAAAGTGACTATCTGTGCTCCCAAGGCCAACCCCTCCATTGATTTCCTCTATCCCATCCACTTGCATCTTATTCAGGACATTGCTCTATCTTTTATCCCCTTTCTTTCATGCATCACAGATTGTTTTCTCTCTAATGTACTTTTTCCTTTAGCATACAACCTTGCTGTTATTTCTTTCATCTTGAAAAAAATTAAAAAGTAACAAAAAACAAACCTTTCACTTGACTAATCTTTCCCCTTTAAGCTATCCCCAATTTCTCTTTTTCTCTTTACAGCTAAACTGCTCAAAAGTGTTGTTTATACACTCTACCTCATTTTCTCTTCTCTTTCTTAAACCCATTCCAACCAGATTTTTGTCTCCAGCACTCCAGCAAAACTGCCCTTCTCAGGGTTACTGATGACCTTCATATTCTTAGTGACCCATGGATACTTTTCACTGTATCAATTTGTCACCACAATTTTTATAGAGAGTATTTACAATGCAGCTTTAGGATTTATTGAACTTGCAGATCATTTTTAGTAAACTCATTGTGAAATCTCATTGTTTTATGTTATGATGAGCTAACCTTTAAAGTTTTAAAACTGCAAATCTCTTTTTATTGACTGATATAGCAGCAAAAGAGGGACTGGTAACATGTATTCTGAACAAAAAGAAACAGAAGAATGACTACTAAAACAATATATTATAACTGAATCATGAAAATAACTGAAAACTTTTTTTTACAGTTTTACAATTTGTCATAAAACAGAAGTTGTCAAAAACACTCTGAATCCTATTTGGCAAGCATTCAAGATCTCAGTCAGAGCTTTATGTAATGGCGATTATGACAGGTAAAATAAATGACAACTTTTCTGAGAGTTTTGAATATTCACTATAGTTTTTGTATCCAATAATCTAAGTTGAATTTTAAAAATTAAGTTGGCTCCTTTACCAATGTAAATGTGTATTTACAAAAGCATAGTTGATTTATTCAGAATTTTTTTAAATAACTTTTTTTTTAATCCACAATGATTTGGGGAGGAGGGATAATATGAGAAATTAAAATTTGATTTAACTAATTTTCAAGAAAAAAATGTGCAAAGTGATAAAAATATATTGAATATTTGTTTAACATATTCAAAAGTCATCCCAGAATTTTCATTTCCTCAAGATTTTCATTTGGTATTATCTTTCTAGAGAGGAATAAGTAAATATACAAGATACATAAGTTTATGACTACATATGTTATAAACCCTGATTTACTCCTGAGAATCCTATTTGATATCACTGCTCCCATGGTTGCTGAATTATAAAGGTTCTAGACATGTAGAACAAGGAAATTCTGGTGTTTTACAAATAGGTGGGTGAGGTGGCCCTGAAGATCTTCCCACAATATACCTGAAGATTTTTAGTATCAAAGTTATTTTCTTTTTCTTATGAAAGTTGATTGTAAGATTATAATACAAAACCCCCTATTCACCCCAAAAGATATTTTTTTATCTTATTACTCATATATTAGAAAAATGAAGATTTATTATATTAACAAATATCATAGAAAGAACTATTGATTGGTATATTGGTATATGTCATTAAATTTACTTTAAAATTTATTATGCTATTTGACTGTCACTTTATTTAATAGTATCATAACTCTATTTAATTGTACTCATTCTAAGAAAGTGATTCTTGTAATATGGTTCCTATTTAGCAGCATCAGCAGCAACTGATGAAACTTGTAGAAATTAAAGTCTTGGGCCCAACCCAGGCCTACTGAACTGGGAACACTGCGCATGAGGTCCAACAATTCACGTTTTGACAAGCCCTCCATGTGATTCTGATCCATGCTGAGTTTGAGAAATACTTCTCTAAGATAATGGTTTTGAAGAGTGGAGGAGTAGCTCTATACCTCTCTATTGAGAAGCTATGTCAAACTATAAATGCTTTTCCCATATACTTTCTTACTCTGTTTAAAGAATTAAAAATCTGTATGATTTTAGAAACCTATTTTAAGATATAAATTGAAGAATAGTATTAAAATTAGCAAAATCAACTTTAAACTATTTTGTAAAACCTGAAAGCATATTTTATCTAAGAAAATCTATAACTTACTTTTTAACATTCAATCATATGTTAATTTGATCTTACTAAGTAACTTCACTCTGTGTGTATGTTTTCCCCATGGACAGAACAGTCAAAGTAGAGGTGTACGACTGGGATCGAGATGGAAGGTAAGGCATTGTCTTTTCTTTTGTTTTTGCTCTTAAAACTTATAATGCTTTAAGAAGCAAATATGCTGAAATGACCACATTTTCAAATTTTAATTTTATATTGAATATTTTTTGTCTTGTTTTTCTAAGCATTACTGAGGTGTTCACATGAGATTTTAAGAATGATTGTATCAAACTTGTGAAATAAAATAGAGGTCATCCTTCTTTCTAGTAATATAGTAAAGATTTTCAACTTGGACTTGATGAGTTCTCATTATGCACAATTTATAGATTCTAGTTTTATATCTAGAGTAGTGATTCTCAAATTTCTGTATCTCATAATCTCTCTGAAGATTCCTATAACCTTTCTACACCTATCATCCATAGGAACACACCTGAGCTCCCCCTCCAAAAAGAAAAAAAAGACACACACCTCACAAACAAACAGCAAAACAAAACTCTGGAATTATGTCTGGTGATTGCCAATAAAAACAGTTAAGCAGAGCTCCAAAATCATGGTCTCCCTCTGCATACCCCAGCATCTTAATGAGTAAAAGAGTGGAACACACTACTTTTTCTCTTTCTTTTTTAAGTATTTTTCCACTGTTTCTACTGTTTTAAGTAGGACTGATATTGAAGTGTTTTTAAATGATGTTAAACCAAGGAACCCAGACATGCTCAAATCTCACCTTGCTCTAGATAACTGTTTCTTTAGGTGGTTCCTGAAGGGACTGAATATACAGATACCAAAGGAGAATGACAAGTGGGAAATCAAAGTCACTTAATTTTACTTGGCTAGTGTTCTCCATTCCAGCCTAGAGCTCACTGGTAAACGGAGCTGAAGCATTAGGTTAAAGCTCAAGATCTAAGCAAGGCCATTCTCTCTGTGTTTTATATAAGCCAGCAGCCAAGCCCCAAAAGATGAAAATGTCTAGATACCCAAGCACTACTGTTAATACAGGAAAAAATTTGATTGAAAAAGTGGCCTGTCCTGAGGAAGCACCTCCCCTTATTTCTTCTGCTTACATGGGTAGAAAAATTCATCAAGGCAAGGCCCTCCACCAGCAGAAAGATTGTGACTCGCCAAAGGCTCAGATGATGATTAGCATTTTTAGTGATTAAGTATTTTCTAATTAAGGTATGCACATTGTTTCTTTTAGACATAATGCTATTGCAAACTTAATAGACAACAGTACAGTGTGAACATAACATTTTTAAATGAAATAGAGGTGGCATACAATATTGTTAGTTTCAGGTGTACTACAAAGTATTTTAACATTTGCATAGATTATGAAATTATCACCAGGATAAGTATTATAACCATCTATCATCATAGAAAGTTATTACATTATTGAACATATTGCTTATGTTGTGTAGTATGCCATGACTTAGTTATTATATAATTGCAGGTTTGTACCTCTTAACCACCTACACCTATTTCACATACCCACTACCTGCCTACGTTCTGGCACCCACCCAGTAGTTCTCTGTATCTATGAGTCTGTTTTCATTTTATTTGTTAGTTTTGTTTGTTTGTTTGTTTGTTTTACATTATACATATAAGTGAAATCATGAGGTATTTGTCTTTTTCTGTCTGACTTACTTCACTTATTATAATACCCTCTAGATTCATCCATGTCGCAAATGGTAAGATTTCAATTTTTTTAAATTTATAAGTAATATTCCATTGTGTGTGTGTGTGTGTGTGTGTGTGTGTATCATCTTCCTCATCTATCAAATGAAACTCGGGTTGCTTCCATATATTGGCTATTGTAAATAATGCTTCAATGAACATTTGTGTGCATATATCTTTTCAAATTAGTATTTTTGTTTTCTTTGGGAAAATACCCAGAAGTGAAATTGCTGGATCATATGGCGGTTCTTTAATTTTCTGAGAATTTGTCTTACTATGTTCCATAGTAGCTTCACCAGTTTACAATCCCACCAACAATACATGAGGATTCCCTTTGCTCCATATTCTCACCAACACTTGTTATTTGTTGTCTTTTTTGATAGTCATTCTGAACATGTGTAAAGTGATATCTCATTGAGGTTTTGATTTGAAATTTGCCTGATGGTTAGTGATGTTGAGCATCTTTTCATGTGCCTGGTGTATGTGCCATCTGTATGTCTTCTTTGGAAAAGTGTCTATTTAGGTCCTCTCCCATTTCTTATTCTGTTTGTTTGTTTTTATTGTTGTTGAGTTGTATGAGTTCCTTCCACATTTTTTATATTAAACCCTTTTCAGATATATTGTTTGCTAATATCTTCTTTCATTCTGTGTTTTTAGCTGTGTTTTTATTTCTTGATAGTTTCTTCTGATGTACAAAAGTTTTTTGGTTTGATATAGTCCCGTTTGTTCACCTTTTCTTTTGTTTCCTTTGCCTGCAGAGACAGATCCAAAAAAATATTGCTAAGATGAATGTAAGAGAGTATACTGCCTACTTTTTCTTTTAGGCATTTTATAGTTTCAGTTCTTACACTTAAGTCTTAATCCATTTTGAGTTTATTTTTGTGTATGGTGTGAATAAGTAGCCCAGGTCAATTCCTATGAATATAGCTGTCCAATTTTCCCAACATTATTTATTGAACAATCTGTCTTTTGTCCATTTTATATTCTTCCCTCTTTGTTGTAGATTAATTGACCATGTAAATGTGGATTTATTTCTGGGTTCTCTATTCTGTTCCACTGATGTATGGTTCTGTTTTTGTTCTAGTACCATAATATTTTGATTACAGTAGCTTTGTAGTAGACTTTAAAATCAGGTAGAGTGATACCTGAAGCTTTCTTCTTCTCTCTCAAGATTGTTTTGTCTATCAGAGATTTCCATACAAATTTGGGAGTTATTGATCCTAGTTCTGTGAAAAATGACATTGGTATTTTGATAGGGATGAATTTGAATCTGTAGATTGTCTTGGATAGTATGGTCACTTTAACAATATAAATCCTTCCAATCTGTGAGCATAGTATGTCATTCCATTTGTTTTGCTTCATCTTCAATTTCTTTCAACAATGTATTATAGTATTCTGAGTATAAATATTTTACCTCCTTGGTTAAATTTATTCCTAGGTATTTTATTTTTTTGATGCAGTTGTAACTTGGATTGTTTTCTTAATTTCTCTTTCTGATAGTTTGCTTTTAGTGTATAGGAATGCAACATATTTCTGTATATTAATTTTGTATCCTGATACTTACTGAATGTATTTGTTAGTTCTAATAGTTTTCTGATAGCATTTTTAGAATTTCATATATATATATATATATATATATATATTATATATATATATATATAGTATCATGTCATCTGCAAAGAGTGACACTTTACTTCTTCCTTTCCAGTTTGGATTCCTTTTAATTTTTTTTCTCATCTGATTTCTGTGGTTGGGACCTTTAATACTTTGTTGAATGAAAGTGGCAGGAGTGGGCATCTTCTTCTTGTTCCTGCTTTTAGAGGAAATGCTTTGAGGCTTTCTGCATTGAGTATGATGTTGACTGTGGGCTTGTCATGTATAGTCTTTATTACGTTGAGGTATGTTTCCTATATATCCACTTTGTTAAGAGTTTTTATCATAAATGGATGTTGAATTTGACAGTAGATTTTTCTGCATCTATTGAGATGATCACATGCTTTTTAACCTTTGGTTTGTTAATGTGGTGTACTACATTTATTGATTTGCAGATATTGAACCATTCTTGCATCCTTGGGTTAAATACTACGTGATCATGGTCTATGATCCTTTAAATGTATTTTGAATTCCGTCTGCTAATATTTTGTTGAGGATTTTTGCATGTCTGCTCATCAGTGATATTTGCCTGTAATTTTCTTTTTTGTGGCATCTTGTCTGGTTTTGGTATCATAGTGATTCTGGCATACCTTCCTCTTCAACTTTTTGGAATAGGTTTGAGAAGGATAGGTGTGAAATGATTGTGTTAAATGTTAAATGATTAAATGATGGTTAAATGCCTAAGTGATTTAAATGATGGTAGAATTGACCTGTGAATCCATCTGGTCCTGAACTTTTGTTTGTTGAGAGTTTTTTGATTACTAATTCGATGTAATTACTGGAATTGGTCTTTTTAAAAATGTCCTCTTGATTTTGTCTTGGGAGAGTTTACATTTCTAGGAATTTATCTATTTTTTCTTAGTTGTTTATTTTATGTTAGGTTGTTCATTTTATTGGTATATAATTTTTAGTATTCTCTTATGATCTTTTGTATTTCTGTGGTATCAGTTGTAACTTGTCCCTTTGTTTCTGATTTTATTTATTTGGGCTCTTTTTTTATTGATGAGCATGGCTAAATGTTTATCAATATGTTTATTATTTCAGAGAACTAGCTTCTGATTCATTGGTCTTTTCTGTTTTTACTCTCTGTTTCATATATTTCTGCTCTGATACTTATTATTTCTCTCCTTCTACTATCTTTGGGTTTTATTTGTTCTTCTTTTTTTAGTTCCTTTATGTGTAAGGTTTGATTCTTTATTTGAGAGTTTCTTGTTTCCTGAGGTAGGCTTGTATCACTGTAAACTTCCCTCTTAGAACTGCTTTTGCTGCATCCCGTAACTTTTGGATCACTGTGTTTCCATTTTTATTTGTCTTCAGGTCTTTTTTAATGTCCTCTTTGGTTTTTTCAGTGACCCATTGATTGTTTAGTAGCATATTGTTTAGCCTTAACATTTTGTGGTTTTGCAGTGTTTTCTGTGTTTATTTCTAGTCTCATACTGTTGTGGTCACAGAAGATGCTTGATATGATTGCAATCTTCTTAAATTTATAGAGACTTGTTTTGTGGCCAGCATGTGATCTATTTGGAGAATGAACATAACTTTTATATGCACTACAAAACCAAAAAATTCATGTGACTCAATTTATTGTGATATTTACTTTACTGTGGTGGTCTGGCACCAAACTAACAATACCTCCAAGGTATTCCTGTACCTTGCTTTCAATGTGATGTAAAAAATGGATGAATCATTCTTAGGTAAAAGTCTTATGTAACAAGAAGTTTGGTAATTTGGTAGAGATGAATGAGTGTATGTTTTGAAAGAATCCTAAGAGACATCAAACAGGCTAGTGAAATGTATAAAAGAGCTGTCTCATATTATGTGAATTAGAGTGAGAGCAAAGGTAAGTCAAAGAGAGTAGGGATAGATTGAAAAGTAGAGTTAGAGAAAGACATCATTTATGAAATGTAGTTCAAAGAAGTAAAGCATTTGATTCATTAGCTTTAGGGACTTTTTTCAATTAAAAATGATGCTTGGAGACATGAATTTAGCAGCAAAGAAAATATTTGGATACATGGTTTTGTAAGTTTGTGTTGTCATTGGATTATCAATTATTTGGGAGAAAGATTGGCAGGTGGTAGATATGCCATCATGAGCAGCACATTCAAAGGAAGCCTGAGGAGTTCAAGACTGTCTGACAATAAAAGGGTGAAGTTGGGAGGGAAAAGATTGTTAGGGGAACTTTAAATATTTCTTCAAAATGAATTTTACAATTAGTAGAATAATGAGAGGAATGCATTTTAATTATATAAGTGGCCTAATAACTTTTTAATGTTGGGGTAAAAATGCTTTCTTTAATGTGAAATATATCTCTATATTTGAATATAAAATATTTTAATGTGGAATTCTGTATAATCCATGTACATTAAAGCAGGTTTTTTTTTTAGGTTTTTTTTTAATGTAAGCAAAATTATCATTTGGTGAATGACTTATAAAAAGCAAAAGCAAAATCATCATTAAATGAATTTGATAATCCTTTCAACTAAATAATATATGAAATTTGAAAGGCAATTTAGTCTCCGATAAAAATGATGCTTAAAAGTTATAAAATAATGCAGATATAAGTTTTATAATACAATAAGATAGTCACTGTGTAGATTGTGATACAAGTTGATATTCCACCTGGTGGTTACATGTGGTATATTAACATATTGCTATTACATTTTTGCATTCATTTTTATATATTTGGCATAATTTTTCAATGTAGTTGTTCTTTTCTTAAATCAGAGTGAACAGGATATGATACTCGTGTTTTATGATACAATGTAATTATCAGCAGAGACTGCTTTCTGTTCTTTGTCTTCCTGCCATCTTTAATATTTGTCATAAATCCTATATGTGTATCATTATTTAAATTCTATAAATGTATATCCGAGTGCTTTTGATTCTTCTTTTTAGAAAACAGTATCTGCTTGGTGGCTTCCATCCTTTATTTTTTTCTTTTTGACAGCTAGACTAGCTTTGTTCAGTAGAAATATAATGTGAGTCATATGTGTATTTCAAATTTTCTAGTGGCAACATTAACAAGTAAAACTAAGCCAGTGAAATTGATGTAATAATAATTTTAAAAATTTAATCTTATACATGCAAAATGTTATTTTATTATGGAATCAATATAAAATTATTAAGGAGAAAAATTAAAATTTTCTTATACTAAGTCTTTGAAATCTGGTATGTATTTCATGCTTACAGCACATCTCAACTGAGACTGGCTATATTTCAAGTGCCCTGTAGCAACATATGGTTGGCAGTTATCATATTGGACAGCACTGTGTAAAGTTTAATGAAATTGTTGACCTGAAACAAATAAACTGCCAGATATTTCTCCAGCAAAGATGGCTTTATTTAGAATCAGTGGAGAATCTCAATTCAGAGTCTGTAACCAGGGCAAGCCACATGCAAGTCCCTGCAGGGCAAGGGAAGGGGCTGCTTTTATAAAGAAAAAAAGAAGTTGGGAGAGCTACAGTAGAGAAAGAATCTGTATTTTTTTTCTCTTTCTGATTTACTTCACTCGTATGACAGACTCTAGGTCCATCCACCTCACTACAAATAACTCAATTTTGTTTCTTTTTATGGCTGAGTAATATTCCATTGTATATATGTGCTACATCTTCTTTATCCATTCATCTGTCAATGGACACTTAGGTTGCTTCCATGTCCTGGCTATTGTAAATAGACCTGCAATGAACATTGCGGTACATGACTGTTTTTGAATTATGATCTCCTCAGGGTATATGCCCAGTAGTGGGATTGCTGGGTCATATGGTAGCTCTATTTTTAGTTTTTTAAGGAATCTCCATACTGTTCTCCATAGTGGCTGTATCAATTTACAGAACCTAGGGTCAGGATGGGAATAAAGATGTAGACCTACTAGAGAATGGACTTGAGGACATGGGGAGGGGGAAGGGTGAGCTGGGACAAAGTAAGAGACTGGCATGGACATATATACACTACCAAATGTAAAACTGATAGCTAGTGGGAAGCAGCCGCATAGCACAGGGAGGTCAGCTTGGTGCTTTGTGACCACCTAGAGGGGTGGGATAGGGAGGGTGGGAGGAAGACGCAAGAGGGAAGAGATATGGGGATATATGTATATGTATATGTATATGTATAGCTGATTCACTTTGTTATAAAGTAGAAACTAACACACCATTGTAAAGCAATTGTACTCCAATAAAGATGTTAAAAAAAAAAAAAGAAAGAAAGACTATGTGGCTTTTCATTGTCTGAGTCCTTGCCAGGAAGGAAGATGAGTCTTTCTTCTCCTTTGGACTCTGCTATTGTTGCAGTGTGAGAGAGCTTCCTCTGCTGATCTCCTGGCTGTATTTAATTGAGGTTTCTGTTTATTATGCATATAAATAACTTTATATCAATTGTTTCATTTTTAGATCAGTTTTATTTGTCTGCATTCAATACAAGTTTAGAGTTGTCCCCTTACAAAGTGGAGAAAAGTTGGTCAGTCATCTATATTATTTAGTCTATAAATTTAACCATAGGAAACCAGTAGAGTAATCTGATGTTTCAATCTAGAGAGTATTTCAGTCAAAACTTCAAGTGAAAAATGGTTGACAGTGTTACACACTTATATTGTGTTTTACTTGCTAGGGTACATGAGATAATTGAGGTGATAATGGTATTTACAGATTAGGAACTTCAGGAATTGGTGTGATCTTAGGTTAGAAATCTGATGGTATGTCTGACTCAATTCATCAACTTGAAATTAATTCTGTAGCAAACATCTTGTGCATCTATGAGATATACAAAAATGTGGTAATGCTGTTGAGAAGCAACCAGCTGACATTAAAATGGGTATCTTGAGCTACTTTAAAATAAAAGAAAGTCATATGTACTTTTTTAAAATTTTAACACATTAACAGTGATTTGAGCGTGCAGAGACATCGCTTCACCTTGGTATGAATAATTGGTTTAAATGTACTTATGTACTTAATTTCAACAAGTTACACCACTTTTCTAAAATCATTCCCATAGTTCCTACCATTTCATCAAGTGATGTGAAGGAAGAATATTTAAATCTCATTTTAACAATTGAAAAGCTGAAGTGCTAAGAAACTGACTAGTCTGGGTTACAAAAACAATCAGTGGTAGTATCCTTGAAAAGCTTCAAATTCTTCAGCTGGCTTAGTAGCTTAATTTAAAATTCAAGGAGCATTAATGGAACAGCTCTGCATTAAAACTAAGTGGTTCTAATGTGGGACTGATTGTAAAAGGGCCACTGAGTAAATTTCTGTCTCCCAGAAAATGATGATTTGATGAAGTGGCTGAGCTAGTGAACTGCCAGTCATAAAATCCTGGCTTGTGGTGTCCTCTGAACATAGAGTAAAAATTTCATTATCACTCTGAATTTTTCAAATGTAGCCATTTAAAATAGTGATACTCATTATAAGTAAATAAATGTATCTGTGAAATGCTGTACAAATGTTATCATTTTCTAGTATGTCACCTTTGAAAATAATATTTGATAAATGCATTTGGTGTTTTATTTACATGATTATATGTCATCATGATATAAAATAACTGATTCCTGGTTCAGTGCTTCGCTCAAGAACTTAACATTGTCTGAGACATTATAACTCATTTACAAGGAGGCTTTTATATAAACCTTTATATTTTTCTGATTATTTTAATTTCCTCTTATTCTAATTAATCTTTCTCTAACAATAGCCCTCTATTTACTTGCAATTAACCTTCAATGTCCTAAACATGCATTCAATAGATAAGAGTCAGCATCTTTTCTTATTCCATTACCTATTACTTCTTTGAAACTTTAAAAAAATGCTAATAAACAGAATTTCATAATATACATTTTATTTACATACTATTTTTTCTTCCACCTACTAAAAGTTTAAGTAACGATTTTTCTCACATTTAGCTTGTGTTGTCCTCTTTTCCCCTTCAATCTATTACTCTTGCTCTCATGAAAGAATGATTTAATTAGTATATATTTGAAAACTGAAGTGGCAATCAATTTTTTACTTCCGTATGTTTTTATTTATTTATCATCCAATAGAAATTCTGTTAATTAATTTTGGAAGAAATTGTTATTGAACATGTACTATGTGCCAGACAGCTTACCACGTGATGTGACTTAATGAAAAACTCCAATCTTTATACAACAATATTTTAATTTTTCTTAATATTTTTATATTCTTTTGCTCACTTTGAATGATTTTGGGTTCTCTCAGATCTGTATTTCAAGGAAAAAAGATTTTTCTTATTTTCAATAAGATTTTGAAGAAAATTATATAAACATTTCAAACTGGTGCTTAACTAAAAGATATATGCAGGATAGATTTTGGGAAGTGCTATTCTAAGCCACTATCAATTATGCAGTTTCAGAGTTTGCCCTGCTCTCTTCTATCACCATATATTTGCTTAGATAGCCTCAACACATGGAAAACTTCTTCTGTGTTTATTTTTGCCTGTTGGTTTTCTATTCCGGCTTAATTTAAATGCTGTGAATTGTCTGAAAGATTTCTTTATATGTCTAAATTCATTTAATCCTTCTCTCTTGTGTGTTGCACTTGCCATTTAGGAATATTTATTAGCATATCTAACATAGTATGTCTTATATTGAAATTATTTCTTTCTGCTTTATCTCTCATATTAAATTGTAAACTCCTTGAGGTTAAGGACTGTGTTTTGTCTTATTATTCCTCACAGTACAGATTATAATGACTTTAATGTATTGGGATGGCCAAAAATTTCATTTGATGTTACAGAAAAACCCAAACTATCTTTTTGGCCAACCCAATAGTAGATTCTTGCTGTATTATTTCATTGTTATAGAAAATAGTATTTAAAATAACCATGTTGTCTATCTAATGGACTCTCAGTTCTCCATCAGTGTTTGTTATCTCCTCATTTCCACCCTTTACTTGAAATTGTTAAATTATCTTGAATACTATTAGAGCTTTTATGCCTCTAGTGAAACTTTGGGCATTTAGTAATTAATTCAGCTGTCATTTGCTTATTCTTTTTTTAATTTATAGACATCTTAGATTTTATATTCACATATCTATGGTCTTCTTGTCATACAGCTTAATTAACTTTATGCTTTATTCCATGTTCAAATTCTGATGAGTTTTACCAACTTCATGTAGAATTATCAAATTCAAATTAAAAAAATACATTTATAGTGTAAATTTTTATTTTTGATCACCTTACTATTCATTTGCTTCCATTACAGTGTCATCAATCAAGTTTGGAAAATAAGTTAATTTCTAATTTTTGTAATAAGGTAATATTAGAGTCCTTAGAGCTGAAGGGACCTTTAGAGTTAACTCTTTATTTTACAAATAGGAGACTGAGCCCTAATATTTGCTTATGTTCAATTTTGAATTAATCATCAATTTTACCCTTAAATCTGCCATTCCTCTCATGAGTTTTATTCCATTGTAAGATTACCAGGGGTAAGATTTCAAAGGTTTGTCACCTGTCAAGATAAATGAGAGCAATGGGAGTAGGGTCCTGGAAGTTCTTTTCTTTTCCAAGGTCAACCTTTTAATTGCTGGATTGTGGGGTGGCCTTGAGAGCCTAGGGGAAGTTTCTCAGAAGCTGGGGTTATTAGGAAGGTACACAAGAGACTCTGAACAATGGCTAATTATTAATAGGTGAGTAGACAAATGTTTTTGTATTTTTATATTTACTTTGACTCTATTGATTTACACCCCTTGAATATCATCTCTAGGCATTATAATAATCCCAGGCTTGCACACTTGAAAGGTCATAATCATATTGATACCTCCCTTGCTCTCATCCACCACTTTAATTGCCAACTCCTGCATCTGTAAGCAATAAGCAATGAATGGATGCCATTATTGTCATTAGAATGAATTTTCCAAAGTTAATTCTGTAATTATTTGCAGTTTTCACTAGGTTAAAATATGGAACAAATATGGGTATTTATGGAAAAAATTATAAATATTTGTTACTAGGCTGAAATTGGTTTTTTTTTACAACAGTATCATAATTTGTGCAATAATGTAATGGGGATAAGCTTTTTAAAAGTAAACTGATACTGAAAGAATAGTAAAGAGAGCAACAGAGCAGTAGAAAATATTTTATACAATGTAGCTTAGGAAAAGAGAAAAGAAATCAGAACTAAAGAAAGCCTGAATCATAGAAATGGAAGAAAGAGAATTTATAGAGTCATGGAATTTATATATTTATGGAAACAGAAGAAAGGGAATTTACAGGGAAGAACTGTTGAGAATGGGACAAAACATTCTAGTAGGCTCAGGAATTAAGGCAAAGGAATGGAGCTGAGGTTTTATAAATGTGGGTTAGAAAAGATGTGGGTTATAAGTCCACCTTTCCAAAATAAATCATTTTATATCTCTAGTGTCACCATTGCTGAATTAGGATTAACTTCTTGGCATAGGAAAAAACTCAAGTTATCTGCAAATGTTACTTTTAATTTGGTCTGTAGACAATATTTAATATTAATATCTATCTCCCAAACCCAACATTATACATTAACTCAGGTTGGCACCCACTAAAGAGGTAGCTGTTTATTTAAGAACAACCAAGTTTCTACTTTTGAATGAGAATCAGAATGATAAATTGAAATATAACAGATACTTTCATATGACTTGAAATAATTTATATATAAGATTCAAACTTAAAAATTAAAATTCATATCATTGACTGAAATAATTTCCACATAAGTAGAAAGAAAACAACATAAATAAAAGAAAATAGACGACTATGAAATAATCTCTCAGTTTGGAAGGGCTTTCTAAACGTAAGAGATGGAACTAAAGGGTCACATTTTAAAAATAAACTTTGTAAGTCAAAGTGTACAGATCTTACATATACAGCACAATTGATTTTCACAAATTGAATATACTCTATAACAAACCCCTGCATCAAGAAACAGGTTTACCAGCACTGCAGAAGCCATTCTCTTCCCTTTCCCACATCACTGCAAAGTAATCACTTTTCTGACATCTATTACCATAGTTTAGTGTTGCCTGGTTTTGAATTTTATATAAACAAAATCACATAGTGGCTTTGTGTCTGGCCTTCTTTAGCATTATTTGTGAGATTTGTTCACACATGCCTCCAGTTGAGACCACTGCTGAATGGTCCACACAGTTTCTAACACGTTTTTTAGATGCCAGGTGTTTGCATTTTTTCCATCTGCCTCCCTTCCTCTCTGCCTCCCTTCCTTCCCCCTCCCCCCTCCCTCCCTTCCTTTCCCCCCTCTCCCTCCCTCCATCCCTCCATCCCTCCCTCTGTCCCTCCTTCTTTCTTTCTTTTTTTCTTTCTCTCTTTCACAGTTTATTTCTAATCTCATAGTTTTGTGGCTGGAAAAGATGCTTGATATGATTGCTATTGTCTTCAATTTTTTGAGACTTGTTTTACAGCATACCATGTGATCTATCCTAAAGAATGTTCCATGAACACTTGAAAAGAGTATGCATTCTACTGCTTTTGGATGGAACATTCTATATGTATCTATTAATCCATCTGCTCTAATGTGTCCTATGGCTGGTGTTTTCTCTTTGATTTTCTCCCTGGATAATCTGTCCATTGATGTAAATGGCACGTAAAGTCTCCTACTATTATTGTGTTACTGTCAATTTTTCCCATTATTTTTGTTAATATGTGCTTTATTATGTGCTCCTAGATGGGGTGCATATATATTTACAATTGTTATATCTTCTTGTTGGATCAATCCCTATAATCATGTAGTGTTCTTCTTTGTCTCTTGTTATTATTTTGCTTTAAAGTCTCTTTTGTCTGATTGGCACCCTAGCTATCTTTTTGTTTCCATTCGCATGGAGTACCATTTTCTGTCCCCTCAACTTTCAGTCTATGTGTGTCTTTAGATCTGAAGTGAGTCTCTTGCAGGCAGCATATGTATAGGTCTTGTTATTTAATTCCTTAATCTACTCTATATCTTTTTATTGGGGGGTGGTATCAGCTTACATCTTTTTTTCTGAGATATAGTTGATGTACAATATAAGTTACAGTAGTACAACATAGTGATTCACAATTTTTAAAGGTTATACTTCATTTATAGTTATTATAAAATATTGGCTGTACTACATGTATTGCACAATATATCCTTTTAGCTTACTTATTTTATACATGATTGTTTGTACCTCATAATCTCCTACCCCTATACTGCCCCCCTACCACTAATTAGTTCTCTATGTCTGTGAGTCTGTTTCCTTTTTGTTGAATTCCCTACTTATTTTGATTTTTAGGATTCCGCATGTATGTGATATCATACAGTATTTGTTTTTCTCTGTCTGACTTATTTCACTTAGCATAATATACTCCAACTTCATCCATGGTTTTGCAAATGGCAAATTTTTACTGCTTTTTATGGCTGGGTAGTATTCCATTATAGACAGAACTGCATTTTCTTTATCCATTCATCTGTTGATGAACACTTAGTTTGCTTCTATATCTTGACAATTGTAAATAACGCTGCTATGAACATTGGGGCACATGTATCTTTTCAAATTAGTGATTTTGTTTTTCCTTAGGATATATACCCAGGAGTGGAATTGTTGGATCATATAGTAGTTCTATTTTTAGTTTTTTGAGAAAACTCCATACTGTTTTCCACCATGGCTGCACCAATTTACATTCTCACCAACAGTGTAAGAGGGTTCCTTTTTCTCCACATCCTTGCCAACATTTGTTATTTGTGTTCTTCTTTGATGATACCCAATTCTGACAGGTGAGAGGTGGTATCTCACTGTGGTTTTAATTTGTATTTCTCTGAAGAATAGCAATGTTGAGCATTTTTCATGTGCCTGTTGGCCATCTGTCTGTCTTCTTTGGAAAATAGGTCTATTCAGTTCTTTTGTCCGTGTTTTAATTGGATTGTTTGGGGGTTTTTGATATTGAGTTGTATGAGCTGTTTATATATTTTGGATATTAAGCCCTAATCAGTCATACTATTAGCAAATATTTTCTCCCATTTTGTAGGTTGTCTTTTCATTTTGTCAATGATTTTCTTTGCTGTGCAGAAGTTTTTAAAATCTAACTAGGTCCTATTTGTTTATTTTTGCTTTTATTTCCTTTGCTTTAGGAGACAAATCCAAAAAAATAATTGCTATGATTTTTGTCAAAGAGTATTCTGCCCATGTTTTCTTCTAGAATATTTATGGTTTCTGGTCTTACATTTAGGTCTTTATTTCATTTGGGGTTTATTTTATATATGGAGTGAGGAAATGTTCTAGTCTCATTGTTTGACATGTAACTTTCCAGTAACTTTTCCAGCATCACTTATTGAAGATACAGTCTTTTCTCCATTGTATATTCTTGCATCCTTTGTTGTAGATTAATTGATCATAAGTGTGTGGGTTTACTTCTGGGCTCTCTATTCTGTTCTATTGATCTATGTGTCTTTTTTGGTGAAAATACCATACTACTTTGATTACTGTAGCTTCATAGTATAGTCTGAAGTCAGGGAGTATGATTCCTCCAGCTCTATTCTTCTTTCACAATATTGTTTTGGTTATTCAGGGTCTTTTGTGTCTCCACACAAATTTTAAAATTATTTGTTCTACTTCTGTAAAAGTACCACGGGTATTTTGATAGGGGTTGCATTGAATCTGTAGATTGCTATGGGCAGTATTGTCATTTAAACAATATTAATTCTTCCAGTTCATGAATGTGATAAATCTTTCTATCTGTTGGTGTCATCTTCAGTTAATTTCATCAGTGCCTGATAGTTTTCCAAGTACAGGTCTCTTGCCTCCTTAGGTAAATCTATTCCTAGGTATTTTATTCTTTTTTGATGCCATGGGAAATGAGATGGTTCCTCAATTTCTCTTTCTGATAGTTCATTGTTAGTGTATAGAAATGCAACAAATTTCTGTATATTAATTTTGTATCCTTCAACTTTACCAGATTCATTGCTGAGCTCTTAACAGTTTTCTGGTGGTGTATTTAGTATTTTCTATGTATTGTATTATCTATATGTATTTCTATCTATTCATATTATCTGCAAACAGTGTCACATTTACTTCTTACTTTGCAATTTGGATTCTTTTTTTACCTTTTCTTATCTGATTGCTGTGGCCAGGACTTCCAAAACTATATTGAATAAAAGTGGTGAGAGTGGGTATCCTTCTCTTGTTTCTGATCTTAGAGAAAATGCTTTCAGCTTTTCACTGTTGAGTATGATGTTATCTGTGGGTTTGACATATATGGCATTTACTGCAAACAACTGTATGCCAATAAAATGGACAACCTAGAAGAAACGGAAAACTTCTTAGAAATTACTTTCTCCCATCACTAAACCAGGAAGAAGAAGTAAATACGAACAGACCACTGATCAGTATGAAATTGGATCAGTAATCAAAAAACTCCCAACAAACAAAAGTCCAGGACCAGAAGTCTTTACAGCTGAAGTCTACAAAACATTTACAGAAAAGTTAACACCTATCCTTCTCAAACTATTTCAAAATATTTCAGAGGAAGGACTGCTTCCAAACTCATCTATGAGGACAATTTCACCCTGATACCAAAACCAGACAAAGAAAGATATCACAATAAAAGAAAACTATATGCCAATATCAGGGATGAATATAGATGCACAAATCCTCAACAAAATATTAGCAAACCAAATCCAACAGTACATAAAAAGGATCATACACCATGATCAATGGAATTTATCCCAGGGATGCAAGGATTTTTCAATATCAGCAAAGCAATCAATGTGATATACCACATTAACAAATTGAAGAATAAAAGCCATATGCTCATCTCAATAGATGCAGAAGAAAGCTTTTGATTACTTCAACCTCCATTTATGATACAAGCTCTCCACAAAGTAGGCATAGAGGTAACATACTCTATATCTTTTGATGGGAGCATTTAGTTCATTTACATTTAAAGTAATTATTTGTAGGTATGTACTTATTGCCATTTTGTTAATTGTTTTCTGGTTGTTTTTGTTTTTCTTTTTTGCTCCTTTTTCTTTTGCTCTGTTTTGTTGTGATTTCAGGACTGTCTTTAGCATTGTATTTGGGTTACTTTCTCTTTTTTGTGTGCATATTATGTTTTTTGTTCGTGATTTTATATATATATATGTGTGTGTGTGTATATATATGATTATTTTAAATTGATAGTCTCAAGTTCAAATGCTTTCTAAAAACCACATTCATTTTACTCCTCCCCCTGCCACGTTTAATATTTTTGACATCATACTTTACATCTTTGTGTTTTGTGTGTCTCTTAAGTGCTTGTTGGTATAGTTGATTTCACTACTTTTGTCCTTTAAACTTCCTACTAATTTTATAAGTGCTTTATCTAACTACCTTCACCATATGTATGCCTTTACCAATGAGAATTTTCCTTTCATAATTTTCATATTTCTAGTTGTGGTCTTCTTTTCCACTTAGCAAGTTTCCTTTAACATTTTTTGTAAAAACTTTTTAGTTGTGCTGAACTCTTTTTTATCTTTGCTTGCCTGTAAAGCTCTGTATCTCTCCTTGAAATCTGAATGATATCCTTGCCAGGTAGGGTATACTTGGTTATAATTTTCTTCCTTTCATTACTTTATATATATCATTCAACTCCCTCCTGGTCTGCCAAGTTTCTGCTGAAAAGTCAGTTGATGGTTTTCTGGAGTTCCTTGTATGCAACTAGTTGCTTTCCTCTTGGTGCTTTTAAGATTCTCTCCTTATGTTTAATTTTTGCCATTTAAAAAATTTTTATTTTATATTGGAGTAGTGTAGATTAACAATGTTGTGTTAGTTTCAGGTGTACAGCAAAGTGACTTATATACACTGCATGTATCTATTGTTATACATATATATGTATGTATTCTTTTTCAAATTCGTTTCACTTTTAGGTTATTAGAGAATATCCCACAGATTTCTCTGTGCTATACAGTAGGTCCCTGTTGGTTAACTATTATATATATAGCAGTGTATACATGTCAATTCCAAACTCCCAATCTATCTCTCCCTGATACCCTTCCCCCCCAGGAACCATACGTTCATTCTCTAAGTCTGTGTTTCTGTTTTGTAAATAAGTTCACTTTTATCGTTTTTTTAGGTCCCACATATAAGGGATATCATATGATATTTGTCTTTCTCAATTGGACTTACTTCACTTAGTATGATAATCTCAAGGTCCATTTATGTTGTTGCAAATGGCATTATTTCATTCTTTTGAATGACTGAGTAATATTTCATTGTATACATGTACCACATCTTCTTTATTCATTCATCTGTCAATGGACATTTGAGTTGCTTCCATGTTGTGGCTATCATAAACAGTGCTGTGATGAACATTGGGGTGCATGTACCTTTCAAACCATGTTTTTCTCCAGATATATGCCCAGGAGTGGGATTGCTGAATGATATGGTAGCTCTGTTGTTATTTTTTTGAGGAACCTCCATACTGTTCTCCATAGTGGCTGTACCAATTTACATTCCCACCAGGGAGCCCAGAGGGATCCCTTTTCTCCATGCCCTCTCCAGCATTTATTGCTTGTAGATTTTTTTGATGATGGCCATTCTGACTCATGTGAGGTGATATCTTATTGTAGGTTTGATTTGCATTTCTCTAATAATTTGTGATTTTGAGCATTCTTTCATGTGCCTCTTGCACATCTGTATGTCTTTTTTGGAGAAGTGACTATTTAGGTCTTCTCATTTTTGATTGCCTTGTTTGTTTTTTTGATATTGAGTTGCATGAGCTGTTTGTAAACTTTGGAGACTAATCCCTTGTCGGTCACTTTGTTTGCAAATATTTTTCCCCATTCTGTGGTTGTCTTTTCATTTTGTTTGTGGTTTCCTTTGGTGTGCAAAAGGTTTTGAGTTTAATTAGGTACCATTTGTTTATTTTTGTTTTATTTTCGTTACTCTAGGAGGTGGATCAAAAAGATATTGCTGTGATTTATGTCAAAGAGTGTTCTACCTATGTTTTCCTCTAAGAGTTTTATAGTGTCCAGTCTTACATTTAGGTCTTTAACCCATTTTGAGTTATTTTGAGTATGGTGTTAAAAGAGTTCTATTTTCATTTTTTTACATGTAGCTCTCCAGTTTTCCCAGCACCACTTATTGAAGAGACAGTCTTTCCTCTGTTGTATAGTCTTACCTACTTTGTCATAGATTAATAGACCATAGATGTGTGAGTGTATTTCTGGGCTTTCTATCCTGTTCCATTGATCTATATTTCTGTTTCTGTGCCATTACCATAGTGTTTTGATGAACGTAGCTTTATAGTATAGATTGATGTCAGGGAGCTTGAGTCCTTCAGCTCTGTTTTTCTTTCTCAAGATTGCTTTGGCTATTCAGTGTCTTTTGTGTCTCCATACAAATTTTAAGATTTTTTGTTCTAGTTCTGTGAAAAATGCCATTGGTAATTTGATAAGGATTGCACTGAATCTGTAGATTGACTTGGGTAGTATAGTCCTTTTAACAATGTTGTTTCTTCCAATACAAGAACATAGTATGTATTGTATTTCCATCTGTTTATGTCATCTTCAATTTCTTTCATAAGCATCTTATAGTTTTTGGTGTACAGATCTTTTGTCTCCTTAGGTAAGTTTATGCCTAGGTATGTTATTCTTTTTGATGTGATGGTAAATGGTACTGTTTCTCTAATTCCTCTTTCTGTTGGTTCATTGTTACTGTATAGAGAGGCAAGAGATTTCTTTTTTTTTTTATGGCCTTTACTATGTTGAGGTAGGTTCCCTCTATGCCCACTTTCTGGAGAGTTTTTATCATAAGTGGATGTTGAATTTTATTGAAGGCTTTTTCTGCATCTATTGAGATGATCATATGGTTTTTATTCTTCAATTTGTTAATATGGTGTATCACATTGATTGATGAGTATACTGAAGAATCCTTGCATCCCTGGAATAAATCCCACTTGATCATGGTGTATGATCCTTTTAATGTGTGTTGGATTCTGTTTGCTAGTATTTTGTTGAGGAATATTGGATCTATATTTATCAGTGATATTGGTCTGTAATTTTCTTTTTTTGTAGTATCTTTGTCTTGTTTTGGTATCAGGGTGATGGTGGCCTCGTAGAATGAGTTTGGGAGTATTCCTTCCTCTGCAAATTTTTGGAAGAGTTTGAGAAGGATTAGTGTTAGCTCTTCTCTAAATGTTTAATAGAATTCACTTGTGAAGCCATCCAGCCCGGGACTTTTGTTTGTTGGAAGAGTTTTAATCAGAGTTTCAATTTCATTACTTGTGATTGGTCTGTTCATATTTTCTATTTCTTCCTGGTTCTGTCTTGGAAGGTTATACCTTTCTAAGAATTTGTCCATTTCTTCCAGGTTGTCCATTTCATTGGCATAGAGTTGCTTGTAGTAGTCTCTTAAGATACTTTGTATTTCTGCAGTGTCTGTTGTAACTTTTCCTTTTTCATTTCTAGTTTTATTGATTTGAGTCCTCTCCCTCTTTTTCTTGATGAGTCTGGCTGATGGTTTATCAATTTTGTTTATCTTCTCAAAGAACCAGTTTTTAGTTTTATTGATCTTTCCTATTGTTTTCTTTGTTTCTATTTCATTGATTTCTGCTCTGATCTTTATGATTTCTTTCCTTCTGCTAACTTTTGGTTTTGTTTCTTCTTCTTTTTCTAGATCTTTAGGTGTAAGTTTAGATTGTTTACCTGAGATTTTTCTTGTTTCTTGAGGTAGGCTTGTATTGCTATAAACTTCCCTCTTAGAACTGCTTTTACTGCATCCCATAAGTTTTGGATTGTCATGTTATTGTTGTAATTTGTCCCTAGATATTTTTTGATTTCCTCTTTGATTTCTTCAGTGATCTCTTGGATATTTAGTAGTGTATTGTTTAGCCTCCATGTTTTTGTGTTTTTTACGGTTTTTTTCCCTGTAATTGATTTCTAATCTTATAGTGTTGTGGTCAGAAAAGATGCTTGATATGATTTCAATTTTCTTAAATTTACTGAGGCTTGATTTGTGACCAAAGTTCTGATCTATCCTGTAGAATGTTCCATGTGCACTTGAGAAGAAAGTATAATTTGCTGTTTTTGGATGGAATATCCTATAAATATCAATTAAATCTGTGTGGTCTACTGTGTCATTTAAAACTTGTGTTTCCTTATTAATTTTCATTTTGGATGATCTGTCCATTGGTGTAAGTGATGTGTTAAAGTCCGCCACTATTATTGTGTTACTGTTGATTTCCTCTTTTATAGCTGTTAGCATTTGCCTTATGTATTGAGGTGCTCCTATATTGGGTGCATATATATTTGTAATTGTTATATCTTCTTCTTGGATTGATCCCTTGATCATTATTTAGTGTCCTTCATTGTCTCTTGTAACGTAGTTTATTTTAAAGTCTATTTTATCTGATATGAGTATTGCTACTCTGGCTTTCTTTTCATTTCCATTTGCATGGAATATCTTTTACCATACCTCACTTTCAGTCTGTATGTGTCCCTGGGTCTGAAGTTGGTCTCTTGTAGACAGCATATATATGGGTCTTGTTTTTGTATGCATTCAATGAGCCTATGTCTTTTGGCTGGAGCATTTAATCCATTCACGTTTAAGGTAATTATCGATATGTATGTTCCTATTACCATTTTCTTTATTGTAATGGGTTTGCTTTTGTAGGTCCTTTTCTTCTCTTCTGTTTCCCACTTAGAGAAGTTCCTTTAGCATTTGTTCTACAGCTGGTTTGATGGTGCTGAATTCACTAGCTTTTGCTTGTCTGTAAAGCTTTTGATTTCTCTATCAAATCTGAATGAGATCCTTGCCAGGTAGTGTAATCTTGGTTGTACGTTCTTCCCTTTCATCACTTTAAATATGTCATGCCACTCCCTTCTGGCTTGTAGAGTTTCTGCTGAGAAATCAGCTGTTAACCTTATGGGAGCTCCTTTGTATATTATTTGTTTTTCCCTTGTTGCTTTTAATAATGTTTCTTTGTTTTTAATTTTGTCAATTTGATGACTATATGTCTTGGCATGTTTCTCTTTGGGTTTCTTCTGCCTGGGATTCTTTGCACTTCCTGGACTTGGACGGCTATTTCCTTTCCCATGTTAGGGAAGTTTTTGACTATAATCTCTTCAAATACTTTCTCTGGCCCTTTCTCTCTCTCTTCTCCTTCTGGGACCCCTATAATGTGAATGTTGTTGCATTTAATGTTGTCCCAGAGGTCTCTTAGGCTGTCTTCATTTCTTTTCTTTCTTTTTTCTTTATTCTGTTCCACTGCAGTGAATTCCACCATCCTGTCTTCCAGGTCACTTATCTGTTCTTCTGCCTCAGTTATTCTACTATTGATTCCTTCTAGGGTATTTTTCATTCCAGTTATTGTATTGTTCATCTCTGTTTGTTTGTTCTTTAATATTTCTAGGTCTTTGTTAAACAGTCCTGACATCTTCTCGATCTTTGGCTCCATTCTTTTTCTGAGGTCCTGGATCATCTACACTATCATTATTCTGAATTCTTTTTCTGGAAGGTTGCCTATTTCCACTTCATTTAGTTGTTTTTCTGAGGTTTTATCTTGTTCCTGCATCTGGTACATAGCCCTCTGCCTTTTCATTTTGCCTATCTTTCTGTGAATGTGGTTTTTTCTCTACAGGCTGCAGGATTGTAGTTCTTTTTGCTTCTGCTCTCTGCCCCCTAAGGCAAGAGATTTCTGTATATTAATTTTGTATCCTGCATCATTACCAAATTCATTGATGAGCTCTAGTTTATTTCTGGAAGAATCTTTATGGTTTTCTATGTATAATATCATGTCATCTGCAAGCAATTACAGTTTTACGTCTTCCTTTCCAATTTGGATCCATTTTATTTGTTTTTCTTGTCTGGATGCCATGGCTAACACTTCCAAAACTATGTTGAATAAAAGTGGTGAAACTGGACATCCTGTCTGGTTCTTGATCTTAGAGGAAATGCGTTCACCCTTTCACTATTGAGTGTGATTGTGATGTTGTAGGCTTGTCATGTATGGCCTTTATTATGTTGAGGTATGTTCCCTCTCTGCACACCTTCTGGAGATTTTTTATCATAAATGGGTGTTGAATTTTGTCAGAAGGTTTTTCCGCATTTATTTAGATGATTATGTGGTTTTTTTGTGTTTTTTTTTTTTTTGCGCGGTACCTGGGCCTCTCACCACTGTGGCCTCTCCCATTGCGGAACACAGGCTCCGGACGCACAGGCTTAGCAGCCATGACTCACGGGATTAGCCGCTCCGTGGCATGTGGGATCTTCCCAGACCAGGGCACGAACTCGTGTCCCCTGCATCGGCAGGCAGACTCTCAATCACTGCACCACCAAGGAAGCCCTGTTTCTATTCTTTAATTTATTAATGTGGTGTATCACACTGATAGATTTGTGGAAAATGAAAAATCCTTGCATTCCTGGGATCAATCCTACTAAATCATAGTGAATGATCCTTTTAATGTGTTGCTGAATTCAGATTGCTAGTATTTTGTTGAGGATTTTTGCACCTATGTTCATCAGTGATATTGGCCTGTAATTTTTTGTGTGTGTGGTATCTGTCTGGTTTTGGTATCATGGTGATGGTGGTCTCATAGAATGAGTATGGGACTGTTTCTTCCTCTGCATTTTTTTTGGAGTGGTTTCAGAAGGATAGGTGTTAACTCTTCTCTAAATGTTTGATAGAATTCACCTGTGAAGCCATCTGGCCCTGGATTTTTTCTTTGTTGGGCGTTTTTTCATCACAGTTTCAACTGCAGTACTTGTTCTTGGCCTGTTCATATTTTCTATTTCTTCCTGGTTCAGTCATGGGAGATTGTACAATAACTTTCTAAGAATTTGTACATTTCTTCCATGTTGTCCGTCTTATTGGCCTATAGTTGTCTGTAGTAGTCTCTTTGACCTTTGCATTTCTGTGGTGCTTGTTGTAACTTCTCCTTATTCATTTGTAATTTTACTGATTTGAGCTCTCTCGCTTTTTCTCTTGATGAATCTGGCTAAAGGTTTATCAATTTTGTTTATCTTTTTCAAAGAACCAACTTTTAGTTTCATTGTTCTCTGCTATTGTTGGCTTCATGTCTATTTCACTTATTTCTGCTCTGATCTTTATGATTTCTTTCCATCTACTAACTTTGGGTTTTGTTTGTTCTTCTTTCTCTAGTTGCTTTAGGTGTAAGGTTAAGTTATTTGTGATTTTTCTTGTTTCCTGATGTAAGATTGTATTGATATGAAGTTCCCTCTTAGAACTGCTTTTGCTCTGTCCCATACGTTTTGGATTGTAATACTTTCATTTTCATTTCTCTCTAGATATTGTTAGATTTCCTCTTTGATTTCTTCAGCAATACATTGGATCTTTAGCATAATGTTTAGCTTCCATGTGTTTGTGTTTCTTACAGTTTTTTTCTTGTAGTTGATTTCTAATTTCATACCGTTGTGGTGGGAAAAAAAATGCTTGTGTTTTCACTTTTAAGAAAATTGTGTTTTCAATTTTCTTAAATTTACTGAGGCTCACTTTGTGGACCAGCATGTGGTCACTCCTGGAGAATGTTCCATATCCACTTGATAAGAATGTGTATACTGCTTCTTTTGGATGGAATGCTCTATAAATATCAAAAAAGGCCATCTGGTCTAATGTGCCATTTAAAGCTTGTGTTTCCTTATCGATTTTCTATCTGGATGATCTATCCATTGATGAAAGTGGGGTGTTAATGTCCCACACTATTGTGTTACTGTCAATTTCTCCTTTTATGGCTGTTAGTATTTGCCTTTATATTGAGGTGCTCCTGTGTTGGGTGCATATATATTTATAATTGTTGTGTCTTCTTGGATTGATTCCTTGATCATTATATAGTGTCCTTTCTTGTCTCTTCTAAGAGTCTTTATTTTAAAGTCTATTTTCTCTGATATTTGTATTGCTAATCCAGCTTTCTTTTGATTTCCATTTGCATGGAAAATCTTTTTCCCTCCCCTCACTTTCAGTCTGTATGTGTCCCTATATCTGAAGTGGGTCTTTTGTGGACAATATATATGCAGGTTTTGTTTTTGTATCCATTCAGCCAGTCTGTATCTTTTGGTTGGAGCATTTAATCAGTTTATGTTTAAGGTAATTATTGTATGTGTGTTCTTATTGCCATTTTGTTAATTGTTTCAGATTTCTTTTTATTGGTCTTTTTTTCTTACCTTCCTCTTTTGTTCTGTTCTCTTGTGATTTGTTGACTAACTTCAGCATTGTGTTTGGATTCCTTTTTCTTCTTTGTGTGTGTTTCTATTGCCAATTTTCAGTTTGTGCTTACCATGAGGTTTTGATATGGCAGTCTATATACAAACAAGATTGTTTTATGTTGCTGGTCTTTTAATTTCAAATGCATTCCCAAGATTGTCCATTTGTGCTCTCCCCCAGTTGCTGCTTTTGGTATCATATTTGTGTGCAGATGATTTCCTACCTTTAACATATATTTGCCTTTACTGGTGAGCTTTTCCATTTGCAACTTAATTTTTTGTATTAGTGGACTTTGCTTTTCCACTTAGAGAAGTTTCTTTAGCATTTATTGCAAAGCTGGTCTCTTGGTGCTGAATTCTATTACCTTTTGCTTCTATGTAAAGCTTTTGATTTCTCTGTTGAATCTGAATGAGAGCCTGGGTGGGTAGAGTATTTTTGGTTGTAGTTTCTTCCCTTTCATCACTTTAAATATATCATGCCACTCTTTTCTGGTCTGCAGAGTATCTGCTGAGAAATCAGCTGATAACCTTACGGGAATTCCCTTGTACATTATTTGTTGCTTTTTCCTTGTTGCTTTTAATATTTTTTCTTTCCTTTAATTTTTGTCAACTTGATTACTCCATGTTTCAGCACGTTATTCCTTGGGTTTATCCTGCCTGGGACTCTCTGCACTTCCTAGACTTGGGTGACTGTTTCCTTTCCCTTGTTAGGGAAGTTTTCAGCTATTATGTCTTCAAATTATTTTCTCAAGTCCTTTCTCTTCTCATTCTGGGACCAATATAATGTGAATGTTGGTGCATTTAATGTTGTTTCAGAGGAATCATATACTATCTTCATTTCTTTTCATTCTTTTTTCTTTATTCTGTTCCACAGCCATGTTTTCTACCATTCTGTCATCCAGCTCACTTATCCATTCCTCTGCCTCAGTCATTCTGCTATTGATTCCTTCTAGTGTATTTTTCATTTCAGTTATTGTATTGTTCATCTCTGTTTGTTTTTTACTTCTTCTGGGTATTTGTTAAACATTTCTTCTATCTTCTCAATTTTGTGCCTCCATTCCTTTTCCAAGATCTTGGATTATCTTCACTATCATTACTTATGTTGTTCCTTCATCTGGGACATATTCCTCTGCTATCGCACTTCCACAGTCTGCAGGATTGTAGTTCTTGCTTCTGCTGTCTGCGTCCTAGTGGATGAGGCTGTCTAAGAGGCTTGTGTAGGCTTCCTGGTGGGAGGGACTGGTTCCTGCCCACTGGTGTATGGAGCTGAGTCTTGTCCCTCTGATGGTCATGGCTGAGCTCACGAAAAATTTAAGTAGCCTGTCTGCTGATGGGTGTGGCTGTGCTCCCTCCCTGTTAGTCGTTTGACCTGAGGTGTCCCAGCACTGGGTCCTACAGATTCTTGGGTGTGACTAGGTCTTGGGGAAGAAATGGCAGCCTCCAGGAGGGCTCATGCCAATGAGTACTCCCTAGAAGTACCGCTGTTAGTGTCCGTGGAGTGAGCTGCAGCCACCCCCCACCTCCGCAGGAGACCCTCCAATATTAGAAGGTTAGTTTGGCCTAATCTCTTATGAGGTCACTGCTCTTTTTTTTCTGGACCCTGTTGTGCACAAGACCTTGTGTGTGCCCTCGAAGAGTGGAGTTTCTCTTTCCCCCAGTCCTGTGGAATTCCTGCAATTAAACCCTTCTGTTCTTTAAAACCAGATGCTCTGGGGGTTCCTTCTCCCATGGTCAGACTCCCAGGCTGGGAAGCCTGAAGTGGGGCTCAGGACATTCACTCCTGTGGGAGAACTACTATGGTATAATTATTTTCCAGTTTGTGGGTTGCCCACCCGGTGGGTGTGGGATTTGATTTTATCTCAGTTGTGCCCTGGATACTGTCTCACTGTGGCTTCTTCTTCTTCTTTGGATGTAATGTATCCTTTTGGTAGGTTCCAGAATTTTTTCTCAGTGGTCATTAAGCAATTAGTTGTGATTTTCATGTTTTCATAAGAAGAGGTAAGCTCACATCCTTCTACACCACCATCTGGAGCTAAGTTTTGCCATTTTAATTACAGTGTGTCTTGCTGTGGACCCCTTTGGGTTCATCTTGTTTCAGACTCTCTGTGCTTTTAGGTCCTGGATGTCTGTTTCCTTTCCACATTAGGGAAGTTTGGGGCTATTATTTCTTCATTGAATTTCTCTGCCTGTTTATTTCTCTCCTTTTCGTCTAGAACCCCTCTAGTGTAAATGTTAGTACACTTAGTGTTGTCCCAGAAATCCCTTAAATTGTCCTCATTTTTTAAAAATCCTTTTCTTTTCAGCTTGGATGATTTTCACTATCCTGTCTACTAGTTTCCTGATTTTTTTCTATTTACCATCTAATCTACCATTGAATCCTTCTAGTGACTTTTTTTTTATTGGAGTATAATTGCTTTACAATGGTGTGTTAGTTTCTGCTTTATAACAAAGTGAATCAGTTATACATAAACATATGTTCCCATATCTCTTCCCTCTTGCATCTCCTTCGCTATCCCACCCTCGCTATCCCACACCTCTAGGTGGTAACAAAGCACCAAGCTGATTTCCCTGTGCTATGCGGCTGCTTCCCACTAGCTATCTATTTTATGTTTGGTAGTGTATATATGTCCATGCCACTCTCTCACTTTGTCACAGCTTACCCTTCCCCCTCCCCATATCCTCAAGTCCATTCTCTATTAGGCCTGTGTCTTTCTTCCCGTCTTACCCCTAGGTTCTTCATGACCTTTTTTTTCTTAAATTCCTTATATATGTGTTAGCATATGGTATTTGTTTTTCTCTTTCAGACTTACTTCACTCTGTATGACAGATTCTAGGTCCATCCACCTCACTACAAATAACTCAATTTCATTACTTTTTATGTCTGAGTAATATTCCATTGTATATATGTGCCACATCTTCTTTATCTATTCATGTGATGATGGACATTTAGGTTGCTTCCATCTCCTGGCTACTGTAAATAGAGTGCAATGAACATTTTAGTACATGACTCTTTTTGAATTATAGTTTTCTCAGGGTATATGCCCAGTAGTGGGATTTCTGGGTGGTATGGTAGTTCTATTTCTAGTTTTTTAAGGAACCTCCATAGAGTTCTCCATAGTGGCTGTATCAATTTACATTCCCACCAGCACTGCAAGAGTGTTCCCTTTTCTCCACACACTCTCCAGCATTTATTTTTTCTAGAATTTTTGATGATGGCCATTCTGCCCAGTGTGAAATAATATCTCATTGTAATTTTGATTTGCATTTCTCTCATGATTAATCACATTGAGCATTCTTTCATGTGTTTGTTGGCAATCTGTATATCTTCTTTGAAGAAATGTCTATTTAGGTCTTCTGCCCATTTTTGGATTGGGTTGTTTGTTTTTTGTTATTGAGCTGCATGAGCTGCTTGTAAATTTTGGAGATTAATCCTTTGTCAGTTGCTTCATTTGCAAATATTTTCTCCCATTCTGAGGGTTGTCTTTTGGTCTTGTTTATGGTTTCCTTTGCTGTGCAAAAGCTTTGAAGTTTCATTAAGTCCCATTTGTTTTTATTTCCATTTCTCTAGGAGGTGGGTCAAAAAGGATCTTGCTGTGGTTTATATGATAGAGTGTTCTGCCTATGTTATCCTATAAGAGTTTGATATTGTCTAGCCTTACTTTTAGGTCTTTAATCCATTTTGAGTTAATTTTTGTGTATGGTGTTAGGGAGTGTTCTAATTTCATTCTTTTAAATCTACCTGTCCAGTTTTCCAAGCACCACTTATTGTAGAGGCTGTCTTTTCTCCACTGTATATTCTTGCCTCCTTTATCAAAGATAAGGTGACCATATGTGCGTGGGTTTATCTTGGGCTTTCTGTCCTGTTCCATTGATTTATATTTCCGTTTTTGTGCCAGTACCATACTGTCTTGATTACTGTAGATTTGTAGCATAGTCCTTAGGTAGGTTTATTCCTAGACATTTTATTCTTTTTGTTGCAATGGTAAATGGGAGTGTTTTCTTGATTTCACTTTCAGATTTTTCTCATTAGTATATAGGAATGCCAGAGATTTCTGTGCATTAATTTTGTATCCTGCTACTTTACCAAATTCATTGATTAGCTCTAGTAGTTTTCTGGTAGCATCTTTAGGATTCTCTATGTATAGTATCATGGTATCTGCAAACAGTGACAGCTTTACTTCTTCTTTTCTGATTTGGATTCCTTTTATTTCCTTTTCTTCTGTTATTGCTGTGGCTAAAACTTCCAAAACTATGTTGAATAATAGTGGTGAGAGTGGGCAACCTTGTCTTGTTCCTGATCTTAGTGGAAATGCTTTCAGTTTTTCACCATTGAGGATGATGTTGGCTGTGGGTTTGTGCCTTTATTATGTTGAGGAAAGTTACCTCTGCAGGGTTTTAATCGTGAATGGGTGTTGAATTTTGTTGAAAGCTTTCTCTGCATCTATTGAGATGACCATATGGTTTTTCTCCTTCAATTTGTTAATATTCTGTATCACGTTGATTTGCGTATATTGAAGAATCCTTGCATTCCTGGAATAAACCCCACTTGATCATGGTGTATGATCCTTTTAATGTGCTGTTGGATTCTGTTTGCTAGTATTTTGTTGAGGATTTTTGCATCTATGTTCATCAGTGATATTGGCCTGTAGTTTGCTTTCTTTGTGACATCTTTGTCTGGTTTTGGTATCAGGGTGATGGTGGCCTCTTAGAATGAGTTTGGGAGTGTTCCTCTCTCTGCTATATTTTGGAAGAGTTTGAGAAGGATAGGTGTTAACTCTTCTCTAAATGTTTGATAGAATTCGCCTGTGAAGCCATCTGGTCCTGGGCTTTTGTTTGTTGGAAGATTTTTAATCACAGTTTAAATTTTAGTGCTTGTGATTGGTCTGTTCATATTTTCTGTTTCTTCCTGGTTCAGTCTTGGCAGGTTGTGCATTTCTAAGAATGTGTCCATTTTTTCCAGGTTGTCCGTTTTATTGGCATAGAGTTACTTGTAGTAATCTCTCATGATCTTTTATATCTCTGCAGTGTCAGTTGTTACTTCTCCCTTTTTATTTCTGATTCTATTGATTTCAGTCTTCTTCCTTTTTTTCTTGATGCGTCTGGCTAATGGTTTTTCAGTTTTGTTTATCTCTTAAAAGAACCAGCTTTTAGTTTTATTGATCTTTGGTATCATTTCCTTCATTTCTTTTTCATTTATTTCTGACCTGATCTTTATGATTTCTTTCCTTCTGCTAACTTTGGGGGTTTTTGTTCTTCCTCCTCTAATTGCTTTATGTTCACAGTTAGGTTGTTTATTTGAAATGATTCCTGTTTGTTAAGGTAGGATTGTATTGCTATAAACTTCCCTCTTAACTGCTTTTGGTGCATCCCCATAGGTTTTGGGTCATCGTTTCTCCACTGTCATTTGTTTCTAGGTATTTTTTGATTTCCCCTTTGATTTCTTCAGTGATCACTTCGTTATTAAGTAGTGTATTGTATAGCCTCCATGTGTTTGTATTTTTTACAGGTCTTTTCCTGTAATTAATATCTAGTCTCATAGTGTCGTGGTCGGAAAGATACTTGATATGATTTCAATTTTCTTAAATTTACCTAAGCTTGATTTGTGACTGAAGACATGATCTATCCTGGAGAATGTTCCATGAGCAGTTGAGAAAAATGTGTATTCTTTTGTTTATGGATGGAATGTCCTATAGATATAAATTAAGTTCATATTGTTTAATGTATCTTTAAAGCTTGTGTTTCCATATTTATTTTTCATTTTGGATGATCTGTCCATTGGTGAAGCTGGGATGTTAAATTCCCTTACTATGAATGTGTTACTGTCGATTTCCCCTTTTATGGCTGTTAATATTTGCCTTATGTATTGAGGTGCTCCTATGTTGGGTGCATAAATATTTACAATTATTATATCTTCTTCTTGGATCAATTCCTTGATCATTATGTAGTGTCCTTCTTTGTCTCTTCTAATAGTTTTTATTTTTAAGTCGATCTTGTCTGATATGAGAATTGCTACTCCAGCTTTCTTTTGGTTTCCATTTGCATGGAATATCTTTTTCAATCTCCTCACTTCCAGTCTGTATGTGTTCCTAGGTCTGAAGTGGGTCTGTTGTAGACAGCATATATATGGGTCTTGTTTTTGTATCCATTCAGCCAGTCTGTGTCTTTTGGTGGGAGCATATAATCCATTTCCATTTAAGGTAATTATTGATATGTATGTTCCCATATCCATTTTCTTAATTGTTTTGGGTTTGTTATTGTACGTCTTTTCCTTCTCTTGTGTTTCTTACCTAGAGATGTTCCTTTAGCATTTGTTGTAAAGCTGGTTTGGTGGTGCTGAACTCTCTCAGCTTTTGCTTGTCTGTAAAGGTTTTAATTTCTCCCTCAAATCTGAATGAGATCCTTGCTGGGTAGAGTAATCTTGGTTGTAGGTTTTTCTCCTTCATCACTTTAAATATGTCCTGCCAGTCCCTTCTGGCTTGCAGAGTTTCTGCTGAAAGATCAGCTGTTAACCTTATGAGGATTCCCTTCTGTGTTATTTGTTTTTTTTTCCCTTGCTGCTTTTAATATGTTTTCTTTGTATTTAATTTTTGACAGTTTGCTTAATATCTGTCTTGGCATGTTTCTCTTTGGATTTATCCTGTATTGGACTCTGTGCTTCCTGGACTTGATTAACTATTTCCTTTCCCATATTAGGGAAGTTTTCAACTATAATCTCTTCAAATATTTCCTCAGTCCCTTTCTTTTTCTCTTCTTCTTCTGGAACCCCTATAATGCGAATGTTGGTGCATTTAATGTCCCAGAGGTCTCTGAGACTGTCCTCTGTTCTTTTCATTCTTTTTCTTTATTCTGTTCTGCAGTAGTTATTTCCACTATTTTATCTTTCAGGTCACTTATCCGTTCTTCTGCCTCAGTTATTCTGCTATTGATACCATCTAGAGTATTTTTTATTTTATTTATTGTGTTGTTCATCATTGCTTGTTTTCTCTTTAGTTCTTCTAGGTCCTTGTTAAATGTTTCTTGCATTTTTTCTATTCTATTTCCAAGATTTTGGATATCTTTACTGTCATTATTCTGAATTCTTTTTCAGGTAGACTGCCTCTTTCCTCTTCATTTGTTAGGTCTGGTGGGTTTTTATCTTGATCCTTCATCTGCTTGGGTTTTTCTATCTTCTCATTTTGCTTATCCTACTGTGTTTGGGGTCTCCTTTTTGCAGACTGCAGGTTCGTAGTTCCCGTTGTTTTTGGTGTCTGTCCCCAGTGGCTAAAGTTGGTTCAGTGGGTTGTATAGGCTTCCTGGTGGAGGGGACTAGTGCCTGTGTTCTGGTGGATAAGGCTGGATCTTGGCTTTCTCTTGAGCAGGTCCATGTCTGGTGGTGTGTTTTGGGGTGTCTGTGGCCTTATTTTGATTTTATGCAGCCTTTCTGCTAATGGGTGGGGTTGTGTTCCTGTCTTGCTAGTTGTTTGGCATAGGGTGCCCAGCACTGTAGCTTGCTTGTTGTTGAGTGACGCTGGGTCTTGATGTTGAGATGGAGATCACTGGGAGATTTTCCCCGTTTGATATTACATGGAGTTGGGAGGTTTCTTGTGGACCTGTGTCCTGAAGTTTGCTCTCCCACCTCAGAGGCACAGCACTGACTCCTGGTTGGAACATCTAGAGGCTTTCATCCACACGGCTCAGAATAAAAGGGAGAAAAATTAGAAAGAAAGAAAGAAAGAGGATAAAATAAATTTATTAAAATAAAAAATAATTGGGCTTTCCTGGTGGCATAGTGGTTGCAAGTCTGCCTGCCAATGCAGGGGACACAGGTTCGTGCCCTGGTCCAGGAAGATCCCACATGCCGCGGAGCAGCTAGGCCCGTGAGCCATGGCCACTGAACCTGCACGTCTGGAGCCTGTGCTCCGCAATGGGAGAGGCCACAGCTGTGAGACGCCTGTGTTCCACAAAAAAAAAAAAAGAAAAAACTTATTAAGAAAAAACAAAATTTTTTTTAAGTAAAAACAAAAACGTACGGACAGAACTCTAGGACAGATGGTGAAAGCAAAGCTATACAGACAAAATTCACACAGAAGCATACACATACATACTCACAAAAAGAGGAAAAGGGTAAATAATAATATATCCTGCTCTCAAAGTCCACCTGCTCAATTTTGGATGATTCGTTGTCTATGCAGGTATTCCACAGATGCAGGGTACATCAAGTTGATTGTGGAGATTTAATGCACTGCTCCTGAGGCTGCTCGGAGAGATTTCCTTTTCTCTTCTTTGTTTGCCAAGCTCCAGGGGCTCAGCTTTGGATTTGGACCCGCCTCTGCGTGTAGGTCGCCTGAGGGCGCCTGTTCTGCGCTCAGACAAGACGTGGTTAAAGGAGCAGCTGATTCAGGGGCTCTAGCTCAGGCCAGTTTGGAGGGAGGGGTACCGATGTGGGGCAAGCCTGGGGTGGCAGAGGCCGGTGTGACGTTGCGCCAGCCTGAGGCACTCCGTGCATTCTCCCGGGGAAGTTGTCTCTGGATCTTGGGACCCTGGCAGTGGTGGACGGCACAGGCTCTCGGCAGGGCAGGTGTGGATAGTGACCTGTGCTCACACACAGCCTTATTGGTGGTGGCAGCAGCAGCCTTAGCACCTCATGCCTGTCTCTGGGGCCCGCTCTGATAGCCGCGGCTCGCGCCCGTCTCTGGAGCTCCCTTAAGCAGCACTTTTAATCCTCTCTCTTCGCACACGAGGAAACAAAGAAGGAAGAAAAAGTCTCTTGCCTCTTTGGAAGGTCCAGGCTTTTTCCCGGACTCCCTCCTGGCTAGCCCTGGTGCACTAACCCCTTCAGGCTGTGTTCACGCCGCCAGTCCTCTCCCTGCGATAGGACTGAAACCGGAGCCTCAGCTCCCAGCCCCCACCCGTCCCAGCGGATGAGTAGACAAGCCGCTCGGGCTGGCGAGTGCTGGTCGGCACCAGTCCTCTGTGCGGGAATCTCTCTGCCTTGCCCTCTGCACCCCTGTTGCTGCACTCTCCTCTGCGGCTCCAAAGCTTCCCCCCTCCGCCATGCACAGTCTCTGCCCACGAAGGGGCTTCCTAGTGTGTGGAAACCTTTCCTCCTTCACAGGTCCCTCCCACTGTTGCAGGTCTCGTCCCTATCCTTTTGTCTCTGTTTTTTCTTTTTTCTTTTGCCCTACCCAGGTACATGGGGAGTTTCTTGCCTTTTGCGGGGTCTGAGGTCTTCTGCCAGCATTCAGTGGGTGTTCTATAGGAGCAGTTCCACGTGTATATGTATTTCTCATGTATCTGTGGGGAGGAAGGTGATCTCCAAGTCTTACTCTTCCGCCATCTTCCTGAACCAAGCCCTTCTAGTGATTTTTAAATTTCAGTTATTATATTCTTCAGCTTTGTTTTGTTCTTCTTTATATTTTCCAGTTCTTTATAACCTTCTTACTGTGTTCATACATTCTTCTCCCAAATTTGTTGAGCATCTTTATGATCATTACCTTGAACTCTCCTTGGTAATATTCCTTATTTCCAGTTCATTTATTTCTTTTTCTGAGGTTTTATCTTATTCCTTCATTTTTAATATATTCTTCTGTCTGTTCATTTTGTCTAATTCTCTATGTTTATTTCTATGTTTAGGTAGGTTGCTTATGTTTCTCAGTCTTGGAGAAGTGGCTTTATGTTGGAGACATCCTATTGAGCCCAGCAGCATACTTCCCTCTGGTCACCAGACATATCGCTGTAGTGGAGCCCCCTATATGGGCAGTGTAGGCCCTTCTCTTTTGTCAGTGCTGGCTACTGTGGGATGCTGGTAAACGTGGCTGACTCTTGCCCTTGTTGTCTGCCAGACCCTGCCTTGTGTCATGATTGGTGGCCTGCTGGTGGGTGCAGTTGGGTTCCAATGCTGGTGGCTGTGTGGCCTGGGAGTTCTCAGGGTTGGTGCTACCTGCTGGTGGTTGGTAGATGTCCTGGTCCACTGGCTGATGAACCTGGGAAGGCTCAGTTCAAACCCAGGCAGGTTTGGGCCCACTGATTGGAGGGGCAAGTCCCAGAGTGTCTAATTGCAGGACCCTGGCAGGGGGAGGGGTCATTACAGTGGAGGGCTCCTGTCTGCCCACTAGGGGCCAGGGCTGAGTTTGAGGCAGCTGCCTGCAAGGCCCAGAGAGCCCAAGGTTGGTGCCAGTCTACTAGTAGGCTACTCCAGCATATTGGTAGCCACGTTTTCAAGTAATCAATGGCTACATTTCACTAATGTCTCCCTTATTGTACAGTGCAGCTTTATACACTGTATCTGGAATATGTTCTTAAAATATGTAAATAGAAAAGGTATACTAACCATTAGCAAGGTTATCTATGGATAGTGTGTTTAAATACCCTTTTATTTACTTTTTTATGTTACCTTATCCTCAAGAATTTTACCATGAGCTCTTAAGAAAAGATGTCAATCAAATGTATAGAAATACCAACATTATAAATAAATCAATTTGACATACCAACTCGCCACTTCTACAGCATGACTAGATATTCCTAATCCAATTCATACCTTTTTATCTCTGGGGTTGAGAGATAGATGATTACGTCAACAAGCAGAGATTTTACCTCTGGGACTGATATACAATGGAGGATACGTAACAAAGGATTCTATCTAGGAAATCTTTGGCAATAAATACAAATATTGGTAATAGTAGTTTGATTAGCTGTTAATAGAAAATGTGGTGTCTTTTTACTGAGCTAGAATCTATTATTTTCTTTCAATTAAATCCAGAAAAATCTGGTTGCTTCAGATGAGCTTGGGAAGAGCGGATGAGTGGAATTCTATATTCCAAGTATAGATGCTTAATTAAGGGTGAGTGAGCTGGCAGAAGTTAAACTGGCTCCCAGATCACTCATTCGTTCCAAATTTCAAATTCATCTTTATAGAGAATATATATTAAATTTTTCTTACTCATTTAATTAATATAATTTGTACACTCATTGATCTTTTTCTGTAATCAGGATCAAAATATATTGAAATTTTCTTATTGCCAGAAACATTGTGGACTATTTACAGCAGTGGTCTCAATTGAAGGCTTGCATGAGAATCCCCTGGAGAGCTTTTCTGAAAATAGGATATTTGCAGATTCTACTTCAGAAGGCTTGGGGTGCAGTCTAAAGGTTTGTCTTTGAAAAAACTCCCCAGGTCATGCTGATGCACATTTGGGTTGAGAACCAGTTTAGAAAATCATTCTGGAATAGGATAATAAAAAACCTCCGATGGTGAAACTTATTTATTTTTTTTTTTGAGATTTGGAACAGAAGATCAATACAATTAAAACATGTTTATGGATATAATGGACTTGGTTTTGGACTTGGTGAATTTAAAATTCTAATATTAGCTTTTGCTTAGTCTTGATGATACTCCAAATGTAAACCTATTTTATAGTCTCAATCAGATAATACTAAAACTCTCCTGATGATCTCATGCCAGAGGAATGAAAACATTTCAGATGACATCAACCTATTTCTGTTGTGCTTTCTTACACATGGCTCAGCTCTCTCTTCCTAACAGATTCAGATATTTCCAAGTCCTGGCTAGGTTTTACCCAGTTTCTCTTTATCTCTCCCAAGAATGTGCTGCTAAAGATTTTGCCATTTACAATATTTCCTTTTCTCTTTCCCACCCCCAATTCCTGTTTTCAAAATTATATATCACAGTGGAGATGTATATCAGGCTATTAGAGCTATGAGACTAGGGAATTGGAGAGATGTTGGAATATAAATTAAAGGTATAAATTGGAGAACCTTCTACTTTAAAAATTTATTTGGAACAATTTAAGTATATGTGATTGCTTCATGAAAGTCTTGGGAGAAAATTCTACAGAGCTGGCCATAAAGGTCTTACAGTTAAATGAAACTTCTGGTTGTGAGTATGAAGACTTTTTGCTAGTAATGATGCTTGTCCTTCTTTTTCTTTTTTAGATATGAAAATTAAGGCTCAGAATGTGGAAGTGACTTGTCTATTTTATATGACTATTAGGTAGTCATAGCTTTCAAAGCAAACTACTGTTTATTTCTCTGACATAACTGCCTTTCTAAGTGCTGCTTTTATCTCCCATCATCTTAGTGTAGGAAAAATGGAACATGATATTCAGACGTCCAGAATCTTTCCTTTGAAGCACAGGTTCTTCCTTTTAGCATTTGATGGTAACTATAGCAGACATAACCTGAAAGAATTAAAACAAGACAAAAATAAGATTTTAGCCACTTATTCATGTTATAGTCAAATCACACTTAAAAGGCAAATTGTATTGATCTGAAGGAAAACTAAGACACAGAATATTGTCACTACCAGTGAAAACTTAGCTTTGGTAAATGCTCAGATATATTTGAGAACTTGGTGTTATTTATTTTAAAAAGGCAAATTGTATTGATCTGAAGGAAAACTAAGACACAGAATATTGTCACTACCAGTGAAAACTTAGCTTTGGTAAATGTTCAGATATATTTGAGAATTTGGTGTTATTTATTTATTTTAAAAAGTTTTTAACCAAATGACTGAGCTGAGCTACCTAAAAGATACTTAATGTCCTGAAGTTTGATTCATTGCTCTCCTACATCAAGCATTTCTACTCTGTTTTTGATATTTAAACTCTGATGTTCAGTTATGATATTCTTAGTTCCAACCTGCTTGGGTGTATAGTTTTGGTACTCACAATTTCTAATTTGTGCCTATACATGCAAGTTGAAGATGGGAAAACAAAAACTGAAGAATAGGTTTTATTTAAAGTATACAGATAATAGTATATTTATATTATCTAAGTAATTGCTTCAATTATCCACTTCATTAGAAATGGAAGGCACAACTTTCTTTTGTATGTACGTTTTATAATGTTTAGAATCATTTCTGCATTATAGTTTAAGCCATGTATTATAGCCCACATTAAGATTTATGTTACTAAAAATTAGCGACATCTTAATATTATGCTAGCACCACATAAAATTTCCATCTTTGGCATTGCACTCAATTTGACACAATCAAGGAATATCTGAGAATAAGCCATTCTCTTGCATTTTTCTTATTTATTCTGTGTGCATATTTAAACAGATTAAATGTAATTGTTTGGCATTAAGATTCAGTTAGAGGGCGTACTCAGTAACTATATTGTGAGTAGTAAATAAGGTCCTTAAAAAGAACTAAATTTGGTATCACAATTTCTCCTATATATAATATGTACTATGTAATGTTTCTAAGGAAGTCAAAGTAATCTGGACTATTAACTTTCGAATTTCAGGTTAATTATATATATGGCATGTATTAATTACAGTCATATATGCAACACTAAGGGGTGTTGCAGAATTATTTGCAACCTTTTTCAGAAGCAAATCTTCTAAATCTTGAGATTGATACACACTTGAAATAAAATTTTTATCAACATATGAAAATATATGTCTATTTAATGATCATGCTACTTAAGTTGCTTGATTTACTAGAATTATTCTATGATTATGACTCTGGAATAGAGATACAATACTTGTTAACTCATATTTTTTGGCCTTAATTTGTGATTTTATCTGTAGAACAGAATAAACATACAAACTAGAGAAGAATTTTTGATGTGCAGTTTTCCCTATGATTTATGTTTAAAGTGAATTCAAAATTGGAATATTTATTTAGATCTATATAAAAATATTCTTATATTTAAATCTTCACACATTCACAATGCCCATTTGAAGCCATTACTCTCTAAATAGTTCTTTATTGTTATTTTACTAACTGTATAGAATAAGATATTTAATATGTAAAAAGAGTTGAGCATATATTCACTTTATATTACATGCTAATATATTTGTATATAGAGAGCATAGTTTAAACAAGCAAGCCAATGGAATGTATGTATTGTAAATTTATATTTTAACCTCTCAAATTAATTTTAACATATATTGAGGTTATGCATTTATGGCCATTTTCTAATATAGTACATTTCTTCCAAGAACCCAAAACATATTTCTGGTGTTCTGTTCAGAACAACTCAAGTTAATCAATTAAACTTTTTTTCTGAAGTGGATGAGAAATTATATTTTATGATTTTGAGGGGTGAAAACTTTTACTAAGAAGCCTAATGACTTAACCAGAGTCAGTAGAACCTAAAGGTAGAACCAACAGGAAAACATTATCTTTACTGAGTTGCATGGATAGTTCTTTGATTTCCACTAGAAAATTCACAGATTTTTAGGTTGGGTTTTAAGCACAAGGTTCCTACTATGCTTAGTATTAAAGAAGAGGAGCTTCTACAAATAGGGATTATCCATCTAAAAGTACTCACTCAGTACTTTTAATGTTGATTAATGTCTTAGATCTGTACCTCTCGAAAACTCAGGTATTCTGAAATTTTGCTTCATAGTCTTCTGGAACCTCATATAGTTAAAAATATATTAATTTATTCAAGCTTCTAACCGAAAAAAAAACTTTTATATTATCTTATTTCCATATCCTAATACTCTGAAGATATTTACACTGTTAAACCCATTATCATAAAAATTACACTGCTCAAAAACATAAAGAATTATTAGAGCCACCCAAAATACCTCAAAAGTTTGTTTCTCCATAAGTAGTACAAGAAAATAATATTCATTTAGACAAGTGGAAAGAATAGTTATATAGGTATTCAAAAAGATCTTATAAATCTGAATGGTGATAAGTAGTTATTATTTTTATATTACTGTGAAGTATATTAATATAAAAATAAGCACACAACTCCCTGTAGCTGAAAATCTTTCAAATCTGCAAGTTCTGAGCTGCCACATGAGATCTATGCCAAGGATTACAGTAAACTCTGTCAGCTTTAAATGTGAATTTTCACCAAAGTGAGATGATCATTTTTTAAATTTATAGCATGTACATTTTTTACTACCAATGCCTGATCTACACAGCACAAAATAAAAGTAAATTTTGTGAATTACTTGGTTTTATTTGAGATAAATATTCTAGGCAATTTGGATGACTGCTTTCAGACTTGAATTACCTGAATTATCTATACATGTTAATTAGAAACTACAACAGCAATAATTCATATTTTTCTACTGCGTAAACACACTTTTTTTTAGCTTGTAAGTCTGTTAAATCTGAAACCTTGACACTGATCAAAGAAAGCTCTCCAAAATGCATTTTTCCCCATAGGTTTGAAAGAACTTCAATAGCAAATTTACTTTAATTTCCTCATCTTTGTGACTTACCACTTGCAGTTGCTCTCTCTTGTCTCTTTTGGAGTACCTCAGTCTGTCAGGAAGGTAATGGACAGTATGGAGACCGGTGGCCAGAGAGAGCATCCTTCCACAAGTAAGGATGGCAACGGAGCTAAAACACTTATGATGTTTGTTGGCAACGCTGGCACCACTGTAGGAAAAAGTGTCCCTACACATAGAATAGAGAAAATATGCCAGAGGCGAAGAAGGGATTGTTCGCCACTGAAATGACCTTAACCATAGGGAGCAGTGGATTGTAGTGTGCAACTTGCCAGCTTTTGCTATTTCAGGCTGGGAATTGTGTGGGGTGTGTGTGTGTGTGTGTGTATGTGTGTGTGTGTATTACTCCTGTCAGGTTTTTTCGCTTGCACTTTCCTATCAGTACAAACCTTGGTTAGAGAAATGATAGCACCCCTGTGTTCCAGTCTTAAACATTGTGAGAAAGCAAGACAAGTTAAGATGATATCATTATCTCTTAAAGACATTACAGTAGTAGTCAATGCTTACAGAGAATAAACAAAGCTAGCAATATTATAGCAAATCTAGATAGATGAGCAAATAGATTTATCTATGAACTCAGGCAAGTTTGAGTGAAAAAAGTAATACATAAATTAAGTAGTAATTTATGAGCACTAGCCCAGAAATATACCAGTGTGTTAGCAAACAATTTATAAAAGCATATGATACATAGCTAAAATAACATTTTTTAAACTATGAATTGAGCCTATCTTCTTATGACTGGTGTTTGTGTGCTTTTTTTTTAGTCTTGAATAAAGATTACAGTAAGTTTCGTAAGTACAAATGAGTTCCATTACAAGAGCGTGTTCATAAGTCCAATTTGTAGTAAGTCCAACAACTTTAGCCTAGGTACCCAACTAACACAATCGGCTATATAGTATTATACTGTAATAGGTTTATAATACTTTTCACACAAATAATACATAAAGAACAAACAAACACAAAGAAATAAAGAAAACATTTTTAATCTTACAGTACAGTAACTTGAAAAATACAGTAGTACAGTACAACAGCTGGCATACAGGGGCTGGCATCAAGTGAATAGGCAAGAAGAGTTATTGAGTGGAGGAGGGAGAGGAGTTGGGAGATGATAGAGCTGAGGGATCTTCTGCAATAGGAGGTGGAGGGCAAGCTTCAATTTCATGCACGTTTGCATCTTTGAAAGTTTGCAACTTGAAGGTTCATATGTAGGGGACTTACTGTATTAATATGCTGGAGAGAAAGTGATTACTTTGAATTGCATTTATTTGGGCATAAACCAATGACAAAGAAAGACTAAGAAGCTACAAAGCATGGAATCCCATTTTTTTAAACTTTGATCCTTTGGCCAACATCAAATTTATTATTATTTTATGTTAATACTGCTTCTGTTTCATTTGTTTTGTTTTGTTTTGCTTTGCTTATTATAGTAATACTGATTATTTTTATTAATTCTCATTAGTCTGAAAAAAATAACATTCACTAACTGATAGTGTATATTTTAGAAACGGGATACTGAATCACACAGACATTTCTTTCCAGAGAATAACGCTCAAGCTAAAGATTAGAATTCAATCACTTTGAAATTACAGAGAAAAGTATGTGACATGCATAACATAAGTATTTAAAAATCCACAAAATTGGGGACTTCCCTGGTGGCACAGTGGTAAAGAATCTGCCTGCCAATGCAGGTGACATGGGTTCGAGCCCTGGTCTGGGAAGATCTCACATGCTGCAGAGCAACTAAGCCTGTGTGCACCACAACTACTGAGCCTGCGTGGTGCACCTACTGAAGACCACGCACCTAGAGCCCATGCTCCGCAGCAAGAGAAGCCACCGCAATGAGAAGCCCGCGCACTGCAACGAAGAGTAGCCTCCACTCGCTGCAACTAGAGAAAGCCTGCACACAGCAACAGACCCAACCCAACCAAAAATAAATAAATAAATAATATATTTTAAAATAAATATATAAATAAAATTAAAAATAAAACTCCATAAAATTGGAGATTTTTACTTCAGATGTTATCTCAATTAACTTCCTAATTCATATAATCGTAGAAAAATATCCAAAGGTCCTGTAGAGCTAAAGAAACTCCATCCTGCCTTATAATGAATTAAATTGCATTTGTGAAACTGTTGCTAGGTAAAAGTTATTTTACATTAAGAATTTTTGGCTTTAGATATGACACACTTTTTATTTGATTAGGCAAATTTGAATTTGAATGAGGAGTTTTTGCTTGACAATATTTTGGTGCATTAAGCTTATTAGAGGCAATAGAAAAAAATTGAAGGTAATTCTCTTTCAAAAGTTAGACTTTATAGTTAAAATTTGCAGTATAGATACACATGCAGTTTAAATAATCTAACATTGAATGTAATGTATATAATATAAAATACACTTTAAAAATAAGTATATAGCATGTATTTTTTAAAAAATTGGAGTATTTAGGCATACAATTTTGGTTTCAATCTGATAAATCATCATAAAGAACAGTTCCTTTATTATGGCATATACCATTTGCTATATCTAAACCACATTAAAAATATTGTCTTTATCTTAGAAAATGTGGTTTGTCTAACTCTTTGTGTAGATAAAAAAATAAGTGAAAATAAAGTTAATAAGCAAAATATTAAGTAATAATAGGTGAAATATAAACTTACTAAAATGTATGATTATGTAGATGTAACATTATATATGATTATATAAAATTTTATATATATTTACACCCAAAAGGAAATGAAGACTTATTTCATATATATATATGGTATTTATATCTTTTAAAATTTCTGCCTGTATTAGAAGTGGATCAAGGAGCAGGTGTTAATAAGACTGATAAAATTAGCCTTTTTCTCCTGGGAATTGATAATGTTTGAGGGTGATATCTGTTTCCTTCTTGGAGGCTCAGAAGTGTTGTTGTAATCTACAGAAGGAGCAAAGAAAATGTAAACCTTCTGAAATTACTTAAAATTTCAACAAAATGAGATAAATGAAAACTTCTATGTTGAATACATTCATATATATCTTATATATAATAATTCCTATCAGTAAAAACAAACGAGGACATTACAAAGAAAAAAATTACTTTTGTCAGAATGTGCTGATAATCTGTGTTTATTGGGGCAATTAATTAAGAATCATGATAGTTCTGTAGATTTAAGTATAGACCAAATCATAACTGAGGAATAGTTAAAGACATATTTCTGACTTTTTAAAGGAAACTAAATTCTCTGTCTGGATTTGAGGAAGTTACAAGAAAAAAAAAGACTTGATTTTGTTGAAATTTTAAGAGTGAAGGCTAGTGTCATCTCATTAATAAAAAATTCCTAAATGCTGAAAAGTTGGTTCAAAGTCAAAAGCTTTGACTAGAAGGAAAGCAAAAAAAAAAAAAAAAAAAAAAAAAGCAAAATCAGGAACAGCTGATATGCTATTGTTATCTGGACTTATAAAGACTTTTTGTGGTGATCATGGGAAATCACAAGTCCCATGGTACATTTTACTTGTAATTATGGAATTAATAGCTTGGTTTCAAATAGGAAAGATCCTGCCAATTTTTATGCTGAAATCTTTTCAGTATCCCAATTAGAGAAATTATCTTTAATATACAGTTTGTTTACAAGTCCTCATTTGAGACATTCTTTAGTGCACACCTGAAATATGTCACACTCCAAAAGAGAGGTATGCTTAATGAATTAAGCATTCTTACATAAGACCAGTACAAGCCACAGGTATATGTGTAACTCCCAAATATCAATTCATAAGCCTGTTACATCTTCAAAGGGTTATTTTGATTAAAGCTTCTTTAAAACTATTCATATAAGTGTCTAGAGTCATATTACTTGCTAATCAGAAAAATATATTTTAGTAATGTCTTTTATAAGGAATCAAACACCTTTCACAGAAAGAATTCAAATGAATTATCTAGGATTATTTTCAAAACAGTAAATAGACATTGCCTCCAATTTTTAGGTGAAGACATAAAGACCCCAAAGTGACTGATTTATTCAAGACAACATAATGAGAGAGAGAGGGATGAGATGGATTCAGTATGTATTTGTTATTTGTGCCTATGTGCAAAAATTAGTTTAATGACTGAGAGGAAAATAAGCATCATCTATTCTGCCCAAAGCAGGTTGATCTTCAGGAAGATCATTGGAAACACCAAGCAAAGGCAATATTCTCGTCTCTTTTTTCTATGTCTTTTGTGTGATTATGTGGGTGCATTTCTATGGGAAAATAACAGTTATCAACATAACCCTCAGAGTTGTTTCAAAGAAATAGAGTAGCAATGGCTAATATGTTTTGCACTTGTGCCATTCTTTTGGACTAAATAAAATTCATGAGAGGCAAAATTGTTAATATTACTGGCAAGGTAAGATTACAGCATGACCATGATATTAACTTGAGTATATTTGCAACATTCAAAAATTCCCATTGGTTACCAGGCACTGAAGTAGATGCTGAGAATACTGAGATGAAATTATCATCTTTCTTAACTTCAAGTATGCTATAAAAGCTAAGAGGGGAGATATATAAACAACAGCTGTTATACAATATAGGAAGTATGATGATAGAGAGAATTGGGGTTTTTTTTTAAACAAAGAGGAAGAGCATAAAGCAGGAAAGATTTCTTAGAGGAGATAATAGCAAAGCAGTAGAGTAAAAGATAAGTGAAACAAGATACCAAAAGTAGGGGAAGATGGACACTTTGTTAAATAGGGACTGTCCTACATGTTTCAGATATAAATATGAATATACATAATACCCATTTTCCACTATTAATAGAGCATAGAAATGATTATAATATTCAGATTTTATTCAAAAATTTAATCACTTTACTCAAACAAGGCATTTTAGAGCCAAGTTACTACCTGTAATATTAATCAGTTTGCTCTCAATATTGGTTTATTTCATCAGATTTTAAGTAACATATATCAATTATAAAAAATTTTTGGAAAAAAATTAGAGATGTAAGTGGACACAAATCAGATCAACCACCCTGCAGTAAACTTTATTTTGTAAGTGCAGTCAGAGAGATTGAGACTTATAACATAGAATAATTATTTTAGTTACAATTAAAGTAACAGGAAATAGCAAAGCACTATTATTGAATCTCAAGGAAATTGTTGATTGTAATTTATTATCAAAGTACTTTTCATCATATTTCTCTGTATAGTGAGAATTGTTTCAACATTACAGTATTGACAGTTGTGAACAGATAAAAATATTAAATTACTTTTAATCTCAGAAGAATCTAGTAATGGTTGATGATAGGGAAAAAGATAATTATAAGAATAAATCAGTGAAAACCACCTTCAATACTTACTTTAAAGTACTTATCTATGATTTAATATATAGCATTTGAAGAACGGTAGTTGACAAAGGAAACTAAAAATTCCCATGCATTTCAAGAGATCTATGACAAAATTGACCTGAGAATTATTCACTTATCCACCCAGATTCTTCAGATGTATTCTTGAGACAAAGCACCTTATGTCTAGGCTTGGCTATTTCATTGCTGTTGCCACTTATGTTTATGACCTTTTGACAAATCATCAATTCTTGATCATCCATTTCTCTGTATCTGAATAGTTGCAATGATGTGTTTTCTGTATGTCACAGAAATCTTGTCTTGGAGCATGAAATGTAATTTGTGACTCAATACATTTTCTCCTCTACAGCACAAGGATGGCATTGCATTTGTATGACATGCAAATTAAGTGTTTTATGCAAAATAATCATCTTTAACAAGATTCAGAAGGGGAACAAGTATTTAATTCATTCTTTATGTTCTGTCTTATTCTGAAAAGATCCAAGGAAACTTATAATAAGACATAGTGAACTAAACTGTGTGAGGAAATTGAAGCAAAGGGAAAATAAGAGTAAGATATCTGAAAAGGTTGCTGAGGATTCCTAGCACATCATGAAAACATATCGTGCTAGAGATGTGCCACAAATTTGGCTTAAGCTCTTTTAACAACCAACTTCAGAGGCAAAAATCTTGTTTCATGATAAACAGGGTCTTTTCAGAATAGGAAACACAAGTGAGCAGCACAGATTCCTAGCACTGAGACCAAAGAGAATTGTACCCCTTTGTTAATCACTCAACTCTGCAGGGTAACAAACTTAACAAGAACAAAACAGATCTAAATGTTCAAAAACTGCTTCTTAGAAAGTTTCACCATGACTTCAGCATGGCATGTCAGTGTGCAGTTGAGGAAACCTGACCATTGCACTTGGGTCCAGATTTGCCACTCTGTTGGACAGGCTTTATCCAGATGGATGTATTACATGTTCTTGAGATGTGATTGAGTAATTGCATAATTAATCTCAACTGAGTAATGGAAACCAGTAACTATTGCTTCTCTCACCCAAGTTCTTGATTAGTATTGAGTGGCAGGAGGCCTAAACATTGAATTTAAACAATGAACCAAACAGGGGTAGAATTTACACAGTCAGAAAACTACCATGAGGGAGTAAATGATCCAGCCATTTTCTAAGGCTTCAATATTAGGTTCCTACCACAAGTGTGGTGAGCTCTGGTTATACAAGGCTTGTCCACACTTACCAATATCAAAGTGTGTTTAAAATGCTTTAATAGAACATTTTCTCAGTGACTATTACTTAAGTTATGTAAAACACACATAGCAATGGAAGAGGATAGGTTCTAAGCAGAATTTCCATAACTCAGAATTTTTAAGATTTCTGTGAAAGATATCACAGTTATAAGCTTGCACTTCTAAAAGTCAAAGAGAATTATTTTATTTATAAGAAATATGTAGCACGAAAGTACTGTTTTGTAATTTTCCCTGTGTAAATTGAAAGAGCGAATACTGGAGGTTTGGATTCACAAATGCAAAAATGCAAATATATTTGGTTACAGTCTTCAATGGTCTTTCCTTTTATCATTTTCATGTGTGTAGATCTGCTTTTGAAAGTTAAATCTAAAAAAGGTCAAGGTGCTACTGGTGTAAAGAGGAATGCCTTGTATAGACTATTGTCATAAATGTAAAAGATCTTTAAGATAAGGGAGAACTGGGAGGCTGGATATCTGAGTTTTATCTTAATTAAAAAATATATATTTTTTTATTACAAAAATGCTACTTAAATTAATGGCAGCAAGTTTTCCTTTGAAATCCCAGCTTTAGCAATCAGTAGTTTGGTTGGCTAGCCACAATTTGCTTGTTGCTTGTTACTGGTCATCAGGTCTATGGAAGGTTTATGGATTTTAGTGAATCACAGTTAAACATAAACCTGCCTGGAGTTTGGGGAAGATATCCATTTTTATGGTAATAAACACCTCACATTTGCAAGCAAATGGGCCAAGCTTAAACTCTTATGATACAAATAGCAGTGACAACACCCCCTATGTTTGTTATACTACTTCAGCTCCTACAGTCTTTATCTTCTTCCTCTGATGCATTACATTTCACCACTGCACCAAATACCAGCATTTTATGTTTATTTCTCAGCAGTGTGTGTTCAACCTAGTGTTGACCATTAAATTAGTGCAGAGTAGTAGAATACACCTCCCTTCTAAACTGGTGAATGCATAAGATCTGTTTTACAGTTGCATAAGCCAGTCTCAGTAATCACATTGGTAAGGATTTTATATTGAGAACTAACATATGCTTTCTCAATCCTTACCCTTCCACACCTAAACTGAGAAGGCACCTGTAGAAGTTCTGCTTTCTGAGAAGGCAGTGATGATTGCTTTAAGGTAAAGAAGTTTAGAATAACCATGTTTTGTATTAACAATGTACTTTAAAATTATTAGTATAAGGCTTGGTAAATATTCTCTATGTTGATGTTTAAAAATAGTGTCCCTTTGGGGCTTCCCTGGTGGCACAGCGGTTGAGAGTCCGCCTGCCGATGCAGGGGACACGGGTTCATGCCCCGGTCCGCGAGGATCCCGCGTACCGCGGAACGGCTGGGCCCGTGAGCCATGGCCACTGGGCCTGCGCGTCTGGAGTCTGTGCTCCGCAGCGGGAGAGGCCACAACAGTGAGAGGCCCGCGTACCGCAAAATAAATAAATAATAATAATAATAATAATGTCCCTTTTAAAACTACTGTCCTATTACATCCTGGTCATAGAAAAGTTTGAAGATTTTGTATATTATATTTGTGATTATTGATATGGATAATAATAAATTTTTGAGTGTCTTAAACTTTCATCCTAATTAATGGTTAATCATTTGGATAGCATAGATGATTTAATGCTTTTGAGATATGAGTTATTAAACCTAATATACCTATTTGAAATATTAGCATTGGTGGGATAAATTAAATAGTTTTTGAATACTAACAAAATGTAATTTTGGGTATGCGTAACAATTAAAGAACAATGAAATTATGTATCAGTGTGTTTTAAATTATCACGTTGTTATGTTCATAATAATATCAAGCATTTTTCATGATTAAACTATATTTTTTAAAACATAATTAAAAAATGTATGAAAACTAATACTATGTATATTTTCCCCCTTAATTTTAGTCATGATTTCATTGGAGAATTTACAACAAGCTATAGGGAACTTTCTAGAGGGCAATCACAGTTCAATATATATGAGGTAAGAGGAATTTTATTTTATTATTATTTTTCTCTGGAATAAGTATATGTATTCTTTTAAAGTATAGGTTTTTACAAAAGATAATTGCCAAAGGTTACCAATATGTGTAAGAATCTTTAAACTTATTGAGCAGATTGGTTTTTGAGATTAAACAATAGTATTTCTCTTCAAATCACGTGGTCTTTCAAATCTACTTTGAGTGATTTAAAAATTCTTGCCTATGAAACCTTTTCTTATTTTAAAAACATTCAATATAGATACAAGTTTATTCTCCCTTGAGCTTCAGCCTTTATGTTTTGCCTTCCTAAGCTCTTCCTCAATCCTTTTTTAATAAAAATAGAAAAATTTTCTGTGTCGGCATGGTGTTAACAAGTCGCTTTTTTGCTTAGTATGTTTGAACATCTTACCTGTTATTTAGATGAAAACTGAAGGAAATGAGAAAGTATGATTCAGTCATTAAATTCAGTCATTAAAGAAATCCAAGTTATTAAAGCAAACACACTAGTTATTTCTGCCTTAAACCTATCTTGCCAGTTAACTACCAGGTATGTGTTGAGCATAAAGTATGTTCTAGCACTGTTAATCCTTGAGCTTTGTTATCTGTACATTCTCTGTGACTTTCTTTAAAGACTTTTTTGATGCGGACCATTTTTAAAATCTTTATTGAATTTGTTACAGTATTGCTTCTGTTTTATGTTTTGGTTTTTTGGCCCTGAGGCATGTAGGATCTTAGCTCCCCAACCAGGGATCAAACCCGCACCCCTTGCATTGGAAGGTGAACTCTTAACCACTGGACCAACAGGAAGTTCCCTCTGTGATTTTTTAAATTTAATATACATCATTAGCAAAGGAGAATATCTCAGTACTTAGTCAATAATGATAACTCTTTCCTGCCAGATTGACACTATTTGACACTAAATTGACCTCCTTTAAGTTAAGAGTGGAGGAATCTCCTTCTCCTATCACCTTCTTACTAGGCTAAAGCAGTTGTATTCCATGCATTCATTCATTTATTAGTTTATGAATAAAATATTTATGACATGAATTCTATATTCCACACTCTATATTAGGCCCCAAGGATGCAGCAATGAATGAAAATTTCACTGTCTAATGGGAGAGACAAACACGTAAAATGCATTTAGATTATCTGATAGGTGCTATATATACCTAGTTGACTATGAGATATCTAGAGTGGGGTGCAGCAAACTTATCCCAAGAAAGCTACCCAGGCAAAGACAAAGTTGAAGTAATGGATCAATTTTTCTATCTGGGTCTTTCGGGGACAGAATATTAAGGCTCTAAATAGACAGTAGAAGTAATATAAGACAGGTTGTACTTATATGGATGCCTGTTTTTTTCTCCAAACCCTCAAGGCTGAGGAGAAACAACACATCCATACTAGTCCTCCTTGTACTTAGAATTCATTTACTGCCAGTCACATAATGCTCCAAAGATCAATTATTTTGAGTTTCCTTAGCTTTAAAATGTCTTCTTCTCTTTGGATCTCTCTTATCCAACAAAGCTTGCTTAATGAGATTGATGTCGCATCTGATGTTATGACAAAGAAGCTTAGTAACAATTATTCCTTATTAAATACCTGCATGAATATTTGTGCCATAACTTCAAATAAAAATGTGTTCTTATTATTCATATTATCAATAGAAGAGATCAGTCTGAAGAAAATCTGGAGGAACATTATGTGTTTTGTCTAAGTAGTTTTAGAATTTCGATGGACAGCTAGATCTTAGTCCAATACACTGGAAACTTCATTTTCTGCACACATGTAAGGGATTCAGTTTTGTTGAGGCAACCATGGAAATTTTCAACAATTGTTCCTTCAAATATTCTTTCTGCCCCTTTCACTCTCCCTTCTCCTTTTGGTACTCCGTGTATATATATATATATATATATATATATATATATGTTGTGCTTGATCATATCTCACAAGTTCATATTTTTTTCTTTTTCTTTCTTAAACTAGAAAATCTCAACTGACCCATCTTCAATATCACTCATTATTTCTTCTGCCAGCTCAAATGTTCTATTTAGCTCCTCTAGCGAATTTTTCATTTGTTACTGTGCTTTTTAAGTTGAGAATTTCTATTTTTTATAATTTTGACCTACTTATTGATTTTTCTATTTGGTGAGACATTGTTTCATACTTTATTTCTTTATATATAGCTTCTTTAGTTTTTTAAACATATTTATAGTAGCTGATTTAAAGAATTTATTAAATAAATCCCATATCTACAAGTTCCCAGGGGCAGTTTCTATTGATTGCTTTTTTTCCTCTGTATGGGCCATACTTTCTTGTTTCTATGCATGTCCTGTATTTTTGGTTGTTGTTGAATGTTGGAAAGTTTTAAAAAATATAATATAGTAACACTGGAGATCAGATCCCCTGCTTTTCTGGGATTTGTTGTTGTTGCTGTTTGTTTTTTTAGTTACTTTCCTGGAGTAATTATGTAAAGTCTGTTTTCTTTGCTGAGTGGGTCATTTCAGTCTGTGCCTTGTTAGCTAGTGGTCAACACATGATTTGACAGAGATTTGTGTATGTTGGTGCACTTCTTATATGCTCCAAGTATAAAATTCTGCCTTGGCTTTCACTTGCTGTTTAAACAGAGACTCAAAGTCAGTCAGAGTTGAAGGATTAGGGCTTCCTCAAAGTCTTCCCTGGCCATGCATACAGTCCTGCACAAGCATTTGGTCTTCTAGATCCCCAGCAATATGCCTGAGCTTTTAAAAACCTCCTACTTGAGATCAGATTAAGAAGGTGGAGGAGTAGGACATGGAACTTACCTTCTCTCACAAATTACATCAAAAATACATCTACATGTGGAGCAATTCTCATAGAACATCTACTGAATTCTGGCAGAAGACCTCAGACTTCCAAAAAGGCAAGAAAAATCTCTGGATAAGGCAAAAGAAAAAAGAGGAAAAAAAAAGAGAGAGAGAGAAAGGAATCAGGACAGGACCTGTGCTCCTGGGAAGGAGCTGTGAAAGGGTAAAGTTTTCCACACACTGGGAAGTCCCCTTACTGGCAAGGAGATCAGTAAGGACAGAGAGGGAGCTTTGGAGCCTCTGAGGAGAGCACAGCAACTGGTTTACAGAGGGCAAAGTGCAGAGAGACCTGCGCACATGGTCAGTGCCACCCACCCAGCACTCCTCAACCTGAGACACTCATCGCTGGTGCAGATGGGAGCTGTGTGCTGAGGCTTGGGCTTTGATGGTCAGACCCGGGGGAGAGGACTGGGGTTGGCTGCATGAAGACAGCCTGAGGGGGGTAGAGTGTGGTGTGAGAGGAGGCCTGGGCCCACCAGAGAGGGAGGGTGCTATTGTTGGGAGGCATGCGAGGAGAGGGGTGGGCCCACCATAGGAGCTTCTTTCTCCACACACACTATCAGGTGGCAGGGCATCATCTATATGAGCTCCAGAGGTAGGTACAAGCCGCCACTGCCATCTCGGACTCCAGAGGCAGGTGCAGAATACTGCCAAGGGTCCTGTGACGGGGAGCCAACCACAGCTCCTGCTTTCCTGGGAGCATGCACAGCCCACCACCACCAGAGAGGGTCCTGTGACTGGGCACCAACAGCTGCCCCAGATTCCCTGGGAAGGTGCATGACCCACCATGGCTGCCAAGGGTCCCACAACCCAGAGCCAACCTCTGCCTCCACCTTCCTGGGAGCCTACATGAGCCACGTGCCTGCACACCCCTTATCAAGGGGAAAATAGCCAGCACACACTGAGGAAAGAGATGGCAATCATCCAAACCAAGAACAGCCCTCATGACAAAAAAATATTAAACCCATACAAGCTATGCAGGGAGGCTTCTATATATAAATAGCCCTCCAATACTACAGTAGATAGCTGTTTCCCCTAAACTCACAGAAAAAGAGAAATATAAGCAAAATGAAGAAGCAGAGGAACCACTTCCATTAAAAGCCCAAGAGAATTCCCCTGAAGGAACAAACAATGAAACAGATCTCTTCAGTCTAATAGACACCAAGTTCAAAAAGGAGGTAATGAAAATACTGAAGCAATTAAGAAAGGCTATGGACAGAAATGCAGATTACTGTAAAAAGGACTAGAAACTATAAGGAGGAGCCAAGAAAATTTAGAAAATTAATTTGCTGAGATGAAAGCTGAGCTAAAGGCAGTGAGTAGCAGAATGAATAATGCAGAAGAAAGAAGAAGTAATCTGGAAGATAGAATAATGGAAATTACCCAATCAGAGCAGCAGATAGAATGTCAAATGCAAAAAAAAAAAAGAAAGCAATATAAGAGACCAATGGAATAATATAAAATGTGCCAATCTATGCATAATAGGAATTCCAGAAGGAGAAGAACGAGAAAAGGGGATTGAAAATGTATTTGAAGAAATCATGGCTGAAAACTTCCCAAACTTAAAGAAGGAAGCAGATATCCAGTTACAGGAAGCACAGAGAGTCCCAAACAAGATGAATCCAAAAGACCTACATCAAGACATATTGTAATAAAAATGACAAAAGTTAAAGACAAAGAGAGGATTCTAAAGGATCAAAAGAAAAACAAAGAGTTTTTTACAAGGGAACCCCCATAAGGCTGTCAGCTGATTTCTCTACAGAAACACTGCAGGCTAGAAGGGAGTGGCAAAATATATTCAACGTCTTGAAAGGGAAAAATCTACAACCTAGAATATTCTACCCAGCAAGATTATCATTTAGAATAGGAGGAGAAATAAAGAATTTCTCAGACAAGGAAAAACTAAAAGAATACAGCAATACTAAACCTATCCTAGAAGAAATATTGAAATTTTTTCTCTAAACAGAAAAAGAGCAAGAAGATATAGGAAAGAGGAAATCATAATTTGAAAGTAAATCACTTAAATTAGCCAGTACACAGATCAAAAAGATTTTTAAAAAAAACCTATTTGTGAAAGTGATGATAAACACAAGGAACAGCAAAAGGATAAACATGAAGATGTAAAAAAGGACATCAAAATCATAAAATGTGGGGAAGAAGAGTAAGAAAATGCAGATTCTTGGTGTTGTTTAGAATGTGTTTCCATCTATATGACTATCAGTCTAAAGCAAGCAGATATAGGAAGAGGATAATGTACTTGAAAAACAGGGCAACCACAAATCAAAAACATACAAGAGATTCACAAAAACCAAAAAGAAGAGAAAGCAAGCATAAAATAAAAGGAAATGATCCAACGACAAAAGAAAAGCAAAAAGAAAGGAACAAAGAAGAAACAAAGAATCAACTGGAAAACAAGGTCTTATGTGGCAATAAATACATAGGTATCAATAATTACCTTAAATGTCAAGGGACAGAATGCTCCAATCAAAAGGCATAGAGTGGCAGCCTGGATAAAAAACAAGAGCTTACAATATGCTGCCTGCAAGAGAAAGAAACCCCCCCTTAGGGCAAAGGATATACATAGATTGAAAGCAGCAAGGGGGTGGAAAAGATATTTCATGCAAACGGAAATGAAAAGAAAGAGGGTGTTGCAATACTCATATCAGACAAAATAGACTTTAAAGCAAAGGTGATAAAGGACACGATATAATGAAGAAAAGATCAATACATGAGAGGATTTCACACTCATCAACATATATGCACCTAATATAGAAACACCCAAATACATAAAATAAATACTAACAGACATAAAGGGAGAAATTGATGGGAATACATTAACAGTAGGAGACTTTAGTACCCCAGTCACATCAATGGACAGATCTTCTAGACAGAAAATCAATAAGGCAACAGAGATCCTAAATTATACAATAGAACAGTTAGACTTAATTGATATTTTCAGGATATTACATCCAAAAAAAAAAAAAAACAGAATACACATTCTTTTCAAGTGCATATCAAACATTTTCTAGGATTGACCACATACTAGGGCACAAAGCTAACCTCAACAAATTTAAGAGTATACAAATTATTTCAAACATCTTCTCTGACTACAACAGCATGAAGCTAGAAATCAACCACAAGAAAAGAAATGAGGAAAAAAATGATTCCATGGAGACTAAACAACATGCTACTAAAAAACCAATGGGTCAAAGAGGAAATCAAAAAGGAAATTAACAAATACCTTGAGACAAATGACAATGAAAACACAACCATACAAAATCTATAAGATGCAGCAAAAGCAATTCTTAGAGGGAAGTTCATAGCAATACAGGCCTTCCTCAAAAAGCAAGAAAAATCTCAAATAAACAACCTAACCTACACTTAAAAGAATTATAAAGAGAAGAACCAACAAAACCTAAAGCCAAAAGAAGGAAGGAAATAATAAAGATCAGGGAGGAAATAAATAAAATAGAGACTATCAAAACAGTGAAAAACAAAAAATCAATAAAACCAAGAGCTGGTTCTTTGAAAGGATAAGCAAAGATGACATACCTCTGACCAGGCCCACCACAAAGAAAAGAAAGCGAACCCCAAAAAACAAAATAAGAAATGAAAAAGGAGAAATCTCAACTTATACCACAGAAACATGAAAACATACCATGAACAATTATACACCAACAAATTTGACAACCTAGAAGAAATGGACAACTTTCTAGAAACATACAGCCCACCAAAATTGAATCAAGAAGAAAGAGATAATTGAACAGACTGATCACTAGAAGTGAAATAAAATCTGTAGTAAAAAAAATAATAAAAATCTTGCTACAAACAAAAGGACCAGATGGCTTCACAGTTGAATTCTACCAAACATACAGATGGCTTCACAGTTGAATTCTACCAAACATACAAAGAAGAACTTATACCTATTTTTCTCAAACTCTTCCAAAAGACTGAAGAAGAGGGAACACTCCCAAAGACATCTATGAAGCCACCATCACCCTGTACCAAAACCAGACAAAGATACCATCAACAAAGACAATTACAGGCCAATATCTTTGGTGAATATAGATGCAAAAATTCTCAATAAAATATTAGCAAACTGAATCCAACAGCACATAAAAATATCATACACCATGACCAAGTGGTATTCATTCCAAGCTCACAAGGATGGCTCAACATACACAAATCAATCAATGCAATACACCACATTAACAAAGAAAAGTCAAAAACTACATGATCATCTCAACAGATGCAGAAAAAGCATTTGACAAAATTCAACATCCATTCATGATAAAAAAAACTCTTACCAAAGTGGGAATAGAGGGAATATATCTCAACATAATAAAAGCCATTTATGATGGACCCACAGCCAATATAATACTCAACAGTGAATACTCAATGGTGAAATACTCAATGGTAAAAGCCTTCCCATTAAAATCTGGAACAAGACAAGGATTCCCACTCTCACCACGTGTATTCAAGATAGAATTGGAAGTCCAGCCACAGGAATCAGACAAGACAAAGAAAGGCATCCAAATTGGAAGGGAAGAGGTAAAATTGTCACTATATGCAGATGACATGATACTATACATAGAAAACCGTAAGGACTCCACACAAAAACTTCTAGATCTAATAAATGAATTTAGCAAAGTAGCAGGATACAAGACTAACATTCAGAAATTGGTTTCATTTCTTTACACTAACAATGAAATATCAGAAAGGGAATGTAAAACAAAACAATACCTTTCAAAATTGCACCAAAAAAATAAAATGCTTAGGAATAAACCTGACCAAGGAGGTGAAAGACTTATATGCTGAGAACTATAAAATACTCCAAAACATTAATAAAGAAAATTAAAGAGGATTCAAAGACATGGAAATATATCACGTGCTCTTGGATTGGAAGAATTGGTATTGTTAAAATGGCAATACTACCCAAAACCAACTACAGATTTAATGCAATCCCTATCAAATTGCCTATGACATTTTCACAGAACTAGAACAAATTATCCAAAATTTTATATGGAACCATAAAAGACCCAGAATTGCCAACCCTGAGGAACAAAAACAAAGCAGGAGGTATAACTCTCCCAGACTTCAGACAGTACTACAAAGCTACAATAAATAAAGTGGTATTGGCACAAAAACAGACATACGGATCAATGGAACAAAATAGAGAGCCCAGAAATAAATCTACACACCTATGGTAAATTAATCTTTGACAAAGGAGGCAAGAATATAAAATAAGAAACAGACAGTCTCTTCAGCAAGTTTTGCTGGGAAAGTTGGACAGCTGCATGTAAATCAATGAAGTTAGAACACACCCTCACACCATGCACAAAAATAAACTCAAAATGGCTTAATGACTTAAACATAAGATATGACACCGTAAAACTCCTAGATGAGAGCACAGGCAAAACATTCTCTGACATAAATTGTACCAATGTTTTCTTAGGTTCATCTCCCAAGGCAATAGGAATAAAAACAAAAATAAACAAATGGTACCTAATCAAACTTACAAGCTTTTGCATAGCAAAGGAAACCGTAAAATAAGCAAAAAGACAACCTACGGAAGGGGAGAAAAATATTTGCAAATGATGCAACCAACAGGGGCTTAATCTCCAAAATATACCAACAGCTCATACAACTCAACAGCAACAAAAAAAACAAACAACCCAATCAAAAAATGGGCAGAAGCCCTTAATAGACATTTCTCCAAAGAAGACATATAGATGGCCAAAAAGCACAGGAAAAGATGCTCAAAATCACTAATTATTAGAGAAATGCAAATCAAAACTACAATGTGGTACCACCTCACACCAGTCAAAATGGCTATCATTTAAAAAATCTACAAAGAACAAATGTTGGAGAGGGTGTGGAGAAAAGGGAACCCTCCTACACTGTTGGTGGCAATGTAAGTTGGTGCAGCCACTATGGAAAACAGTATGGAGGTTCCTCAGAAAACTAAAAATAGAATTACCATATGATCCAGCAATCCCATTCCTGGGTGTATACCCAGACAAAACTATAATTCAAAAAGATGCATGCATCCCTATATTCATAGCAGCACTATTCACAATAGCCAAAACATGGAAGCAACCTAAATGTCCATTGACAGATAAATGGATAAAGAAGATGTGGTACATATATACAGTGGAATACTACTCAGTCATAAAAAAGAACAAAATAATGCCATTTGCAGCAACATGGATGCAACTTAGAGATTATCATACTAAGTCAGAAAGAGAAAGACAAATACTATATGATATCACTTATATGTAGAATCTAAAATATGGCACAAATGAACCTATCTACAAAACAGAAACAGACCCACAGACATAGAGATCAGACTTGTGGTTGCCAAGGGGATGGGGGGAGAGGGATGGACTGGGAATTTAGGGTTTGTAGATGCAAACTATTACATTTAGAGTGGATAGACAACAAGGTCCTACTGTATAGCACAGGGAACTATATCCAATCTTCCGAGATAAACCATAATGGAAAAGAATATTAAACAAAGAATGTATATATATGTAAAGCTGAGTCACTTTGCTGTTCAGCAGAGATTGGCATAACATTGTAAATCAACTACACTTCAATAAAAAATAAATTTTAAAAATAAAAAGAACAAAATTGAAAAAAATTATAAAATAAAACAAAACCAAATGTTAAAAACAAAACCAGAAACAACCCAAGCAGCAGGAGCATCTAAGGAACGGAAACAATTAGCAACTGTGGGAGCTGGGATGTAATTAGATTTGGGTTCTTGTTGTTTTTGACTCCAATAATGGCTAAAATCTTTTTCTACATTTATTCTTTTAAAGGCTTTGTGCAAAAAGGAAAACATACAAGTTACTTTTATATTCTTGTAAAGAGTCTTTATAGCTGCTGATAAGATGAGACAAAGAGGAGGCGGTCCCTATGGATGTTTTCTTAGCTTCACTACCTTGTAGGGTATGATTCTCAGCCAGGCAGAATTAAATGGGATGATGAAAAGCCCATGGATAATAACATTTAGACCCAACTTAAAATTAAATAAAATCCTAAAATGAAAACAAATAAGTAAATAAACACCTCCTACTGCTTTACAGATCATTTTGGCAGGTAAAGACCTTCTCCTGGTGGTTCCCCAGGCTTATGGGACTACTTTCAGAATTGCAGTTGTGCTGGTTTGGAGCTAGTTTTAAGGCTGTTGCTAGGTCTACTGTGGGATCTGCAGTCGGTATGCTTGTTACTAGGGGCTCAGGTGAGTGTGGATTATGTCTGGTGCTGGGTGGATGAGACTGGCTCCAGTACTTTTGTTCAGTAGGGTGGTCCTGGGCCATGGTTCCTTTTCAGGGTGTACAGTTGGGTCCTCAGTCAGTCAGCCTATTTCTAAGTTTGTGAACCGGTGTGACTCCCACCGGGACTCCCACAAGTACTCCACACTTTTACACGTTATTATGTATCTGATGGAAATTATTACCATTAAAAGCAATAAGTAGAGCCCATAAATATTCACATATTTGGGTGATTTGTCATGTTAGTGCATTTAATCAAATAAAACGTATTATGTCTCTTGGATATATTTTTATTTATTAGAGAAACCCATAGTTTTTCTACAAAGCAATCACTATTATTTGGGACCTTGAATATTAAAAATCTCTCTCACATCAAGAAGATGTAAATGGGTAGGATAATCAATGCATAAAGTTACTAAGAAGAATATTACTGTAAGAATATTACTGAAAATATATTTTGATATAAGATGATCACTAGTAACTTTTGCAGAGAAGTTTTGGCTGATAGACTATCTAGCAGTCATACTAAAGGCATTTGTAAGGGAATAAATAAATGCCTTCATGACAATAAGTGAAAGGCACCAGGTTGGACTACACATTTTTAAAATATTTCAGTATGAAACCTAACATTGTAATTGTTTTATCTGCTCTTTAAGGTGATAAATCCCAAAAAGAAAGGAAAAAAGAAGAAATATACTAATTCAGGAACAGTAAGTCAAATTTTATGTTATTCATTAAAGATTCAAATAAATGAATAAAAAATATATATAACACTTTGTATTGAATAAAAGCTACTAAAAACTGCACTGTTTCACTTAGAGTTTTAATGTGAATGTATATAATAAAAAATTAACTTGCTATGGGAATTGTAATGGAGAACACATTATAGGAGGTAGCGACCCAGCTTCCTGCAAGTTGTCCTAGGGGTTGAATGGCCTCTGAGAGAAGATGAAATTTTATTATGAATTCTTCATTCAATAAAATCACACTAAAGAAAATCAAGTAGACCTGAAAAAGTGTAAGTTGTAATAAGAAATATTATACTCTTTATAGGCTATACTTAAGACTTGTTTTATAAGATGTGAAAGTATTTGTTTATAGTGCATTAAAATTGACAACTCTGTGGAAATGCTGGACTAAATCAGTACAGGAAGGTGCAAAGATGAAAGTATGTTAAAATTGTGAAAAATCAAAATCATCCTATTTTGATAAAAAATATACTGAAAATTTTATCCTATGATTAACTGTCCTTGGGAGAAGAAAATATAAGTTCCCTCCAAGTTTTCTTTCAAAAGATTTTTATAAAGCAAGGCACTTAAAATATTAGATGGCCTCATTACAGATCCCTGACAAAAATACCCATTTCTTTTTATATGGTTTAGCTCACTGATTTTGATTTTTTAGTTTTAACCATTTTCTAGCTTCCTTTCATCTTTCCTTTATATTTAAAATGGGAAGTAACACAGTGTCCTTGTAGATAATTTGCATGTTGTTCTTCAAAGGAAGTAAACTGGTCATAGGAAGGAGTCATTTAATTTTTTGGCCCCTTTTCTTCTGATAATTTTAAATGTAAGAAAAATCAGTCCTAGTAAATTTTAATAAAGAATAATATCTTTATTAATTTTCAAAATACCAGAAAATATGATTTACTCTCTAACAGAAAAAAAGTCCATTTGGGGATGCAATTAGTACTAGCAGGTAATTCTGCCTCCTTTTTCTTTTCTTTTTTCAGGTCACGTTACTTTCTTTCGTGGTAGAAACAGAAGTTTCATTCCTTGACTATATTAAGGGAGGGTAAGTCATTCTCTGAAATTGTTTCATTGCTTAAGAAATGGTGAGAGGCAAGTTTGAATGTGTTTAGAAACTTCATGACAACAGCAGTCAGAGACATCACGTATATAAGCCTCTTACTAATTATAATTAAGCAGGGTTTTGGGGGGTTTTTTGTTTTGTTTTGCCAATACTGATTTATTGCTAGAGTGTTGTCAAGCCAAAGAAGGATTGAGAGAATGAGGGGGACCAAAGGAACAAAGACAGTTTCCCCCAAAACAGAGAGCTTACCCCCTTTTGCTCTTTGTTAAGAAAACAAAACAAACAAAAGCTATACTTGCCCAAATGGGGAATCTCTGCTATATATGGGCATCTTGAAACCTGCCACCTGGATACATAGACTAAGAAGCTACAGGGTGATTGTTTCAATAAAGTTAAAAGAAAACGTACTAAGTAGGAAAAAATGTTTGCCAACTCTCCTTACTATTTCGATGTTTGTGTATATTTTTGTCTTTAGAAGATGGGAAAATAGAAAGTTGAATTTGTCATAAAAAATAGATTCCTGTATAAATAAACTCCTTGGTAGCTGTAGCTAATAGTTGATTAAAAAGATGGACATCTCTTAGCATGCTCTTTATAAACTTAAAAAAAGTGCTTGATAGATCTGGCTATAATTTGCATGTTGAAATGATGATTTGAAGTTTTAAAATACTAAAAATTCCTTTTAGTTTTTGTTTTGTTTGTCTTTTGGCTTTGCTTTGTAATCATGTGAAGTGGGTAATGTTTGTGTGTGTGTGAAAAATATCCAATAAGTATTGTCAGCAGTACAAATCAAGTAATACTTTGATGTGAATCTAACAGTAAAAGAAATTTTCAGAATCTATTACAAATAAATCACTTTTATTGGTTGTGCACATTCTCCTTTTAAGGATTCTTAGGGCTAATTAGAGCAAATGGGTTTCTACAATACTTAAGCAATAACAGTATTGACAACTGTCATTTTTATGCTTCTTATCACCTCCAAGTTTTTTTGTTTTTTTTTTTTTTTTTGGTTTACACACATCCTACTTATATAGCACTGCCTGTGCTGGAAGAAATGCTAGTGACCTTTTACTGACAGAAGTCAGTGTATAAATGGAGCCCCAACCTATGAGGTACACTTTGTTCTAATCCTGGCTTCCCAAGTGTTTTATAAAAACCCATTTTTTTATTTACAAATGGGATATGGAGAAATAGAGTTTGAAATTTACTACATAGTTAATCTAACTGGACTTATATTAATTTTTATATAATACTATCTAAAAAGGACATGAGAAATATCTGCATATAATTCATTTTTATATGAAGATGTATATAATAAATTTATAAAATTTTAAAATATACTACAATTACATGTTTACCTATTATTCATCACTATTTCTAATACTTATTATATAGATATTGTCCCTTTGATAATGGAATCCAAATTGAGAAGCAATATAATTATTGTATTCTGTGTCTTTATGCATCTTTGCTCTTAAGGACTTGTTATAAGCAATTGGGCATAAAATTTTAATTCCGACTTTATTAATAATATGGTGAGGAGATCTGGCTTTATCATGACACTCCTTATCACTTCAATTTCCTGTAGTTTACATGAGTCGCCTTAGTTTCTTTCATGACCTTAATGATATTTAATTTCCCTCTGAAGTTATTGCTTATATTCCTACAAAAAAGTTACTCTAACCTATCAATTTACTATACAGTGTAATTTGTGTATAATAATAGCTAACATCTGCTGACAGCTAAGTGCCTCAAGGTTATTAACTCTACCCATCTCTCTGTTGGTCCCTTTCCCTTTCTCCTCACCTCCTTTCTCCTTCTCCCTCTTTCTCTCATGAGTAATATTCACGTTGATAATTCTGTTTTCTAAAAAAGTAATGAAGTTTACTTACTTGATGTACTATTAACTTTCAGTCTTCATATAATTAATATTTTCTATCTCATTGCTGCTAGTCAAAAATACAGTTTAATTTACATAGCCTAAGGGAAAATGATGCTTTGGCATGCAGGATATCTAAGAATTTTACCATCAGATATTTGTGAAGATTTAAACTTATTTAACTGTGAGTTATGGGTATTTATTATGATGGTTACTTCATAGAATTCCTGACTCTAATTATAGGAAATGAGGAATAGAGTTTTATGTTCTAATCTTTCTTAAAAATCTCTATTGGTATGAAAATAACAAATTGTAGCAATTTGAAATGGAGAACATGAAAGCCAGTGTGGAAATGTAGCTGCATCTATTCCAAATATTGCAGCAAATTACTTTTATTTTTCTTAACAGATTTCCTATTGATTTTTTTAGACATTTTAAGGGATTTCCCTGATGGTCCAGCAGTCAAGACTCTGTGCTTCCACTGCAGGGGGCACAGGTTCGATTCCTAGTCGGGGAACTAAGATCCCATCTGCTGTGCAGTGTGGCCAAACAAACAAATAAAAAAGATAGACATTGTAAACTTTCTTCCCTTGCTATTAAGAAATCTCAACCTCCAAGTAGATAAATGCACTGCCATGATGGAAAATTATATTAAGACCAGACACATAATTACACAAACTTTCTGAATAATAGCAAAATAGAATATAATGAACTACATTCATTTCAAATTAGAACTAATTATAATAATTGACAGTTAATTATTATAGTTTCAATAATGGCTATTGACTCTCTTGTGAATAATATCAGTCAGAATTTCTAGTCTCTTGCAACTAAAAAAATACTGTAAACTGTTAAACAACTCAGTAATATTTGGTACTCTTCAGAGTAACTTTTTTCTGAAACCACAGAAACTTTTTTTTTAGTGTTTTATTTTCAGTTTTGAGGAAAAGAAGTATTATATCTCCCAAATTTTAAACATAAATATCTATATTTGTGTTCCACATTGTAAACATGAAATGTGAAATGGTAAAAAAAAGGTAATGTAAAATGAAAATAATTTATTATGAAACTAGAATCCCCTGTAGTCATACTCTCTAGAGATAATCACTGTTAGAAACGTATTTATTCCCAAACACATATCATTATTTTTAATGAGTGGGATAGCACTGTGCACAATAATCTAATGTATATTTTCTTCATTAAATATACTGTGTATATATGTTTCTGTGTCAGTACTTATAGATCTACCATATTTTAATAGTTTTCCATCATATGGATGTACATAATTTAGTTTAAAAATCTCCTGTTGATACACACTTTAGTTGTATCCATTTTATTTTCATATTATAAACAAGGCTGCAATGTAAACCCTGGTACATAGCTTTTTTGTACACTTCATTAAGCATATCTGCAAGGTCACATCCTCGAAATAGTATTGTTGGTTTAAATGGTATGCATATTTTACAATTTGTCAGGTATTTCTAAATTATTCTGTTAACAAAAGGGTAATAATAATAATTTATACTTCTAACATCCGTGTATGCAAGTTTACCATATACTTACCCTTACTGAATAGCATCAGTACTTTTTCAACTTTGCTAATTTAATAGATAAATATTATAACTCATTGTCAGTTTTTATCTGTGAAACCTATTTATTAGCCGTTGTGACGTCCTTTGTGAAAGCCCATATTTAACCAGCCATATCTTTGGAAACACAGGTTTCAGAACCTCCTATTTTTGCTTTTCCCCTGCTCCCTCCTCCCTAGTCCCACCAAAAAAGTTTGAGTATTTTCAACTGAAAACACAAGACCAAATGTAGTAGGGAGCTACATCCTTCAGTACAGTAAACACTTCAGATAAACTTCCCCAATATTCACATCTTGGTCTTTGACACCACTTCTCTTCTGCACATATCTAAAGAGACTTTTTTTAATCTGGCCTTGCCTTTTGCCCTGTGATTACATTGAAGAAAAACAATAAAATTAACTAACAATTTGGGCTGCAATCAACGAAGCAATCCAAAATATTATTTTGGAGGTCATAACTATTTGCAGATTTGTGGAGTTATCAAGGTTAGTTCTTTTGAAGAGATGTCCCACCATATTTCTAAATAAGTATGATATTTCAGAAGTGATTAGAACCAAGTGTTGAATTCAGTTTTGTTTTTATAAAAAATTATAGTAACTACTCATTTTTAACTTAAAATACCAAGATATCAGCATTTGTTACTGGTATTTGTGTATTGTTTTCTTGTTAACTTGGGTGAGCATCATTATTGCTAATTTGGGTGGCATCAATTCAGGAATGTACTCACCATATTCTAGTCTAGCAGAAACTATTGTTGAGTTTTGCTTATGCTGAATCTTAATTGACAAGTAAAACTAGATGTTTTCAAAAAAGGTGGAAGATTATCATATAAAACATTAGTAACAGCAATTAAATTGGTACTCTGGCTAGCTGTGGGTTATCCAAAATAACATTAGTTTAGGTTCTCCTGTATTCATTTTGTTCTCTACATTAATTGTATAAACTATTTTCCTTATACTGGACAACATGATGTGGGAGCATGAGAATAGACAAAGAGGGCAAAACAGGTGACTCGTGTGGAACATGTAGGACTAACAGATTGTGATTAAACTCTTAGAAGGAAATTCTTGAATTACACTTTAAAATGTAATCTCTCTTCTTGTTTCATCTCACAAAAAATAATTGAATAGAAAGTTATGAAAATATTGTTTTCTCATGAATCCAAGTAGAAATTATGTATAGTTAAGAATGAACACATTTAAATATTAAACAAAATTGTTCTCAATAGTCCTTTAATATCTTCCCCTTCAAAGGAACTTCTTTATATGTCTAATTCTTAGTATTGGGTATTCTAGGCTTCCATTACTGTAGTCATTATTGGTGTAGATATTTACCTGATTGATTGATTGTTTGTGAAACCATGTTGTTAGTGTGTTACTTTTCATTCATTGTCTCAGTTCCTAACACACTGTGTTTAGCTGCAGTAGAAAGGTTTATGGATTGAGGTACACAGTGAGCAGATGAGACAGACGCATTCTCAATCAGACAAGGTCCAATTTTTATGGAAATACTCTGTGAAAGAAAATTTTAATTTTTAGACCTTCTTTTTTTCCTTTTTTTTTTGCTAAGCAGAACCATGCTTTCCCTGGAGCATAAGATACAATTTATGACTTGAGGTAGTAAAGAGTTTTATTTTCTAAATACAATAATATCCACAAAGGAGGTCTTACTGTAGAGTAAAAAAAAATGGATTGCCTCTTCTGGGTTGTCGACATTGGAGTTATTATTTTTAATCATGCTCTGTATGTTTTTCCTGTGGTTATTTTATTTCTCTTTACTTACTAAAAATGATTTTAATACTAAAATTCTGATACAATTGGAAAGCAAAGATGTTTACTCAGTAATCCATAATATATGACATTGAATATCCCAATTATCATTGATAAGGACAATGTCAGATTCATTGAAAATCAGAGACAGTTCTGAAATCTAAATACTCCTTTAGGGTAACATCATCATTTTTATAATAATTGTTATTTGTGAAATGAGTTTATTGACCTCTACAGACAACAGCTCACATTATGAGTATCTGAAGACAGAATCATGTTTCAATTTGGTTTTGTCTGCCTTTCAGTCCTCTATTTCTCTCACGCCTTCATGAAACTCCACTCCACCACTAACAAGACCAAGGAACAAATATATATAAAGTTTTTCACATTTCTTTGACTGGCAGATGAATGGGGAAAACAGATCTCAAATTCTCGTGCACACTGAGTACCCCTAAGCAACCAGAATGTCATGTCAACCTGAAACCCTAATCTACATTTTTATCAGAAAATTGAGTGTATTAGAAACTTGCAGGCCTATAGACTGTCATTTACTTCCTCTGAAGAAAGCCCAAAATGTCATCCACCTGGTCCCAAATGAGCTTCACAACCACTTATATACAGTGGTTGCTAGCTTCCCTGGTTACCATTTTAATTGTTCATTCTCAAAATATTTTTATAGAGCTGAACATAGAGTAGCCACTGAATAAATACAGATTAATTAAAAAACCACTTTAAGCCTGACTTTCCACTCTTTTTTCCCAAATCTCTTAGCATAATGAAACATTAAAAACAAATAGGAATTTTAAATGAAGAGTGTGACAATTTAGTTAACTGGATTACAAACCCCCATGTCTGTCTAGCTCAGATTTTATCATCTTGTGACCTTCCTCTTTCCATGCCTCATATCATAATCACCAAACAAAACAGATGGACCAGGCTTTCCGGGATAAGAAAAAAATGCTTTTGTGTTGCCTCTGCCAGAAATCATCTCAACTCTGTATCTGGGTTTTAGTGACTTGGAAGAAGGCAAGATCAAGATAAGAAGCATGAACTGCTTATTTTCCTCACATATTAACGGAAAGGGAGCATGAGAGAAGATAATAGGGGAGACCCTAAGTGGGCACGTTCTGGGAAAGAATCAAAATAGGGGGTAAATGTTTGGCAAAAAATCAAGTCGGTTAAATAAGTGGTTGCTGAAGGCAATGCATAATAGTGGCCAAGAATTTGGGTTCTGACACTAACTGCCTGGTTCAAATCCTAGATTTGTCTTTTGTTGGCATAACCTGTTTCTGTTTCTATGAAATAGAAAAAATAACAATAATGCCTATCTCACAGAGTGACTGTGGATTAAATGGCATATACCCTCGATAAATGCTAGCTATCATTTTTCTGAATAATCTGAATTTGTTTAAAGTTCGAATGTCTTTTCTCATTGTTGGTGGTAAATGTCCTAATTAACAGAGACATGGAGAGAAAAAGACATATTCAACTTTATAAAGTCAATAACAGTCTCTTTTTTTTTTTAGTTCAATTCTCTTTGGAGGATCATGCCAGGTTATTCCTTCCATTGTAGTCAATCACAACCCAAACTCTTGACACTGAATCTAAAACTTGTCTGAAATTATATGCAAAAGGTTTATATCCCACTCCAAGTAAAAAGTCTTAGGAGAAAAATTAAAGCTATCTACCTATTACAGGCTCATTGTAGAGGCTAAAAGTGGACTTCTTAATATGCTTATTTTAAAGGTGAGTTGAATATAAGTAAGTGTCATTATTAACGAGCTCCATAAGGATTTTTTTAAAAATACTTGAAGCAAGTGCAATGATGCTATAAAATATTTGCCTTAGTTTTATACAGTTGGTGGCATTATATTAGCTATGTCATCTCAGGGAGCACATCTTGCCAGAACATACAACACGTGTTTTTTTCCTAGTCCAGTTTCTTTTTGAAAACTGAATATACATAACTAAGATTTTTTTATAGTGCTTCTTGTTGTGGCACCCAAGTGTTTTGCATTCATCAAATAAGTCGAGAGCTAAACCCTGCAGTGCTGAATGGGTATAAATATAATAAAAGTAAAGCCATTCTGCCTTCTAGAAATACATTCACCTAAAACATTATCATATCTAAACTAAACTCATCTAAAATGTGATTTAGAAAAGAAACTTATGGAAGTATTAAGAAGACTCATAAACACTGTTTTGGTTAATGCTTGATTCTAATTTTTATATATACAAAATGCATGCTTGAGAATTCTAAAGATGTCCAGTTATAGCCTTTAAGATTGTGATTTAATTGCCAGCTTATGTTATTTTTCAAATGATTTTTTCAGAACTATACATTTCAGAGTCAAAGGAAATTGCATGTATGTTTCATCATCAGAACCAGTGCTAATTTAGCCAAAATATTGACAATCTATTTTGTACCAGGCAGTTTCGTAGTTATATTTCATTATCAGAGTGTGTACTTTTAGCCACACTGTGTCTAAAATAGTTTCTTTCTGGTGGGAACTGAAAACTTGGCAGCCAGGGGAAAGGGAAACAGAGTTATGCAAATAAGAGTGGTTTACCAAGGGCAGGTTGTGGAAGAGTGGGAAAATTTATCACTGACATTGCTTAGAACTGCTAGTGTATGGTGATATTAAAATATAGACTGTGTATTAGTAGATTACATTATTGTTTTTAAGTTATCTGCAGACAATGTACCTTCTACTGCCTACACCCTTGGGGGCTCATTACCCCAGCCGTGATACACAACTTACCTTCACTATGGGAAGAATTAATGAAAAAAGAAATATATATATGTTAATGTAAAGAGAGAAGTGTTTCATCTGCCTCAACAGAGGAAAGGATTAATATGAATAAGGAAAGGATGACATGGTTGCTCAAGAGATTGGTCCTGCAGCACGCAGAATATTTATTATATGCAGGTACTTCAAGATTTTATTTCTGATAAGTAGAGGGCTTCTTCAAAGTAGCTGGTACCTTTTCATCATATGAGAAAATTGAGATTCAGGGACATGGTAATTTTGCAAATGAGTCACATCTAGCTAGCTAGTTGTAATTCTGAAATTCAAACTCCAATCTATAATTTAAAAGTTCATAGCTTTCCTGCTAGGCATCATGCCTCTTCAGCAACTACCTCATTTAAAATGGGACTCTAGGGAATCCCCTGGTGGTCCAGTGCTTAAGACTCAGTGCTTTCACTGCTGTGGGCCCAGGTTCAATCCCTAATTGGGGAACTAAGATTCTGCAAGCTGCAGTGTGGCCCAAAAAAAAAAAAAAAAAAAAAGGGATTCTATTGGATACTGCTTCTCTTTTTGGTTAGAGGTTGATATGTTTTGTTGTTTTCTTTATGTCACTTATGAGATATTTTCTAAACTAATGATTTGAAAAAAGGTTGGCCATCTTGCATACCTACCTTGATAAGGAGTTCTTGAACTACAGGATGATCAGCTTACCTACTTGCAAAGTTGTATTTTGGAACACTTTAATTGTGTTAAAAATAATACTGAAATTAATCTTCAAAACCTGGAGAATGTACAAAGGTTTGTTAATTTATGAAAACTAGATTTAATAAGGACCAAAACTATTAGCATAAAAAGTTTAGGAATCATATCACTTGTCTCCAGTTTTTTTTTATTCTTTTTATTTATTTTATTTATTTATTTATTTATTTTATTTATATATTTTTTATTTATTTTTTTATTTTTTATTTATTTTTTTATTTATTCTTTTTTTTATTCTTTTTTTATTCTTTTTTTTATTCTTACTTTTGACATTTATTCTTACTTTTGACATTTCACATTTCACTGATCCCACAGAAATACAAAATTTTAGGAAGGATAGGAAGGAAAATAAAGCTTATAATTACTTCCTTCAGGGGGATTTTGTTTTAGGAAGTACCCAGATGACACCTTCTAACAAAATTAGATCCTTTATGGTGCTATTTTGGTTTGGGTAGATTGGGACCTTAGAAGCCAGTGTGAAGGAAAGGAAATCTGACATGGGAGGATCAGGTTGTAGAAAAAACGTTAAACTCTGATAGCTCTAGAAATTGGATAAATATTACAGCAGTTTTCAAAGAAATATGCTAAACTTGGGTTCTAAAAAACTAGCTTCAATATGGTGATAATAATCATAACAGCTACTTCTTGAGTGCCTGCTATAAAAGACAGGTGCTTTTCTTGTCCTTACAGCAACAATCCAAGAAAGATTTTGTTAACCCTAGCTTATTACAAATGAGGTGCAGAGAGGTTAACTAGCCTTTCAAAGATGATATTGCAGGTAGGTGAAAGTATTTTAATTTGCATTTGTGTATCTCAAAGCCTGCCCTCATTCAGCAGACCTCACTTGTCAAGGACAAATAATCCTGTCAGTAGTTTATGGGCACAGGAATCCGGAATTTTGAAGATGTAGCAAAATTTAGAGTCAGGCAGCTGTCTGTGTTGTCATTCAGGTAGTTGAACTGCTTTTAAGAAAGAGGGAAGGGCTTCCCTGGTGGTGCAGTGGTTGAGAGTCCGCCTGCCCATGCAGGGGACATGGGTTCGTGCCCCAGTCCGGGAAGATCCCACATGCCGTGGAGCAGCTGGGCCCGTGAGCCATGGCCGCTGAGCCTGTGCGTCTGGAGCCTGTGTTCCACAACAAGAGAGGCCACAACAGTGAGAGGCCTGCGTACCGCAAAGAAAAAAAAAAAAAAAAGAGGGAAAGGCAAGGCAGAAAAGTTCAAGGTTTAGCCCATGGTGAGCTAGGGTCAAGAAGGATTAGGCTGGATAATAGTCCCTGAGGAAGTGAACCTGAGTTCAGGGCAGGTTCCAGAACCCAAGGGTGAGCTAGAGTGCATCTCACTAAATCAAGGCAGAAGCATAGTCTCGGTATTGGCAAGGCAAGAATGAAAAGAATATTAGAGTTGGGTGGGCATCTCAACTTCATTTAGGGTTCTAGATTCCAATAGATAGTTGGTCTGAATCTGCCTTTGTCAAGATTAATTTAAAGAAAGGTAGAGAAAGTTCATCTTTCATGTTGGATAACGTTCAGTTTGTTCAACTGAACAGAATTTGAATTTGGGAAGAAAGTGAAACAATCCTTCTGCACATCCCCATCACAGTTGTTAGTTCTTGATTATTAATTCATAACAGCTGTAGAAAAGTTATCTAAGATGGTATCACTCTGTGTGTGTGCATACATGTGTGTATGTGTAGCTTTCTTTGACATGCACATATGTTTTCTATGTATCTTTGATGTGCTAGTTAAGATTTCCACATTAACATCTGATTTATCTGTCATTCACAACTTTCAGAAAGGTGGCAGAATGAAATAAGGACATTTTCCAAGAATATATTTCAGTAGTACTAGGGCATATGCATTGGGAAGTGTCATGAGATGTTACTACTAACTCATGAAAATTTGCAGCTGTGCCTTTTTTATACTATCTGGGTTTCTTGAAATCCTGTTCTTTTCTGTCTACTTCTAAAACATAAAATGAGAGCTACAGTAACACTTCCTAAGCAAAATGTCTCAAGGATTTATATGTGATAGCTTTATGAATACTCTGTCAAGAGAAATTTCATGTGAATTCAGTTGTGTTGTTGTTGTTGTTTTTTAACTTTGACTCATGGTTGCTTCTTTTTTCTCTAACATTAGGCTTCAAAAACTATTAAAGGTAAAGTAAATAAATTTTAAAAAATAGAAAGGTAACAATTACTGATGAAGATTTATTTTAATTTTATGACAAATCATTTATCAGAGTCTTCAAGAAATCTGTTTAGCCTAAAGTTGTAGTATTGCTAGCAACTTTCTTTAAAACTTTTATTAGCTAATATTTTCAAAATACATAGAATGTGGCCCTTGGCATAATAAGTATACATTATAATACGAATGAAAACGTTTAAGAATCATGGGAATGAACAAGCTGTTATCCACAGTAAATGCACAGCTGTGTTTTAAGTTAGGCTATTGATTGTGAATTACATGATAATCTGCTGTGCTGTTTTGTCATTGTTTTTAATTGTGGAAAGTTGAAATTGAGCTCTATGAGTTCAATGATAGTGTTTGCTTTGCTCCCATTTTCTGTTGATCACTTAACACAGTGCTTGACTATCAGAAGATGCTCAATAAATAATTGTTGAATTGTAGTTTTTTAGATGGAAAAATCCAAATGGTGTGATAATAGGTTAAGGGACTATCACAACCATGAAATGATTTGTGAGCCATCATATTTCCCTTCTGATTAGAATACTGTTGATTCAACACAGTAAAGGAGTGAGATTCTTTCTGATATGCAGAATGAAACAAGGAAGTAATCAAATCTTGAAATCAATTAACCACCAAATATGCATCAACAATTGTTTTACTTGTTGAGATTTTCTGTTGCACCATGATTATCAAATGGTCTTAGTTATCATTTAGTGCTAAATGCACCTGTCTTTTGTATTGTTTTGGAATGTCCCAAGCTTCAAGCTTCATAGGTACTCTTGGTACAGCCTGGCTCCCCGCCTTCTTCCCTCCTTTCTTTCTTTATTTCTTTTTTCCTTCTTTCTTTCCTCCCTCCCTTCCTTCCTTCCCCCCTCCCTTCCTCCCTCCCTTCTTGCCTTCCTTCCTTCCTCCCTTGCTCCTCTGTCCTTCTTTCCTTTTTCCTTCCTTTTTCCTTCCTCTTCCTTTCATTTCTTTTTAAATTTTCTCTCTCTTTTTTTTTTTTTACACTTTTTGTTGTACCTAATCTACTTGGTTTTATAATTTGGTTTGTTTAGCTAGCTAAAGGTTTCAGTAAATAAATACTTTTCTCTCATTTTTTATTCTTATATACAGTATACTTCTTCAGTTAGTAGCCATATCTTTTCTTTGCAGCTTTGCTAGGTACAACTGGCTTTGAAATGACCTTTGTATCTCTGATTATTGAAGGTTTTTTTATCTACAACTAATGCTTCTAAGGAGTTGGTATTTATGCTACACATCCTGGGCTACCTTGGCAAATATATTAGAAACAGTCATAAAATGAACACATTCATCCAACAAACACAGTGATGTTCCAATATGTAGAAAGTAGACACTGCTATAAGAGAGAGTTGAGCCAAAACAAGGTGTCTATCCCTAAAACCTAAGGAAGATTGAACCAGACACAACTGCTATATTGACTTTTATAATGTGCTAAAAGCCATGTTCTTGAAGCTTAGAGTTATTTTTCATTCCTAAGGAAGTGTCATTTGAGTAAAAGAACATAAAAAGGCATTTATAACAATTATCTTGTGATTTATGTATATAACATAAGTGATAGAAGAAGGACAGATTTGCCCAAGCATGAGACTGTGCCCTGGTATCTTTATCGTTAAGGATATCTGTATAGTATCATTTTTCAGTTTGTAACATAATAATCACTATCCTTTATTGTGGTTTTATTATAACCAGACAGTTCACAAATATTTAATTGTACAATTAGAGTAGCATAGAGTTTATAAATATGGTCTTGGAGGTTACATGTGAATTTGAATTCCAGTACTGGCATTTATTACTTATGTGGAAAGTTAAGTTTTATGAGCATAGATTTCCTCATCTATAAAAGGAGAATACTAGTACCTTCCTTTAAAAATTATTATGAGGTTATTTGATAAAAGCTATATAAAAACACATTCTATATGTATATGTTTTATATATATATATGTGTGTCTGTATGTATATATATATACATATATGTATATATATATATACACACACACACACACACACACACACAAAGATAATGTTTCATGTAGTTTTTCTGTCCGTCCTTGCTTAATTGTTATGTGCCAGGTACCTGCCTTCTGAGAGTTCTAAAACTTGGCTAATGTCAGCAACTGGGTTGCTGAAATTCAAACCCCGTCCTTTCAGACTCAAAAGCTAATAAACCCTTTCTAATATACCATACTATACCCTATATTATAGTCACTTTCTCTCTAGCAGCAGAATGAAAAAGCAATGTCCTGATGGTGACTGTTCTTTTCAGTTCCTCAAAGGGATTTATTATCTCAAAATATTCTCCCAAATGTTTCACTGATTCTTTTTCTAAAAGTTTTATGTGCTAAAAGTGTTATGCTCCAAATTAGCCTATATTCTTAGCCTCTAAACCTAATTTCTACTCTGAGAAAAAAATTACCATATAGCTATAAAGAGAATCTATATTAGTTTTTATTAATGTAAAGCAACAAAGGTTGTTTATTCTCTAGGGAAAAAACGTGCATTTGTTTCAACACCTGAGCAGTATTAAGGATTTTTCAGCTGAATTTTTATAGAAAGAAGGAAATGTTACTATACTTTATACTAAGAGAACTACAAGGGACCCTATAGTGCCATACCCATCATCATCACCATCCTCTTCATCATCACACCACCATTTAAATAACAGCTCAAACTTCGAAGTGTTAAATCAATTGTACAGTGTATCAAAATTAATTTGTTATTTAAAATAGTCTAAGCAACCATGTTTTCAAATTATTTACTTTTTAAATTAAAAATTATTTTGTAAATTAGATATGACAACAGGTTATCCCAGTAATTATATCATTGTCACTTATTTGTGTTTTTATGCCTTCTTTGGTGAGAAAGTGGAATTACATATAGAAAGACTTAGAGGTATATCCAAAAGAGTGAATTTTTAATGCGAATGCCACCTCCTTGGTTTCTACCGAAAAAAAAAAAACCACTAATACAGTAAAATAATTTTGGGTAACTACCATGTGCTGAAATTTTTAAGTATATATAACAATTTCATCTATATAAATATTTATCCATATCTATAAATACTCGCAAGTATACAGGAATGCTGTGAGCACTGAGCACTGATCAGTATTTGAAATACTTGAGTTCTGAAGACAGCAAAAGAAAATCCTGTGTTTTCAGGATTGTTGGAATTAGTTTAAGGAACAATATTATTAGACATTATTTTAGCAATGCCATACTTTTAAGGACATAATAATTTCACATCGACTACAGAATAGTTTTGAAAAGAAATTAATAAATGTTGACATTGGAGACTGGCAAATAATTATTTATAGTTTGACTTCATTATGAGCTCCTCACTTAGTTATTGTGCTTTCAACCAAGAGCTATTTTTATTCCTGATGCTTTATTTTGTATTTTACAGTTGCATGATCGTAAAGGTATTTTGCCAGGTTCTTAGCTTGTAAAACTGCCTAACTGATACTAATCAGTGTGTGCTGTAACATAGTTGCTAGTAATAACATTTAAGAAAATTAGTGATGTTAAAAATGTAACAAAAATGGAGATCAAACTTCTTTTTATGAGGTTATTCAGTTATTAATGATTCTAATTTACTTATATTTTAGAACACAAATCAATTTCACAGTGGCTATTGATTTTACTGCATCAAATGGTGAGTATTATGACTATCCCATATTAAAAATTATCAGCAATTACATTAAAAAATAAATATTTATTTTCATGAGGTTTAGATGTTTTCTTTCCATGAATACATACTTCTGAAGTGTTTCCTACAAACTTCAGATAACTTTTCTTTTTTCAATATTATGAAATAGTTCAGGTATACAAAAGACTATAAGAAATACAACAAAAGTGCATAATAGTCCCATTCAAATTTATTAAATATTGAAATATTGTCTTTTTTGTTTTACATATTTTTAAAAGGAAAATTTTAGATCTAGTTAAGCTCGTTGTGTACCCTGCCCCATTTTTTCTACACTCCCTTCTTCTCCATGCATAACTACAATTCTGAAGTGTGTCTAACTATAATCCTCATTTTTATAGTACTTTTCTGTGTATTAATTTATACAAATGTAATTCAAATACATGTACAGTAGCTTAGTTTACTTTTACTCAGTTATTTTTAAGAATTACTTATGTTAACACATTTATATTTAATTAATTCAGATGGACCATCATATAACACCCCATGTATGGATATTCCTAATTTGTATATCAAACATTTTAAGAAAGGAAAGAGAGTGGACTTTTAACTATATTTTGAAGTGACTTTGTTTCAAACAGAACATTCTTTAAAATCAGTTATTATATATCATAAGAACATGAGTCTCATTATTATTTTATTTTTACTAGATATCTACTGGTGTATAATTGCTTCACAATACTATGTTTGTTTCTGTTGTACACAAAAGTGAATCAGCCATATGCATACATATGTCCCCATATCCCCTCCCTCGTGAGCCTCCCTTCCATCCTCCCTATCCCACCCCTCTAGGTCATCACAAAACACCGAGCTGATCTCCCTGTGCTATGCTTCTGCTTCCCACTAGCTAACTATTTTACATTCGGTAGTGTATATATGTCGATGCTACTCTCACTTTGCCCCAGCTTCCCCCTCCCACCCCGTGTCCTCCAGTCCATTCTCTATGTCTACATCTTTATTCCTGCCCTGCAACTAGGTTCATCAGTACCATTTTTTTTTTTTTTAGATTCCATATATATGTGTTAGCATATGGTATTTGTTTTTCTCTTTCTAAGTTACTTAACTCTGTATGACAGACTGTAGGTATATCCACTTCACTACAAATAACTCAATTTCATTTCTTTTTATGGCTGAGTAATATTCCATTGTATATATATGCCATATCTTCTTTTTTTTTAACATCTTTATTGGAATATAATTGCTTTACAATGGTGTGTTAGTTTCTGCTTTATAACAAAGTGAATCAGTTATACATATGTTCCCATATCTCTTCCCTCTTGCATCTCCCTCCCTCCCACCCTCCCTATCCCACCCCTCTAGGTGGTCACAAACCACCGAGCTGATCTCCCTGTGCTATGCAGCTGCTTCCCACTAGTTATCTATTTTACGTTTGGTAGTGTATATATGTCCATGCCCCTCTCTCACTTTGTCACAGCTTACCCTCCCCCCTCCCCATATCCTCAAGTCCATTCTCTAGTAAGTCTGTGTCTTTATTTCCATCTTACCCCTAGGTTCTTCATGACCTTTTTTTTTTTTTTTTTTAGATTCCATATATAGGTGTTAGCATACGGTATTTGTTTTGCTCTTTCTGACTTACTTCACTCTGTATGACACACTCTAGGCCCATCCAATTCACTACAAATAGTTCAATTTCGTTTCCTTTTATGGCTGAGTAATATTCCATTGTATATATGTGCCACATCTTCTTTATCCATTCATCTGTCGATGGATATTTAGGTTGCTTCCATGTCCTGGCTATTGTAAATAGTGCTGCAGTGAACGTTGTGGTACATGGCTCTTTGAATTATGGTTTTCTCAGGGTATATGCCCAGTAGTGGGATTGCTGTGTAATATGGTAGTTCTATTTTTAGATTTTTAAGGAACCTCCATAGTGTTTTCCATAGTGGCTGTTTCCATTTACATTTCCACCAACAGTGCAGGAGGTTTCCCTTTTCACCACACCCTTGAGTCTCATTTTTTAACTTTTACCAGAAGTTGCCATTAGTTTATATATTTATCTAGTTTTCTTTTCAAATTGTTTACGTGCTGTAACTCTCACATTAAATTCACTTCACATTTCTCTCACATTCACTCACATTTCACAAAATAATAGAATTTTTAGGTAAGAGATCACTTACTCCAACAATCATCCTTTTTTTTTTTTTTTTTTTGCAGTACAAGGGCCTCTCTCCGTTGTGGCCTCTCCTGTTGTGGAGCAAGGCTCCGGACATGCAGGCTCAGTGGCCATGGCTCACCGGCCCAGCCGCTCTGCGGCACGTGGGATCCTCCCAGACCAGGGCACGAACCCGCATCCTCTGCGTTGGCAGGCGGACTCAACCACTGCACCACCAGGGAAGCCCAACCATCATCCTCTTATACAAATAAGAAAACTCAGATCTAGAAAAATCCTTTTACTAATCAACACATTTTGACTTGTTAGCAGTAGAGTTACAGATAGAGATGAGGAGACCAAATTCTAATTTAGCTTATCTTTGACTACATGATAAATTTATTTTCCAATATTGTGGCTTCAAGTTAATGATTTTTGCACGTGTTTTATTTAGTAATATAGGAAACATATACACCAAAATCCAACTGGATTAAAATGTTAGCTTTCATTTATTGATGAACATTAGCACCACTAGAAGGGCGAGAATTTTTATTCAATACAAGATACAAACTACTGAAACTGACTTAAGAAAATAGACAATCTGAACAGACCCATAAAAACTATCCACAAAGTTTATGTGGGCCCAGGTATAGATAGCTTCACTGATGAACTCTATTTAAAGAGGAATTAATGCCAATTCTTCACATATTGGAAAAGGAAGAGGAAGGAACACTTTCCAAAAGTGGAAGAGGAAGGAACACTTTCCAACTCATTTTAAGAGGTATTACCTTGGTACCAAAACCAAACAAAAGCATCGTAAGAAAAACTAAAGAACAATATCTTTTATGGATATAAAAACCCTTAACAAAATACTAGCAAACTGAATCCAACAACATATGTAGAGAATTATATACCCTGACCAATTAAAATTTATCCCAGGAATGCAAGGTTGACTTAATATTCAAAAATCAAATAATGTCATACACTGTACCAATAGAAGAAAATGTAAAAACCACATGGTCACTTCAATTGATATAGAAAAAGAATTTGACAAAGTACAACATACTTTTATAATGAAACCACATAAACTAGGAATAGAAAGTGACTTACTAACCTTATGAAGGGAAAATATAAAAACTTATAGCCAACATCATACTTAAGGGTGAAAAGCTGGATGCTTTCACCTTAAGATGAGGAAAAAGACAAGGATGTCTGCTCTTGCTACTTCTATTTTACATTGTACTGGAGGCCAGGGCAATTAGGCAAGAAAAAAAATAAAAGACATCCATATTGGAAAGGAAGAGGTAAAACTATTTTTATTTGCAGGTGATATAATCTTTTATGTAGATAATCCTAAGGAATCCACTAAAAATCTATTAGAACTGTTAAATGAGTTCAGCAAGATTGAAGGATGGAAGATCCATATATAACAATCAATTCTCTATACACTTCCAATGAACAATATGAAAATGAAATTAAGAAAACAGTTCTATTTACAGTAGTATCAAAAGGCATACAGTACTTAGGAATAAATTTAACAAAGTGAGTGCAAAACTTATACCCTAAAATTATATTCTGAAAAAATTTTGAAAGAAATTAAAGATCTAAATTAGTTGAAAAATATGCCACATTCATTGATTAGGAAATTCAACATTGTTAATATGGCAATATTTTCCAAAGAGATTGACAGATTCACTGTAATTTCTATCAAAATCTGAAAGGCCTTTTTTGAAGAAACAGATAACTGACCCAAAAATTCATTTGGAATTTAAAGGGGCCCAGAAGAACCAAAGCAGATGTGAAAAAAATAGAACAAAGTAGGAAGATTCATACTCATTTTTGAAACTTAGTACAAAGCAACAGTAATCAAGGCAGTGTAAGTCTGGCATAAAGATAGATATATCGATCAATGAAATAGAATTGAGATTCCAGAAATAAACCCATGCATCTAAGGTTAACTGATCTTGAGAAGGGTACCAAGATAATTCAATGGGGGAAGAATAGTCTCTTCAACAAATGATACTGGGATAACTGGATAGCCACAGGCAAAAGAATGAAGTTGGACCCTTAATAGATCAAAAATCTAAATGTAAGGGTTAAAATTATAAAGCTATTAGAAGAAAACATAGGGATATATCTTCATGACCTTGGGTTTGACAATTGATTCTTAGATATGACACCAAACATATGAGCAACAAGAGTAAAACAATAAATAAATTGAACTCCATCAAAATTAAAACTTCTTTATGCGCCATAGAACATAATTAACAAAGTGAAAAGACAAACCCCAGAATGGGATAAAATATTAGCAAATCAAATATCTCATAGAGGACTTGTATCTAGAATATATAAAGAACTCTTATAACTCGAAAACAGACAGCCCAATTAAAAGTGGTATTCCAGTTATTCAGAAAAGCTATACAAATGACCAGTAAGCACATGAAAAGGTACTTGGCATACTTACATATCAGAAAACACAAATCAAAATAATAATGAGATACTATTTCGCACCCACTAGGATGACTATAATCCAAAAGTCAGAAAACAATAAGCGTTGTGAGCATGTGAAGAAGTTGGAACCCTCATATACTGCTGATGAGAATGTAAAATGGTGCAGCCACTTTGGAAGACTCTGGCAGTTCTTCAAGTTGTTAAACGTAGAGTTACCATATGACCCAGCAGTTCCACCCTTGATATATATGCAAGAGACATGGAAATATATCCAATATATCTATATCCACACAGAAATTTGTACATGAATGTTTATAGCAGCATAATAGCCAAAATGTGGAAACAACCCAAATGTCCATCAACTGATAAACTGATTTTAAAATGTGGTATATTCATACAATGGAATATTATTTGGCAATAAACAGGAATGAAATATGAAGTGCCAAAACATGCTACAACACAGATGAACCTTGAAATCACTATACTAAGTGAAACCTAGTCACAAATGACCATATACTGTGTAATTCTATTTACATGAAATGTCCAGAATAGGCAAATTAAAGAGACAGAAAGTAGATTAGTCATTGTTTAGTGCTGGGCTGGATGGAGTAATAAGGGAATGATTGTAAATAAGTACATTTTTTTGAGGTGATGAAAATGTTCTAAAATTGACTGTATTGATGGTTCTGCTTATTTGTAAATATACTTAAAATAATTGAATTGTACATTTTAAATGGGTTAACTATAAGTTATATGAATTATATCTCAATGAAGCTTTTTAAAAGAGCCTATTCAAGGGCTTCCCTAGTGGCGCAGTGGTTGAGAGTCCGCCTGCCGATGCAAGGGACATGAGTTTGTGCCCCGGTCCGGGAAGATCCCACATGCCGCGGAGCTGCTGGGCCCGTGAGCCATGGCCGCTGAGCCTGCGCGTCCGGAGCCTGTGCTCCACAACGGGAGAGGCCACGACAGTGAGAGGCCTGCGTACTGCAAAAAAAAAAGAAAAAAAAAAAAAAAGACAGTCTATTCAAGTGTTTTGTTTTTTTTTTTTTTTTTTACAAAGGCGTAGTGTACATTTAAAACAAAATCAGATATGTTTGAAAATATTCAGTGTTTAAAATATTTCAAAATCCTTAAGCGGAGTTATAACTAAGAGTAAGGGCTATGGAATCTGCCTAGATTCATATTCTAGTTTGACCAATTATTACTGTGTGATTTGGTCAAGTTATTTAATCTGAAAGTTATTTGATCTGAAAAATAGGTGTAATAAAAGTACCCATGTCATAGGTTTGTTGAAAAAGGATTAAGTGAGATATGAAGTAAGTTCATGTTACATTCTATGCTATTATAATTATTATTGTTATTAGCTAATAACTCAATGTTACCAACCTACTACAAGTTCATTTTTCTATATGCATTGCTGCTGTTACAGAGCTGGTAATATGGTCCCAGATTCAAGGAATTGCCAAATTTTGTGGTACAGAACACAAGGGCATAAGAGTAGGAGAGGAAAGACAATAAGGGCTGGAATAAATAAGGAAGGTTGTCTTATGCATGTGAGGAGGAGGAGGAGAAAGTGAATTTCAGGATAGGGTGGCAAAGTGAGAGGTAGGGATGGAAAAGAAAACATCATTAGTGGTATAGTGAAGAGATTGGTCTGGATGAAGATGCTACAAAGAGATAGGAAACATCTTTGGGTAGGATTGGGCGCTTCTGTGCGTGATAGGCTAAGATGTTTAGTTATGCTGGGGTATTAATAGCATTTTTATTTTAGCTTTAAGTTGTGGTTTTCTTAGAGAAATAGAATTAGTTGCATATTGCAACTAATAGATAACAATTCTTCTTACATTTGAGAGTTGTGTTAAATAACAACTTGGTAGTGGTATCGTTTAGTTGTGGCTCCAGTAGGCTTTTGAACAAGAGGCAAAATCCCTGCTTTAGAAAGAACTGTCAAAGAAAAATTGCACCAGATAAGTTAAACAGGCAATGAAGACTTGTTTCAGGATTTTTGCAATAGAAATCAAAGCGATTGCAATGAAAGAAATTGAACTCAATTCCTCCAAAGCAAAAGGTGAGAGGGTTTTTAAGTGCTGTGATGAACTAGTGGTTAAGTACTGAGAGATTGGAGGGGAAATTGGTCTGTGTGATTAGGCCATCTGTGTTTACTAATTAGCACTTACTGAAGGTAGGCTCCTGCTCTCCCATGGAGACTAGGCAACAGAGGTGATATTTTTCTTGGTGATTACATTTCAAAGAGATGGCTCCCACGTCCCTGAGGAAGACAGTCCTGGATTGTAGAGGATTTACGCCTCAAAGGAACAGAGAAGGAATTCACAATTCCAAGTTTTCTAAAGTAAATGTTCTAAGAGACAGGAGGTCAGGGACAACCTTTCTTAAGTTTAGGCAAGCTGAGGGGAACATTAGGGCCCATCTTGGACAGAAGACACTTTTTTAGAAATTTTGTCATTTGGCTCTTGAATGCTGATAACTCTTTGGAAAAATAAATGCATGTACACAATGAATTATCTTGAAACCAAAATTGGTCTGGGTATTATTATATGCATTATAAACCAAAGGGAGATCTTTATTTTGTTTCTCTCTGGATCTCAAGTGGTTATTATTATTTTTTCCCTATCAAAAAAGAACTATGCCTTGAGGCATTTCTTCTTTGGACAATGTTTTAATGTAGAATTGAGCTTTATGAGCTGTTACAAGTCCCATTTAATTTCCATTTTCACTTAAGAAACTAAAGGGACTTTCAGGCTGCCTTTGTGCTGATAATTAGGGCAACTGAATGTGAATCTCAATGTGTTTGAGTGGTAGCACATATATTACTTTCTGTCTCATACTCATTCAAATGAAACATCCTACATTTGTGGATGACCCAGACAATAATAACAGTAGTAGTTAAACTTTACTTTTCTATGGTACTTTATAATTTTTAATCACTTCAGGCTGCCTTTGTGCTGATAATTAGGGCAACTGAATGTGAATCTCAATGTGTTTGAGTGGTAGCACATATATTACTTTCTGTCTCATACTCATTCAAATGAAACATCCTACATTTGTGGATGACCCAGACAATAATAACAGTAGTAGTTAAACTTTACTTTTCTATGGTACTTTATAATTTTTAATCACTTCCACACACATAATCTTATTTTGTCTTCCCAGTAAATACTGTGGTAGGCTTTATAATGGGAATTATATAGTTGTCCTGCAAATGGCAAGACCCGACTTCAAGCCTTTTGACTCCTAGCTAAAAGTTTAGTTAGAAACTCTGAATAATTTTTCAGCTCTAGATATTTAATTAGCATGAATTTGAAAATCTCTACACTCTCCTCTTTAAAAGTGATTAAATTGAGATATGTCTCAAATATTCAATTTATGTTTGTGATACAACTTTAAGAAGGCCTCATAATTATTGAAGCCTATTACATCAGTTGGGTCCTCTGATTATAGCATAAGGATTCAAACTAAAGGCACACAATTTTTAAAAATAAGATTACAATAAAATACGATTAACAAAAATACTTTTATGCTTCTTCTGTGGCTGAAACTCAAGAATAGCCTATGACATTGACAATGAGAAATAATTTTTGAAAAATTCTGCATATGCTTTAGCATATCTTGGGGAAACTTTCTACATATCTGATCTAATTTAATAAATATCTCTGTGTCAATATTTATCCAAAAGAAGATATTTAACATACTATGAATATAGGCAGAAAACATGATTTTTAATATTTAAACCTGAAATAGTTATCAAGAAATAAGTCCCAAAAATTATATCTTTAGCCTGATCACTCGTGTTTGAAATATTTTTTTCTGTCATCAGGCAACCCTACCCAGCCCACTTCTCTCCACTACATGAATCCTTATCAACTGAATGCCTATGGTATGGCACTGAAAGCAGTGGGAGAAATCGTTCAAGATTATGACAGTGATAAAATGTTCCCAGCTTTAGGTTTTGGTGCAAAACTGCCTCCAGATGGAAGGATATCTCATGAGTTTGCTTTGGTAAGAATACCTTGAAAGAATTGATATTTTGAAAAAAATAATGTGTTGGATCTTTTCATTGGCTTGCTGCTTATGCTCTAATTACTCATGTAGCAACTTCTTATGACTATACACTCAGCTTAATTTTGGTGAATGATTGATTTAGGAATGTGATACTAATGGGAAAAAAGACAGTTAAGTAGATTAGCAGTAAATCTACCTAAAGTGCATCTGATCTATAAATAGGAGCTCTATTCTGGTTATCTATTGCTGCATAACACCTTCTGTTATATTCGTGATATGTGGGTCAGGAATTTGAGCAGAATACAATGGGGGATGGTACATTCTTCAGGATGTCTGGGGCCTCACCTGGGATGCCGTGATTGGCTAGAGATGGCTGGAATTGTTCTACTAGAGCCATATATCTGGGTTTTATTTTGGCTGTTGGTTAGATTCCTCAGTTCTTCTCCATGTCATATCTCCTGGAGCTAGTATGTCCCCTAAGATGGCTCATTAGCTTATGTCTGATGCCTGAGCTAGGATGGCTGAAATAGCTGGGTTGTCTAGGCATCTTTCCTTCATTCTACATACAACTTGTCCATATGGTTATCACAGACTTCATCATAGTGTAGTGGTCTCAAGGTAGTCATATTTCTTACACAGCAACCAGCTTTCCCAGAGTGAGTATTCTAAAAGGCTGGGGCAGAAACTGCAGGGCCTTGGAAGTCCCAGAAAGTTATTTCTCCTACATTCTCTTGGTCAAGCAAGTCACTAAGTTCATCCCAGTTTCAAGGTAGGGGAAACACCTCTCAATGGGAGGGGTATCAAAGAATGTGTAGCTATCCTTAATCTTCCATCTTCTAAAATGTCATTTCTTTTCAAATATAAAGGATTAGTTATGACTGGAATTTTTTTCAAATGTGAAGCAATAATTATGGCTATAATTAATTATGGTTTCAATATAATGGAGTAAATATGACTGGAATAAATATTTTTCTTTTTAATGTTTCATTTACATAAATCTACTCCTGCTGTATTATTACAAGTAAGCAATGTACTACATTCTACCTTTAAAATAAATTTCACACAGATGGTGCTTATACACCTAATCAGTCTTATTCTCACTTGCACTTTCTAATGAAATAATGGGAAACTCAATGGAGGAATGGTTAGATATCATTTTGGAAAAAATTTAGATTTTCCTAACAGAAATGCCTCCCTACCCTACCCTATATATTGTAAAAGTAAACTCTTCCATGCCCAATATTTTTGTAGATCTTTTTTCATTGTTTTTATTCTTGTTACAAAAGTAATATATATATTTTTTAAGTTCTGCAAGAAAAATAGAAATAAACAATAATGCAATCATTTATTAAGTAATTACTGAGTATCAAGCCAGGTACTTTATACTCATTTCTTATATAATCTTCATAAAATTCTTATCGGATAGGTGTATAACAACTGTCACATCACACTAGTCTATCAAGAGCCACTCATATTAAATACAGTGAAAAGAGTACCCCCAGGAGTTGTATAATTTAGCTCAGAGTCACAGAAGTTAATCAGGTTTACAGAGGACAGGACTTGAACCCAGGTCAGTCTTATTTTAGAATCCACATTCTTAACCACTACTAAACCACTTTTTATAAAAGCATCTGTAATAATCCCACGTCTCAGATATGTCCTTTATGAACACCATTATGTGTGTATATATATATATATATATATACACACACACACACACATACATACATACACACACATACCCCCCCCCAGAAGCTTTCATATGATTAGAGTTCATCTTCCTTAAATATATTTTAAGAGCTATATTTTAACTTTTTTCCCTATACTTATTCTTGCTTTTTCTATTCCACACAATTTCGGGGAAGGTTGCTCGAGGTTTTAATTCTTCCTCTGTGAAATATCCCACATGCCACAACCACCAATGTCATATAAAAATGAATATCTGTTGAGATTTTGTTATGCCTTAGAGAATTAAATTCTCCCAGAAACTTATAAGACCATGAAAATCACTCATGTGCTCCTGAGTCTTAAGTGCCTCAGGAAAAAGGCCATGAACTATTTTAAGGCTTAAGAAAAGGAATAATTGTGTTAAACTAAATGATACTGATTAATTTTCCTTCCATAAGTTTCTTCTCACCTTTGTGTATGATTGTTTTTTCCTTTTTCTCTCCCTCTAATTTTCTGCTTTTCCTACCTCCACATTCATTCCTTGTAACCAAACCTATGCAAAGGAGGGACCTTTTTATTAGTTGCATCTTAAAAGATTCTTTGAAACCAACTCAAATATTTATAGGATGGAGATCATAACCCTTTAAATTCATGAAAAATAGTTTCTAAAATTGATGAGACAACAATGATGATGTTGATGATGATGATAATGCCTCACCTTTAATGTTACTTAATAATTATATGACTTTAATTTTTTTCAAAGCACTTTTGTTTTCTTGAATAAGTGAGAAAGGCAAAGGTTAAGTAGGTCTTCAGAGAGATAGTGCTCCATTTGATTTTTGTGTTAACTTCAGCCTAAATAACTGCAATGTATATCTGTAGGTGCTGAAAATGGCAAATAGAAAAGCTTCAGTCCATGTCAATCTGGCAATTAGTGTACTACCTAATATTACCAAACCCTCATATTTCCATGGTAAGAATTTGTGATATGTATTCACAGTCATTAATCTGTTTATCACCCCAAATTCAAATAATCTTTCAGATAGCAAGGGAGGCCTTTAAAAAAAATTTAAAATCCCTAATTGTGATTTTGAGGCTAGCACAGATGTTGAAATTGAGCTTTACTCAATCAAAAGGATTTAAGGTAAGCCCCAGCTTTTCATTTGAAATATGTGTAAGAATAGACATAGTGGAAAAAGAAAAGGGAATAGAAAAAGAAAGGAAAAATATACTAATATCACCACATTAGCACTTTTGGTTGTGGAAAGAATGTCATGTCTCATGATGATTCTTGATGACTCCTTATAGTGTAAGGCTTTAGAGGAAGTATATCTAATGGGCATGTAGCCAGTGACCCTTAAAAGAAGGTCTTCTGTGTTGATCAATAGAGAGAAATGCTACATCTGTCCAAGTGATTTCTCCTACCAAATATCTAAAATCACTGGCATACTTTTCACTTATTTTGGCAATTATAGAAATCGAGCAATTTAATATTTATATGTACACATTTTTTTCCAACTAAATTCAACAGTATAATCACCAAAGGTCTTTAACACTGCATGCAGAAAATAGAAGCTCAATAGATATTTGTTTATTGAATAAAAGGAAAAATTCTCTCAACTTTCCCCTGTAGTAAGCAGTCAGTCTCTGGGCAGCTACAGATACATTTCAAAGAGTAAAGCAACAGCTCCTAACAGCTCTCTTCAGCATTTTGCAGCATGTTAGCCCCACTGAAAATTGTTATAGGCTATAGGTAGCAACAGAGACTTTGAACTTCACTTCCAGAACTGAATCTAAATCTCCAGTACAATCCCTCAGGGAGCCAAATGAAAGGAAAAAGCTGGTGAGAGCTGGACACTCCTCACTTAAGTCTGTGTGTGGGATTATTGCTCACTTTGAATTTTGTTCTTTATACTTTCTGTATGTTCTACAAATTAACATTCATTATTTCAGAAGTGGAAAAGTTTGTTAATTAAAAAGGAAATATAAAATAGGGCATCCACTGCCCTCTTCATTAATAAACAACAAAATTGAATGTACTTATTTTCAAGAACATTCTGTTTTACTTTTGTGTTAGAGCCACACATAATCTTATTTTTATTTGTCATAACAAGCAAAAACTAATTCTCCACATAATTATTTTAAGAAATGTTTTTTTTAAGATTTATAAAATCTTTCTAATCAAGATAAATGAAATGGTGGGGGAAATGGTGACTTTATTATTTCCAGAGGAATAAAGGAAATGCATAATTTTATAGAAATGTAAATCTCTCCAGTCAAAATGTTAAAATGCTGATCAAAAAGTAACTCAGAACTATCCTGGTTTGTAATTGTTCCCTTAAGGCAGATATATAATACATTTTTATATGCCCCAAATCAGTAATGAGTTTTAATTTTAATTAGCTTTATACCTTATCAAGAGATAGAACACCATAAAATTTTATTAAAAGGAAGGCTAATTAAAGGTCAGCTCAGATTAACATCAAAACCAACCAGTCACTGCTTTGTGCTAAATATTAAACTTTCACATTTTAATTTCAATCAATTCCTGTAGGCAATTTTATAATATAAAGAGTTTATTTTTATGTTTTAAAAAAATTTACATGAGGTAAAAATAAAAAGTTTGAATAAAAAGACAAAATTAAAAGGACAATGGTTATAAATCCTTCTTTCACAAATGACAAAATTGAAATGGTTGGTAACATCTGACTTAGTTCCCTAAGATCCTCAGTCTTTCAAAATGCTAGGATTTTGTAATATGGTGGTATACTGCTGGTTAAGAGATGGGGCTCTGGAAATGTTTTCTCTGTTACCGGTGTTGCGTGACTTTGGGCACAATATCTAAGCTCTCAGTGCCTCATCTGTAAAGTGAGAATAATAATAGCATTTTATCTACTTTTTTAGATTGTTATACTATAAAAATTATATAATGTATGTAAATATTTTAATATAAAGCTTAGTATATAGAATTCAACAAATTTAAGTTATAAATTACTAGTCACTTTTGATTGTTCAGGTAAAAACATACATGCTAAAATTACTGCTGACTATGTTTAAGCATGGTTACTGTCCCTAGTGTTTTAAAATAGAGCTACAAATTTTTTTATATTACCCCCTTCGAGAGGTGGAACCTAATTCCTCTTCCCTTGAGTATGGGCTACACTTAGTGACTCATTTCTAACAAATAGATGAAAGTAGAAGTAATGCTATGCAACTTATAAGACTAGGAGCTTATTGGAGCTTCCTCCTTGCTCTCTCTCTCTCTCTCGGATCACTCATTTTGGGGAAGTTAGCTGCCATGTTGTTGGAACACTAAAGCAGCCCTATGCAGAGTTCGTGTTGACCTACTGCCAGCAAACCATGTAAGTGAGCCTTCTTAGAAGCAGATCCTTCAACTCTGGTCAGGCTTTCAGATGACTGCAGCCCAGGTTGGCTTCTTGATTGCAAGCTCTTGAGAGATCCTGAGCAAGAATCACCTGGCTAAGCTGCTTCTGGATTCTTGACACCTAAAAAAATGTATGGGATTATAAATGCCTACTGTTTTAAGACACTAACTTTTGGGATAATTTGCTACATAGCAATAGATAACACTGCCTTATTTGTGTTATTTGCGGAAGCTGGACTAGGAGAATTAAACCTAATAGAGCATTCAAAGTATGAGAAAGCTAGACTAGATCTCCAGGTTTAAAGTTGCCCTTCTGGGTTACTATCTGCAGAATAAGAACTCCGGTGGTAAGCTCCAATTCCCTTGAACGATATGGATATGTTTCTTTGATTCTTTTCTCTTTACCTTGTTTTGATGCTACTCACACCAAATTACATTCCCTCTGATCACTTCTTTAGTTGGGGTTATTAATTGTGGCCTGAAAATGTGCATATGGCAGATAGTTTACATTTTTGCTTCTATAAAGTAAAACTGTTTGAATTGATAGAATTTTTTTTTCTGATTTGAATACATGTCACTGCAGAAAACTTGGAAAATATAGAATAGTCTAAACAATGAAATAAAAATCAACAATTTATAACTACTCAGAGATAACAAATATTAACATTTTGTTTCCTTCTTTTTAGATTTTTATATGTTTATCTCTGTATGTACACAGACCTGTGTATAAATAAGACATTATTAATTGTAAAATGTCATGATATTCAGCTTCTCAAGATTATTTAGAATTTTCTCCTGCCCTTTAATTGAAAAGTATCCATTTTTAATGATTGCACATTACCTCATATCACAATCTATGTAAATGTAATCTATGTTGATCACTTAATTTATTATTATGTTTTACTATTATAAATCTATAACTGAGTTTTCATCCAAAAAGCTTTATGAGTATGAACCTGTATCATTCTCTTTTTTAATTGAGCTTTACAGACACTATTCATTCTTTACTTTTTTTTTGCCTGTAATTTTCTACAGAATGGGAACCCTCAAAACCCCTACTGTGATGGCATTGAGGGTGTCATGGAGGCTTATTATAGGAGTCTGAAATCTGTACAACTGTATGGGCCAACCAACTTTGCTCCTGTAATTAATCATGTAGCAAGGTAAGTGGGAGTAGATAAGTTATTTATTCTAGTGTACTGGACCAGAGTGAAATCATAACATTATTGTTGGCCTGACTCCACAAATGAAAGTTGTTTTCTTCTAATTTACCTCCAAGAAAGTGAGGGAAAAGATATACAGTAAAAAAATCTCCATTGAGCTATCATGATATTTCAATAAGAACTTTACATCAGAATCTCAAATGAAGAAACATACACTGGCTTATGTTAGGACCTATATTTGTTCGACTGAGGAAAAAATTTTTTTTCACTGAAGAGGTATCCATGAGAGCAATATCAATCATAATCTCAATTATGTAAATCATTCATATCTAATGTATATTCTATAGTAGCTCAGAAGTAAAAAGAGACGAATTCTATGAAGACAACTGAAGCCTTTCAGTGATATATAGGGCACACTATTTTAACCTCTCTGAAATTAATATATTAGCTAATTTTATAAATTCCCAGAGTTCTACCTGTATATAATACATGGTATTGAGATCAGAATATAATAGCTGATGATTCCAAATTCATGTTCTAGAAAAAAATGTTTAATGTAAAGCTCTATATACTCTTGCTTATCATTTTTTAATAATGCATAAGTAAATTAGACACCACTTTTAAAATCACTAAAAAGTTTGTCTTGACTCACTTGCAAATCCTATGAAACCCTGCCTTATTTTTATTTATTTATTTATTTTAACATCTTTATTGGGGTATAATTGCTTTACAATGGTGTGTTAGTTTCTGCTTTATAACAAAGTGAATCAGTTATACATATACATATGTTCCCATATGTCTTCCCTCTTGCGTCTCCCTCCCTCCCACCCTCCCTATCCCACCCCTCCAGGCTGTCACAAAGCACCGAGCCAATATCCCTGTGCCATGCGGCTGCTTCCCACTAGCTATCTACCTTACTACGTTTGTTAGTGTGTATATGTCCATGACTCTCTTGCGCCCTGTCACAGCTCACCCTTCCCCCTCCCCATAACCTCAACTCCGTTCTCTAGTAGGTCTGTGTATTTATTCCTGCCTTACCCCTAGGTTCTTCATGACATTTTTTTTTCTTAAATTCCATATATATGTGTTAGCATACGGTATTTGTCTTTTTCTTTCTGACTTACTTCACTCTGTATGACAGACTCTAGGTCTATCCACCTCATTACAAACAGCTCAATTTCGTTTCTTTTTATGGCTGAGTAATATTCCATTGTATATATGTGCCACATCTTCTTTATCCATTCATCCGATGATGGGCACTTAGGTTGTTTCCATCTCTGGGCTATTGTAAATAGAGCTGCAATGAACATTTTGGTACATGACTCTTTTTGAACTTTGGTTTTCTCAGGGTATATGCCCAGTACTGGGATTGCTGGGTCATATGGTAGTTCTATTTGTAGTTTTGTAAGGAACCTCCATACTGTTCTCCATAGTGGCTGTATCAATTTACATTCCCACCAGCAGTGCAAGAGTGTTCCCTTTTCTCCACACCCTCTCCAGCATTTATTGTTTCTAGATTTTTTGATGATGGCCATTCTGACTGGTGTGAGATGATATCTCATTGTAGTTTTGATTTGCATTTCTCTAATGATTAATGATGTGGAGCATTCTTTCATATGTTTGTTGGCAATCTGTATATCTTCTTTGGAGAAATGTCTATTTAGGTCTTCTGCCCATTTTTGGATTGGGTTGTTTGTTTTTTTGTTATTGAGCTGCATGAGCTGCTTGTAAATTTTGGAGATTAATCCTTTGTCAGTTGCTTCATTTGCAAATATTTTCTCCCATTCTGAGGGTTGTCTTTTGGTCTTGTTTATGGTTTCCTTTGCTGTGCAAAAGCTTTGAAGTTTCATTAGGTCCCATTTGTTTATTTTTGTTTTTATTTCCATTACTCTAGGAGGTGGGTCAAAATGGATATTGCTGTGATTTATGTCATAGAGTGTTCTGCCTATGTTTTCCTCTAAGAGTTTGATAGTTTCTGGCCTTACATTTAGATCTTTCATCCATTTTGAGCTTATTTTTGTGTATGGTGTTAGGGAGTGATCTAATCTCATACTTTTACATGTACCTGTCCAGTTTTCCCAGCACCACTTATTGAAGTGGCTGTCCTTTCTCCACTGTACATTCCTGCCACCTTTATCAAAGATAAGGTGTCCATATGTGCGTGGGTTTATCTCTGGACTTTCTATCCTGTTCCATTGATCTATCTTTCTGTTTTTGTGCCAGTACCATACTGTCTTCATTACTGTAGCTTTGTAGTATAGTCTGAAGTCAGGGAGCCTGATTCCTCCAGCTCCTTTTTTCGTTCTCAAGATTGCTTGGGCTATTCAGGGTCTTTTGTGTTTCCATACAAATTGCAAAATTTTTTGTTGTAGTTCTGTGAAAAATGCCAGTGGTTCTTTGATAGGGATTGCATTGAGTCTATAGATTGCTTTGGGTAGTAGAGTTATTTTCACAATGTTGATTCTTCCAATCCAAGAACATGGTATATCTCTCCATCTATTTGTATCATCTTTAATTTCTTTCATCAGTGTCTTATAACTTTATGCATACAGGTCTTTTCTCTGCTTAAGTAGGTTTATTCCTAGATATTTTATTCTTTATGTTGCAATGGTAAATGGGAGTGTTTTCTTGATTTCACTTTCAGATTTTTCATCATTAGTATATAGGAATGCCAGAGATTTCTGTGCATTAATTTTGTATCCTGCTACTTTACCAAATTCATTGATTAGCTCTAGTAGTTTTCTGGTAGCATCTTTAGGATTCTCTATGTATAGTATCATGTCATCTGCAAACAGTGACAGCTTTACTTCTTGTTTTCCTATTTGGATTCCTTTTATTTCCTTTTCTTCTCTGCTTGCTGTGGCTAAAACTTCCAAAACTCTGTTGAATACGAGTGGTGAGAGTGGGCAACCTTGTCTTGTTCCTGATCTTAGTGGAAATGCTTTCAGTTTTTTGCCATTGAGGATGATGTTTGCTGTGGGCTTGTCATATATGGCCTTTATTATGTTGAGGAAAGTCCCCTCTATGCCTACTTTGCAGGGTTTTTATTATAAATGGGTGTTGAATTTTGTCAAAAGCTTTCTCTGCATCTATTGAGATGATCATATGGTTTTTTTCCTTCAGTTTGTTAATATGGTGTATCACATTGATAGATTTGCGTATATTGAAGAATCCTTGCATTCCTGGAATAAACCCCACTTGATCATGGTGTATGATCCTTTTAATGTGCTGTTGGATTCTGTTTGCTAGTATTTTGTTGAGGATTTTTGCATCTATGTTCATCAGTGATATTGGCCTGTAGTTTTCTTTCTTTGTGACATCCTTGTCTGGTTTTGGTATCAAGGTGATGGTGGCCTCGTAGAATGAATTTGGGAGTGTTCCTCCCTCTGCTATATTTTGGAAGAGTTTGAGAAGGATAGGTGTTAGCTCTTCTCTAAATGTTTGATAGAATTCGCCTGTGAAGCCATCTGGTCCTGGGCTTTTGTTTGTTGGAAGATTTTTAATCACAGTTTCAATTTCAGTGCTTGTGATTGGTCTGTTCATATTTTCTATTTCTTCCTGATTCAGTCTTGGCAGGTGGTGCATTTCTAAGAACTTGTCCATTTCTTCCAGATTGTCCATTTTATTGGCATAGAGTTGCTTGTAGTAATCTCTCATGATCTTTTTTATTTCTGCAGTGTCAGTTGTTACCTCTCCTTTTTCATTTCTAATTCTATTGATTTGAGTCTTCTCCCTTTTTTTCTTGATGAGTCTGGCTAGTGGTTTATCTATTTTGTTTATCTTCTGAAAGAACCAGCTTTTAGTTTTATTGATCTTTGCTATTGTTTCCTTCATTTCTTTTTCATTTATTTCTGATCTGAGTTTTATGATTTCTTTCCTTCTGCTAGCTTTGGGGTTGTTTTGTTCTTTTTTCTGTAATTGCTTGAGGTGCAAAGTTAGGTTGTTTATTCGAGATGTTTCCTGCTTCTTAAGGTGGGCCTGTATTGCTATAAACTTCCCCCTTAGAACTGCTTTTGCTGCATCCCATAGGTTTTGGGTTGTTGTGTCTCCATTGTCATTTGTTTCTAGGTATTTTTTGATTTCCTCTTTAATTTCTTCAGTGATCACTTCTTTATTCAGTAGTGTATTCTTTAGCCTCCATGTGTTTGTATTTTTTTACAGATCTTTTCCTGTAATTGATATCTAGTCTCATGGCATTGTGGTCAGAAAAGATACTTGATACAATTTCAATTTTCTTAAATTTACCAAGGCTTGATTTGTGACCGAATATATGATCTGTCCTGGAGAATGTTCCATGAGCACTTGAGAAAAATGTGTATTCTGTTGTTTTTGGATGGAGTGTCCTATAAATATCAATTAAGTCCATCTTGTTTACTGTATCATTTAAAGCTTGTGTTTCCTTATTTATTTTCATTTTGGATGATCTGTCCATGGGTGAAAGTGGGGTGTTTAAGTCCCCTACTATGAATGTGTTACTGTCGATTTCCCCTTTTATGGCTGTTAGTATTTGCCTTATATATTGAGGTGCTCCTATGTTGGGTGCATAAATATTTACAATTGTTATATCTTCTTCTTGGATCGATCCCTTGATCATTATGGAGTGTCCTTCTTTGTCTCTTTTAATAGTCCTTATTTTAAAGTCTATTTTGTCTGATATGAGAATTGCTACTCCAGCTTTCTTTTGGTTTCCATTTGCATGGAATATCTTTTTCCATCCCCTTACTTTCAGTCTGTATGTGTCTCTAGGTCTGAAGTGGGTCTCTTGTAGACAGCATATATAAGGGTCTTGTTTTTGTATCCATTCAGCTAAACTGTGTCTTTTGGTGGGAGCATTTAGTCCATTTACATTTAAGGTAGTTATTGATATGTATGTTCCTATTCCCATTTTCTAAATTGTTTTGGGTTCCTTATTGTAGGTCTTTTCCTTCTCTTGTGTTTCTTGCCTAGAGAAGATCCTTTAGCATTTGTTGTAAAGCTGGTTTGGTGGTGCTGAACTCTCTCAGCTTTTGCTTGTCTGTAAAGGTTATAATTTCTCCATCAAATCTGAATGAGATCCTTGCTGGGTAGAGTAGTCTTGGCTGCAGGATTTTCTCCTTCATCACTTTCAGTATGTCCTGCCACTCCCTTCTGGCTTGTAGGGTTTCTGCTGAGAGATCAGCTGTTAACCTTATGGGGATTCCCTTATGTGTTATTTGTTGTTTTTCCCTTGCTGCTTTTAATATGCTTTCTTTGTATTTAATTTTTGACAGTTTGATTAATATGTGTCTTGGCGTATTTCTCCTTGTATTTATCCTGTATGGGACTCTCTGTGCTTCCTGGACTTGATTAACTATTTCCTTTCCCATATTAGGGAAGTTTTCAACTATAATCTCTTCAAATATTTTCTCAGTCCTTTTCTTTTTCTCTTCTTCTTCTGGAACCCCTATAATTCGAATGTTGGTGCATTTAATGTTGTCCCAGAGGTCTCTGAGACTGTCCTCAGTTCTTTTCATTCTTTTTTCTTTATTGTGCTCTGCAGTAGTTATTTCCACTATTTTATCTTCCAGGTCACTTATCCATTCTTCTGCCTCAGTTATTCTGCTATTGATCCCATCTAGAGTACTTTTAATTTCATTTATTGTGTTGTTCATCATTGCTTGTTTCATCTTTAGTTCTTCTAGGTCCTTGTTAACTGATTCTTGCATTTTTTCCATTCTATTGTCCATTCTATCTCCAAGATTTCGGATCAACCTTACTATCATTATTCTGAATTATTTTTCAGGTAGACTGCCTATTTCCTCTTCATTTGTTAGGTCTGGTGCCTTTTTATCTTGCTCCTTTATCTGCTGTGTGTTTTTCTGTCTTCTCATTTTGCTTATCTTACTGTGTTTGGGGTCTCCTTTTTGCAGGCTGCAGGTTCGTAGTTCCTCCTGTTTTTGATGTCTGTCTCCAGTGGCTATGGTTGGTTCAGTGGGTTGTGTAGGCTTCCTGGTGGAGGGGACTAGTCAGGTTCTATCTTTAACTCTCTTGATGGTTGAGTATATCTCCCCTTCTCTTAGGTATATTTTATGGTGAATCAAAAGAAAGCCAAAATAGAAGTGATTAAATTCATCAATCAAAAGACATAAAGTAGGTGAATAGATTTTTTTAAAAAGACCCAATTTTATGCTGTCTATGAGAGACTCAACTTCGAATTAAGACGTACATAGATTGAAAATGAGGAATGGATAGAAAGATACTCCATGAAAATGGTAACCAAAAGAGAGAAGGCAAGGGCAGCTATACCTAGACAAAATAAACTTTAAGTCAAAAATGTCATAACAGGGCTTCCCTGGTGGCGCAGTGGTTGAGAGTCTGCCTGCCGATTCAGGGGACATGGGTTTGTGCCCCAGTCCAGGAAGATCCCACATGCCACAGAGCTGCTAGACCCGTGAGCCATGGCTGCTGAGCCTGCCCATCTGGAGCCTGTGCTCCGCAACGGGAGAGGCCACAACAGTGAGACGCCTGCATACCACAAAAAAAAAGTTACAACAGACAAAGGTCATTACATAATAAAAGGGTCAATTTATGTGATATATATCATTTTATATAATTATATATATATATATATATATATTTTAGTTTGTCATTTGCAACATTGATGAACCTGAAGGATGTTATACTAGGTGAAATAAGCCAGACACAGAAAGAGAAAAACTACATCATCTCACTTGTATGTAGAATTTTTAATGCTGAATACATAGAAGCAGAGTTTTAGAACAGTGGTTAACAGAGGTGGAGAGGTAAAGGGAATGGGGAGATATTATTGGTCACAGGGTACAAAGTTGCATTACATAGGATGAATATGTGTAGAGATCTCATATATTGTATGATGACTATAATAAATACTTCACTGAATGCTGGAAATTTGCTAAAAGGGTAAATTTCAAGTACACTGATCACACCCCAAAAAATATGGTAACTATGTGACATCATGATATGTTATCATGCTTGACTGTAGTAATTATTTCACTGTGTATATGTGTATCAAATCATCATGTTGTACACCTTAAATACAATTTTTATTAAAAAGAACAAAAATTTTAAAGGGTCAATACAACAGGATGACATAATAATTATAAATATGTATAGACCAAGCATCAAAGAACCTAAGCTTTTTTTTTTTTTTTTGCGGTACGCGGGCCTCTCACCATTGTGGCCTCTCCCATTGTGGAGCACAGGCTCTGGACACACAGGCCCAGCGGCCATGGCTCACGGGCCCAGTCACTCCACGGCATGTGGGATCTTCCCAGACCGGGGCACGAACCCGTGTCCCCTGCATCGGCAGGCAGACTCTCAACCACTGCGCCACCAGGGAAGCCCCCTAAGCATATTTTTTTAATCGACATATCTGAAGGGAGAAATAGACATCAATACAATAGTATTAGAAGGCTTCACTACCCACTTTCAATAATGAATAGATCACCCAGGCCGAAAATAAATAAGGAAACAGCAAATTTGAGTAATGCTCTAGACCAGATGGAACCTAATTGACATATACAGAACATTCCATTCAATAGCAACAGAATATATATTCTTTTCAAGCATACATGGAACATTCTCTAGGATAGATCACATGCTGAGTCACAAAACAAGTCTCATTAAATGTAAGAAGATTGACATCATTCTGAGTATCTTTTCTGAACACAATGGATAAAAAATCAATAACAAAAATAAATCACAAAACTCACAAACAAATGGAAATGAACACACTCTTGAGTGATCATTGGGTCAAAGAAATCAAAAAGGAAATTAGAAAATATCATGAGAAAAATGAAAACACAATATACCAAAAGTTATGTTATACTGTATACTACTGTACTATTTTTTTGGGATGTGATCAGTACTAAGAGGGAAAATTATAATGATAAGACAACATTTTTAAAAAGAAGAAAAATCTCAAATGACCTAGGTTTATACCTCAAGGAAATAGGAAAAGAACAACAAGCTAAGCACAAGTTAATGGAAGGAAGGAAATAATAAATTAAATAAAAATTAGAGCAGAAATAAATGGAATAGAGACTAGGAATACAATAGAAAGAAACTGGCAAAGCTAAGAGTTGGGTTTTTTTAAATATAAATAAAATCAACAAACCTTTAGCTAGACTAAGCAGAAAAATGACTCAAGTAAATAAAATCAGAAATGAAAGAGCAGACATTACAACTGAAGTCACAGAAATAAAAAATATTATAAGGGGCTATTACAAACAGTTGGACTCCAACAAATTGGAAAACTTAGAATAAATGAATAAACTCCTAGAAAGTTACAACCTACCAAGAATGAATCAGGAAGATATAGAAAGCCTGTACAGAACCATAACAAATAAGGCAATTGAATCACACACACACACACACACAGAAAGGGACACAGGGAAATGGGGCTAATGGATATGTTTATTACCTTGATTGTTTTGATGGTAAAATGAGTATATACATATGTTGAAACACAGCAAATTGCTTATATTAATTATGTGCAGTTTTTTGTATACCAATTATACCTCAATAAAGCTGCGGGCAAAAAGACATAGTAACAACAACTGAGACTTTCTCAAGAGGTAACAAGAAGTGTTGAAAGAGAAATAAGAAGTAAATGCCCCCAGGTGGAAGACTCACTTCTCTCCCCACTCGCACAGTGGAGCAGTGCCTTGCCCCAGAGGCCATTGAAGAGGCTGAAGGCTTACTTGCATCAAAGTGGGCTTCTGGAGCTGAACCTGGGGCCCCAATCTGACTCTGCCAAGATGGTGGAGAAGTTGGAGGACATGGAGTTCATCTCTCCTCACAAATACATCAAGAATACATCTAAAAAGGGAACAGTTCTCACGGAGCACCACATGAACACTGGCAGAGGACCTCAGACACCTAAAAGGACAAGAAAGATCCCCATGTAACTGGATAGGATGAAATAAGAGAAAAGGAAGAGGAGAGGAAGTGGAAAGGGACCTGCAGCCCTGGGCAGGGAGCTGAAGGAGAGGAGAGGTTCCTGCATCCAGGGAAGCCCCCTCACTGGTGGGGAGATCAGTTGGAACAGATGGGAAGCTTCAGGGACTACCGGAGGAAAGTGCAGCAACCAGTCTGTGACAAACAGGACACAGTGAGACCTACACAGATAGTCTGTGCCACAGCCCTGCATGCCCCAGGCTGAGACGTGCATCCACCAGTGCAGAAGGGGGCTGGGTACTGGAACTTGGGATTTGGAGAGCAAACCTGGGGAGAAGAATGGTGTTGGCCGCAACGAGACAGCCTGAGGGGATGGGAGTGAGGAAATCCACAACTGGGAATGCTTGTAGAAGAAACCCAGACTGCAATATAAGTGAAGTGCCATTGTTGAATGACACAAAAGGGGTGGGGCTACCATTGCATCCTCTCTCCCCACATGCCGGCCCCTGCCTCTCCAGGCACTAGGAAGGACTCCTGCCAGAGTTGACTCTCTTGCACTGTTGGCCACCATACCCTAGCATACCCACCCCAGCGTACTCTGTTCCCACCAGGGCCAGCTCTCTCATACCTGAGGCCACCAGCTGGCTCTCTCACTCCCATGGCTGCCGGCTCCCCTGCATGACCCATTCCCATATGGGCTCCCACAACCCCATCTGCTGCCTCCTCTGTGCCCTCTCTTCACTGGGTGGACTCATGTGCTCTGGAAAGCCTCAAGAGCAGACGCCTGTGAGTGACCCACACAGATAGGTGGCGCTGAAACCATGGCTAAGCCCCAGAGGCCATGCAATTAAGGAAGAAAAGCTGAAATCTCTCCTGGCAGCTGTGCAAACTGTGAATTGACACCCCCGCAACTGGCTTTGTAAACTCAGTGCCTACAGAACATCTGAATGGACAACAAGTGCTCCCACAGAAAAGACGGGTCTAGCTTTAGCAGCTGTAGACTTTGTGGGAACATACATGCCAGGGTTGTACCAGGCTAGAGTCTGAGCTGACCACAGGGTGTCCAGACCCATGATTACTGCAATCCTGGGACCTGACTTCAGTGGACCTACACTGATGGCCTGGTGAAAACATATGAAAGACACCAGGGCCAATTGTAGGCATACCCACAGTTAAGGAAAGGCCAAGAGCAGTGCCAACAACAGTGTAATCTGAGAACTTGCACAAAGGGTGAAAAGTAACATGACAGAGCACACCCACAGGTGAACAACTCCAGAGGAATATTCAGTGGCTTTCCTCCCAGTGGGAGTGATCCAATCCTGCCTACCTCACACTGCAGATCAGAAACACAGCTAAGAAACAGATCTTGGGGCCTCTACTCCAACAAATGTGGAGCAAACCCCACCTCTAACACGGCAGTGACAACCACAGAGCAAAAGGGAGGCCCTGCTCAATATCCAGTGCAGGCTCTGGTCACCACAATATCAGTCACATCTCCTATCAAGGGGATAATGGCCAGCATACACTGAGGGAAAAGGTGGCAGTCATCTATACTAAAAACCATGCTTGCACCAAAAAATATTTAACCTGCACAGGCTACACAGGGATGTTCCCACATAAAAATAACCCTCCCAAGACAGTCTGAGGGTCTTGAATCGAGAGGAAGAACCCCCAGAGCATTCAGACTTGAAAGCCAGTGGGGCTTGAGTGCAAGAGCTCTACAGGGCTGGGGGAAACAGAGACTCCAATCTTGAGGGTGTACAAAAGTCTCACGTGCACTGGGACCCAGCACAAAGTACCTCCATAGGAACCTGGGCTACCCCTCCTTAGGGGTCTTGGAGGGTATCCTGGGGTGCAAAGTGTTGACTATAGTTCACTATGAGGGCAAGGACACTGGTAGCAGAAGCCCCAGGGAATATTGATCAGAGTGAGCTCTCCAGGAGGCCAAAATTTCAGCACCAAGACACAACCCCTCCCAACAACCTGCAAGCTCCAGTGCTGGAAAGCCTCAGGCCAAACAACCAACAAAATAGGAAGCCAGCCTCATCCAATAGAAGACAGGCTACCTAAAGTTGTACTGAGCTCACAGCCACCTCAAAACACACCCTTTGACATGGCCCCAGCTCCACCCACCAGAGGGCAGACACCAGTCCATCCCACCAAGAAGCCTGCAAAAGTCCCTGGACCAACCTCACCCACCAAGGGGCAGACACCAGAAGCAAGAGGAACTATTATCCTGCAGCCTGTGGAAAGGAGACCACAAACGCAGTAAGTTAGATGAAATGAGATGACAGAGAAATTGGTACAAATGAAGGAAAAAGGTAGAAACCCACAAGAACAACTAAATGAAGAGGAGATAGGCAATCTACCTGAAAAAGAATTAATAGTAATGATAGTAAAGATAATGCAAGATCTCAGAAAAAGAATGGAGTCACAGATCGAGATAATGCAAGAAATGTTTAAGAAGGAGTGTGATTTAAAGGACAAACAGAGATGAACAATACAGTAACTGAAATACACTAGGAAGAATCAGTATAAGAATAAATGTAGGAGAACAATGAATAAGTGAGCTGGAAGACAAAGTGATGGAAATCACTGCCACAGAACGGAATAAAGAAAAAAGAATGTATAAACAACAAGGTCCTAATGTATAGCACAGGGAACTATATTCAATATCCTGTGATAAACCATAATAGAAAAGAATATAAAAAAAGAATGTATATATGTGTATAACTGAGTCACTTTGCTGTACAGCAGAGATTGGCACAACATTGTAAATCAAATACACTTCAATCTAAAAAAAATTTTTTTTAAGAAAAAAAGAATGAAATGAGGACAGTGTCAGACACTTCTGGGACAATATTAAACATGCCAACATTCACATTATAGGGGTTCCAGAAGGAGAGAAGAAAGAGAAAGGGCCCAAGAATATATTTGAAGATAATATGACCGAAAAATTCCCTAACATGAGAAACACTTACTCAAGTCCAGGAAGCATAGAGAGTCCCAGAGAGGATGAACCCAAGGAAGAACATGCTGAGACACATATTAATCAAACTAACAAAAATTAAAGGCAAAGAAAAAATATTAAAAACAACAAGGGAAAAGCAACAAATAACATACAAGGGAATCCCCATGAGGTTATCAACAGGTTTTTCAGCAGAAATTCTGCAGGCCAGAAAGGAGTGGCACAATATACTTCAAGTGATGAAAAGGAAAAACCTACAACCAAGAATGTTCTACCCAAAAAGTCTCTCATTTAGATTTTTAAAACATATTTATTGGAGTATAATTTCTTTACAATGGTGTGTTAGTTTCTGCTTTATAACAAAGTGAATCAGTTATACATATACATATGTTCCCATATCTCTTCCCTCTTGCATCTCTCTCCCTCCCGCCCTCCCTATCCCACCCCTCCAGGTGGCCACAAACCACCGAGCTGATTTGATGGAGAAATCAAAAGCTTTACAGACAAGCAAAAGCTAAGAGAATTCAGAACCACCAAACCAGCTTTACAACAAATGCTAAATGAACTTCTCTAGGTGGGAAAGACACCAGCATCTTAAAACAAGCTTGTACCTATACAGATTGCTATATCCAAACTTCATGGGAACAGTAAACTAAAAAACTACAAGAGATACACACACAAAAAAGAGAAAGCATCCCAAACACAACACTAAAGATGGTCATAAAACCACAAGAGAAGAGAACAAAAGAGGAAGATAAGAAAAAAGACCTACGAAAACAAATCTGAAACAAGTAAGAAAATGGCAATAGGAACATACATATCAATAAATACCTTAAATGTAAATGGATTAAATGCTCTAACCAAAAGACATAGATTGGATGAATAGATATACAAACAAGACCCATATTATGCTGTCTACAAGAGACCCACTTCAGACCTAGGGACACATAAAGACTGAAAGTGAGAGGATGGAAAAAGATTTTCCATGAAAATAGAAATCAAAGCTGGAGTAGCAATACTCATATCAGACAAAATAAACTCTAAAATACTGTTACAAGAGACAAGGAAGGACACTACATAATGATCAAGGGATCAATCCAAGAAGAAGATAGAGCAATTGTAAATATATATATGCACCCAACATAGGAGCACCTCAATATATAGGGCAAATGCTAACATCCATAAAAGGGGAAATCAACAGTAACGCAATAATAGTGGGGGACTTTAACACCCCACTTACACCAATGGACAGATGGACAGATTATCCAGACAGGAAATTAATAAGGAAACCCAAGCCTTAAATGACACATTAGACCAGATAGACTTAATTGATATCTATGTGACATTCCATCCTAAAGCAGCAGAATATACATTCTTCTCAAGTGCACATGGAACATTCTCCAAGAAAGATCACATCTTGGGCCACAAATCAAGCCTTGGTAAATTTAAGAATTCAGAATCATAAAGCATTTTTCTGACCACAACACTATGAGAGTAGAAATCACCTACAGGGAAAAAAGGTAAAAAAACACAAACACATGGAGGCTAAACAATATGTTACTAAACAACCAATGGATTACTAAAGAAATCAAAGAGGAAATCAAAAAATACCTAGGGAAAATTGACAATGAAAACATGATGATACAAAATGTATGGGACTTGGAAAAAGCAGTTCTTGGAAGTTTATAGCAATACAATCTTACCTCAGGAAACAAGAAAAATCTCAAATTAACAACCTATCCTTACACATAAAGCAACAAGAGAAAGAAGAACAAACAAAACCTAAAGTTAGTAGAAGAAAAGAAATTATAAAGAACAGAAATAAATAGAGATGGAGAAAACAATACAAAGATAAATGAAACTAAAAGCTGGTTCTTTGAGAAGATAAACAAAATTGATAAAACTTTAGCCAGACACATCAAGAAAAAGGGAGAGGACTCAAATCAATAAAATTAGAAATGAAAAAGGAGAAGTTGCAATGGACACCACAGAAATACAAAGGATCATAAGAAACTACTACAAGCAGCTCTATGACAATAAAATGGTCAACCTAGGAGAAATGGACGAATTCTTAGAAATGCACAACCTACCAAGACTGAATCAGGAAGAAATAGAAAATATAAACACACAAATCACAAATATGGAAATTGAAATTGTGCTTTAAAAACTTCCAATAAGCAAAAGTCTAGGACCAGATGGCTTCACAGGTGAATTCTGTCACACATTTAGAAAAGAGTTAACACCTATCCTTCTGAAACAATTCTAAAAAATTGCAGAGGAAGGAACACTCACAAGCTCATTATACACGGCCACCATCAACCTGACACAAAACCAAAGGTATCAAAAAAAGAATATTACAGGCTCAAATATCACTGATGAACATAGACACAGAAACCCTCAACAAAATACTAGCAAGCCAAATCAAACAACACATTAAAGGAGTCATGCACTATGATCAGGTGGAATTTATCCAGAGATGCAAAGATTCTTCAATAAACACAAATAATGTGATACACCACATTAACAAACTGAAGAATAAAATTCATATGATCATCTCAGGAGATGCAGAAAAAGCTTTCAACAAAATTTAACACCCATTTATGATGAAAACACTCTAGAAAGTGGGCATAGAGGGAACCTAACTCAAGATAATTAAGTCCATATATGACAAACCCACAGCAAACATTATTCTCAATGGTAAAAAACTGAAAGCATTTCCTCTAAGATAAGGAACAAGATAAGGATGTCCATCTTGCCACTTTTATTCAACCTAGTTTAGGAGGCCCTAGCCAAGGCAACCAGAAAAGAAAAAGAAATACAAGAAATCCAAATTGGAAAAGAAGAAATAAAACCATCACTGTTTTCAGATGACATGATACTATACATAGAAAATCCTAAAGATGCTACCAGAACATTACTAGAGCTTATCAATGAGTGTGGTAAAGTTACAGGATACAAAATTAATACACAGAAATCTCTTGCATTCCTATACACTAACAATGAATTATTAGAGAAATTAAGGAAACAATCCCATTTATCATCCCATCAAAAAGAATAAAATACCTGGGAATAAACCTAAGGAGGAAAAAGACCTGTACTCAGAAAACTATAAGATACTGATGAAAGAAATCAAAGATCACACAAACAGATGGAGAGATATACCATGTTCTTGGATTGGAAGAATCAATATTGTCAACATAACTATACTACCCAAGGCAGTCTACAGATTCATTGCAATCCCTACCAAATTACCAATAGCATTTTTCACAGAATTAGACAAAAAAATTTACAATTTGTATGGAGACACAAAAGACCCTAAATTGCCAAAGCAATCTTGAGAAAGAAAAACGGAGCTGGAAGAATCAGGCTCCCTGACTTCAGACTATACTACAAAGCTACATTAATCAAAACAGTGTGGTTCTGCCACAAAACAGAAATACAGATCAATGGAACAGGATAGAAAGTCCAGAGATAAACCCACATACCTATGGTCACCTAATCTGTGACAAAGGAGGCAAGAATATACAATGGAGAAAGACAGTCTCTTCAGTAAGTGGTGCTGGAAAAACTGGACAGCTACATGTAAACCAATGAAATTAGAATATTCTCTAACACCATACAGAAAAAGAAACTCAAGATGGATTAAAGACCTAAATGTAAGACCAGATACTATAATTCTTAGAGGAAAACATATGTAGAACACACTTTGAAATAAATCGCAGCAAGATCTTTTTGACCCACCTCCTAGGGTAATGAAAAGAAAAACAAAAATAAACAAATGGGACCTAATTAAACTTAAAAGCTTTTGCACAGCAATGGAAACCATAACCAAAATGAAAAGACAACCCACAGATAGGGAGAAAATATCTTATGGAAAAACCCAAATGAACTTTTTGGCCAGCACAACATTTGCAAATGAAGTGACTGACCAGGGATTAATCACCAAAATATATAAATAGCTCATGCAGCTCAATATCAGAAAACAAACAACCCAATCAAAAAATGGGCACAAGATCTAATAAGACATTTCTGTAAAGAAGACATACAGATGGCCAAAAGGCACATGAAAAAATGCTCAACATCACTAATTACTAGAGAAATGCAAATCAGACTACAATGAGGTATCACCTGACACCATTCAGAATGGCCGTCATCCAAAAAAATCTACAAACAATAAATTCTGGAGAAGGTGTGGAGAAATGGGAACCCTCCTACATTGTTGATGAGAATGTAAATTTGTACAGCCACTATGGAGAACACTATAGAGATTCCTTAAAAAACTAAAAATAGAGTTACCATATGATCCAGCAATCCCACTCCTGGGCATATATCCCAAGAAAACCGTAATTCAAAAAGATACATGCAACCCAATGATTATTGCAGCACTATTTACAATAACCAGGACATGGAAGCAACCTAAATGTCCATTGATGGAAGAATGGAGAAAGAAGATGTGGAACATATATACAATGGAATATTACTCAGCCGTAAAAAAGAATGAAATAATATTATTGGCAGCAACATGGATGGACCTAGAGATTGTCATTCTGAGTGAAGTAAGTCAAGCAGAGAAAAACAAATATATGATATTTCTTATATGTTGCATCTAAAAAAAATAGTACAAATGGACTTATTTACAAAGCAGAAATAGAGTCACAGACGTAGAAAATAAACTTACAGTTACCAAGGGGGAAAGGTGAGGGAGAGAAAAAATTGTGAGATTGGGGTTGACACATACACACTACTATATATAAAATATATAACTAATAAGAAGCTACTGTAGGGACTTCCCTGGTGGCACAGTGGTTAAGAATCCACCTGCCAGTGCAGGGGACACGGGTTCGAGCCCTGGTCCAGGAAGATCCCACATGCCATGGAACAGCTAAGCCCATGCACCACAGCTACTGAGCCTGCGCTCTAGAGCCTGCAAGCCACAGCTACTGAGCCTGAGTGCCACAACTACTGAAGCCCACACGCCTAGAGCCCATGCTCTGCAACAAGAGAAGCCACCCAATGAGAAGGCTGCACACCGCAATGAAGAGTAGCCCCTGCTCACCACAACTAGAGAAAAGCCCAAGCACAGAAACAAAGACCCAAGGCAGCCAAAAATAAAAATTAATTAATTAATTTAAAAAAAAGAGAATCTACTGTATAGCACAGGGAACTCAACACAATAGTGTGTAATGGCCTACATGGGAAAAGAATCTAAAAAAGAATGGATATATATATATATATATATATATATATATATATATATGTATAATTGATTCACTTTGCTGTACAGCAGAAACTAACACAGCATTGTAATTCAAATCTACTCCTATAAAAATTAATTTTAAAAAAGTAAACATCCCCCCCCCAGAAAAAGGATCAGTTAAGCCACTTGAAGTGATATTCATAAGATTGCATAATGCTCAACTTTCCATCTTCTCACCACTTTCAACACATCATTTGGTATGAAAAGCATAAAAGCCATAGAGTTGTACTCATAGAAGTTTTTCTCACTATTTATAACCTCCTGTTAATCACATGAAATATAATCCATATGTTTTTGAAGCATAGTCAGTAAAAAATGCTTTTTAAAAATAATGGGTATTTAAAAATTAAAAAATGAATTCCTGAGGGAGATTATCTTACATCTTTTCTTAAGAAAAAATATTTAAGCATAAAATAGGAGAGTAGGTTCATACCTGCTTTGGATTTTTTCATTGCTGTGTTACCATCAAATTAATACAAATTCCTTAGTGTCGAAGATCAATTGTTCAACATTGTGAGAGCATTTTTGACTATATGTTGTAGAACAAGTTCAATGCTATTTTTAACTGACTCCTCAGTGTATGAACATATCACTTGCTGTATTATCTTCATCAATCTATAAAATTACCAATCATTTTATTAACAGCATGAGCAATTATTAGTTTCTCTTGTCTATGGCAAAGTTGTAAATATTTTCTTGTTCATATAGTTATAAATTCTGCTTTACAAGAAATAAGTTTTTCCCTGTCATATTATGCTATTGGTTTTTCCCCAAACTGTTAAAAATTTATTATTTAGAGTCCATCAGGTACTGAAAAATTTTCATTGGTAATCAAAAGAAGTTTCTTGAAATCAATTTTTCTGTGATTTACTTGATGATTTTTTATGAAAGTAGACCAAAGTCTTCTTGTTAACTATCTCCTACAAGCACCACAGTGCTTGCTCATTACTAGATATGACCGGCATACTAGTTATGTACTAAAAATCATAAAACTCATTCTATTGAGAATATAATCTAGATACCCATAATGGTAGAACACAATGGAAAAAAAAGAGATAAAATATAGTCATAAAATTCTCCTCCAAATGTCTGAGTATTATTTGGTGAGAATTCAGTACTAGAATATGTTCTTATTACATACCTAATATTTGTCTTTGTTTGCTATAATTCTCCTTCCCATCTTTCACCAATTTAACACGTATTAAGAATTGGAACTATAGCTATGTCAAAAAATGTTTCTTCTGTTGCATTTTTTTTATTAAGGTGAAACTCACATGACATAAAACCAACCATTTTTAAGTTTACAGTTCAGTGACATTCAGCATATTCACAATGTTGGGCAATCATCACTGCTATATAGTTCCAAAACAAAAATCATAATCACTTATATAATCTACCATATATAAAATCTACCAGTATATAACTGTATAAATATTTACTACCATACATGAAATTTCTTTATTAACAATACAAAGTTGCATTATCTTGATTTTAAAGATGAGAAAATAAAGTTCAGATAGCTTATGTAATGTTATACTGAAGATCATACACATAATATGTTGCTTAGCCATTATGTCTATTTCCAAAAGCTGTAGCCATTCCTCTGTGCTAACATACCATCCAGCTCACCTTTTATTAGTGAATGAATTTCTAAGACAGCCAGGCATTTCTTTGTGCCAGCATGCAGTAATGTTGCTGTTATTCTAGTGTGCTATTTCAGAAAAAAATGCATATTTGAGAGTTTTCATATATAGGCTCTTAAGATATGTTTAAATATTTTCTTGAGATTAAAATGTTTGTTGGCTATTCCAAGTTATATTTAGCAACTATCATGTCGAGAGGAAATGTTTTACTTTGTGGCATTCTTTACCTTTTCTTTGCCTTTCAGATATGCTTCTTCTGTAAAGGATGGCTCCCAGTATTTTGTGCTACTGATTGTGACAGACGGCGTTATCTCAGATATGGCTCAAACTAAGGAGTCCATAGTTAATGTAAGTAGGAGTCATTCAGTCTTGGGCTGGCTAACTGAATGCATGGTGCTACTTAGGTTGACTAACTAGAGTCTAGTTAGTTGACTTAAGAGTGAAACAAAATGCCCATGCCTTTGCAGCCAATTGCATTATCCAGAAAACTCACACACATTTGTAGCATTCATCCATAAGGACCAAACTAAGAGGTGTGAATAATTGGGTTGTAACAAAATTATTTCCAAAAAATTAAAATAAAATAAATAATAGCATCACCTTCATGTGCATGACTGTGTTTATCTTGATTAGTTTGATGTGCTTGTATATAGTTTGTACAATTTGTACAGAATATTTCTTTAACATTTACATTTACAGTAATAGTTACAGGAGAACTGTGCTAATTTCTATATTTATAGAACTGGATGAGGACTAGCATTGATTCAAAATCCATTTTTCTCATTATTCCTAATTATGTGTTATATTTATGATCCATTTTCTTCTTTATTAGACTATAATTTATAACATCTATATTTACTAGACTGCAACCTCTAAAATTATATCTGTTTTTACTTACCTTTCTATACTCAGGTTTAGCAATGTTTGACACAAAATAGACATTTGTAAAAATGGGCTGTGTGAAAGAATTGTTTATCATACTTCATAATTATTAATAGCATAGGGAAAATGTAATTAGCTTTTTGTGTGATAAAAAAATAGTTACATGTGGGAAAAAAATCAAATGTTTATAGACATACACTTAGGAAAACCAAACACAAAAAGGAAGAGAGGTAGAATCTTGCACATTTACTTGTTTGTTTATTTGGTTTTGACTAGACACACTGGGTTGGATTTGTCCTGATTTCCTTTATGTTCTGATCAGTGGCCTTAGCATGCTCTTTAAAATATGGACTTAGTAATTTAGGTTTAAACTAACAGGACATGCACTGAGGAAGAGTTATTCATAATTTAGTGACCTTCACAGCTGAAGATGTGGTTGCTTTCCTGTTCTACCTTCCTGTTGGTGGATCTTATATTCTTACCATAAAATTATTTTATCATACTAATAATAACTTTCTATAATTATCATTTGTATGCATTCATTTACTATAAAAATTGCTTTTCCTAACCATAGCTATAAATGAAATAGAGTACTACTTTTTCACAAATATGGTACCTTTTTTTCCCTTTTAACAACTGAAACATTTTTGAGTGGAGAGAGAACATGGAAAAAGAGACCAAAGGTACCCAGAAGCAGCTTAGGAATATTTTGTCTGAGAATAGCAAGTGAAAGCAGTTGCTCAGACTGGTCATTCCTGAAGAACATCCCACTGAATTAGCGTATGTACAGAGTTCAGAAAGGATAAGAGTGGAATCAAGTATATTATTCTGTGTTAATTTAAATATGTTCAAAATTATTTTAATGAACATCTGTGAAAAATATCAAAGCTCAGGATATTTTTTTCTTCTTAATTCTTAGTTGTTTTCTCAATTCAGTTTCTTAATTGTGAACTAACTGTGTGTTCTCTTTGAAGGCTTCAAAACTTCCAATGTCAATAATTATAGTAGGTGTTGGGCCAGCAGAATTTGATGGTGAGTAATAAAATTTCAATAGTATTCCTTAGGAGTTTATTTAATCTGACTCATTATGCACCTAGGTTTCTATCACTCTTTTTTTGCATATAAGGATGTGAGTGTGCATATGGATTTGTATACAGTGTCTATGTACATATAGACATAAATATAGATATTACATGATGGAGTCCAATAAAGGTGAGTAAATTAAAAGGATGTCTTCTGAGTAGGACATTATCTCTGTAGTATAGGATAATTCAACATGTAGCTTTCTGTTTTATTAGAGATGGTGTGTACCTCAAAATATTTCTTAAGACCAAGTGATAAATTGAATTTTTGTTCCCAAGGCAAAATACACTCTGGATTCCCTAAAAACTTTTAAGGATGAGCACTAAATTAATAAACCACTAGGTTGTAAAATAGAAATATTAACACAAGCATAATAATGGATTTTCAGACCTTGGCTAGTTGATAGACATTATCTTTATAAATATTTAAGTTCTGTCATATGAAAGAGCAAAGTAAAATGAAAATGGAATTGACCATCTGAAATTTAATGAGACTTTATACAATTATGCTAAATTCACTTACTGGGTACTTTTCTGTTTGGGCTCAAGCCATCTTCAAATGCCAGTTAGTGTGACGGGTGTTTGTGTGACTACTGATCTGGGTAAACTTCTCTAAGGATAGCCTATTCCTCGTCACCTGATGAATTCCTTTAAGAGAACTCTATACTAGACATCAACTGCATAACCACAGAACATTCACCTTGCTCAGGTGTTTTTACATTAATGATGACAGTATTTAGCTTGGAACTTTAGAAATGAGAATAATTTTAGAATATTTGGAACAACTTTTGGTATGCTACAGGTTAATTTAGGCACATAGGTGGTTAATTTTTGTATGATCATCACTAGGATGATTCTTGTTTAACCACCAGTGCCTCCTCCATAAGGATAGTATAGATCTCTCAGTCTCAGGTAAAACAACACAAGCAGTTATATTGCTGATCCTGAAAATTCTTTCCTTTGATTCCATGCTTGGCTGGTCACACTTTATATCATTATAATCTTCCAGTTTCTGAAGCAGAAGTCATTTTAGCTCCTGCTAATATTTTCTGTGTCTCTGAATATTTACATCTGTTTACATTGTCCATCAGGCATGAATCTGAGATACCACTATGGAGTCAGGAAAGCTAAGACACATCTTTCTTGTTAACACTTTGTGTACTTGGTCATCTGCATTGAGCAGTGACAGACTGTGGTTCACAAACTTCACTGATTGCTAGGTTAAAATAACTCATGATTTCTTCTTCAGTTACTATTGCTTTTGCCTCTCAAGTATGCACTTCTCGTTGGGTACATTCCAGGTCTCCCAGACTCCTATGGAAGGCCGTTGTTAGGTGTAAGCCCTGTCACTTGTTCCCCAACAGCTCCCACGCATAATGTGTAAATAGAGAGCCACTGACTCTTCCTATGTATATTTCTGGTCATAAATTCCTATTCAAAGCAGTAGGCACAGCTATTTGGGTACTACCTTCTTACAACTGCCACACTTATTTATTTTCCTCAATTTTTTTGTTCCCAGTGAATTATTTATCAAAACCTTGAGGTATGAAAATTCATCATTTCCCTCTCTGACTTCTTGAATTAAAGAAAAAAAAAATGCAGGAGTCACTCAGAGATCAGAATATGTTTTATTAATAGTAGTGTAGAATTGGAGAATTTGGGTTGCCCTGTGCACAGAATCAGACTTCTTGCTACTTTTTTCCCCAAAGATTAAATGACCTCACCTTTATCTCCAGGCCTTCTCTGTACAGGGGCAGATCCTTGCCTATTAAGCATGCCACAGGGAGAAATTGTCTTCAACTTGAGGATAGGCTGCTCCAAAGAGAGAGATTCAAGATCGTTCCATCTCCCAATCTTAGTTATCTTGTGAATCACTCCTCTTTTCATGAGGAAAAGTGAGCAAAGATTATAGACAAAGAGGGAAGTTGCCATCCCATAGAATTCCCTCCTGGGAATTAAAGTGAAACTTTCCTCTGGCAAACCTGTGAACAGGGAATTAAGGTCCTGAAACACCTGATTTCTGCTTTCACCCTGCTGGAAGAAAATTTCTGACTTATATTCAAGTTGCTGCTATCCTATCAGAAGAGCGTTTTTCTAGGCACTTCCAAATCTATGGTAAGTAAGTTTAAATAGCACGCATAAATTGACATAAAGACTGAAATAAAACTTGCAGATTTTATCAGTTAACCACATAAATCCAACATCTACACGTAACTTAACCAGGAGGTTTGCACAGGCAAGAAATGCAGCATTTTGCCATTCATTATTTGAAGGTAGAGGAAATATAAATAAACTACTAGATTCATGAGTATTTAAATGTCTTGTTTCTTTATTTCAATGAGAACAATTTAAAACTTTCTGTATAATTTCTCAAAGCAGGATTTCTTTATCCTTAAAAGGCAAAAAGTCAAATTAAAGTAGCATCTGGTTAACTGCTTTGATACAAGTTAGGAAAGGGAGAGAACTATAAGGGATTCTAACATGATTTTGTCTCCCAAGGCTAGAAAGAAATACAGGTCTGTATCTTATACATCTTTTTTCCAGAGACGGGTACTGATGGGGAACCTCTGCTTACAATTTCAGGCTCCTTGAGGACTAGATGATCTGAAAAACTGAAGGGTGAACATTTCCCTTCCACCACTTATATGCCATTTCTTTTTTCCTTGTTCTCAAAAGTGTAGCCTCCAATTCTGCTACCCATAGCCTTTTAACTCAAAGGACATAGTGAAAAGTGGGAGATATTTTATAGGATCTCATTCTATTACACTATTGCCTGAATAACTGTCACTTTCTTTAATTGAAGTAGAACACTTACAAAGGCCAGTGGAGATTGTAGAGGATTGTAGAAGGTGAGGCTCAGATTATCATCTAATTTTTGTTTCCCATTTTAGAGTGAGTATAGGGTAATTGTTAGGAGTTATTAGCAAACTAGATAATAAAGGAGAAGATTCTCCAATTGCTGGCATGTCACAATCAGTGTACATTTATGTCTCAAAGTAATATGAAAACTTTGAAAACAAACTTAGACCAAAAAAGGAATTAACTATTGAAAATATCTGAGTATAAAGAATTTTCCTATTTAAATCCCTAATAAGTAGGAGAGAAAAAAATAGTTCTTTTATATTTTGAATAAGTTAATTACCTTATTATTGGTAATTTACATTACTAAATTATGACATATATATCTAAGGAGATTATTGGATGATGGCTCACTAACAGTTAGGTGTACTGGCAATGTTTCAGCCCAGACATTGATTCCTGAACATGTGTAGAAAAGTAAAACTCAAAACCTGTTTTTTAAAAAAAACAAGCTTATAGATATAGAAAACAGATTGGTGGTTGCCAAAGGCTTGCCAGCATTGGAGGTGGGTGAAGTGGGTGAAGGAAGTCAAAAGGTAAAAACTTCCAGTTTTAAAATAAGTATATCGCACGAATGTAATGTACAGTGTGGTTAGTATAGTTAATACTGTATTGCATATATGAAGGTTGCTAAGAGAATAGATATTAAAAGTTCTCATGAGAAGAAAAAAATTTTTAATTATGTATGGTCAACTAGACTTATTGTGGTGATCATTTCACAATATATACAAGTAGCGAATCATTATGTTATATAGCTAAAAATAATATAATGTTATTTGTCAATTATACCTCAATCAAAAAAATATAAAATAGGAAAAAAGAGTAAAATGTCTTTAACCCAAATGCATTATCCAAGCACTGAGGAAAATAGTGAAAAGGTTAGGATTGTATTCTAATATATTTTAGAAGGCGACAAAGCAAACATAATTGCAAGTGGTTCTCTGGAGTCTGGTGAATATCATGTGCATACAAAATGGATTATTAGTACGAGAATATACTTTAAGTACAAATTAGCATTCCTCGTGTAATTAGTTATTTAGAGAATTCTCACTGAAACATTAAACTCTGGAAAATGTTCTTAATTGCAGCGTAACATTATTGTATACCAGCTGTCCCGTTATATCACAGCATTCCCAAATACCAGTTGACCTATGTAATGTTGAAATTATTTTTAATCAACAAAAAAATCATACTTCAGAAATTTCATGCTTTATCCAATCACTGTAAGAGCAGAGAAAATGCCTTTTTGTTTTTAAATCTATTCATAAAAAGATTACAGACAATATGATTATATAGCTTTGTGTAGTTTCAAAGAGAATAAAGTTCAAATTGTTATTGGAAGTTCTGTAATGATTAGAGCCTAGTTTCTTAAATTAGAAAGAAAAAATTAAAATTGAATGAATTAGCATCACTTGCTGAATCAGTCATGTAAGCATGTAATCCAGAGTTAAGGATCTATAGAATGGGGAGATGTACCTAAAGACTTCTACACTGCACAGGCTCTCCTCATCTTTCAAAGGGTCACATGAGGTCTTAGCTTGCTTTCTCCGCTTGTAAAATTTGCACTCAGTTAAGTTTTGTGGAAGAAATCACCGAGGAGATGAAAGGATCAACAAGCTTCCTGCCTTTGGCATAGGACATATTGCTACTTCATACATCTTGATTTCATTATTGCCTACATTTGTTATAGTATTTAGCTAAAATGCACTGAATAAATGATCCTATTTTATTTTCAAGCAATGGTTGAATTGGATGGAGATGATGTAAGAGTTTCCTCCAGAGGAAAATATGCTGAAAGGGACATTGTGCAGGTAAGAAATTTAATGAAAATTATTTATTTTGTTCATTGTGAAGAGCCCGTGTCAGCTCTGATTTGTAAATGAAGAGTTTAAATTGAAATCAAGCGTCTCAGGTTCTGTTTAATTTAGGCAGTTGATTCTCTATAAAATGCATGTTAAGTAATGTCTTAGAATAAGCACCAAATTACTTTCACCCATACTTCATGTTCACCATATATAAAATAGAATTGTTAATAAGTGTCTTTTCCTACTTTATTATTACCATAAAATATCATTGAGATCTTTAGTAAAATTAAAAGCTAGAAATATAACAGGCTTTTAATGATTATTTATTACTTAGACCTCAATAAAGATTAAATGTATTTTAAGGCAGCTGATACATATTCAGTGTAAGTAAACTTAGTAGAAACAAACCAAAAATGTAGATTTTGTTCTATTTCTCCCATAGGTTATGGTTAGAAAAGTGGAAAAATAGATCTTATAATTATATATAAATATAAAAATTATATAAAATATATAAATAATAATATTAATATAATACATGGTAACATAATAATATGTATAATACTATAATAAAATCTAATAATAGATTATATATCTCTATATATAGATATATAGACATATATATGATTCATAATTCTATTAGAATCAAGAAAAATACTTAACTAAAGCCTACTATTCTGGGAGTGAATAGAAAGAAAAAAGGCAGTTAAAATTTATAATTGAAACAAAGGAATTAAATCAACTAAATTTCTGCATACTTTAGAGTCTTCATATCTTTTAGGAAGTCAGAAGCAGAAAAAGACTGTGAAGGGAAGACTAAATGGAAAGGAAAGTTCTCAGTACAATTTGAGCACTTAAAGGAGCAAACAATATTATCTCCTAAATAATAACCTATATATTCACCCATAATACAGTCATTAAGATAATCTAATTTGGAATCCAAGAGAATTTGGTTCAAATCCTGGATTGTCCACTGTGATAAGGATAAGCTTTCTAAACTTCAGTGTTCTGGCATTGTTTAAAGATTTTATCAGATAGTATATATAAAATACATTACATTACTGAAATAGAACTCGGTAAAATACAACAAAAATAATTTTAAAAATTAGAGAGGGAGAATAATGTAAAATAATCTGTAAATATATTATAAAGATTAATCTTGACAAAGATAAAAAAGCATTCTTCTTCATCAGTCAGCAAAATTAAGTTTTAAAATAGAAACATCTGTATAACAGTTTTTTAAGAAGATAATTAAATATGATTTAAACCTAATGTTTAAATATTAACATTAAAATGTTAACATTTTAACCTAATGTTCTTGGTAGTGTAAAAAGCACGCACACATGAATAATTCATTTAAAAGCAGCTGAGAAAGGGAACATGGTGATGTGGTCATCTATTTAAGAATCCCACGATGTTTTGTTGTTTTTAAGTAGACCCGCGATTATTCACCTTATGCTGATTAGCATAATTATAAGTCCAAGTAATTACACTTTTCCTAAAAATCTCTCCATAATGTCTAGTTCACAGTAACCAAAAAATCAAATTACTGCATGGAAGTATGAATTTGAAGTCCTTTAAAATGTATTATGTTGCTGTTGTAATGCATTTTTACAAAGTTAAAAGAGACAGCTTTATATCTCATAGTATCATTTAAATGCTGCTTAAGGGAAACTGGTATTACTCTCTCCCTTAGAAGATAGTTAAGGTTGCTCACATCATTAAGATTTACTTTAAGAGGATTAACATGTTACGTTAGTGACAACCAACAGTTGTTGGTTATTTTATTTATAAAACAAAAATTCCCTTGATCATGAAAGTATTTCATCTCTAATTGGATATGCTACATTGGACAGAACGGTGAGATAGGACTCAGATCTATGATCTTGAACAAGTCAGTAAATCTCCTTTGAGCCTTTCATTCGTTACCTCCAGACTCTCCATTCTTTTATCTTTGATCTTTCCATGATGTGGTGAGTCTCAGAGGAAGTAACAGACATGAAAATACTTTGTTACTTATCAGTATAAGATACATAAACACACACACACACACACACATATATATATATATATAATTATATATTTCCTCTCATTGAAAGTCAAAATCTTGAGACTAATCTATCACCATTAAGGGACACTGAGATCACCAAAGAGTTTGAAGACACCTGACGATATAGCTAAACACTCAAGGGATTCTACCATGTAAAGTTGAACTGAAAGAGTCATGAGATCTCACAGATACTGAACAGGAAACTAAAATCTTCCCAGAGAATTTAGTAGCCTCCTGAATGACAGTGACACCTTGACTTACATGTCTATATTTAGTTAAGGATATCTGATGCACCCTTTTCTAATTTCATGGAAAAGTTGCTAAATGGTATTTGGTCTAATAAAAATAATTCCCACTGGGCTTCTCTAGTGGCGCAGTGGTTGAGAGTCCGCCTGCCGATGCAGGGGACACGGGTTCGTGCCCCGGTCTGGGAAGATCCCACATGCCGCAGAGCGGCTAGGCCCGTGAGCCATGGCCGCTGAGCCTGCGCATCCGGAGCCTGTGTTCCACAACGGGAGAGGCCACAACAGTGAAAGGCCCACATACAGCAAAAAAAAAAAAAGAAAATTCCCAGGGTAAACATTTATATATCACATTGTGTTCAAGAATTAGCATTTTTTCTCTCACCTTGAATAAAATTTTAAAACCTTCCACCATTACAGGTTTCCTGGTCCTACCATTCACTAAAACATTTTTTAAATGAGTTATTTTTAAGAATAGAAATATTCTTGAATATTTATAATATTGGAGTTGCAAGGGCACACCAAGAATAATATTGTCAATCTTCCTACCACCAGGAAATATCTAAGCCATCATAATCAATGCTATGAACACTGCTGGCTAAAATAATATCAGAAAATAGGGTCTATTTAGGCTCTCTTACCTTTTTGTTTTGTAAGAAACTGAATGAGATATTGTACTAAATCACTTAGCAGAAGGCCTCTCACCTACCAGTTGCTCAATAAATGCATTAATATCAGTTTCAGTTATTATTATTAGTTAGTATTTTGGCATAGTCCAGTGGGAAGGCATTTTTATGTCACTGTTTCATAGTAACTGTACCTTGACATATGACACTGTAGTCAGTCTTATGTGTGATTATGTTCATTGCCTCAAGATTCACTCTCATATGACTATAATATAAACAGTATGCAGGAAGAAATTCTATGGTTGTTATTCTAAAACTTAAATGAGTTATTTTCTTAAATCAATATATGTAAAGGCTTTCCATTTGTTTGTTTGCTTGCTTGTGCTGTGGATTGGCCATTGTATATAATGCAATATCATTTCTTCTGGCTGCATTCAGCTGCTGTCCAGCCTATCACTCCCTTAAAAATTATATTTAAATCATATCTTTCATTAGAAGGAGAATAATTACCTTGAAGGCTTAGACTTGAAAATCACTAATGGAGCTCTGCAAAGTAGGAACAATCAAATAAAATTGAGCAGAACCACAACTAAAAGCTCATTTGCCCAAACTGATTCAAACTTTTTTCACAAATAGGCAGAGCTAGCTGTTAGAGCAACTACATAGAACATTTTCCTTGTACAGGATAGATGCTAAAAAAAAGATGTAGTGTGTCAAGGAAATGGTATATTTCAACTGAACAGAATGCATTTATTTGTATTCTTCATATGAATGGGATAAATGAGTGCAAAGTAAAAATTGATTTGTTCCTCTAACCTGAACAGTTTAAGGGTCCAAGTTAATTTGTGGTAATAGTCAGTGATCAACATACATTCACAAATGTGTGAGTGTTATTTTGAACAGGAGGTCCCCAGGTACAGTGATCAGAAATTAGTGATTAAAAGGGACAATAAACAGAGGGGTCTGAGAAGTTGAGTGGAAAATTGTTACTGTAGAAGGATATCAGCAATAGTCCAAAAAGAAAGAGAATATATTTTTGTCATCAAAAGTGTAAGGTTTAACATTAATAAGAGGTAAAGGAAACAGAGACACTTGTCATTTTCATCTCTCACTTAGGGAAGTGCCTCATGACTTGACTGAAGAGATGAATATTCCTTTGGAAAAGGATTAGATAATTTAGGTTAGTGAGTAGAAGATTCTCAACATCTTTTTCTCTGCTCCCAACACACATGTGGGATAAGAGATGCTCCTGTTGATAATATCACTTGCTATAACAGTTACGCTTAACCCAGGGGCAAGGTCCCTTAATACTCAAGGGACGTATCAGAATCTGTGCCCGCATTTAGCAAATGTAAGTTAAATGAGATATATACTTCCCTCCTTGGCTGAAAATTAAGATTTCTTTCTTACCCATTGTTTATGAACATGTTTTAAAGATGAGTAGAAGTGTATGTATTATGAGAACAGTGATTATGAATCTTAGTTTTGACATTCCAGAGTATCATAACATTCTTAAAAATGAATTTATATTTACTTCAATAAAAAATTTAGCACATCCTATAGCATTTGCTGGAAAGGTGAAACAGCAGGTGTTTTAAAATAACAAAAAGGTCAGGAATTACAGTTTTACATTATAATACTGGTACCTGAGTTTGAAAGAGATAAAAAATTGGTAAAAATAGTTAAAGTTTGATATGAATGTAAAGAAAAGACTAGAAAGAAAAGTCTCATATTTATATTGCACATAATTTATAAATTAATGAATAGTAATAATAATGACTATCATACTGTACATATTATGAGTTGAACACTATTTTATGCACTTATGTGTTGACTTATTTAATACAGCAACCTAATGAAGTAGGCATTATTATTATGATCCTCATTTTATAGAAGAGGAAACTGAGTCAGAGAGAATACCAAGACCACACAGCTAATAAGCAGCAGAACCAGCATCTGAACCTGGGAAGTCTAATTCCAGAGTTTCTGAGAATAGGGAGTAAAAAGATAATTGAATTTAATTACCATGGTCTAAGAGAAGAGTAAAGACCAAAGTAAAAGTAAATATAAGAGCAAAGGTGAGGTAAAGGAAAAACACAGCAGGTATAATATCCCCCTTCCCTAGAGAAGTATCAACTATCTGCTAGAGTGTTGCCATTTCCCTGAAATGTAGGTATTAGCTATAGATTCTTCAAAAACTGATCTCCTAACAAATAGTTTAAAAGATAATTATGTATATGTATAGCTGATTCACTTTGTTATAAAGCAGAAACTAACACACCATTGTAAAGCAATTATACTCCAATAAAGATGTTAAAAAATAAATAAAATTTTAAAAAGGTAATTATGTATATACTAACCATATCATTACTAAATTTTAAAAAACTACTATGCCTTTTAAAATAAGAATGAAATAAGCTATAGCTGAAATTAGAGATCTTTTTCTTATTAATCCCTCACTATGTTGATTCTTATTTTCTTACCTTTCTAATTATAGTTTCAGAGAGAAAAATAAACCTAAATTTGTTTGCACCTCTTTGTCAGGTCTTGTCCAAGTCAGATAATATGACTTCACAAATGTTCATATCCTCCTATTTCTCTTCTCAGCTGAATATTATTTTCACTCTGTTAGTTTTTCCTTACCCTTACTTAGCTACCTTTATGGTAAGAGAAAGATTTGTCACCTTTCTATCACACTTTTCTAAAAGTTGTGCTGAGTTTTCCACCTGGTATCAAGACAGGGTAAAATTATGGTCATATGTGTATGCTTCTGTCTATAAGGTACCTTATTTTAAAAAGAAAGGACTACTTTTCTGCTCTTCCTTAAAAGAGACTGCTTTCACTTCATAAATGGTATTACATTTGCTATTTGATTTCTTAACATTTTAACCTGCTTTATCTGTCGCAACCTGAGTGGTTTAAAGTCTGTTTCCTAATAAAAGTTAATTTTCTGAAGGCACATCTTGAGTAACTGCTTAAATCAAAAGTAAATTTTTCAAAATAAATTTAAAACAGTTACATTACAGTATGAGATGAGAGTGTGAACACTCTCTGTTTCTCTGGAGAAAAACCTGATTTAATATAAACTTTAAAATATTATATTTGAAAATTGTTCAACCTCCTGAAATGTCTTCGCTGTGCCTTTTCTCCAAGACCTAAAATTACTGTGTCCCCAAACTATCACAACATTAACAGTTACAATCATTCCCAGTTGCTTTCAAGAATCATGATGTCTGTAAGGGGAAATTGAACTAATGCCAACAAACAGCACAGTGTTTATTAAGTAACCATTATAAATGAGAATGGAATCAGGCAATCTATTGCCAGAGTATTCGGTGATAATTATTCTCACATGATTGTTTATATAAAGATAGAACAATCATTTTTATGTAATGTAAAAATAAGAATATTGATATTTGATGATATTTCAATGAGAAGTATACCAAAATCTTATACTGAGGGTTTTTGGTTGTTTATTTTTTGCCTTTCCAAATAACAGATATAAAAAACAAACATTTGGGGCATGATTCAATGTACTGAATATTTTGGGTACCTACTAATGTGAACTGTGTAAATTTTGTATTCATTGTCCATGTGATTTGATGGTCTAGTAATATAATTAAAAATACATGTGTTTAGGACTCTTTAACAATATACATTATTTTTAACCCTGATTTGAGTAATACTTCTACATTGAAAGCTGAATTAAGCATGCATTAATTCCATTTGACAAGAAACTGAGCCCTGAAGAAGATAATGCTCCATCCAATTAGGTGTAGAACTCAAAACTGCAGAATACGTGTAGCAACATGATGGGTGTACAGGACCCAGAGACAAGAGTTATTGTGGGGAAAAACATAGGTAAAGATTACATCCCTTTTTAGGTAAAGTATATATTAGAAAGTTGTGGTCACTGTTAGAGCTATTTGTAATAAATCAAATATCTTTAAAATGCATAGTTATTATCATGCATCTCACCATTACTCCAGGCTTCTCTGATTCTCCTACAACCAAATGTTTACATATGTTGGTTTTTGTGTCTATTTTTTTATTTATTTAAATAGCATGCTAAGGTCTGTTAAATAACTTTCTTTCACCTCTGATTTAGTTTGTGCCATTCAGAGATTATATTGACAGAAGCGGAAACCACATACTCAGCATGGCTAGATTAGCTAAAGATGTCCTAGCGGAGATCCCAGAGCAGTTTCTCTCCTACATGAGGACCAGAGGAATCAAGCCATCACCTGCACCTCCCCCGTACACCCCACCTACACATGTGTTACATACTCAAATATGACTGTGCTCCAAAATGCTAATGTAACTACACTTCAGTTAGAACTGCTGAGTCCATGCTTTTCTTCTGGTGCTCTATAAGGAACCAGGGAATGAGATACATTTCTCAGTTTGGTTTCAGCAGTATTGGTTTGTATGCTTTCTTGGATCCAAAATTTATTATCTTCCTAAACCAAAACTGTAAATACGGTTGTTGCATGAGCAACAGAAAAATTGTTTAAATGCTTGAAGCAAAATATGGATGTATTCTCTGAATCTTTAAATGTTTTCTAGACAGAAACAGCTAATTTCCAATGTACTGTTGGGAAAAAGCACAACCTGTGTTTTTAACTCAAATATTGTCCTTGACTGCTATGTATATAGGAAAGCAGTCTCTCTATATCAATGTTTACATGTTACTACTTTTTAGATTCCAATACTTTTATAACTGTTCTTAAGAATACAAGTTTTGAATATTGAATCCTTTGTCTTCTAAATTGCAATAGCTATAATCACAAGAGCAATATCTCTTTGAATGACTGTCTGGAGAAATGCAATTGCAAGCAAGGGAAGGTAAAGATACTTTTATATTTCTCAGTAAGTGAATTGTCTTATGAAGCTGTATCTGCTTAGTAATCAGTTCCTCTGTGCCATTTGCCAAGTATGGGAGTTTACACTTAGCAGATGTGTATTCTGAAAGAACATGCATTTTTCATGAAGTTTGGGTTCTAAATTTAGACTGCAATTTGTTTATGTTTTGTAATGCTAAGTAGAAATAATAAAAAGTCAAACATCGTGAACTGTAAATGCACAGAAAATACTTGGTGTAAAAAGTAGCATCTTTATATTACAATACTATGTAGAAAGACTAAAATCCAGAATATTTGACTGTGAACCATGTAGCAGATGTTTTAAACTTTCTATTTCATTGTACCTTGTCTAGATATTTTAAGTCAAAGGGATACTGGCTCTCTTGATTTGCATTCCTTTCCAAGTTGCCACGCAGGGTGCACAGGCTGGAAGTTTTTTGCGAAATTCCCAGTTAAATATACACAACCATGTGACGTAGTGCACAACACATTTGTGAAATAACCCACTCCTATACACTGACTGATCTGCCTATCCACAATTAATTGTAAAGAGTTTTTGCACGTACAGTTTTTATGAGAATTGCAGTTTTGTGACAAGAATGACAGTTGTGTCTAAATTAAAACATATCTTTAGAACAAATGGCCTTAAATTCTCACAGAATTCCTGGAAATGATTGTGAATTACCTTTAAGTAATAGAAAAGTGAATTTATTTTTTTTCTTTTGTGTCAACAATGTAACTGCTTTATAATATTTTCCTTACTTATACCCTATTTACTACTGGTTTATTTCTACTGTATGTTGTTCTCTTTGTCCCATGTTGACTAAGGGTGACTTTTATAAGCATGAAACTATTTTACGGAAAACAAAAATATATACATTCACATATCTAACAGAATCGATGTTATATAATTATGTACTCCTAAATTGTCCATTTTGGAGTATACATTAAAATCTTTTAAAGATTAACTATTTGCTCTGTAAACTTTATGTATAAATGACATGGAATCTGATGATTTCCTTTACTGGTCTCAAATATTTATGTCAGTATAGTTTATTAGCCTACAATTGTATTATTTGCCTTCATTCATCAGTTCTAAAGAACGAAAATAAATAAGATCAATATTATTTCCTTTTTGTCAAACATGTTATTTTTATTTGAATTGATCAGAGAAAATGAAAGATGTACACTTCTTTATTTAAATAATAGTGTGCCCAAACCTAGTGGGGGCAAATGGTTAAGAAACAGTCCCAGTTACAAGCCTTATCCTTTGTATGGCTGAGAATAACCATAAGAAATGTATGTGATGTTAGTTCTATACATAAGATTAGAAAATACCTAGACTTGTCTCTTTGTTGCATAAATGAAAAAATCAAGACTGAAGGGATTAGGTGATTTATCCAAGACTATGTAACTAGAGTAGAGCTCATTACCATTGTGAAACTACTTAAATTTTGTGAGTTGCTGTTAGGAGATGTACAATGAATAATACCAGAGACATATTCCATAAATGCAAACACATTCCAATAGTTGCACATACAATCTGGGTATCAGGGATATGAGCATTAGGTAATGAGCAATGAGAAAGATATGTATCGAGAGAAGAGTGATAGCTCCAAATCATCAAACCTGCTGCAGAAAACAGCAGGACTATAACTGGGCACCCTCAAGACCCCCAAGAGCTTTGGATGCTGTTCTCTCTCTCTAGTCCCTTTCCCTTCCTCTCTGATGAAAACCATTTTAACTACAGGATGAACCCTCAGCCTTCTATTCAATCATCTCCATCATCTGGTTTTAGCCGGTTATATAATATCAATTTCCATTGCTTCCCAAATGAATATGAAAACTATCCAGGCTTGTCTCAATCCTCTTCCCCAACCAATTTGAGTTCATTTGGAGACTCAGGCATAGTTCATAATTTTTCCTTCCATCAAGCTCTCTCCTTAGGCCTCCACCTAGGATATTATTTGAATGTTCTAACTCAAGCCCCAACTCCATCTATGTTCTTTTAAAACTTCAGCTAACAATAATCACTACCTTCTATGAACTCACTTTTGCTTTGCATTTTAACATATTAATCACCTCATATTATATATAAACTATTTTACTTTGTTTAGGGCGTCTTGTCTTCCCAACACCGGAAAATATGATTTAATGGCACCTGGAATAAGTAAATTTTCAAAGCTTTCCAGGTTACTGTAATGTGTAACTAGGGAGTATAACTGTTGCAATTAAAGAACATCAGATGATTCAACCGCTACTTTTAAAATTCTCTCTCCCAGCATGTAATACGGGGAGGAAAGAAACGGTAGATAAAACTCTGAATAGTGTTGGGGGGCAGCAGTGACAGTAGGTATGTAGCATAGGCTATTTTGTTCTTTAGACTTAGTGAAGACAATTAGGGGGACTCATGTACTTTTTTTTTTTTTAACTGTGGCTTATCATCAGTTTAGAACATAAAGAGGTTTCTCTCAAAAGGATGAGGTCGATGTGGTTGTGGGTTTTTTTAATACATCTTTATTGGAGTAAAATTACTTCACAATACTGTGTTAGTTTCTGTTGTACAACAAAGTGAATCAGCCATATGCACACATATATCCCCATATCCCCTCCCTCTTGAGCCTCCCTCCCATGCTCCCTATACCACCCCTCTAGTTCGTTACAAAGCACCGAACTGATCTCCCTGTGCTATGCTGCTGCTTCCCACTAGCTATCTATTTTATATTTCGTAGTGTATATATGTCCATGACACTCTCTCACTTCGTCCCAGCTTACACTTCCCCCTCCCCGTGTCCTCAAGTCCATTCTCTATATCTGCGTCTTTATTCCTGTCCTGCCCCTAGGTTCATCAGAAACAATTTTTTTTTTTTTAGATTCCGTATATATGCGTTAGCATATGGTATTTGTTTTCCTGTTTCTGACTTACTTCACTCTGTATAACAGTTTCTAGGTCCATCCACCTAACTACAAAAAACTCAATTGCGTTTCCTTTTATGGCTGAGTAATATTCCATTGTATATATGTGCCACATCTTATTTATCCATTCATCTGTCAATGGACATTTAGGTTGGTTCCATGTCCTGGCTATTGGAAATAGTGCTGCAATGAACATTGTGGTACCTGACTCTTTTTGAATTATGATTTTCTCAGGGTATATGCCCAATAGTGGGATTGCTGGGTCATATGGTAGTTTTAGTTTTTTAAGGAACCTCCATACTGTCCTCCATAATGATTGTATCAATTTACATTCCCACCAATATGCAGGAGGGCTCCCTTCTCACCAACACTTTCCAACATTTATTGTTTCTACATTTTTTAATAATGGCCATTCTGACCATGTAAGGTGATACCTCATTGTAGTTTTGATTTGCATTGCTCTAATAATTAGTGATGTTGAACATCTTTTCATGTGCCTCTTGGCCACCTGTATGTCTTCTTTGGAGAAATGTCTATTTAGATCTTCTGCCCACTTTTTTTGGGGGGGGGTTGTTTGTTTGTTTAATGTTGAGCTCCATGAGCTGTTTGTATATTTTGGAGATTAATCCTTTGTCCGTTGTTTCATTTGCAAATATTTTCTCCCATTTTGAGGGTTGTCTTTTTGTCCTGTTTGTAGTTTCCTTTGCTGGGCAAAAGCCTTTAAGTTTAATTAGGTCCCATTTGTTTATTTTTGTTTTTATCTTCATTACTCTGGGAGGTGAGTCAAAAAAGATCTTGCTGTGGTTTATGTCAGAGTGTTTTTCCTGTATTTTTCTCTAAGAGTTTGATAGTGTCTGGTCTTACATTTAGGTCTTTAATCCATATGGAGTTTATTTTTGTGTATGGTGTTATGTAGTGTTCTAATTTCATTCTTTTACATGTAGCTGTCCAGTTTTCCCAGCACCACTTATTGAAGAGGCTCTCTTTTCTCCATTGTATGTATGTTCTTGTCTCCTTTGTCATAAATTAGGTGACTATATGTGCATGTGTTTATCTCTGGGCTTTCTATCCTATTCCATTGATCTATACTTCTGTTTTTGTGCCAGTACCATACTGTCTTGATTACTGTAGCTTAGTTTGAAGTCAGGGAGCCTGAATTCCTCCAGCTCCATTTTTCTTTCTCAAGATTGCTTTGGCTATTCAGGGTCTTTTGTGTTCCTATACGAATTATAAAATTTTTTGTTCTGACTCTGGGAAGAATGCCATTGGTAGTTTGATAGGGATAGCACTGAATCTGTACATTGCTTTGGGTGGTATAGTCGTTTTCACCATATTGATTCTTCCAATCCACGAACATAGTATATTTCTCCATCTGTTTATGTCATATTTGATTTCTTTCATCAGTGTTTTATAGTTTTCTGAGTAAACGTCTTTCACCTCCTTAGGTAGGTTTATTCCTAGGTATTTTGTTCTTTTTGTTGTGATGGTAAATGGGGTTGTTTCCTTAATTTCTCTTTCTGATTTTTCATTGTTAGTGTATAGGAATGCAAGAGATTTCTGTGCATGAATTTTGTATCCTGCAACCTTACCAAATTCATTGTTGAGTTCTAATAGTTTTCTGGTGGCATCTTCAGGATTTTCTATGTTTAGTAGCATGTCATCTGCAGTGACAGTTTTAGTTCTTCTTTTCCAATTTGTATTCTTTTTATTTCTTTTTCTTCTCGATTGCCATGGCTAGGACTTCCAAAACTATGTTGAATAAGAGTGGCAAGAGTAGACATCCTTGTCTTGTTCCTGATTTTAGTGGAAATGCTTTCAGTTTTTCACCATTGAGTATGATGCTTGCTGTGAGTTTGTCATATAGGGCTTTTATTATGTTGAGGTAGGTTTCCTCTATGCTCATTTTCTGGAGAGTTTTTATCATAAATGGGTGTTGAATTTTCTCAAAAGATTTTCTGCATCTATTCAGATGATCATATGGCTTTTATTACTTAATTTGTTAATATGGTGTATCTCATTGATTGATTTGCATATATTGAAGAATCCTTGCATCTCTGGGATAAATCCCACTTGATCATGGTGTATGATACTTTTAATATGTTGTTGGATTCTGTTTGCTAGTATTTTGTTCAGGATTTTTGCATCTATGTTCATTAGTGATATTGGTCTATAATTTTCTTTTTTTGTGATATCTTTTTCTGGTTTTGGTATCAGGGTGATGGTGGCTTTGTAGAATGAATTTGGGAGTGTACCTCCCTCTGCAATATTTTTTGATGAGTTTGAGAAGGATCGGTGTTAGCTCTTCTCTAAATGTTTGATGGAATTCACCGACGTACTTGTTTTGTAGAGGATCAGCAACTGCCAAAGACTTTACTGAAAAGCATGCCTTGTCCTTTCAGCTTGTGTTTAGTTTAACTATTTTATGCCATTGTGTTACCTATATATGTAATTGACACAAAAATGAGAAGATACTTAATAAAAATTCACTAAAGATTAATTTCTGTCATTAGCACAAGTAGGATACACTTCCTAATAAAGAAACAGAGCTGAGGATCAAATTAGTTTCCTTTGAGTGCACGTGGTATCACTTACTAAAGATCAAAAGAATGGAAATCTACTTGTAAAAAGTTATGCTTGAGGAGCTTCAAGATGACGGAGGAGTAAGCCGTGGAGATCACCTTCCTCTCCATAAATACATCAGAAATACATCTACATGTGGAACTGCTCCTATAAAACACCTACTGAACGCTGACAGAAGACCTCAAACCTCCCAAAAGGCAAGAAACCCCCCATGAACCTGGGTAGGGCAAAAGAAAAAAGAATAAACAGAGACAAAAAATAGGGACAGGACCGGCACCGGTGGAAGGGAGCTGTGAAGGAGGAAGTGTTTCCACACACTAGGAAGCCCCTTTGCGGGTGGAGTCTGCGAGTGGCAGCCGGGGGAAACTTCGGAGCCATGGAGGAGAGCACAGCAACAGGGGTGCGGAGGGCAAAGTGGAGAGATTCCTGCACAGAGGATTGGTGCTCACCAGCAGTCAAGAGCCCGAGAGGCTTGTCTGCTCACCCACTGGGGAGGGGGGTGGGGTTGGGAGCTGAGGCTCGGGCTTTGGTCAAATCACAGGGAGAGGACTGGGGTGAGCAGTGTGAACACAGCCTGAAGGGGTTAGTGCACCACAGCTAGCAGGGAAGGAGTCTGGGAAAAAGTCTGAACATGCCAAATAGGCAAGAGACTTTTTCTTCCCTCTTTGTTTCCTCCTGGGTGAGGAGAGGGGATTTAGAATGCTGCCTTTTTTTTTTTTAACATCTCTACTGGAGTATAATTGCTTCACAATGGTGTGTTAGTTTCTACTTGATAATAAAGTGAATCAGTTATACATAAACACATGTTCCCATATCTCTTCCCTCTTGCGTCTCCCTCCCTCCCACCCTCCCTATCCCACCCCTCCAGGCGGTCACAAAGCACCGAGCTGATATCCCTGTGCTGAGGCTGCTTCGCACTAGCTATCTACCTTACGTTTGGTAGTTTATATATATCCATGCCTCTCTCTCGCTTTGTCACAGCTCACCCTTCCCCCTCCGCATATCCTCAAGTCCGTTCTCTAGTAGGTCTGTGTCTTTATTCCTGTCTTAAACCTAGGTCCTTCCTGATATTTTTTTTTCTTAAATTCCATATATATGTGTTAGCATACGGTATTTGTCTTTCTCTTCCTTTTCTTTTTTAACATCTTTATTGAGGTATAATTGCTTTATAGTGGTGTGTTACTTTCTGCTTTATAACAAAGTGAATCAGTTATACATATACATATGTTCCCATATCTCTTCCCTCTTGGGTCTCCCTCCCTCCCATCCTCCACATCCCACCCCTCCAGGCAGTCACAAACCACCAAGCTGATCTCCCTGTGCTACGCGGCTGCTTCCCACTAGTTATCTACCTTACGTTTAGTAGTGTATATATGTCCATGCCTCTCTCTCGCTTTGTCACAGCTCACCCTTCCCCCTCACCATATCCTCAAGTCCGTTCTCTAGTAGGCCTGTGTCTTTATTCCTGTCTCACCCCTAGGTTCTTCATGACATTTTTTTCCCTTAAATTCCATATATACCTGTTAGCATACGGTATTTGTCTTTCTCTTTCTGACTTACTTCACTCTGTATAACAGACTCTAGGTCCAACCACCTCATTACAAATAGCTCAATTTCATTTCTTTTTATGGCTAACTAATATTCCATGTATATATGTGCCACATCTTCTTTATCCATTCATCCGATGATGGACACTTAGGATGTTTCCATCTCCGGGATATTGTAAATAGAGCTGCAATGAACATTTTGGTACATGACTCTTTTTGAATTATGGTTTTCTCAGGGTATACGCCCAGTAGTGGGATTGCTGGGTCATATGTTAGTTCTATTTGTAGGTTTTTAAAGAACATCCATACTGTTCTCCATAGTGGCTGTACGAATTCACATTCCCACCAGCAGTGCAAGAGTGTTCCCTTTTCTCCACACCCTCTCCAGCATTTATTGTTTCCAGATTTTTTGATGATGGCCATTCTGACCAGTGTGAGATAATATCTCATTGTAGTTTTGATTTTCATTTCTCTAATGATTAATGATGTTGAGCATTCTTTAATGTGTTTGTTGGCAGTCTGTATATCTTTTTTGCAGAAATGTCTATTTATGTCTTCTGTCCATTTTTGGATTCGGTTGTTTGTTTTTTTCTTATTGAGCTGCATGAGCTGCTTGTAAATTTTGGAAATTAATCCTTTGTCAGCTGCTTCATTGGCAAATATTTTCTCCCATTCTGAGGGTTGTCTTTTCATCTTGTTTATGGTTTCCTTTGCTGTGCAAAAGCTTTGAAGTTTCATTAGATCCCATTTGTTTATTTTTGTTTTTATTTCCATTTCTCTAGGAGGTGGGTCAAAAAGGATATTGCTGTGATTTATGTCATAGAGTGTTCTACCTATGTTTTCCTCTAAGAGTTTAATACTTTCTCGCCTTACATTTAGGTTCTTAATCCATTTTGAGCCTATTTTTGTGTATGGTGTTAGGGAGTGGTCTAATCTCATACTTTTACATGTACCTGTCCAGTTTTCCCAGCACCACTTATTGTAAAGGCTGTCTTTTCTCCACTGTACATTCCTGCCACCTTTATCAAAGATAAGGTGTCCATATGTGCGTGTGTTTATCTCTGGGCTTTCTATCCTGTTCCATTGATCTATCTTTCTGTTTTTGTGCCAGTACCATACCATCTTGATTACTGTAGCTTTGTAGTATAGTCTGAAGTCAGGGAGCCTGATTCCTCCAGCTCCGTTTTTCGTTCTCAAGATTGCTTTGGCTATTCGGGGTCTTTTGTGTTTCCATACAAATTGTGAAATTTTTTGTTCTAGTTCTGTGAAAAATGGCAGTGGTAGTTTGATAGGGATTGCATTGAATCTGTAGATTGCTTTGGGTAGTAGAGTCATTTTCACAATGTTGATTCTTCCAGTCCAAAAACATAGTATATCTCTCTATCTATTTGTATCATCTTTAATTTCTTTCATCAGTGTCTTATAATTTTCTGCATACAGGTCTTTTCTCTACTTAGGTAGGTTTATTCCTAGATATTTTATTCTTTTTGTTACAATGGTAAATGGGAGTGTTTTCTTGATTTCACTTTCATATTTTTCATCATTAGTGTATAGGAATGCAAGAGATTCCTGTGCATTAATTTTGTATCCTGCTACTTTACCAAATTCATTGATTAGCTCTAGTAGTTTTCTGGTAGCATCTTTAGGATTCTCTCTATATAGTATTATGTCATCTGCAAACAGTGACAGCTTTACTTCTTCTTTTCTGATTTGGATTCCTTTTATTTCCTTTTCTTCTCTGATTGCTGTGGCTAAAACTTCCAAAACTGTGTTGAATAAGAGTGGTGAGAGTGTGCAACCTTGTCTTCTTCCTGATCTTAGCGGAAATGCTTTCAGTTTTTCACCCTTGAGGATGATGTTGGCTGTGGGTTTGTCCTATATTGCAGTTATTATGTTGAGGAATGTTCCCTCTATGCCTACTTTCCGCAGGGTTTCTATCATAAATGGGTGTTGAATTTTCTCGAAAGTTTCTCTGCATCTATTGAGATGATCACATGGTTTTTATCCTTCAATTTGTTAATATGGTTTATCACATTGATAGATTTGCATATATTGAAGACTTCTTGCATTCCTGGAATAAACCCTGATTGATCTTGGTGTATGATCCTTTTAATATGCTGTTGGATTCTGTTTGCCAGTATTTTGTTGAGGATTTTTTCATCTATGTTCATCAGTGATATTGGCCTGTAGTTTTCTTTCTTTGTGACATCCTTGTCTGGTTTTGGTATCAAGGTGATGGTGGCCTAATAGAATGAATTTGGGAGTGGTCCTCACTCTGCTACATTTCAGAAGAGTTTGAGAAGGACAGGTGTTAGCTCTTCTCTAAATGTTTGATAGAATTCACCTGTGAAGCCCTCTGGTCCTGGGCTTTTGTTAGTTGGAAGATTTTTAATCACAGTTTCAATTTCAGTGCTTGTGATTGGTCTGTTCATATTTTCTATTTCTTCCTGATTCAGTCTTGGCAGGTTGTGCATTTCTAAGAATTTGTCCATTTCTTCCAGGATGTTCATTTGATTGGCGTAGAGTTGGTTGTAGTAATCTCTCATGATCTTTTGTATTTCTGCAGTGTCAGTTGTTACTTCTCCTTTTTCATTTCTAATTCTATTGATTTGAGTCTTCTCCCTTTTTTCTTGATGAATTTGGCTAATGGTTTATCTATTTTGTTTATCTTCTCAAAAAACCATCTTTTAGTTTTATTGATCTTTGCTATCATTACCTTCATTTGTTTTTCATTTATTTCTGATCTGATTTTTATGATTTCTTTCCTTCTGCTAACTTTGGGGTTTTCTTGTTCTTCTCTCTCTAATTGTTTTAGGTGCAAGGTTAGTTTGTTTATTTGAAATGTTTCCTGTTTATTAAGGTTGGCTTCTATTGCTATAAACTTCCCTCTTAGATCTTCTTTTGCTGCATCCCATAGGTTTTGGGTTGTCTTGTCTCCATTGTCATTTGTTTCTGGGTATTTTCTTATTTCCTCTTTGATTTCTTAAGTGATCACTTCGTTCTTAAGTTGTTTATTTTTTAGCCTCCATGTGTTTGTATTCTTTACAGATCTTTACCTATAATTGATATATAGTCTCATAGCATTGTGGTCGGAAAAGATACTTGATACAATTTCAGTTTTCTTAAATTTACCAAGGCTTGATGTGTGACCCAAGATATGATCTATCCCTGAGATTGTTCCATGAGCATTTGAAAAAAATGTGTATTCTGTTGTGTTTGGATGGAATGTCCTATAAATATCAATTAAGCCCATCTTGTTTAATGTATCATTTAAAGCTTGCGTTTCCTTTTTTATTTTCATTTTGGATGATGTGTCCATTGGTGAAGTGGGGTGTTAAAGTCCCCTACTATGAATGTGCTACTGTTGATTTTCCCTTTTATTGCTGTTAGCATTTGCACTATGTATTGAGGTGCTCCTATGTTGGCTGCATAAATATTTACAATTGTTATATCGTCTTCTTGGATCGATCACTTGATCATTATGTACTGAACTTCTTTGTCTCTTCTAATAGTCTTTATTTTAAAGTCTATTTTGTCTGACATGGGAATTGCTACTCCAGCTTTCTTTTGATTTCCATTTGCATGGAATATCTTTTTCCATCCCCTTACTTTCAGTCTGTATGTGTCTCTAGGTCTGAAGTGGGTCTCTTGTAGACAGCGTATATATGGGTCTTATTCTTGTATCCATTAGCCATTCTCTGTCTTTTGGTGGGAGCATTTAGTCCATTTACATTTAAGGTAATTATCGATATGTATGTACGTATTCCCATTTTCCAAATTGTTTTGGGTTCGTTATTGTTAGTCTTTTCCTTCTCTTGTGTTTCTTGGCTAGAGAAGTTGCTTTAGCATTTGTTGTAAAGCTCGTTTGCTGGTTCTCAACTCTCTCAGCTTTTGCTGGTCTGTAAATGTTTTAATTTCTCCCTCAAATCTGAATGTGATCCTTTCAGGGTAGAGTAATCTTGGTTGCAGGTTTTTCTCCTTCATCACTTTAAATATGTCCTGCCACTCCCTTCTGGCTTGCAGAGTTTCTGCTGAAAGATCAGCTGTTAACCTTATGCAGATTTCCTTGTGTGTTATTTGTTGTTTTTCCCTTGCTGCTTTTAATATGTTTTCTTTGTATTTAATATTTGACAGTTTGATTAATATGTGTCTTGACATATTTCTCCTTGTATTTATCCTGTATGGGACTCTCTATGCTTCCTGTGCTTGATTAACTATTTCCTTTCCCATATTAGGGAAGTTTTCAAGTATAATCTCTTCAAATATTTTCTCAGTCTCTTTCTTTTTCTCTTCTTCTGGAACCCCTGTAATTTGAATGTTGGTGCATTTAATGTTGTGCCAGAGGTTTCTGAGTCTGTCCTCAGTTCTTTTCATTCTTGTTTCTTTATTCTGCTCTGCAGTAGTTATTTCCACTCTTTTATCTTCCAGGTCACTTATCCGTTCTTCTGCTTCAGTTATTCTGCTATTGATCCCATCTAGAGTATTTTTAATTTCATTTATTGTGTTGTTCATTGTTGTTTGTTTCATCTTTAGTTCTTCTAGCTCCTTGTTAAATGTTTCTTGCATTTTGTCTATACTATTTCCAAGATTTTGGATCATCTTTACTATCATTATTCTGAATTCTTTTTCAGGTAGACTGCCTTTATTCTCTTCATTTGTTAGGTCTGGTGGGTTTTTATCTTGCTCCTTCATCTGCTGTGTGTTTTTCTGTCTTCTCATTTTGCTTATCTTACTGTGTTTGCAGTAACAAGTTTTTTGCAGGCTGCAAGTTCGTAGGCTGCAAGTTCGTAGTTTTTTGCAGGCTGCAAGTTCGTAGTTCCCATTGTTTTTGGTGTCTGTCCCTAGTGGCTAAGTTTGGTTCAATGGGTTATGTAGGCTCCCTGGTGGAGGGGACTAGTGCCTGTGTTCTGGTGGATGAGGCTGGATCTTGTCTTTCTGGTGGGCAGGTCCCTGTCTGGTGGTGTGTTTTGGGGTGTCTGTGGACTTATTATGATTTTAGTCAGCTTCTCTGCTAATGGGTGGGGTTGCATTCCTGTTTTGCTAGTTGTTTGGTATAGGGTGTCCAGCACTGTAGCTTGCTAGTCATAGAGTGAACCTGGGTGCTGGTGTTGAGATGGAGATCTCTGGGAGATTTTCGCCATTTGATATTATGTGGAGCTGGGAGGTCTCTTGTTGACCAGTGTCCTGAAGTTGGCTCTCCCACCTCAGAGACACAGCACTGACTCCTGGCTGCAGCACCAAGAGCCTTTCATCCACACGGCTCAGAATAAAAGGGAGAAAAAGTAGAAAGAAAGAATTAGTAGAAGTAGAAAGAAAGAAAGAAAGAATAAAAGAAGGAAAGAAAGAAAGGAGGGAAGAAGGGAGTAAGGAAGGAAGGAGAGAAGGAAGGAAAAAAGAAAGTAGATAAAGTAAAATAAAATAAAGTAAAATATAATAAAGTTATTAAAATAAAAAAATTATTAAGAAAAAAATTTTTTAAAAAAACGGATGGATAGAACCCTAGGACAAATGGTGGAAGCAAAGCTATACAGACAAAACCTCACACAGAAGCATACACATACACACTCACAAAAAGAGGAAAAGGGGAAAAATCATAAATCTTGCTCTCAAAGTCCACCTCCTCAATTTGGGATGATTTGTTGTTTATTCATGTATTCCACAGTTGCAGGGTACATCAAGTTGATTGTGGAGCTTTAATCCGCTGCTTCTGAGGCTGCTGGAAGAGATTTCCTTTTCTCTTCTTTGTTCTCACAGTTCCCAGGGGCTCAGCTTTGGATTTGGCCCTGCCTGTGCATGTAGGTCGCCAGAGGGCTTCTGTTTTTCGCTCAGACAGGACAGGGTGAAAGGAGCCGCTGCTTCGGGGACTCTGGCTCACTCAGGCTGGGGGGAGTGCGGGGCATGGAGTGCTGGGGAAACCTGTGGCAGCAGAGGCCGGCATGCTGTTTCACCAGCCTGAGGCGCACTGTGCGTTCTCCCAGGGAAGTTGTCCTTGGGTCCTGGAACTCTGGCAGTGGTGGGCTGCTCAGGCTCCATGAAAGGGAGTTGTGGATAGTGACGGGTGCTCGCACACAGGCTTCTTGGTGGCGGCAGCAGCAGCCTTAGCGTCTCCTGCCTGTCTCTGGGATCCGCGCTTTTAGCCGTGGCTTGCACCCATCTCTGGAGCTCCTTTAAGCAGCGCTCTTAATCCCCTCTCCTTGCGCACCAGGAAACAAAGAAGGAAGAAAATGTCTCTTGCCTCTTCGGCAGCTCCAGACCTTTTCGCAGACTCCCTCCCAGCTAGCCGTGGTGTACTAACCCCTTCAGGCTGTGTTCACACCACCAACACCAGTCCTCTCCCTTGCACTCCAACCAAAGCCCGAGCCTCAGCTCGGAGCCCCGCCCACCCCGGCGGGTGAGCAGACAAGCCTCTCGGGCTGGTGAGTGCCAGTCGGCACCAATCCTCTGTGCGGGAATCTCCCCACTTTGCCCTCAGCACCCCTGTTGCTGTGCTCTCCTCTGTGGCTCTGAAGGTCCCGCCCTCCGCCACCCACCGTCTCCTCCTGCGAAGGGGCTTCCTAGTGTGTGGAAACCTTTTCTCCTTCACAGCTCCCTCCCACTGGTGCAGGTCCCATCCCTATTGTTTTGTCTCTGTTTTTTCTTTTTTCTTTTGCCCTACCCAGGTTCGTGGGGAGTTTTTTGCCTTTTGGGAGGTCTGAGGTCTTCTGCCAGCGTTCAGTAGGCGTTCTGTAGGAGTTGTTCCATGTGTAGATGTATTTCTGGTGTATTGTTAGAAGGTGCCTGAATTTCAGTGACACGTTGCTTTAGGATCTGGGTGGCAACTTCAGGAACATTCCTCTCTAGCTCCAAACACAGTTTTAAGTTTCTGCTGTCAGATGTCCCTCTGGGTGAGACGGTTCTTAGGGTGTAATTTCCACCATGTTCTTGGTCTGCTGGCTTTCTGGATGAAGTCACTATTCTAGAGTGCTGCTTAAAGGAGCTCCAGAGACGGCCATGAGCCGGGGCTATCAGCACAGACGCCAGAGATGGGCATGAGACACTAAGGCTGCTGCTGCCACCACCAAGAAGCCTGTGAGCAAGCACAGCTCACTACCCACACTGCCCTCCTGGGAGCCTGTGCAGCCCATTGCTACCAGGGTCCCATGATGCAGGGACAACTTCCCCAGGAGAATGCATGGCATACCTCAGGCTTATGCACCGTCCTGGTGGCCTCTGCTGCCGCAGGCTTGCCCCACATCTGTACCCCTCCCTGCCCCCAGCCTGAGTGAGCCAGAACCCCTGAAGTAGCAGCTCCTCTAACCCCGTCCTGAGCGAAGAACAGAAACCCCCAGGTGACCTACATGCAGAGGTGAGTCCAAATCTAAAGCTGAACCCCGGGAGCTGTGTGAACGAAGAAGAGAAAGGGAAATTTCTCCCAACAGCATCAGAAGCAGTGGATTAAAGCTCCACAATCAACTTGATGTACGCTGCATCTGTGGTATACTTGAATAGAAAATGAATCATCCCAAATTGAGGAGGTGGACTTTGGGAACAAAGATAAATTATTTTTTCCCCTTTTTCTCTTTTTGTGAGTGTGTATGTCTATGCTTCTGTGTGTGATTTTGTCTGTACAGCTTTGCTGTCACCATTTGTCCTAAGGTTCTGTCCAACAATTTTTTTTCTTTTTTTTTTAACTTTTTAAAATTGTTTTCTTAATACTTATTCTTTATATTAATAACTATTTTATATTTTCTTTCTTTCTTTCTTTCTTTCTTTCTTTCTTTCTTTTTTCTTTTTTCTTTTTTCTCCCTTTTATTCTGAGCCATGTGGATGAAAGGCTCTGCTGCTCCAGCCAGGAGTCAATGCTGTGCCTCTGAGCTGAGAGAGCCAATGTCAGGACACTGATCCACAGGAGACCTCCCAGCTCCACATAATATAAAATGGCGAAAGTCTCCCAGAATTCCCATCTCAAAAACAACACCCAGCTTCACTCAACGACCAGCAAGCTACAGTGCTGGACACACTTTGCCAAACAACAAGGAAGACAAGAACACAAACCCACCCATTAGCAGAGAGGCTGCCTAAAATCATAATAAGGCCACAGACACCCCAAAACACACCACCAGACGTGAACCTTCCCACCACAAATACATGATCCAGCCTCATCCAACAGAACACAGGCAGTAGTCCACTCCATCAGGAACCCTACACAACCCACTGAGCCAAACTTAGCCACTAGGGACAGACACCAAACACAATGGGAAATACGAACCTGCAGCCTGCGAAAGGAGACCCCAAACACAGTAAGATAAGCAAAATAAGAACACAGAAAAACACACAGCAGATGAAGGAGCAAAATAAAAACCCACCAGACCTAACAAATGAAGAGGAAAAAGGCAGGCTACCTGAAAAAGAATTCAGAATAATGATAGTAAAGATGATCCAAAATCTTGGAAATAGAATACAGAAAATACAAGAAACATTTAACAAGGACCGAGAAGAACTAAAGAGCAAACAAAGAATGATAAACAACACAATAAATGAAACTAAAAATCCTCTAGAAGGGATCAATTGCACAATAACTGAGGAGGAAGATCAGATAAGTGACCTGGAAGATAAAATAGTGCAAATAAATACTGCAGAGCAAAATAAAGAGAAAAGAATGAAAAGAACTGAAGATAGTCTCAGAGGCCACTGACAGAACATTAAATGCACCAAAATTAGAATTATAGGGGTCACAGAAGAAGAAGAGAAAAAGGAAGGGACTGAGAAAATATTTCAAGAGATTATAGTTGAAAACTTCCCTAATATGGGAAAGGAAATTGTAAATCAAGTCCAGGAAGCACAGAGAGGCCCATACAGGATAAATCCAAGGAGAAACACGTGAAGACACATATTAATCAAACTATCAAAAATTAAATGCAAAGAAAACATATTAAAAGCAGCAAGAGGAAAAAAACAAATAACACAAAAGGGAACTGCATAAGGTTAACAGCTGATCTTTCAGCAGAAACTCTGCAAGCCAGAAGGAACTGGCAGGACATATTTAAAGTGACAAAGGAGAAAAACCTACAACCAAGATTACTCCACCCAGCAAAGATCTTATTCAGATTGGATAGAGAAATTAAATCTTTACAGACAAGCAAAAGCTGAGAGAGATCAGCACCACCAAACCAGCTTTACAACAAATGCTAAAGGAACTTCTCTAGGCAGGAATCACAAGAGAAGGAAAAGACCTACAATAACAAACCCAAAACAATTAAGAAAATGCAGATAGGAATATACATATCAATAGTTACTTTAAATGTAAATGGATTAAATGTGCCCACCAAAAGACAGAGACTGGCTGAATGGATAAAAAAACAAGACCCATATATATGGTGTCTACAAGAGACCCACTTCAGACCTAGGGACACAGACAGACTGAAAGTGAGGGGATGCAAAAAGATTTTCCATGCAAATGGAAATCAAAAGAAAGCTGGAGTAGCAACTGTCATATCTGACAAGATAGACTTTAAAATAAAGACTATTAGAAGAGACAAAGAAGGGCACTACATAATGATCGAGGGATCAATCCAAGGAGAAGATATAACAATTGTAAATATTTATGCACCCAACATAGGAGCACCTCAATACATAAGGCAAATACTAACAGTCACAAAAGGGGAAATCGACAGTAACAAAATAATAGTAGGGGACTTTAACACCCCACTTTCACCAATGGACAGATCATCCAAAATGAGAAATAAGGAAATACAAGCTTTAAATGATACATTAAAAAAGATGGACTTAATTGATAGATATAGGGCATTCCATCCAAAAACAACAGAATACACATTCTTCTTAAGTGCTCATGGATCATTCTCCAGTGTAGACCATATCTTGGGTCACATATCAAGCCTGGTAAATTTAAGAAAATTGAAATCGTATCAAGTATATTTTCTGACCACAGTGCTATGAGAGTAGATATCAATTACAGGAAAAGATCTGTAAAAAATACAAACACATGGAGGCTAAACAATACACTACTTAATAACCAAGTGATCACTGAAGAAATCAAAGAGGAAATCAAAAATTACCTATAAACAAATGACAATGGAGACACGATGCTCCAAAACCTATAGGATGCAGCAAAAGCAGTTCTAAGAGGGAAGTTTATAGCAATACAGTCCTACCTTAAGAAACAGGAAAATCTCAAATAAACAACCTAACCTTGCACTTAAAGGAATTAGAGAAAGAAGAACAAAAAAAACCCATTTTAGCAGAAGGAAAGAAATCATAAAGATCAGTTCAGAAATAAATGAAACAGAAATGGAAACGATAGCAAATTTCAATAAAACTAAAAGCTGGTTCTTTGAGAAAATGAACAAAATTGATAAACCATTAGCCAGACTCATCAAGAAAAAAGGGAGAAGACTCAAATCAACATAATTAGAAATGAAAAAGGAGAAGTAACAACTGACACTGCAGAAATACAAAGGATTATGAGAGACTACTACAAGCAACTCTATGCCAATAAAATGCACAACCTGGAAGAAATGGACAAATTCTTAGAAGTGCAGATCATAGCATGACTGAACCAGGAAGAAATAGAAAATATGAACAGACTAATCACAAGCACTAATATTGAAACTGTGATTAAAAATCTTCCAACAAACAAAAACCCAGGACCAGTTAGCTTCACAGGCAAATTCTATCAAACATTTAGAGAAGAGCTAACACCTATCCTTCTCAAACTCTTCCAAAATAGAGCAGTGTTAGAAACATGCCCAAACTCATTCTACAAGGCCACCATCACCCTGATACCAAAACCAGACAAATATGTCACGAAGAAAGCAACTACAGGCCAATATCACTGATGAACATAGATGCAAAAATCCTCAACAAAATATTAGCAAACAGAATCCAACAGCACATTAAAGGATCATACACCATTACAAAGTGGGGTTTATTCCAGGAATGCAAGGAGTCTTCAATGTACGCAAATCAATCAATGTGATAAACCATATTAACAAATTGAAGGAGAAAATCCATATGATCATCTCAGTAGACATAGAGAAAGCCTTTGACGAAATTCAACACCCATTTATGATATAAACCCTGCAGAAAGTAGCCATAGAGGGAATTTCCCCTAAGAAAATAAAGGCCATATATGACAAACCCACAGCCAACATCATCCTCAGTGGTGAAATACTGAAACCATTTCCACTAAGATCAGGAAGAAGACAAGGTTGCCCACTCTCACCACTCTTATTCATTATAGTTTTGGAAATTTTAGCCACAGCAAACAGAGAAGAAAAGGAAATAAAAGGAATCCAAATCGGAAAAGAAGAAGTAAAGCTGTCACTGTTTGCAGATGAAATGATACTATACATAGAGAATCCTAAAGATGCTACCAGAAAACTACTAGAGCTAATCAATGAATTTGGTAAAGTAGCAGGATACAAAATTAATGCACAGTAATCTCTGGCATTCCTATACACTAATGATGAAAAATCTGAAAGTGAAATTAGGAAAACACTCCCATTTACCATTGCTACAAAAAGAATAAAATATCTAGGAATAAACCTACCTAAGGAGACAAAAACCTGTATGCAGAAAATTATGACACTGATGAAAGAAATTAAAGATGATACAAATAGATGGAGAGATATACCATATTCTTGGACTGGAAGAATCAACATTGTGAAAATGACTCTACTACCCAAAGCAATCTACAGATTCAATGCAATCCCTATCAAACTACCACTGGCATTTTTCACAGAACTAGAACAAAAAATTTCATAATTTGTATGGAAACACAAAACACCCCGAATAGCCAAAGCAATCTTGAGAACGAAAAATGGAGCCGGAGGAATCAGGCTCACCCTCTTCAGAATGTACCACGAAGCTACAGTAATCAAGAGAGTATGGTACTGGCACAAAAACAGAAAGATAGATCAATGGAACAGGATAGAAAGTCCAGAGATAATCCCACGCACATATGGTCACCTTATCTTTGATAAATGAGGCAAGAATATACAGTGGAGAAAAGACAGCCTTTTTAATAAGTGGTGCTGGGAAAACTGGACAGGTACATGTAAAAGTATTAAATTAGAACACTCCCTAACACCATATACAAAAATAAACTTGAAATGGATTAAAGACCTAAATATAAGGTCAGATACTATCAAACTCTTAGAGGAAAACATAGGCAGAACACTCTGTCACATAAATCACAACAAGATCCTTTATGACCCACCTCCTAGAGAAATGGAAATAAAAAGAAAAATAAACAAATGAGATCTAATGAAACTTCAATGCTTTGGCAGAGCAAAGGAAACCATAAACAAGATGAAAAGATAACCCTCAGAATGGGAGAAAATATTTGCCAATGAAGCAGCTGACAAAGGATTAATTTCCAAAATTTAGAAGCAGCTCATGCAGCTCAGTATCAAAAAAGCAAACAACCAAATCCAAAAATGGGCAGAAGACCTAAGCAGACATTTCTCCAAAGAAGATATATAAATTGCCAACAAACACATGAAAGAATGCTCAACATCATTAATCATTAGAGAAATGCAAATCAAAACTACAATGAGATATCATCTCACACCGGTCAGAATGGCCATCATCAAAAAATCTATAAACAATAAATGCTGGAGAGGGTGTGGAGAAAAGGGAACACTCTTGCACTGTTGGTGGGAATGTAAGTTGATACAGCCATTGTGGAGAACCTTATGGAAGTTCCTTAAAAAACTAAGAATAGAACTACCATACGACCCAGCAATCCCACTACTGGGTATATCCCCTGAGAAAACCATAATTCAAAAAGAGTCATGTACCAAAATGTTCATTGCACCTCTATTTACGATAGCCATGACATGGAAGCAACCTAAGTGTCCATCAACAAATGAATGGATAAAGAAGATGTGGGACATATATGCAATGGAATATTACTCAGCCATAAAAAAACGAAATTGATTTATTTGTAGTGAGGGGGATGGACCTAGCGTCTGTCATACAGAGTGAAGTCAGAAAGGGAAAAAAAAATACCCTATGCTAACACATATATATGGAATCTAAGAAAAACAAGTCATGAAGAACCTGGGGCAAGACGGGAATAAAGACAGATCTTCTAGAGAATGGACTTGGGGATATGGGGAGGGTTAAGGGTAACCTGTGACAAAGTGAGAGAGTGGCATGGACATATATACACTACCAAACGTAAAATAGATAGCTAGTGGTAAGCAGCCGCATAGCACAGGGAGATCAGCTTGGTGGTTTGTGACCACCTAGATAGGGAGGTTGGGAGCGAGGGAGTTGCAAGAGGGAAGAGATATGGGAACATATGTATATGTATAACTGATTCACTTTGTTATAAAGCAGAAACTCACACACCATTGTAAAGCAATTATACTCCAATAAAGATGTTAAAAAAAATTACGTTTGTGCAGAGCTTTCCCATCAATGTGTCTCAGGTAGCTTACAGGTGTATGCCTTGCAGATGCGCTACCTTGGGATAGTAGGGAATCCAAGCCTTCAGCATCCTTATTGGCTAACCTGAATAAATTTTACAATATTCCTTTTTTTTAATCTTGACTTTAATGGCAGGAAAGTATATCTTGAATTAAAAAGGTAGAAAAGCCTTGCATTACGAAGATTATTTCTCACATAATCTTTGCTTAAAACAAGTTCTGTCTTTGATTATTTTCTACTTATATTCCCTAATATATTTATACTATAATTAAATTCAAATGTTTCACATGTAACTCCATGATAAATCTATTGTGGAAGCAACATCCAGAAGAATTAGCTCTGAGAGTCCTCATGAGAAGCTCAAGTTTACATTAATCAAGTACATCTTTTTACATTGAGTTATAGAATTTCTGCGAAAGAATTCTTGCCTTTTCAATCATCAAACAAACACTCTACCACTCTCAGAAAAAGTGAGTTCCTTAATCGGTGTATCACCAGATGACCCACAGGACACTGAAGCACAAAATCAAAGGGATTCAAAATTGTTTTTTTTCCCCTAAAATGAACACAATTCTAAATGCCTTGCCCTCATCACCATTACTGTGCCCCTCACCCACACCTTCCCACCAAATATTCCTTTGTTTGCTCTGCTGAAAGTCATTTAACAATAAGCAAAGCCTTTCATTATACAAAATATAGGGAGGTCTGGTGATGAAAGACATGGGACTTTAAGAATTAATAAGCACATTTTATAAACCTACTGACATAATTGTTTGTACCAAGAATTTCTTTTTTTTCTGGAAGGCTTTACTTCACCAGATATTTTCTTAAGATATGATTTTTATGAGGGAAGACTTGGTACATCATGATCATGCAAATGCTGAAAAGGACTTCCTTTGAATATATGAAAGGGGAAACAAGAGATTAAAAAAATACAAGCCTGAGCTATGTTTATCACTGTTTTCATAGATGATCATTCTAGCAACATACACAACAGATTTCAAGTTTCACAACCAGAGTAAGGAGCCACTAAATAGAAGGATTTGCCAGAGAGTAGGAAAAACGCTCCATAACCAAATCATTTTTCTTTAAATCAATATGACCTCCAATAACTATTCTACTGAATGGAAATATTTATTTCTAATCAAGATACTAACATAATACACAGATATCTCATAACATAATGATTGTACTAAGATTATTACTAAAGAGATACTTGTTTTGATTCCCATCACAGACTTCTGAATAGTTTTAGAGGAAACACTTTCAAATGTCAAAAGATAAGGTGGTTGCTTGCTTTATACCTTATTAAACCACCTTCAACCCCATCATCTGCCATTGTTCTTACTTCCCAGGGCTTGGAGATGCTCTGAGATCTGAAAATCTAATGTCGGAAATCTAAGAGAAAGATGACTACTGAGCTCTCACCATGGAAAGAACAAAAGCAAACTGAGCTAAAGATTCAATCATTTAGATTTTTTTTTAACATCTTTATTGGGGTATAATTGCTTTACAATGGTGTGTTAGTTTCTGCTTTATAACAAAGTGAATCAGTTATACATATACGTATGTTCCCATATGTCTTCCCTCTTGCGTCTGCCTCCCTCCCACCCTCCCTATCCCACCCCTCCAGGCTGTCACAAAGCACCGAGCCAATATCCCTGTGCCATGCGGCTGTTTCCCACTAGCTATCTACCTTACTACGTTTGTTAGTGTGTATATGTCCATGACTCTCGCTCGCCCTGTCACAGCTCACCCTTCCCCCTCCCCATAACCTCAAGTCCGTTCTCTAGTAGGTCTGCATCTTTATTCCTGCCTTATCCCTAGGTTCTTCATGACATTTTTTTTTCTTAAATTCCATATATATGTGTTAGCATATGGTATTTGTCTTTTTCTTTCTGACTTACTTCACTCTGTATGACAGACTCTAGGTCTATCCACCTCATTACAAATAGCTCAATTTCGTTTCTTTTTATGGCTGAGTAATATTCCATTGTATATATGTGCCACATCTTCTTTATCCATTCATCCGATGATGGGCACTTAGGTTGTTTCCATCTCCGGGCTATTGTAAATAGAGCTGCAATGAACATTTTGGTACATGACTCTTTTTGAATTATGGTTTTCTCAGGGGATATGCCCAGTACTGGGATTGCTGGGCCATATGGTAATACTATTTGTAGTTTTTTAAGGAACCTCCATACTGTTCTCCATAGTGGCTGAACCAATTCACATTCCCACCAGCAGTGCAAGAGTGTTCCCTTTTCTCCACACCCTCTCCAGCATTTATTGTTTCTAGATTTTTTGATGATGGCCATTCTGACTGGTGTGACATGATATCTCATTGTAGTTTTGATTTGCATTTCTCTAATGATTAATGATGTTGAGCACTCTTTCATGTGTTTGTTGGCAGTCTGTATATCGTCTTTGGAGAAATGTCTATTTAGGTCTTCTGCCCATTTTTGCATTGGGTTGTTTGTTTTTTTCTTATTCAGCTGCATGAGCTGCTTGTAAATTTTGGAGATTACTCCATTGTCGGTTGCTTCATTGGCAAATATTTTCTCCCATTCTGAGGGTTGTCTTTTGGTCTTGTTTATGGTTTCCTTTGCTGTGCAAAAGCTTTGAAGTTTCATTAGGTCCCATTTGTTTATTTTTGTTTTTATTTCCATTACTCTAGGAGGTGGGTCAGAAAGGATCTTGCTGTGATTTATGTCATAGAGTGTTCTGCCTATGTTTTCCTCTAAGAGTTTGATAGTTTCTGGCCTTACATTTAGGTCTTTCATCCATTTTGAGCTTATTTTTGTGTATGGTGTTAGGGAGTGATCTAATCTCATATTTTTACATGTACTGTCCAGTTTTCCCAGCACCACTTATTGAAGAGGCTGTCCTTTCTCCACTGTACATTCCTGCTACCTTTATCAAAGATAAGGTGTCCATATGTGCATGTGTTTATCTCTGGGCTTTCTATCCTGTTCCATTGATCTATCTTTCTGTTTTTGTGCCAGTACCATACCATCTTGATTACTGTAGCTTTGTAGTATAGTCTGAAGTCAGGGAGCCTGATTCCTCCAGCTCCTTTTTTCGTTCTCAAGATTGCTTTCGCTATTCAGGGTCTTTTGTGTTACCATACAAATTGCAAAATTTTTTGTTCTAGTACTGTGAAAAATGCCAGTGGTACTTTGATAGGGATTGCATTGAGTCTATAGATTGCTTTGGGTAGTAGAGTCATTTTCACAATGTTGATTCTTCCAATCCAAGAACATGGTATATCTCTCCATCTATTTGTATCATCTTTAATTTCTTTCATCAGTGTCTTATACTTTTCTGCATACAGGTCTTTTGTCTCCTTAGGTAGGTTTATTCCTAGATATTTTATTCTTTTTGTTGCAATGGTAAATGGGAGTGTTTTCTTGATTTCACTTTCAGATTTTTCATCATTAGTATATAGGAATGCCAGAGATTTCTGTGCATTAATTTTGTATCCTGCCACTTTACCAAATTCATTGATTAGCTCTAGTAGTTTTCTGGTAGCATCTTTAGGGTTCTCTATGTATAGGATCATGTCATCTGCAAACAGTGACAGCTTTACTTCTTCTTTTCTGATTTGGATTCCTTTTATTTCCTTTTCTTCTCTGATTGCTGTGGCTAAAACTTCCAAAACTATGTTGAATAAGAGTGGTGAGAGTGGGCAACCTGGTCTTGTTCCTGATCTTAGTGGAAATGCTTTCAGTTTTTCACCATTGAGGATGATGTTTGCTGTGGGCTTGTCATATATGGCCTTTATTATGTTGGGGAAGGTTCCTTCTATGCCTACTTTCTGCAGGGTTTTTATCATAAATGGATGTTGAATTTTGTCAAAAGATTTCTTTGCATCTATTGAGATGATCATATGGTTTTTCTCCTTCAATTTGTTAATGTGGTGTATCACATTGATAGATTTGCCTATATTGAAGAATCCTTGCATTCCTGGAATAAACCCCACTTGATCATGGTGTATGATCCTTTTAATGTGCTGTTGGATTCTGTTTGCTAGTATTTTGTTGAGGATTTTTACATCTATGTTCATCAGTGATATTGGCCTGTAGTATTCTTTCTTTGTGACATCCTTGTCTGGTTTTGGTATCAAGGTGATGGTGGCCTCGTAGAATGAATTTGGGAGTGTTCCTCCCTCTGCTATATTTTGGAAGAGTTTGAGAAGGATAGGTGTTAGCTCTTCTCTAAATGTTTGATAGAATTCGCCTGTGAAGCCATCTGGTCCTGGGCTTTTGTTTGTTGGAAGATTTTTAATCACAGTTTCAATTTCAGTGCTTGTCTGTTCATATTTTCTATTTCTATTTTCTATTTCTATTTCTATTTCTATTTCTTCCTGGTTCAGTCTTGGCAGGTGGTGCATTTCTAAGAATTTGTCCATTTCTTCCAGATTGTCCATTTTATTGGCATAGAGTTGGTTGTAGTAATATCTCATGATCTTTTGTATTTCTGCAGTGTCAGTTGTTACTTCTTTTTCATTTCTAATTCTATTGATTTGAGTCTTCTCCCTTTTTTTCTTGATGAGTCTGGCTAGTGGTTTATCTATTTTGTTTATTTTCTCAAAGAACCAGCTTTTAGTTTTATTGATCTTTGCTATTGTTTCCTTCATTTCTTTTTCATTTATTTCTGATCTGATTTTTATGATTTCTTTCCTTCTGCTAGCTTTGGGGTATTTTTGTTCTTCTTTCTGTAATTGCTTGAGGTGCAAGCTTAGGTTGTTTATTCGAGATGTTTCCTGCTTCTTAAGGTGGGCTTGTATTGCTATAAACTTCCCCCTTAGAACTGCTTTTGCTGCATCCCATAGGTTTTGGGTCGTTTTGTCTCCATTGTCATTTATTTCTAGGTATATTTTTATTCCCTTTTTAATATTTTCAGTGATCCCTTCATTATTAAGTAGTGCATTGTTTAGCCTCCATGTGTTTGTATTTTTTACAGATCTTTTCCTGTAATTGATATCTAGTCTCATGGCGTGGTCAGATAAGATACTTGATACGATTTCAATTTTCTTAAATTTACCAAGGCTTCATTTGTGACCCAAGATATGATCTATCCTGGAGAATGTTCCATGAGCACTTGAGAAAAATGTGTATTCTGTTGTTTTTGGATGGAGTGTCCTATAAATATCAATTAAGTCCATTTGTTTAATGTATCATTTAAAGCTTGTGTTTCCTTATATATTTTCATTTTGGATGATCTGTCCATGGGTGAAAGTGGGGTGTTTAAGTCCCCTACTATGAATGTGTTACTGTCAATTTCCCCTTTTATGGCTGTTAGCATTTGTCTTATGTATTGAGGTGCTCCTAAGTTGGGTGCATAAATATTTACAATTGTTATGTCTTCTTCTTGGATCGATCCCTTGATCATTATGTAGTGTCCTTCTTTGTCTCTTTTAATAGTCCTTATTTTAAAGTCTATTTTGTCTGATATGAGAATTGCTACTCCAGCTTTCTTTTGGTTTCCATTTACATAGAATATCTTTTTCCATCCCCTTACTTTCAGTCTGTATGTGTCTCTAGGTCTGAAGTGGGTCTCTTTTAGACAGCATATATAAGGGTCTTGTTTTTGTATCCATTCAGCTAATCTGTGTCTTTTGGTGGGAGCATTTAGTCCATTTACATTTAAGGTAATTATCGATATGTATGTCCCTATTCCCATTTTCTAAATTGTTTTGAGTTTGTTATTGTAGGTCCTTTCCTTCTCTTGTGTTTCTTGCCTAGAGAAGATCCTTTAGCATTCGTTGTAAAGCTGGTTGGTGGTGCTGAACTCTCTCAGCCTTTGCTTGTCTGTAAAGTTTATAATTTCTCCATCAAAACTGAATGAGATCCTTGCTGGGTAGAGTAGTCTTGGCTGCAGGTTCTTCTCCTTCATCACTTTCAGTATGTTCTGCCACTCCCTTCTGGCTTGTAGGGCTTCTGCTGAAAGATCAGCTGTTAACCTTATGGGGATTCCCTTATGTGTTATTTGTTGTTTTTCCCTTGCTGCTTTTAATATGCTTTCTTTGTATTTAATTTTTGACAGTTTGATTAATATGTGTCTTGGCGTATTTCTCCTTGTATTTATCCTGTATGGGACTCTCTGTGCTTCCTGGACTTGATTAACTATTTCCTTTCCCATATTAGGGAAGTTTTCAACTATAATCTCTTCAAATATTTTCTCAGTCCCTTTCTTTTTCTCTTCTTCTTCTGGAACCCCTATAATTCGAATGTTGGTGCATTTAATGTTGTCCCAGAGGTCTCTGAGACTGTCCTCAGTTCTTTTCATTCTTTTTTCTTTATTGTGCTCTGCAGTAGTTATTTCCACTATTTTAACTTCCAGGTCACTTATCCATTCTTCTGCCTCAGTTATTCTGCTATTGATCCCATCTAGAGTACTTTTAATTTCATTTATTGTGTTGTTCATCGTTGCTTGGCAGGTGGTGCATTCTAGATCCTTGTTAACTGTTTCTTGCATTTTGTCCATTCTATTTCCAAGATTTCGGATCATCCTTACTATCATTATTCTAAATTCTTTTTTAGGTAGACTGCCTATTTCCTCTTCATTTGTTAGGTCTGGTGCATTTTTATCTTGCTCTTTTATCTGCTGTGTGTTTTTCTGTCTTCTCATTTCACTTATCTTACTGTGTTTGGGGTCTCCTTTTTGCAGACTGTAGGTTCGTAGTTCCCACTGTTTTTGATGTCTGTCTCCAGTGGCTAAGGTTGGTTCAGTGGGTTGTGTAGGCTTCCTGGTGGAGGGGACTAGTGCCTGTGTTGTGGTGGATGAGGCTGGATCTTGTCTCTCTAGTGGGCAGGTTCACGTCTGGTGGTGTGTTTTGGGGTGTCTGTGGCCTTATTATGATTTTAGGCAGCCTCTCTGCTATTGGGTGCGGTTGTGTTCCTGTTTTGCTAGTTGTTTGGCATAGGTTGTCCAGCACTGTGGCTTGCTGGTCGTTGAGTGAAGCTGGGTGCTGGTGTTAAAATGGAGGTCTCTGGGAGATTTTCGCCGTTTGATATTATGTGGAGCTGGGAGGTCTCTTGTTGACCAGTGTCCTGAAGTTGGCTCTCCTACCTCAGAGGCAGAGCCCTGATTCCTGGCTGGAGCACCAAGAGCCTTTCATCCACACGGCTCAGAATAAAAGGGAGAAAAAGTAGAGGGAATTAGTAGAAGTATGAGGAAAGAAAGAAGGAAAGGAGGGAAGGAAGGAAGGAAGGAAGGAAGAAAGAAAGAAAAGCAAAGAAGGAAAGAAGGCAAGAAGGAAAGAAAGGAGGGATGGAGGGAGGGAGGAAGGAAGGAAGGAGGGAAAGAAGAAAAAAGACAGAAAGAAAAAAGATACAGTAAAAATAAAATAAGGTATAATAAAGTTATTGAATTAAAAAATTCTTATTTAGAAAAAAAAAAGGGACGGATAGAACCTTAGCACAAATGTTGGAAGCAAAGCTATACAGACAAAATCTTACACAGAGGCATACACATACACCCTCACTAAAAGAGGTAAAGGGGGAAAAATCATAAATCTTGCTCGCAGAGACCACCTCCTCAATTTGGGATGATTCGTTGTCTAAAGGAGGGAAGGAAGGAAGGAAGGAAAGAAAGAAAGAAAGAAAGAAAGAACGAAGGTAAAGTATAATAACGTTATTAAAATTAATTATTAAGAAAAAAATTTAAAAAAAAACATTGATGGATAGAACCCTAGGACAAATGGTGGAAGCAAGACTATACAGACAAGATCTCACACAGAAGCATACACATACACATTCACAAAAAGAGGAAAAGGGAAAAAATCATAGATCTTGCTCCTAAAGTCCACTTCCTTAATTTGGGATGATTGGTTGTCTATTCAGGTATTCCACAGATGCAGGGTATATCAAGTTGATTGTGGAGCTTTAATCCGCTGCTTCTGAGGTTGGTAGGAGAGATTTCCCTTTCTCTTTGTTCTCACAGGTCACAGGGGCTCAGCTTTGGATTTGGCCCTGCCTCTGCGTGTAGGTCGCTGGAGAGTGTCTGTTTTTTGCTCAGACAGGACGGGGTCAAAGTAGCCGCTGATTCGGGGGCTCTGGCGCACTCAGGCCGGCGGGGAGGGAGGGGCACAGAGTGCGGGGCAGGCCTGCGGCGGCAAAGGCCGGCGTGACTTTGCACCAGCCTGAGGCCCGCCGTGCGTTCTCCCGGGGAAGTTGTCCCTGGATTCCGTGAACCTGGCAGTGGCGGGCTGCACAGGCTCCGTGGAAGAGGGGTGTGGAGAGTGACCTGTGCTCGCACACAGGCCCCTTGGTGGCGGCAGCAGCAGCCTTAGCGTCTCCCGCCCGTCTCTGGGGTCCGCGCTTTTAGCCGCGGCTCACGCCCATCTCTGGGGTTCGCGCTTTTAGCCGCGGCTCACGCCCGTCTCTGGAGCTCCTTTAAGCAGCGTTCTTAAACCCCTCTCCTCACGCACCAGGAAACAAAGAGGGAAGAAAAAGTCTCTTGCCTCTTCGGCAGGTGCAGACTTTTCCCCGGACTCCCTCCCGGCTAGCCGTGGTGCACTAACCCCTTCAGGCTATGTTCAAGCCGCCAAGCCCAGTCCTCTCCCTGCGCTCCGTCCGAAACCGAAACCCAAGCCTCAGAGCCTCAGCTCGCAGCCCCGCCCGCCCCGGCGGGTGAGCAGACAAGCCTCTCGGGCTGGTGAGTGCCGGTCGGCACCGATCCTCTGTGCGGGAATCTCCCCGCTTTGCTCTCCGCACCCCTGTTGCTGTGCACTCCTCCGCGGCTTCGAAGCTCCCCCCTCCGCCTCCCACAGTCTCCGTCCGCGAAGGGGCTTCCTAGTGTGTGGAAACTTTTCCTCCTTCACAGCTCCCTCCCACTGGTGCAGGTGCCGTCCCTATTCTTTTGTCTCTGTTTTTTCTTTTTTTTTTCCTTTTGCCCTACCCAGGTACGTGGGGAGTTTCTTGCCTTTTGGGAGGTCTGAGGTCTTCTGCCAGCCTTCAGTAGGTGTTCTGTAGGAGTTGTTCCACGTGTAGATGTATTTCTGGTGTATCTGTGGGGAGGAGGGTGATCTCCGCGTCTTACTCTTCCGCCATCTTCAAGGTCCCCCCCAATCATTTAGTTTTAAAGCAACAGTGGCCATAACATAAGGATTTTCTCATCACACAACTTATTCACTAATTTAATTCCCATGAAACATGAATGTTGGACATTCCTAATGTATTTAGATAAGTTGATTTCATATAGATAAGATTTCCTATTAGTTAAAGAGTTAGTTGTCATTGACCTACAAATTAAGAGAAAGGTAGAAGGAAGAAATATGGTTAGGGTTGGCTTGAAAATAGCTCCTCTTGGGAGTTCCCTGGTTGCCTAATGGTTAGGATTCTGGGCTTTCTCTGCCATGGCCCAGGTTCAGTCCCTGGTCAGGGAACTAAGATCCTACAAGCCTTCCCTTTCAGAGATCTTCCTCATCTTATAAAATAAGTTAATTAATAAAAGTTTTAAGAATGGTTCAGTAATTTTGACAGAGAACAACCAGTTTGATAACTCTTAAAATTTCCACATGAAAGTTCTAAGACATGCGAACCATAGCATTGCCCTATAATGACACAGTCAGGCTTAGGGGACTTTGGAAGGTCCAAATGCCTCAAATTCTTCCCGGTAGTTGGGTTCTTTCTTCTAGCTGGGCCGAAAGACTACCTTCCCTTCATGGTAGAGATACCGAAGGTATAAACACCCAGGATGTACCTTATTCACTGGCATTATTTCAGTGCAACACAGGCGGCGGCACAAAGGAGTGCCACGTGAACATAAGACTGGCTAGAATTGCTTCCCCGAGGCTGCTGTAAAGCTCTAGAAAGCAAGCTGTGCATGCAAGAAAACAGTTCATTACCTTTCTACCTGCATAGATAGAGGTGATACCATCAGTTGGGTTCCCGTTCTGTTACTTAAAAGCCACACTAGGGAATCACAGGACAGATGTTCTCTCTGGGAAATGATTTCATACATGACTGTCATTAGCCTATAAAAAGCATACAGGAGTTACAGCACTGGATGGACTCAGTGTTTCTTGAGCAGGCTGCACCCAAAGGTCTGCTGATGGGAAACTCTGGGGCTTCCCTGCAGGCTTGTGGTCACCTTCTCTTCACACTCTAGGTAGGGAGGCGCATCAGAGGAGCTCTCAAGAAGCACTGGAGACTTCGTGGCTTCTTCCCAGGAAACTCACTCTTCTTCACTGAGGCATTCCTGGAAGTGAATAAAAGCTGTGCAACAGGAATGTTTTTCAAGCAGCCTTGGTGCCTCCACTATCTAGTTTTGGAATGGGTATTACTGCCTTTCCCTGGCTCACCTTGTGCCTAATGGATCACACTGCACATTTTCATCCCTCTTCTGACCAGCTACTGGAGACACTGTGGACAAACTTCACCCTTCCCCGATGACACTTTTGGAGCAGCGTGCTCTCAGTGTGGTGCATTGCATAATCATCTAAGTGCCCACATTAGGTGTAGGTGTGTTGGAAGTTCCACGGCCTAGCATGGCTCCGAGTATATCTCTGCTTACTTTTGTGTTGGACCCATAGCCAGGTTTCCACTTCCACCAGAGAGATGTCAGGCATGAGGTTCGCAACTGAATTGGAAGCCCGGTGGCTTTTTGCCGTGCAGCTCAGTTCTCCGCCCTTGAAAGAAAGCCTCCTAGATCCGTCTTCCTGAGGTTGTTTGAAGGGTGAGGAACGTTACCCATCCAAAGTAGAAAGCCACTCCTGGTTCTTCAAACTGCAGAGAGAGGGTTGTTCCCAGAGCTGCTTGTCCCTCAATGGTGCTCAGCACGCTTCTGGTATACAGTGCCCTCCAGTGAAAGACATGATAGACGCGAGGTCCTAGGCCACGTGAGGCATACTAGAGCTAAAGCAGTCCATTGACTAAGGCTTCCAGGACACTGGTGCACCCCCAATTTGGGAGATGGGAAAAAGTGCACCTTACCCCGAGACCAGAGGTTAGGTACTCTTGGAAGTTTACCTACGGAATGCTGTGGGATAAAGAATCGCCACCACCTGGTTTCATTCCGGAACACTCACTGTCCCTCACAAAGGAATTTGTGGAGTGAAGCCGAATGGGCAGTGTGTTTTTCAGCCAGCTTTGAAGCAGCAACCAAGTCACTTCCTAAGAGAGGAAAAGCGGCTTTTCCCGACATTTTCTAATTACCACCTTGACCCCACAGCGCCTTTACCAGCACTCTCTGACTTATTCCTGGAGACTTTGGGACACACTGGGCCTTTCCATAATGACACATTGGACATCTGACTACTGCATGCAGGGCAGAGCATCACCATGTAATCACCTAGCCAGTCCTAGGGTACTTAGGCACGCCAAATTCTTCCCATTGTTACCGGTATTTCTGTACCTTTTCTTACGCTGGGCCAGAAGTCTACTTCCCCTACCTTGTGGACATACAACAGGAATGAGTACCCATGATGTATCTTAGTCTCAGGGAATGTGTCAGTTCAACTCCTTGGCCTTTACCAAGGTAGAGCCGCGCTGAAAGTGACTGTCCACTACTGTGTCCCCTGGGCTGTTATAAAGCTGTAGAAAAAGAGGTATGCCAAGAAGGGACACACTTCAGCTCCCTTCCCTCTTCGTAGGAAGAGTTGAGGCCTACTTTCTCTTTCACTTTTTGTTACTTAAAAGACACACTAGGGACTCACGGGACACATGCTCTCTCTCGGAAATGAAATTCAACACGAGTGTCTTCAGCCTGCAAATACCATATAGGACTTGCACCCCTCGATCGACTCAGTCTTTACGGAGGCGGCTCACACCACACTTTGCAGATGGGAAACTCTGGGGATTCTCATGAGGCTTGGGGTCACGTTCTCTTCCCCCTCTTGTTAGGGAGGGTTGTCGGATGACCTCCTACCATGCAATGGAGACCTCAAGGCTTCTTACGAGCAAGCTCAATTTTCTTCACGGAGGCATTCCTAGAAGTGACTTAAAGATGTGAAACATGAGTGTTTTTCAGGCAGCCTTGAGGCCTCCACTCTCTAGATTTGAAATGTGGAAACACAGCCCTTTGCAGTCTAGAACTAAAGCACTCCATTGACTCAGGCTTCATGGAAACAGCTGCACACCAAACTTTGCTGATTGGAAAACCTGGACCTTACCTTGAGGGTAGAGGTCAAGTTTAGTTTGCCCATTAACTAAAGTGCGCTTTGGGAGGAGCTAGTAGGAAGGAATTGAGACCACCCTCTTTTTTTTTTTTTTTTTTTTGCCTTACAATGGTGTGTTAGTTTCTGCTTTATAACAAAGTGAATCAGTTATACATATACATATGATCCCATATCTCTTCCCTCTTTCATCTCCCTCCCTCCCACCCTCCCTATCCCACTCCTCCAGGCGGTCACAAAGCGCTGCTCTGATCTCCCTGTGCTATGCGGCTGCTTCCCACTAGCTATCTACCTTATGTTTGGTAGTGTATATATGTCCATGCCTCTCTCTCGCTTTGTCACAGCTTACCATTCCCCCTCCTCATATCCTCAAGTCCATTCTCTAGTAGGTCTGTGTCTTTATTCCTTTCTTACCCCTAGGTTTTTCATGACAGTTTATTTTTTCTTAAGTTCCATACATATGTGTTAGCATATGTTATTTGTCTTTCTCTTTCTGACTTACTTCACTCTGTATGACAGACTCTAGGTCCATCCACCTCACTACAAATAACTAAATTTTGTTTCTTTTTATGGCTGAGTGATATTCTGTTGTATATATGTGCCTCATCTTCTTTATCCATTCATCTGTTGATGGACACTTAGGTTGCTTCCATGTCATGGCTGTTGTAAATAGAGCTGCAATGAATATTTTGGTACATGATTCTTTTTGAATTATGGTTTTCTCAGGGTATATGCCCAGTAGTGGGATTGCTGGGTCATATGGTAGTTCTATTTGTAGTTTTTTTAGGAACCTCCATACTGTTCTCCATAGTGGCTGTATCAATTTACATTCCCACCAACAGTGCAAGAGTGTTCCCTTTTCTCCACACTTTGTCCAGCATTTATTGTTTCTAGATTTTTTGATGATGGCCATTCTGACTGGTGTGACATGATATCTCATTGTAGTTTTGATTTGCATTTCTCTAATGATTAATGATGTTGAGCATTCTTTCATATGTTTGCTGGCAGTCTGTATATCTTCTTTGGAGAAATGTCTATTTATGTCTTCTGCCCATTCAGGATTGTGTTGTTTGTTATTTTGTTATTGAGCTGCATGAGCTGCTTGTAAATTTTGGAGATTACTCCTTTGTCATTTGCTTCATTTGCAAATATTTTCTCCCATTCTGAGTGTTGTTTTTTGGTCTTGTTTATGGTTTCCTTTGCTGTGCAAAAGCTTTGAAGTTTCATTAGTTCCCATTTGTTTATTTTTGTTTTTATTTCCATTTCTCTAGGAGGTGGGTCAAAAAGGATCTTGCTGTGATTTATGTCATAGAGGTTCTGCCTATGTTTTCCTCTAAGAGTTTGATAGTATCTCGCCTTACATTTAGGTCTTTAATCCATTTTGAGTTTATTTTTGTGTATGGTGTTAGATAGTGTTGTAATTTCATGCTTTTACATGTACCTGTCCAGTTTTCCCAGCACCACTTATTGAAAAGGCTGTCTTTTCTCCACTGTATATTCTTGCCTCCTTTATCAAAGATAAGGTGACTATATGTGCATGGGTTTATCTCTGGGTTCATATGCTGAAAGCCCAGTCTTTAAGAAACTTTGTTCCTCTGGTGTGTAGGACTCATATTCACTTTCTGTATGGGAAAGAAAACTTCACCTGGATTTGAAAGGCCTTCACAATAGATATGCCGTTGGAACACAGAGCTTTGCTTAGCTTTCAAAATACCTCCCCAAAGGGCAGTCTCACAGGTCTCTTACACACACAGTGATAGTCCCGTCTTCGCACTTCAAGGATGCCTTCCACCGAGTGAAAAGACTCAGCGCGGAGTCGTTTTTTCTTAAGTACGGCAAGAAATAATGGGCCACATTCCTCACATGAGAAACATGCTTAACGATGCCGTCCTCATGCCTTTGCCTTCTAATAGATTTGGGCGCGCCTGGTTTAGCTCCACAGAGCATGGAAAACACAAAGGCTAGATTAACATGTCTTGGGAGCCAATCACTACATACGGCACACAAAAGGGATAAATTTCCTTCCCAGAAGGAGCACTGTTAGAGAAAATTTGTGCTGGTGCGAACGATCGCCTGCTGACTAAGGGGATACTTTTCCTTGTATACGTTTAGGGAGGACTTCGCTACTGTTACAGAGTCCAAGCTCGCTTTGCTTGCCGCACAACATGCCAATAAATTGTAGACGAGGCGTTGAGGCAAGGAATACGACTTTATTCAGAAAGCTGGCAGAGTGAGAAGCTTGCAGACTAATGTCTCAAAGTAACCATCTTATCAGGGTTTGGATTCCAGTTTTTATTATAGCCCAGAGAGTGGGAGGAAATGAGGAAGTAAAGTAAAATGGCCTTAAGTTTTGCAAATATCCCCTGGAATGGCCAGCCTCGGGGAGGGGATGTGTTAATTTCTTTCTTGTAGCCATCCACAGGTGGACAGGGTCTGGATGTTTCCCTGAACATAGGCACTTTGGTTTAACATTCAGGCAGAGGGGCAGGGTTCCGCAAGGCAGGCTATTATGTATAAACAGTGTCTTTTTAGTGAACAACCGCAGTGGGAAGCAAATCTTAAAGTAAAATAAACAGATCCTACATGTAGTCAGATTTGGCTCTTCCCTGTTACACTACTATTCTCCATGAGGGATGCATTCTTGAAGAAAGCCTCAACATCACCTACCCCAACTCTAGTGGTTCTAGTCTGTGAAGCAAACCCCTCCCTGCTTCAGGCACTTCGGTTAAGTTCCAGGCATGGAAACCACCCTGTGCTCTCACCCAGCTTGTGAGCAACACAACCATTTCCTAAACGGGAGCCCAGTCTTTCCATGCAGTCGGGCAGGCCATCCCCTCCTATTTGGCTGTGGAACACAGAGCCTCCATCCAGCATTCCACTCGACGTGAGAACTCTTATTTGTTCATGGCTCTCTCGCACTGCATGAGGTACTCTAAATCCTCTGTCAGTATCCCATTCCCTGAGAGCATCAGGGAGGTGACTCGTCCAGCATAGAAGGAACATATACTTTTTCCTTATGGGAAAGAAGCCTTAGCCTGTACCTGAAATGCTTTCAATCTGCTTCACCTTTACAACTCAGAGCTTAACGTCCCTGGAATGTACATCTAGAAACAGCAGTATGACAGAGCTCTAAAACAAGATACCACAAGCTTCACCCTTCATGTACCTACCTCTTCCACTCAGTGAAAGAACAGATTCCATCCTTGTCCTATCTTATGTGAATAAACTGGTTAAATTTCGTAGGTGAGAAACATGTTTCAATGGGCCCTCTCAAAGGCTTCGCCACCCAATTCCATGGAGTACCTTCGGCATAAGATCACCATCACATAAGAACGGCCAAAGCTAGGTTTAAAATTTTGCCGTACACATTGCTACTGACTATGGTTCACACACCAGTCCTCCTTTCCCTTCACAGAGAGAACCCTGTTAGAAACCTCGTGTGCCAGTTACTTTGTGGCAAAGAGATCTGATGGCAAAGGGGAAACTCGTCATTTTGTACGGGTTACTGGGTACATTGCTTGGGTTCACTCGTGTGTACCTGTTTGGAAGAGTGACGCAGAAGCACCTGTACAAACACTCGTGTTACTAGCCTAAGAAATAAAACCTTAGGGGTTTCAGACAGAGGGTGAAGTCCAGGGCATTGTAACTTTGCTGTAGAGAAAAGTGCTCCCATGTAGCTTGTGAGATACATGTGTTTCCTAAATGGGAAACAAGCCTTCCCATACACTCTGAGAGGTTTTACTAATCTTGAGCTTTGGCACACAGTGCTACAGGAGTAGCTTTCCATGAACTGTCAGAAAGATTCCTTTTGCATGTCCCTCCCCCATTACCCTAGATACTCCTAACCCCTCGGGACAAGTTTCCCAGCTGCACGAACAATCAGTCCCTAGAAATTCACATCCCTCTACCTTGCAAGAAGCACATACATTTGCTGTCGGGGAAGGAAGTCTCATCGTTAGCTGAAAGACCAGGAATCCCTTTCACCTTTAGAAGACAGGGGCTAACCTACCATCAGGACCCTCTGGAAAGAGCAATATGCCAGAGCTCCTCAACAATATACCCCATGCTGCCACTTCCAGCACATCTTCCCCTGAGTGAAATCAGGCCATAAGAGTCGTTTCCTGAGGTAAGCAACAACGGTGTCCATTATCTATCTTGAAACACGTTTAACCATGCCATTGCAAAGGCTTTCCCTTCGAGTTGAAGGGAGCACACCTCGTTTAGCTCATCACCACATGGGATGGTTCATGCTTGATTTACAAGTTAATGGACAGGTCATGCTACCTCTATATAGATGACACTCAAGTGAGAACTTCCTGTCACACAAAGAACACTGAAAGGCTCTGTGCTCGTGACTTGTTAAAAAGATCTTCTGGTGCATGCGGACAATCTTCATGGTATACAGGTGACAGAGGCCTGATTGCTTCCATTCTCATGTGGTTGTTTCTCCAACAGGTTTCAAAGCAGCCTATGCCAGCACTAGTGGTACTAGTCTGTGAAATGGTTATTGGGCCGCTTAGAGTGCTCAGGTTGAAGACAGGGAGACATTCCAGACAGGGAAACAACCCCATGCCTAAAAGTTGTCTCATCCCAGCTTGTGAGAAACAGAACCATTTTCTAAACGTGATACTAGACTTTCCATGTCCTCTGATAAGGCTTCACTTCTCTCCATCCTCCAACCCGGAGAGAGCTCCACAGAGTTACTTGTAATATATACAATGGTAAGGGTGTGGGTGTCTCCCCCATTTAATGAGCTCCTTCACCTCTTTGGTATGTGACAAGTTCCATGCCCTGAAAGCCCAATCTCTTTGAAACTTTGTTCCTCTGGCTTGTAGGACACACATACATTTTCTATATGTGAAAAAAAGCCTTAACCTGTATTTGAAAGGCTTTCACATCCAATTCACCTTTCAAACACAGAGCTTCACTTGGCTTTCAAATACCTCTACAAAATGCAGTATCAGAGATCTCTTAAAGATACTGTAATACTTCCTGCTTCACACTTCATGGATACCTTCCACTTAGTGAATGGACATACTGTGGAGTAGTTTTTTTCTTATGTACCATAAGAAACACTCCTTACAGGAGACGCATGCTTAGCAATACCATCTACAAATCTTTAACTTCCAGTGGTTGTTGGCTCACGTTATTTAGCTCAACAGCACACTGGTAGTACAAGTGTCAGATTTACAGCTTTTGGGATCAAATCACTTCATACATCATAGAAAACGTTTAAATTCCCTTCACAAAAGGAACACTATTAGAGAAACTTTGTGTTTGTGGTATGTTGAAAGATCTTCTGCTGACTAAGGGGAAACTGTTGTATACATGTTTTTTTTTTTTGATGTGGACCATTTTTAGTCTTTATTGAATTTGTTACAATATTGCTTCTGTTTTTTATGTTTTGGGTTTTGGGCTGTGAGGCATGTGAGATCTTAGCTCCCCATCCAGGGATTGAATCTGTACCCCCTGCATTGTAAGACAAAGTCTTAACCACCGGACTGCCAGGGAAGTCCCTCGTTGTATACATTTTAATGAGGACTTTGCTACTACTATCCGTTAGCGACTCATTCTTGAAAAAAGACTCAACATAGCTTACCCCAACTCCAGTGGTACTAGTCTGTGAAGTAACCCACGACCTGCTTCAGGTCCTTGGGTTAAGTCCCAGACATGGAAACAACCCTGTGCTCTCATCCATCTTGTGATAAACACTTTCATTTCCTAAAAGGGAAACCAGCTTTTCCATGCACTCTAGCAGGCCATTCCCTCCTATTTGGCCGTTGAACACAGAGCAACCATCCATCATTCCAATTGACATGGGAAAGCTTTTTTTTCCAAAGCCTTCTCAGTTGGAAGGTGAGCTCTTCTTGCCTGGAAGTCTGTTTCTTTTGTATTTCTTGATAACATTTTCACATAAGAGACCCTTAAAAGGTCACTGGATTTAATTACAAATACTATGATTTACTATATTAGAGGACTATATTAGAAGTCAATATTCTAAAAACTTACTGCCCCCACCTAAACTTATTTTAGGAACGCTTTTTTAGCTCTTCAGAAGTAACAACCCCAACTTCCTATACATAAACAGAGAGACTATACAACTATAATCAAGATGATTCCTAGGCAGGTAATGGCAGAGGAACTTTTATCATATTAATTGTTCCACAGATTGTTTAACTTAAAAAGAAAAAAAAAGAGCTTCCCTGGTGGTGCAGTGGTTGGGAGTCCGCCTGCCGATGCAGGGGACACGGGTTCGTGCCCTGGTCCGGGAGGATCCCACATGCCGCAGAGCGCCTGGGCCCGTGGTCCATGGCCGCTGAGCCTGCACGTCCGGAGCCTGTGCTCCGCAACGGGAGGGGCCGCGACAGTGAGAGGCCCGCATACCACCAAAAAAAAAAAAAAAAAAAAAAGTCTATTTAAAGGTCCTGAAGAACAAACAAAAGGAGTCAAGAACTGGACAGGATTTAATCACTGAAAGATCTCACTGGGTGCTATCCACATTTATAATGACTTTTCCCCTGAGGACACACCCTAGTCAGAAAACTGCAATATCATTGATTTGAGGTGTGAGAGAATGCAGTTTAGGGCTGTTAGAGTAGTTATAAATTAAGAAGGGAAATCCCAAGAAGGAGGGAGTCAAAGAGGAGAAACTCCCAAATCTGTGTGTAAGTCCTCAGCTGATCTCTGAGATGCATATAAGCAGCGGAAACTCCAAGAAGCCCAGTGGAAAGCAAGAGCTGGAAGTCTGAAAACAGAGCAGGGATCTCTTCTTAACAGAAGGGATCAAAATTTGGGATTTCAGTCCTGCCAAGTTAAAAGTGTTTCGCAAACACTTTGAGCTTTCTACAGACCTGGACTAGAAGAAATACAAGCCTCCACATGTTCAAGATGATCAGCCAGTAATTTAACTGCCTTCCACTATTATTAGAATGAAGATAGTCATCCAGGTTAATGATGGGCACTTATTATACTTAAAAATATTATTCAGTTCTATTATTTCAGGAAGACTTATAAAGTGTGAAAAGAATCTAAAAAAGAATGAATATATGTATAACTGAATCATTTTCCTGTACACCTGAAACTAACACAACATGGTAAATCAAGTATACACCAATACAATTTAAAAAAAAAAAAAGAAGACTTACAAAGCATAGAATTGGTAGGTGGTAGACAGGGTAAAATGGCTACTAGCACAGCGTGAATGAAAGAAAAAAGCCACTGGCACCCAGTCTAGAGTAAGAGAATGTGTTAAACAGACATAATAAGCTTTAAAATATTATAAAACATGAATTTATTTACAAACAAAATGAAACTATAATATTTGAACAAACTTTTTAAAAAGGTCTATCTTTCATTCTTATAAAGAACAGGATTACTTAAAAATCAGTTTTAAATGACATGAACCACAACATAATTTTAGAAGTAAAAAACATTTTACAGAATGGTATCTGACAAAAACAAAACTTAAAAGCATCTAGAATATATACTGATAGAGTTTTTTAAAAGATCAAACTTTTCCAGTCACATTGTTTTGAAAAATTCCGAAGTATGCCATGTTTAACCAACAGTTTGCTTCCAAATAGGAGTCTCCTTGGAGAAACTAAGTATCAATTTTCAAACAACTATGCTCCCCCATTTGGTTGCTGGAATCATTCCGATTAAAACACAGATCTTTACTTCAATGTAAATTAATATGGCTAAAGACGCCAATCCTGAGTTGTTTTCTTTTTTCTCCATTAAATTCACTAGTACACATACATATCACTTTGAAGCACCATCAAAAAGAGAAACGGAAGACACAATAGCAGATGGAAGATTATCTGCCTCTGGAAGAGCCAAAATTAACGCAGACTTCATTTTCCTGATCTATAAAGGAGTATAACCACAACCTCCATGATTATTTCTCTTTCTAAAATGCTACATATTTGAAGGCAGACTTTGTGCCCTTCCTCCTGTCCCCTACATCCCCCCACCAATTGATAGTAATTAACATGGATTCTGGAGTCGGCTTGCCCAGGTTTGAATCCCAGCTCAGCCAGTTATTTTGTGATCTTGGACAAAATACTTAAACTCTACTCAGTTTCCTAATGTGTAGAGTGGGGATATTAACAACAGTACTGATCCACAGAGTTGTTATGAGGCATAAACAAGATAATGTGGGTAAAGCACTTAAAACAGTGACTGATACAATGTATATAAGTTTTCAAATCTGTCTTCACCATCATTCACTGCTTATGGGAAGAGATCTTGACTATGCCATATGAAGAAAAGAATGTCATATGGGAAGATATATTAGGTTAAATCACCAAATATATGAATACAAAACACAAAAATTACTTTTTAAACATTTACCTTAGCTTCATACAATTCGGGAAACATTTTAAAAAATATTTTAATAAACAGACATGGATGCTATAAAATACTTTGTGGACCAAAACTTAAAACTCTAGAGAAAAGTTAACTCAGACAATAAGTTTAAGTACAAAAACACCTGGAAATGTAGCACAGTATCACCACCTAGTGGATACTGCATTAAAAAATCTTACAGATGGTGCTTGCCCTACTTATTTGTTAAGGCGAAAAGCCTTTTCAAATAAAAGCACATTCTGTTTACGAATGTAACGGGTATTACAAAATAGAAAATAAATTATTTTAATAGCAGTACTGTCCAGCACTATAGCTAAAATACCTCATACTAAGTCTGTATCTCGAATTTGTTTCTAAAACAAGGGAACAGAGTTAAAAGTAGTTTTTTTTTTTCAGAAATTTAAAATGTCAGTCACAATACAAGCCACCAGATATACTTCACCATGACTTCGCAATTAATGCAGAAAATATTACCCATAAAAAACTTAGGAATTTCAAACCACAGTGTTGTAAGTTATCTTAAAAAGCCATTTTATTCTACCTACTTGCTATCTGAATCTCTTCTGAAGCATCCTTGATAAATAGAATCTTGGCTCCAGAAAGTATAGGTAAACTTACTTTTTTTCTGGGCCCGTTCCCCTGCAGAGACTAAACAATTAGAAAATGTATGTTTTTCATGAGTTGAAATCTGTTGGCCTTTGATTTACAGGTGTGAACAATCCAATCCTTCCAAAGAATTATTCCTCAACTATGAGATCTTACAAAGTTATGGGATCTCTGCTCTTCCAAGTTAAACATCTATATATTCTTTTAGCTATTTCTCTTCAACAGAACTATAAACACTCATCATCTGTTTATGCTCCTTTAAACAGTTCTATCATTTCTAAAAATGACTGCATCCAATATAAAAAATAATATGCCATGAATGGTCTGGCTATTGAAGAGCAAGGACAGATTACCACCTCTCTCTCCATATTCTACTTCTCTTAAGGAAAAACTTTCATGGTGAGGCAGAGTAGCAGCCAAAAACTCAAGGCTTGGAAGTCAGACCAATCTGTGTTATTAAGTAGTTGACTGATGCAAGTTACCTGATGTGTTTGACTTAGTTTCTCCAGCAGTCAAACAGAAATCAACATCTGCCTCATATAAATAAGATCAAATGAGACAGCATTTGTAAATCAGCCAGTATAATGCCTAGCACACTATAGGTGCTCAATAAATAATAGCAATTATCATTATTACTTTTCCTCCCTCTTCTTCATTTTGCATATGCCATACACACACATATATGGTTCAACTGAACTGAAATGACTTAAGTTTCAGTGAAAAATCAATGCAATGTGTAATATTTTTCTCATCAGAAAAATACAGTATCTCTATTGGTCTGATGGTGGTGCAGAGTTCAAATTAAAGTAATATTAAATTCATCAAATGCTCATTTTTTTAAAAGCACAATATAAGGATATTTTGGATTACTTCACTGTGACAAAATTTCTTATCCTAGAAATAATTTCCAAATAGTAAAGAATTTAGTGTTCGATTTAGGAATACGTGTTAACAAATATATCCTCCATTTATCCATTTTTTATAATTTTCTCAGCTATACAGGTTTTAGTATATTGGAAATGTTGTCTTGTTGTCAACATTTAAATACATTAAAAAGTACCCTAAATAACAGTTATCCCTAAAGTAGCAAAATTCAGCATAAGTAAAACAACATAAACTATTCATAATTGGTTGAAATCTCTTTGCCCTTAACAGTTTGATAATGATCAAAAATTCTGCTGCTATTATAATGGTAGATAGTAACTTATTTTTCTTATTTTAAATAAACAGCAATAGTTTTGAAATCACATCCTATTAGAAAAACAACACATATTTTCAAGTAAATACATGTGTAAGTATTAAACACTAGAGTAAATTAAAAATTTTAAAACTAGGTCAGGAAACTTAGGCACAAAAGGGTTAGAATGTCTCATTATCAAATATGTGATTTATTTCCTGAAATTAGTTTATGGTTATATATCATACTTCTTCTAGGATGTTCACTTCATTCCATACTAAAAAAACTTCATTCAGCATACATTTACTCAATATTTATTATATGACATATTTATGAACTTTATGGATATACAGCAGGGGTTGAGTTCTTTTTGAAATAAGGCTAGATGGCACTGACTTAAGACAAATACTATTCTCATTTGAAGGGAGGACCAAAGGTTAAACCACTTGCTTTATCGATTCCAAAACCACAATCAAATACAGAACTCCTATGCTTTTTCTAGTCCATGGTTAAGTCATATTTAAATTTCCATTAAAAAAAACTTATTCATATTATTTGCATGATGCTTCTTTCTTGTTTTTAACGAAATTCTAATCATTTTTAAAATAATAAATGCTCTCTAACCTAATGAACTTGAATTGATTTCTTTATAGAAATATTTTACTTGAAAGTGAGCCTAAAGTAATAGTCCACTATTTAGAGGGTACAGATAAAAATTGAGTATCTCTTTTCTTTTCCTTTCCTGGTCGTCAGACAATTATAAAGAAAAAGAAATGTCAAGCCCAGTGGCGGTTGAATTCAAACTAGAAATACACTACATTATTTATTTATTAGAAATAAACTGAATTAAGCCATTTTTATTAAGGTACGTTGTGACAGGCTAAGCACATTCCTGAAATAACTCTAAGAAGAAGGAGGAAGAGACCAGAAAGCTAACATAATTTCTCTTGCCAAAATGACATGCTATGCTTAAACTGAGGAATGACTGTATCAATATTTCCAAATAATTTACATACATAGATGCATTAGAAAAGATTTCTAGGTATCCACTAAAAGAAAATATAAATGTGAGGAAACACAACACATTGGAACCTTCCTAATGCTATATAGAGATAATACTCTGTATCTACAGAATTTCATACAAGGTAGAAAAAAGTCCAAAAAGATATATTACTGGGCCTAAAAAACTTACGGACCAAATCTTTTTATGATATTCTTTAAAATAACCCCATTCAGGGCTTCCCTGGTGGCGCAGTGGTTGAGAGTTCGCCTGCCGATGCAGGGAACACGGGTTCATGCCCCGGTCCGGGAAGATCCCACATGCCGCGGAGCGGCTGGGCCCGTGAGCCATGGCCGCTGAGCCTGCACGTCCGGAGCCTGTGCTCCGCAACGGGGGAGGCCACAACAGTGAGAGGCCCGCGTACCGCAAAAAACAAAAACACCCCAAAAACCCATTTACAGACTTTAATAACAATAACTGCAAGGCCCCACAGGGTCTCTAGCTTATCAATACTTTTTTTTTTAAGAATTACCTTCTAATCATTAAGTCTAATTTTTAAAAAAATAATATCAAACATATCTATTTGGTAACTCTTGAAAAAGAGTCAAAACACATATAACTTCAGGATGTTTCTAAAAGCAGCTCTGTAGAGCACCTTTTAATTCACAGCATTCCAAAAGATGTCTTAAAAGGGCAGGGACTCAACACTTAAAAATGAATTAGAACAATGATTCCTTTAATACATGGAGTAGAATAGTTTCCTCCTTCTTGCCAGACTAGAGAGAAAAAGGGTTTTTTTTTGTCTCAGAAATATGCCTAAAAAACAAAAGCCTTGCACCAATGGCATCAGATAAGAAATTTCTTTTTCCTAAATTGCACATTTGGGGGAGAACTTTGACTTCGTATCTCCATTATAAAATAATTATTTGAGTGTGCTTTCTTGTCTAATTAAAAAAAAGTTTCGGTAAAAACATTTGTCCTACAGTCACTGTTATAACTAAAGAGTCAATCTACTTTCTAAGCACTAAATAGAGTACAGCTTGGCCCCAAAGAGTGTGTAAAACCAGACTTTGCATTTATTACTCAAGACTACACTTGTATTTTTACCTGTGCATAATTTTATATTTGCAAATGAACAGTACCTTCCAAATCCACTCATTATTTAAAACCCAGAGAAAGCATAATCCAACACTTAAGACAGTTCACACAGTTATTGAAAAGTTTACAAATGTAAAACTGGATTAAAAAATGAATTCTAGTTACAGTTCTAAGTTTACATGTCAATGTTAGCATATCCAAATAATACTTCTCTGTTAGGGAATGACAACCCAATGAATGTACTCCAAATAGCAGACACAGAATCCAAAATTAATCCCACCAAATCCTACCCAAGCATTTGTTCCCTAATCTACAAAATAAGACTAGATCAAATAATTTCTAAACTTCCTTTAAATTCTAACGTTTTTTGGATAATGGAATCAAATACCAGTTACTTTTAGTTTTATAATTATGTGACCCTGCAAGTCACTTGTTTTTAACCTCTCTGAAAAGATGCAATTTTATTTAAAATATCTCATCAAAAATTTATTTCCTACAAGTTTTATGGAATTTATTGTAAAATCTCCTTTGGTAACTTTGGTGGGTTAAAAAGTGCCCCACAAAAAGATAGGTCAACTTGGAACCTGTAAATATGACCTTATATGGAAAAAGAGTCTTTGTAGACATAATTAAGTTAAAGATCTGGACACGCAATTATCCTGGATTAGGGTGGGCCCTAAATCCACAGACATTGTCCTTGTAAGAGAAAGAAGATGGGAGGAAGGCCATGTGAAGACAAAGGCAGATACTGGAGTGATACATCTATAAACCAAGGAACACCATGGACTGCAGAAGGTAGGAGAGAAGCATGGAATGGATTCTCTTTTACAGCCTCCAAAAGCAACTAACACTGCTGACATCTTAATTTTAGGCTTCCAGCCTCCAGAATTCTGAAATTTTTTTTAAGCCACCAAACTTGTGGTAATTTGTTATGGCAGCCAAAGGAAACTGATAAAGTAGTGTGTTTCAGAAAGAAAAGCCCTTTTAAAAGGTATTATTATCAACACAATTTATCTTTGCCCATGATATATTTCATATTAGGAACGGTGAAAGGACTTCATCATTTCTAGATTTTTAATAAAAATCAACAACTTGATTCCTAGATAAACACAGAAAAGCCTCTATTTTATAACATTTACTATCTATGTGAGTCTATTTTACCTTATGATTGAAATTATATTTACTAAAATGTTAAACAACTTTTCAATCAATAATATTACCTAATCATTTGTAAATATTTTTCAAAGACTTTGCTACTTTTTCTGAAGAGAATCAATAAATAAACTTGTATACAAAAAAGTTTCCAAGCTTTTTGAGTGGCCAACAGTATCAAATATCATGAGATAGCTATGAATAATTTTACTTTCCCATCATTATTCAGGCTTATGGAGCAAGTCTTAAACTTTTCTCAGTTCTTTACCATTTAACTTCCTTGGGTCATAGATAGATAGATAGATATACATATATATATATGTATATATATATACATATTTCACATATATATATTTAAAATACATATTTCTGATATTTAAAGCACAAAAAATCTGATGTGATCTGTGGATCACCATGGTGCCTAAAAGAAATTTAAAAATTTCTACGTAGTTTTCATTATGGAAATAGTCTAAATAATAAGTCTATTTTTAGAGTTCAAGATGTTTCTGATATTACCACATAAACCTCTGAATGTCCTGACTATTTGGCCACTGAAAAGTTTTATTCAGAAAGATATAAAAAGTTAGGAAATTCACAACTGCATAGCAACCCAGCTCACAAACAAGTCTGGATGTAGGTGGCAGAGGTATGTTAAGCCTATAAATAACATAGGGTAAAATGAAGTAACGAAATTCTAGCAGTTTCTGAGGTACTATAACGGTGAATAAGCATATGAAAAACATTAAATTCCAGAATATCGACTTTGATTTCAATGAGTCAGCGATACTCCAACCGGCAAATATATAAACTGGAACTAACAAATATTTCACAATTTCATATCTTTGAAAAACTCTTTTCCACACATAGAATGTATAATGTCTATTATCTGCTAGCAAGTATTTATGAGCATAAGTAAATTTCCAAACTAAAAATATGGAGACTAAAGTAATCACAAAAAACTGAATTCTCCGTTTCCAAACTAAGCAAAGAAAAGACCTGATTTTCTTAAGAGACAGTAGGTGAGGAAAGGAAAAAAAGAGAGTAAAAGAGAAAAAGTAGAATAGCTGAGGAAAGTGTAGGCAGGCTTCATGACTACTCCGGTCACCAATAACAATTCCACCATTAACTACCACAAAAGCACAAAACAGAAACATTAGAAGGATGTAGGGCCAAGTCAAAAGGAAAAGCATACTCAAGTTCTTAAAGGACATGGAATAAGCCAAAAGGAACTGAAGAATTTTCCTGAATTCTGAAAATGGTCCTTTAATAGAGGGAAGCTTCTCTTCTTTCTTCTTTTGTAGCTCGGTTTTCCAAGCTTCAGTCAACTTTTGTGCAATGACGTTTCCTGCGCAGAAGATAGCCCAGATGATATTTGTTTGACGAAACATGAAGCCACAAAATCCAAGCAAGGCTGAAGTTTTATGATTTCCATAAAGACACATCAAGTAGGCAAAAAGAGTAAAAAACATGGATCCTGCTTCTGTATAATAAAGGAAGTTAAAAAAATAGAGTGTGGGAAATACTGCTAATGTTAATGTTGACAAGATTCTCTGGATACTTGAGGCAGCCTACAAGAAGAGAAAACACAGTTCACAATAAAACAAATAGGCTGTTTCTGCTGAGCTAATGAACTAAAAAACAAAAAACTGCCTGACTCTTATTTAAAAAAAATATTCAACATTAATGTTATTTCTGGCTTTGCAAAAACACAGTATGTATTTATAAGGGCACTTTCTGATACTTTTTAGTTACACCTAGCAGTTTGGAAAGCAGTAAGACAATACATGTGTGTGTCAAAGCCTACAATACTTTGAATCATTCAACAAATAGTTAAGGAGTTATTGTGTGCAAGACAATGACCTCAGTTCTATGGGGAACACGGAGACAAATGGGACACAGTGCAGGTGGTTCCATTTCAGTGAGCTTATCTTCGTGCCTTCCATAAGTATTCACTTAGCCATCATCACCAATTTCTTTTAAAGATATCCCTTCAAAACTGTGCACTAGAGAGAATATAAATATGTATATAACATTTATACCACTATACACAATGATCTTACTATTTTATGATGAAATTACAGGGATCTTCCTGAAAATAGTGGGCCTAGTCTAAAGTTTTAAACATCTTCTTTTGGGCTGATAGTCTCAGGTAGAATTTGAAAGTATTCTTAACTCCTTGAATTCTATCATCCAGTTAATCTAAATCACCAAGCCAAACCATGCCATTACCTTGATTAAAATTAAGAGCTGTCCATCACCTATTAGACAAAGTTTAAAATGCTTTCCATGACATAAAAATATATTTGTGACTTCTCCCCTACCTTCTTCTACAGACTTCTGCAGCCTCACATCCCTGTACTTTATAATCTTATAATTCCAAATAGCAATTCCCTGCATCTTGTTGTTTAATGCCTTTCTACTTTTGCTTATGCTGTTAATCCTGTCAGGATTCATTCCCATCCTACAGTCCTATCTGTCATCAAGATTCAGCTCAGGTACCATCTTCTCTGTGAAGCCTTATCCAATGCCACCCACACCTCTCCCTCCAAGTCAGGGTGCAACAAGTGCTCCTCTGCTCCTTCTCTGTATCCTCATGGCGTTTTATAGCTATTGCTCTCTCATAATTTACACTATTGAAATCATCTCTTTAAGCTAAAAGTAACTATTATAATTAATATTTATTGATTCCTTACTATATACCAGGCAATATTCTAAGCACCTTCCATTTATTAAGCTCTTCTACTCTTTAGAACAGTCCTATGAGGTACAGTCTATATTTTTCCCATTTAACTGACGAAAACAAGGAGTCACTAAGGGGTAACCTGCAAAGTAACACAATTAGTAAGTGGATAGAATTCAAACCCAGGTAATCCACCTCCAAAGCCTGCATTCTTAAATCATAAAAAATTGCTTGGGGGCTTCCCTAGTGGCGCAGTGGTTGAGAGTCCGCCTGCCGATGCAGGGGACACGGGTTCGTGCCCCGGTCTGGGAAGATCCCACATGCCGCGGAGCGGCTGGGCCCGTGAGGCACGGCCGCTGAGCCTGCGCGTCCGGAGTCTGTGCTCCGCAACGGGAGAGGCCACAACAGTGAGAGGCCTGCGTATTGCAAAAAAAATAAAAATAAAAAAAAATTGCTTGGTAACCTCTGTTTCCCCTAATGAAGATATAAGTTTTATAAGAAAAAGACTGTGTCATTTACCTCTGTAATCTCAGCGCTTAGCATACTGAGATATTTACTGAACTGGTTTAATTAATGAAAATTTATAGATTTTATAAATAAATAAGAGTAATTCAAGTATTTAAACACAAGTATCTTCTAAAATGGGGGTAGGGGACTTGCTTTATCTTTACAAAAGATACACAAATATTAAATGTTAAATACATTTTTCACCAAATTTCATAAAACAAATTCACCATAATTGTGGAATTGACTGTACATAAACTTAAATATAATAAATTATTTTGAAAACAAACCTTGTGCCTGGGTTGCACCTTGTGGAGAAGCAAATATAGTAAATAGAAGTTGCCAACACTGAAGAGAAGATTAACAAATCTGAGCATTCCAATGGAGCAGACAACGTGTTCTGACCATCCGAAGATCCAACTGGCAGGTTTGACCACTCCAACTGACAGCAGGTATAAGCCAGGTAATGTAGTAATCATGGGGTCCCACTTAAAAAAAAAGGTCAACAATGAAGCAAAAGCAAGAGGTAATACTGATAGGACTGACACAGAGATGTCATCTTCACCAATAATCAGGCATTTTGGGAAGTTATCCTAAGTCACAGTTAAATGAGCAAATCAGATGCCTCCTCTAAAGAAAAGTTTATCTTATGTTTTGTCCCTGTACCTGCTTTGTGATTGTTAAGGTACAAGCAACCAGCAGACAACTTAAACTCAGTTTCTATTTTCCAAGATATACTCTTTGGAGGGCCTGTAATTTGGTGATTGAATTGCAAATGCTCCAGTTTTAAAAAGCCTGGAATCATCCTCTGGAACTCGGATGGATTTAGAGAAAAAAATGTTTAAAGAGATTAAAGCACAGGATCCATAATGACAACTACAATGTAGAGAGCCATGAATTGTGCTAAATCCTCTGTATATAATCCTGCAACAAGCTCTATAGTAGATACAATTTTACTGTCATTTTCAGATGAGTAACCTGAAACTCAGAAAATTTCCAAGCGACATGACTAGTAAATAATAGTGCCAAGATTTAAAATCAGGTCTTCTCTAATTATAGACTTTATATTTCTAACCACTACTTTACAATGACTTCACCAGAAGAGAAGGATATGTCTGTTTTTGTACCCACATCTACACAACTATGTAGCCAAATATATACTCAAACATGCTGGCACTTCACTAGTTGCCAGTTTATCTAGTTAACAGAAGGTTGCTAAAAACACCAAGGATGGAATTAATGTAACTTGTCACTTCTTAGTAGCTGAAGATTCCCCCCTCCCCCTCCTATCCGACTCCCAAAATACACAGTGAGATGCTTGACAGGTGAGCTAAAGTGAAATTTTCTGACATTTCCTAGAAGCAATCCAATGCCTCTAATCCCGGGACTGGCAAAGAAAAACTAGGATAGCTTTCATCATTAGCCAAAAAGAGGGGCAGTAACTCAGTTCCCCATTAGTTAATCTCCCAGAGCTTTTCTTGCTAGGAGACAGATCTGCTGTTTATTCATTCATTTAGCAAATATTTTACAGATCTCAGAGACAGGAACAAAAGATTACCCAGTTCCTTTCCTGTTTGGAGTGGAGGGAGCTAAGGATAAAGGTAGGAGAAATTAGAACTGGGGCCAGCTCTTCCCTTTCTAGCCTGTCCGAGGGTGCAGACAGGTTGGGGAATCCCACCTGCGAGAGGGAGAAATGGCCCTCACAGTAGCGCTGTGCCTGCGGCAGGTGGAAGATCTCGTCCATGTAGGGCTCTCGCAGCGCCCGGCTGAAAGCAGAGAAAAGGAGGCAGGACACTAAAAAGGTACAGCTCAGGGCTGCCGAGAAATAGTAACCCTCCAGCTGCGCCATTCCTGCCCGCATAGCCAAGAATCTAGTCCTGGAAAATATGTGCTGGATTTTCAGGTCCCCAAAGTCGAGCTTGACACTCGGGCTCGAAATGTGCGCGCAAGGAGGGACTGGCCGGAGGGAACTGAGCATAGCCGGAAGGCAAAGGATGCTGGGAAGAGCGGACCCTGAGCTTCCGGAAGGGTCGGGTCACTGTTTTCCGAGCGAGGAGTTTAGGTAACGCACCGGACCGTTGCCCTGTCAATCACGTTGCGCAGGGCGCACTGAGTGGTCAGAGCAGCCGGAAGGGGCAGACCTCGGGGTATCTGAGGGCGCTGGAGTTGCGCAGCTTGTTGCTTTGAAATGAAAGCAGCTGCTTATCCTGAAGGTCTTTGTTGGCTTTTTTCCTGCTGGTCCCATTTCTCACCAGAAGGTGGCGGCATTTCCACACGTTTGCAATCTCCAAGCTCTAAAAATTTGCACATTCCCCCGCCCAGGTTTTTTTTTTCTCTCAAGTGATCTGAATTACTAAAACATTCAGTTCCAAGGCATTTGATTTCATCAACTTTGGAGGGTGGGAGGGGGAGCGTTGGTTGTGGAAGTTTCAGATTAAAACTTGAAGGTCCAGAGAGACCCTTTACTGATGAATGAACTTTACTAAGTCATTTTTAGATTAAAAGAGAGCTCTTTCAAAATGTCGGTACTCTGAACGAGGATTTATTTACATCATCACTCATAGTGCATTCGGATAGGCAGATCACAGTACTCTACGGGAGTTGAGGAAAGCAGTATTTTAGAAATTGTTGTGTTTTAGTTAAGGAAGGCGTCTCTGTGCCTGTAAGTTTGATTGTTCTTAACATCTCTATTGCAGCGTTCTGTTTTTCCTACTAAATAATAAGCATGAGCATCTTAGTGGTTGGCACTATGTATCATTTATATTTGTAGTCCCAGAATGGCTTTCATATATTAGACACTTAAATTCGAAGACTTTTATAGTTTGCGTTGACTTCCCACAATTCCAATATTGGGGGTTGGAGGCTGGAGGTGAGAGAAAGTATTTGAAGAATGCTGGAGATAAATTATGTTTTGTAATTTTACCTTGTGCTAGCAGGCAATATTTTGTAGAAAAATGATCTCTTGGATAACCTCAGTCACTGTTATCTTTGGTGGGAATAAATAAAAAATGAGTCAGTATATTTTTAGAGTTGCAAACCTCAGGGTTTTCAGTTCAACTCTTTCTCTGGGTCAAAGTTAATTCACACTCTCCAATTTAAGAAACTTTCTCAAATTAAGCTGACTGCCTCTCTATTCAGTCTCTGCAATTTCCTGGGTATGAAGTGAATATGTGGTGGAATAAGAACATGTATAAACCACTGGAATAAAATCATGTCAGGATCCTACTGTGATACATAGTTTTGTTTCCCCTATTCTCTCCCATTTTATTATTTAGTCCATGCTGTACTTAATCTATTTGAAATCATGTTCAGATGATCTAGGCTTCAAGAGGTTGATATGATCTACAAGTAACTGACTCCAGAACCCATGACTTTCTCAATTATGATATACATACTGTAGGGGCAGAAAAATATCTTTTTCCTCTACTCTTGTTACTGAACTCAGGTCTGGCTGCTTGCAGCCCCAAATCAATACTTGAGAGAAGACAAACGCTGGTAGAAAGGAAAGCTGTTTTTAATCAGAATGGTGGCAGTCTGGGGAGATGGTGGCCTCAGCGTCCCCCCAAAAGAATCTCCAAAGATTCTGCTTGGCCATTAAAGTTTTTAGAGGGAAAAAAGGAAGTAAACTCATTTATCATTGAGATAGGGGGTCAGAGTCATCACCATCCCCCGCTGTGTGCAGGTTAAGGTGCAGGCTTGTCGACTTCTTGTGATTTTTCTTTAAATGCTATCTTGTTCACACAGTTAATTCACGAGTTTACTAAAGGGGAAGCTAGGGAAGAGAGCTGGTCGTCTGTTAATTACTTATTCTTCATTTCCACTTCTTTGATCTATGGAAAGAACCAACATCTTAGCAAGGTATTGTGTGATCAAAAGATTTGAAAGGTGTGCTAGGGCCAGAGATGAGTAAAACATGGGGGTGCCTGCTTTATAGTTAGTGTCAAGACAAAAGGGGGCTCCTGCAGAGAGCTCCTTCCTGCCAAAAGCTGCTTACACTCTTCTAAGTTCTCAACTGGGACATCTGTAACAAAAGACAGATTGAGAAGAATAAAGCATACAAATTTATTTAATATGTTTTAAGTGATATGGGAGCCTTCATAAGGAAGCGAAGGTCTCAAGGAATAGTTTAAACCTGAACATTTTTGTGCTAGACTTGATGGAGAGCAGAAAATCATGGAAGGATATGATAGGGCAAAAAATATGAGGTAAGTGTATTAAGCTGAAGGAAACAGCAATGCCAGCTCATTCAGATTCCCCTGGGTCCCTTTGATAGGGACAGAGTAAAGGGACAAAGTGGGTGATTAAATAGTTAATCCCACTAGGGGATCGTAAGTAGAGAAAAAAGTATGGGATACCCCTGTAAATTAATGATCACTCGAGAAAGCAGGTTTGCTTAACCACAAAACCAAGCAGGCTTGCTTAGCAACAAAACCATGCAACAGAAGCATGAGACATGCCCCCAAATAATAAAACAATGGTGGCATTAGACTAATATTCTGCCCAGTGAGTTCAGTAAGTTAATGATTCCTAGTACATGCTCCTCCGGGCAAACTAAAAACAAAAATATAAGGAAAGGGTGACATTATGCTGAAACCTGAGATGATTTACCATTTTTAGTGTATGTTACTGCCTTTTTGTTCATTTCCATTGTGCCAGAACAGTCCTGGCTTGACCATGTATGGACAAGAAAACTCCCCCACCTGACGTGGAGAAGGAACTGATGATGGAAGCATGATGCCTACTCAAGAATGAGAAAGAAGGTGGTCTTTTTCCCCCACCTCACTTTTCCTTTGATTACAAAACTGTAGTTCACTAAGTTCTTGGGGCGTGGCACCCTCTCCCCTGCCCACTTGTAAGCCTCACAAGCATCCTATTCTAATAAATCACTTCTTATTTATCACTTTGCCTCTTGCTGAATTCTTTCTGTGCTGAGACATAAAGAACTGGAATTCCTCAGAGCCCCCCCGAGGTGCATTTCTGCAGTTTCACCTTCGTCTTCAGAAATAACGATGCTTCTTTCTTCTGAGTACAGAAAGGTCACCTCTCATGTGAGAGTTTTATGACCTACTTCAGGGGAAGGTAAGAATGCCCTTCCTAGGTTTTATTATCTGCTTCATTGGAAGGTCAGATAGTCCTTCCTGCACATCTATTTCTGAAATTCCTTACACTTGAAATATTCAATATGCCAAAGTGCCACATTTTCGACTAGCGTGTCCTGATCCCCTGTTAATACCTGAAAGACTACTGACCTTCCCCTGAAACAGTGGACATTCTTTGAAGGTAGTAGAACAAGGCCAGCCATTCATGCCATGTGTTTCTCTCTGTACTGATTGCCACCAAGATCTTACATTAAATATCTGATCCCACACATCCTTTTAAGATAATTGGAAAGTTTTAAGGAAATAAGGGGTTTTAGAAGTGTTAGTTTCATTAATAATTTACTTGCCTTCATTTTACAGAAGCTGAAGTTAAAATAAGTGGTTTACCTGAAATCATGTAGGAAGTTAGTGGCAGAGCCATGAAATTAGAACATCAGACCAAAAGTAATAAAATAGCATCATAGACTTATGGCTTAAAATAATCTTCAATTTATACTGAACTGAATGTTTCATTAGTCCCATTAACCTTTTATTTACATTCTATTCCTTTGTGTTTCCATTCACCAAGTGAAAAATACAGGTTTCATTTTTTAAAAAAATTTCCATGGTGAAGACTAATTGCATCAAAATCTGCTGAGGAGCTTTGTGAAAAACTAGGTTCCAGGGTACTATCTCACACCTCTAAATAATAATTTTCACATAATAATCATCAGTGAAAAACATATTACTTAAGAATGCTAAGAAACACTAAAGGCCCAATAGAGGTCTTCATAGAATACTCCACTAGTTTTTTGGTGAATTACTTTTACTGTCTGCAAATTGATGAAGTTGTTGTCACTTGTCTACTTCGGGATTATGACATCTCTCATAACCTATTAATGCTTTTCCAAGGTCTGCCACTAAATCAAGACCTCACATTAACATAACCATTTCTAGGGATTTTAATGAAGTAAGTTATGTTTTAGTAGATCTACATTTTAAAACTGATCACCATTAACATTCACCTTATATTCTCCATTTTCCATATGTCTTTATTTTGTGAAAAAGAGTCATCATTAGAATGTGTGGTCCTATCATCATAGATCCTCAATTAAACTTTTTATTTTGTCCTTGTCTTGAATTATGATATAACGAGTTATGGCAAAACGGGCAATTTCTTTTGGAGTTCTAAGGATAGGTAGTGTGTACAAGAAATAAATCTTTGTTGGTTTAAGCTATTAAGATTTTGCATTTATTACTGCCATAAAAATTCCCTAACAGTGAGTTTCCCCAAATGTTGTAATTCTGATAACTGAAAAATTTATGTAAGTACTATTACTTTGAAGTGATAGTCCAAGTACTATTCTTCTTCTTATAGAGAAGGATAGTACTTTTCCACTTTTTACTGAACTAAAATACTGACCACTTGATAGTCACAGTGATGGTTTACTCACTTTTTGGTGCCAATTAGTTCTAGCTATAGCTGTACCTTGGGCCAGAATCATAGATGGTAACCTCCAAAATGCAAGTATCCTTGAGGTCAATCTCAACATTCCAATTTTAAATAATGTTTAAAATTCATCAATTAATTCATCAATTAATTAAAAAGAAAACACAACACAAAATTTTGGTACTAAAGCTTTAGCCAATATTTTAGCTCTTTACTGAAAATATCTTGGAGATAAGCTGTAAGGTGACCAATCTTCCTGGCTTGCTGGAGACTTCCCAGTTTTAACTTTGCAAGTTACGGGAAATCCTTTGGTCTAAGACAAACAGGGTTGAGTCATCATCTGGAAAGTTATACCACACAACCCAAAGCAAAACTTCCTAAATATTCCTTACAATACTGGTTCTTAAAGTGTGGTCTCTGGACCAGCAGCATAGCATCACCTGGGAACCTGTTAGAAGTGCAAATTATTAAGTCCTGTCTTAGACTACTTAAACAGAAGCTCTGGGGAGTGGAGCCTGGCAATCTGTGTTTTAATATTAATTTAATAATCAATTTATGATTCGCTTAAATTCCCAGGTGAACTTGATGCACATTAAAGTTTGAGAACACTGCAGTCCTCTCCTCTACATTGTCCTTGCTTTTCTGTCCACCCATACTGCATCATCCCCTCTCTAGGATTTTTTCTTTGTATTTTTTCATCCTTTTTTCTCATGGAGAAAATTTTGGCCTCTCCAATTCTTCACGTCCAGGATTCCCCCTATGAAAAACACAATGTTCATTGCCAAGCAACATAGAGACTCCTTACTCCTCGGCAGTTGGAGTGAAGAAATTTAAATATTTACAATTTAATATTTTTCTATCATATATATTCATACTCAGAAACATGTAGTTTTTATTTTTAAAAATCTCTATGTGAAGAGGAACTGTCTCTTGTGAAAAAATGAGTAGCTGGAACAATTGTCCTATAGCTTTTGATGCCAGTTAAATGAGAAACATTCCAAGGAAAAGAAATTTCACAAAGGCCTTTGCCCATGAACTATATATAATTTAAGGTCATCATAAATTAATTACTAAAGGAATTGGGTTATTATATCAATAAAATTGCAGTACCATTAAATCAACCAAAGTGAAAAATTAGAAAGGAAGACATTCACTTAATTTTCAATATTAAACTTTTTTTTTTTTGTGGTACGCGGGCCTCTCACTGTTGTGGCCTCTCCGGCTGTGGAGCACAGGCTCCGGACGCTCAGGCTCAGCGGCCATGGCTCACGGGCCTGGCCGCTCCGCGGCATGTAGGATATTCCCGGACAGGGGCATGAACCCGTTTCCCATGCATCGGCAGGCGGACCCTCAACCACTGCGCCACTAGGGACACCCAATATTAAACTTTTAATAAACACAATAATATGATTTTACTAATTTTAAAATTTCAGAGTTTGGACTGAGATTTATGATACAAATGTCGTTACTGAAGAGATGCTCATCCAAGTTAATGTGAAATATTGAAGAGGGTTTCACTTTGCTTATTGGTTTTAGATTAGAGTGAGAGAAAGGCATGAGGGCTACCTTATGCTGACCATTTGATGCCCTGCACCAATTGGTAGTTTGGCATATGTTCAATATATTATTCCTCAATTATTTGCATAATATTAATTTAGTGAGAACAGAAAAATCTGAAATTTCATTAAGAAAATTTAAATACAGAAATGCTCATTTAATTCATTTTTACTAGGAAAAGCAGAGATATTGTAGGTAGGGGTAGTTCCTGTTCTATGGTCCCAGTTCTGCTTTCAGGGTTTTTTTTTGTTTTTTTGTTTTCGTTTTTTTGGGGGTTCTTGTTTTGTATTGCTTTTCTGAATGAGACAACAAACTATATGAAAGGATTTATAATTATTTAATACATTAAAATGAAATACTACATTGTTTATTACTGTCTCAAAATTTTAGTTTCTGTAACTGCCACATTTTGATGACTGATAATGCATCTGTGCAAATATATTTGAGGTAAGCCTATTTCAATAAGGAAGTGGTTTTTCAAAGTCTTCTTTCCACTAGAGGGTGCTGACAACTTCAGCAAAATCAGGACCAATTTGTTACCTTTCCTAAATTGATTCCAGTAATGTTTTAGCCCTCTTTATTGATTAGCACTCAAATATACGCCTAACAAAACTGTCACTCAGGATGGCTGTGTTTTTAAAGTTCATTATTTTCAATATTAATTCATTACTATTATTTTTGTTTTGAAGATATCTTACAATAATCATATGATCATGCAAGAAGTATTGGGGGCATGTGAGAGACTGGAGAGAGCTTGACAGAAATGCATGTGTGCAGAGGTTGATTGGCTGCCACTTGGGGACAAACAAAAAAAATCACACACTTTCCTGGATGCTTCAATTGAGTGAAGTGAAAGCCTTAGTCCTCAGGGGGAAGGTGAGGAGATGTTTGCATTCCAGAACCCAGGCAAAGCTCCATTGCTTCTGGGAAAGGGAGAAAAGGAAAAACTTGTTACTGATGGAGGGGGAAGAAGGACTTTGGGACCAATATCCTGCACCAATTCAAAGAAGAGGTCTGTTGCCACTAGGGGAGAGGCAGGAAACTCTCCTTCCCTCGAGGGCTACCACAAATTCAAGGCTACCATAACATGGAGGAACAGGAACAATGTGAAAGCTCACCCATAAGGCTATACAGGGCCTGCTTAACACTGAAGATGGATTGGGAATACTGAACTTACCTCCTCACTTCCCCCATGAGACTAGCACTGAGTGACAAAGCAGTCTGCTGCTGCAATGGGACAAAGGCATGGAGAGAGAAGCCTCTGAAGTGCAGGTTTGCAAAGACTGCTGAAAGTTGAGGGTAGAGCAGGAATATTGAGAGAAAACCTTTGACACCCATGGTCCAATACTTAGCACAAGGTAAAAGCAGACCTCTACTAGGATTGTAATTGCTGGTTCATAAATCTGCATATTTTATAGTTTAAATATTGAAAAAGTGTTTTCTAAAGTAGTCATACCAATTTATACTTCTTTAAGCAGTATTTAAGAGCTTTTCTTATTTCATAGTCTTGTCAAAACTTGGTATTTTAAAAATTTTACCAAGTGATGCATATGTAATGGTATCTAATTGCAGTTTAAATTTGCATTTCCCTAATGACTAATGAAAGTGAGTATGTTTTCATATGTTTATTGGTCATTTGAGTATTCTTATTTATGAAGATTTACTCAAGTCAATTGTCCATTTTTCTAAGTTGTGTATTTTTTAATTTTTTATTTATAGTGAACCCTTTGTTGTTTGTATGGTTTGAAAATGTCTTTTCTCACTCTCTGTGACTTTTTTCCCTGCTTATAAAAATAGTGAAAACTACTAAATTAAAAAAAAATACTTTATTTATTTGGTTGCACCAGGTCTTAGTTGTGGCATGAGAATGCTTAGTTGTGGCATGTGGGATCTAGTTCCCCGACCAGGGATCAAACTTTGGCTTCCTGCATTGAGAGCATGGAGTCTTAACCACTGTACCACCAGGGAAGTCCCCAAACTACTAAATTTATGTATTCAGATTTAGCAGTCTTTTCCTTTATAGTAATTTCCATTTACGCAGTTTCCATATATTCTGAGGTCAGGTCTTCTATAATATTTTATAGAATCTCAATTATTTGCCCTTCAAACTTAGATCTACAATCCACCTATAATGGATTCTAGTGCATTATGCAAGATGTGAACCTAGTTGGTTTCCATAAAAATAAAAAATTGTCTTAGCAACATTTTAAAAGGCCATTTTATGTAAAATAGATAGCTAGTGGGAAGCAGCCGCATAGCACTGGGAGATCAGTTCAGTGTTTTGTGACCACCTAGAGGGATGGGATAGGGAGAGTGGGAGGGAGACGCAAGAGGGAGGAGATATGGGGATATATGTATACATATAGCTGATTCACTTTGTTATACAGCAGAAACTAACACAACATTGTAAAGCAATTATACTCCAATAAAGATGTTAATAAATAAATAAAAATAAAACGCCATTTTATTGCCATTTCTCTACAGTGACACTTATGTCAAATGAAGAAAAGAAATGTCCATATTTGCATGTGTCTCTTTCTAAACTCTCTATTCCATTGCTGTATTTGTCTGTCATTATAATATTACACTATTTTACTACATCTTTAAAATATATCTTAGTAACTGGTAGAGCATTTTTTCCCACTATGTTCTTCTTTTTTGAGAGTATTTTGAATACTCTTGGATATTACATATCCATTTATATTTTATTAATTCCCACAAAAAGCCAGTTGCTGGGGACTTCCCTCGTGGTGCAGTGGTTAAGAATCCACCTGCCAATGCAGGGGACACAGGTTAGAGTCCTGATCCAGAAAGATCCCACATGCTGCAGCCTGTGCACCACAACTACTGAGCCTGTGCTCTAGAGCTCACGAGCCACAGCTACTGAGCCCACGTGCCACAACAACTGAAACCCACGTGCCTAGAACCCGTGCTCTGCAACAAGAGAAACCACCGCAATGAGAAGCCCGTGCACTGCAAGGAAGAGTAGCCCATGCGCAACAATGAAGACCCAACGCAGTGAAAAATAAACAAACAAATAAATAAATATTTTTAAAAACCAGCTGCTGTTTTAATTAGTATTGTATTGACTCTATTCAGCTATTTTGGGGAAAGAATTGACATTTTTACTGTATAAAGTAGTTCATTACGCTTTTAGTTAGTTTTTTTTTTTTTTGCGGTATGCGGGCCTCTCACTGTTGTAGCCTCTCCCGTTGCGGAGCACAGGCTCCAGACGTGCAGGCTCAGCAGCCATGGCTCATGGGCTCAGCCGCTCCGCGGCATGCGGGATCTTCCCGGACCGGGGCACGAACCCGTGTCCCCCGCATCGGCAGGCGGACTCTCAACCACTGTGCCACCAGGGAAGCCCCGCTTTTAGTTTTTGATATTTATTGTCATCCTCTTTTCAGTACGTCAGTCAGAGTCTTGCTTTTAAACAGTTCCATAAATTTAAACAAAAATTCTGGTAGACCTCTACTTGGAGGATGTGGGAAGAATATATAAGTGAAGGATGCAAGTAAACTATACCCTCATATTTCATAGTATCAAGTCAACTGAGAATGTCTAATATTGAAAAATCAAGAAGTAGTAATATAAGCATTTTATTTCAGTTTATAGAGCTAAATGTCAAAAGGAGCAGCTTGAAGAGTGGAAGATGGTTAAATCAGAGGAACAGGAATCAGGCTGGTAAGGATAGTGCCCATTTTTAAGGAAAATTTATAAGCCTTTGAATTTATTTTATTTTGAAAAACTCTTTGTACTTAAAAATGTGGTCTATCAACTGATGCCTGCCTGGATCCCCATACAACTGGATTATGACCAGATAAGTACAGAAATAGAAATAAATATTTAGAAATTTTTTAGCAGTGTCACAAAGTAATTGTATGTCTGTGGAGTACTGAAAAAGAAGACATATGTCTTTTTTTCTTTCATTTCACTTTTCTAGTTTTTCATTTTTATTGTGTTTTATAAAATTATCAATTCATGATGGATTGGGATTCTTTTAAAAATGGATTTTTATCATATGTAGTTTGAGAAACACTCTATTACATTTTGACAAATGATTATTTAACTCAAAAATTTAAAAAAACAAAAATTTTGTGCTATGTCCAGAAGATACATAAGGTGACTTGTTTTCAACCTGGCAAATTTAATGTAATAGATAGATAATAGAAATTTAATAGATAGATAATAGAAATTTAATGTAATAGATATCTAAATACAGTGTTTCCATCTGTCCAACATCATTTAATACAATGTTCAACACTCAGTCTAAAAATTTCTCTTTCTTTTATTTCTGATAATTTAGTGCTCTGTGAGTAAAAGTTTATTTATAAACCTAGCCTAAACTAATTTGGCTTTTCGGTAAGTAGCAGAATTTTTTTCTGTCATGTATATAGGTACTCTGCAATTGTAGGGAGAGGCTGGTGAGAGTTCTAGTTCTCCACCTCTGCAAACTCATCATCAGATGGTTCATTGCAGTGAAAGCAAGCTCTGACCAAATTTCTCAGAAAATGGACATCTACTAGTTCTAATGAGGCAGAAGCAGCCATAAAATCTGTTTGCAGATTGAAGGAGTTCCTTCTCTCTGCCATTTGGTATCCTGGCCATCACTTTCATGCATGTCTGATTCGCAAGCAGATATGGTGCTATTCTTACAATACAATGGGCAAAACTTGTAACCAGCTTTTAGGCAGGATTTGTTTTTTAATGGATCATTATTCTGGACTTCTAATGCCATGGGACCAGTTATGTCAGTCCCAACTATTCACTTAATTTAACAACAATAATACTCGCAATCAATGAACTGTTTTATAAGACTTAACGTTAATTACTACGTTAATTACTACAATCTAAAAATCTATGCAAATATAGAATCTTTTTTTGAAAATAAATCAGGTTTATTGAGATATAATTTATGCACAATGAAATTCACTCCTTTTAAGTGTATAGGTCTATGCATAATCCTTTATGAGCATACGTGCCTGTCTCCCAGATAGCCACTTCATAGCCAGATAGTCACTTTGGCTAATTGGCCAAACTCAAATAGTTGAATTAAAGATAATTAACATGCTAAATGGTTGATCAAAGTATTTTGCTTCAGCTTAACATATTCATAAACATATTATTTCTCAATCTTATATAAAATATAACATTGTTATTAACTATTACGCTTTTTCCATAATGTAAAATGTTCAACTATCACAAATGTGTTTGTGCCAATTGCTTGTGCAACTTTGTAATCAGTTTACATTCAGTGCCACTGAGATAAACAAGAAGCTCTGGAAATCTGAGAATTTTTGTGGAAGGATATTAGTTTCCCAACCTGGTTGTTCTTAGTTTCACTATTAGTTGTTGTCCTTTTTTTTCTGAATGTCTTCCATGAGTATAAGGCAGAGGTTGACAGACAGACATTTTTTGAAGATCCAGATAGTAACTATTTTCAGTGTTGTGGTACATATGGTCTCTTTTGTAACTAAACTCTGCCATTGTAGTGTGAGAGCAGCCACAGACAATACTTATAGAAAAAAGCATGGCTGTATTCAGTAAAAATTTATCTATAAAACAAGTGTCAGGCAGCATTTGTTTCACAGATTATAATGCCAACTAAAGAATGTCACTGACCATCTGGTTCTACAAGAATTAAGTCAATAGCCACTGCAGTTGTTGACCTTGAACACACCGTGAAAGAGATTCAGAGTGGAGATCAGGAATGAGGCACTCTGTGCTCTGGGAAAACTGGCAGAACAGGCCTTCAGATAGTTAGATGTTTTCAGAAGAAAATTTTATGAACCAATTTCTTGCATCTTCCCATACGTGGAAAAGCATTAAAAGCATGAACTAAGATATCTGTGCTTTGTGACAGCAGTAACCTTCTATGGAGATGTGTGCTTGATTGCACATACTTCTTCTCCAAAATCACATATATGCTGACCTTCCCCCTTACCTCTTCAGAGCAATTCCACAGAGCTATCTGAGAGTCTGTCTCCTGGGCTATTAGTTTTCAGTAAGTCCTCAAATAAAATTGAAACTCACAGCTCTCATTTTGTGTGTTTTTATTTCAGTTGACTGACATTTCTGGCAACCATGAATGGACCCAGAGCAGACTATTCTCCTTCACCTGAACTCTACGAGGATCTGGAGCCTTGGTGACAGCAGGGCCCCTTATGCCCATCTGCCTACTCATGAGTCCAGAAGAATTTTATTAAGCCTCTCGTGGTTCTTGTATTTCCTGATTATTGGTGATGATTCTGAGTTTTATTTGGCAGTGTATAACAGGTACCTGACCCCCACAGTTGAAAGATACTGGGGGAAGCCTAGTTGAAAAACACTGGGATTTGCTCAGTTGAAAGGCACTGAGAGGTCTGGACTGGGTGATTAGGTGGGAGGCTGGCTTAATGTCTTTTCTAAGTGAGGGGCATGGGAAAGCCACCCTCCAACTAACACCCAAGCCCATTTCTGTATGTACAAAAATTATATTTATAAGTATTTACTTGGGAATTAAAGGAAATATTCTCCTGAAATTAGCTGAGATAGGGATCTTTTATTGCATACACACTTAGGTTAGAGAAAGCTGGCTTGATAAAAAATGTTTTCATAATTCTGACCCAAAAGGTCCTTCTAGGAGGAGCTTGCTTTTATCTCCATGTGTCTTTGAGATGTAAGTGTTCTATCAGGACTTTCAGGAGCTTATTTTACTCTTATCTAGACCATCTCCAATTCCTGAGACTGAGAGAAAAAAAGGGAAAAGAGACCTTTTTACCCTTAGCTTATTCTGTTATTTATAAACTAGTGAGTTCTGTATTGTAATACCTGATTCATGACTAAGTTTTAAAAATGAAGCTATGAGATCTCTAGTTGTGTCTGTCTATATATCTGTGTGTACTTTATAGATATGATATATCTCAACCTGTGGATGGTATTACCAAAATTAACTTGTAAATGAGTTCTATTTAATTGACTTAAAAAAAATCAAGTGTTTATATAAATTCCCAGAAATATGAAAGAAACTAACCCAAATGAATTTCAGGTTCAAATGATCTGGGAAATATGTAGTATTAAATTATCATTTGGTTTGAAAGTTAGTTGGTTTAATTAATACAGACATGTCTTTAAAGTCATCAGCATTAACTATAATACTTTAATTGTACCTAGGTTTACTAGAAGTCAAATAAGAAGTTGTAAAATTTGTCAGCAAGCAAAATAACTTGGAATGATAAAAATTTTATAAGCAAATTAAATGTAGTTGAGATATGGTTTTTAGGTAAACTCTTTAGGAATAATTATGTTTTAGGAATGTCTACTTAAAAAATAGTCTCTCCAGATATTTGGTAACTTGAAACTTTAGAGTTTTGTTAAATTACGTTAAATGATGGCAGTTTATTAAATATCTAGTTCATTCCCAAATAAAATAAGATAGGGAACATTAATTACTGAACATAGGCTTCCTTTTACAGGGAAACTAGAGATATTTAGGACTATTAATAAATATGTTTGGTGCCACATCAAGCCATTTTCTTTAAGAAAGCACATGGTTTTTAGAAATTATAAGTAGTATTTATAAGTTTGCCAATCTACAGAATGCTAATGTAAGAGACAAGTCATAAGTGCTTATTTCTTAGTTGTCGCTAGAAGTTATGTCATCTAACTAATATATGTAATTAAAACTACTAAGCTAATAAGCAAAATATTTTTGTATTCAAGAAAAAAAGAAGGTATAAGAAATAGAAATGCATTTTGTTAAGCATAAAGAAGGTAATTTTGTCCTAAAGCAAGTTATTTCTAAATGGGAAAGAAAATAAGGGACAAATTAATATGGATATAGAATGTTGTCGAAGATTTGTGAGAAAAAAAAATCTTTAGAGAGGAATTCTATGTGTGGTCAGGACTAAGATTAAAATAAATTTGAGCAAATTAATTTCAACATTAAATGTAAAGTGGTACAAAACCTGAATTGGGTTTTCTCTCTGTTAAGAGGACAAAGTTTTCCTAGAATATTGATTTGCTTTTTTCACAGGTTGTAAACTTTCTTTACCTTTTAAATCATTTTAAGTCTTTTATCATTCATAGATAGTTGTTGTTTTACTCCAATGCCTTTGAAAAAATGCTTTATCTTCAAGAAGATTTATAGACAGAACTTTTTGACAAGTATAGGTTTCTGATAAATTTCAGGTCATACCACTAAGCTGGGTAAGAAATTAAAGAATTCTAATGGAAATCTTGGTGGCTTCATACAACTGTTAACAAAAGTTCAAGTATTAGTTATATAGGACTGAGTGAACTGATGAATTTGTTTATAAATTTTATGTGTTTCTTTTTTCGGTTTGAAATATTACTGGCTTTTAATCTGTGTTTTCCATATGTAAGGAAAACTTCTCCCTGAAGCTAATTATGACATACAGCAATTTGGTAAGCAGAATTGAAATATTTAACTTTTCTCTCTACCTAATTGGAAGAGAAATTGGAAACTTTCAGGTTACCAGAAAGCAGACTCCTAAAAGGTGCAGGAACCTAAAGATACTTTTGGACCTAGAGAAGAGAGGAACTCACCTAAATCTTTAGATATCACAGGTGGGATCTGATGGCAAGTCCTTGCTGTGGCCTTCTGGCCTTGAGAGGCCTTTTAAAAATTAAATCTGAAATTCCTTATAAAATTTCCAGCAAAGCCAATTTAAAAACATCTTATATGTTCAATTATACTTATGTAAATAATCTGGCCAAGTTTATTGAAGCCACATTTATTTCTGCAAACAAATTACTCTTGATTTGGCTGTATTTGATAGAAATGAAGGTAATTTTAGAGAGAAAAATTATGTTTCAGTGGATATTAAACTCTAGTTGTTAACTGAGGTCTGTATTTACTGCCTAAAACTCACTTCCTAGATAGCTCCTTGTTATTATGTTACATTATTGTAAATTTTAATTGAATTATTAAAAGGACACTCTGAGTTTGTTTCTGAAGCTTATCACAGTAATCTACCTTGAATGAAGATCAGATGCCCCATGACCTACAATTAGGATATTATGCATACTGGAAAAAGCATCATTTAAAGGACTATCTTCAATGTAGATGGAAGAAAACTTATCAGGTACTCTTAACCAGCTCATGCACAGAAGAACTGAAGGAAATTGACTTTTAGATTCATATTTACCACTTAGATAGGGTGCTGCACTGGATTGGTCTATAGAGAGGACTGCTGACCTCAAACTCCCCTTAAAACAATGCTCAGAGGAGAAACTACACTCACACCAGGACAAGAAGAAGAAAACAACAGAAGTAAACAGACCTGCCAAGATGCTGGAACTGAACTGTATGATTATTAATTTTTTTTAATATCTTGGACTTTTGCAAGAAAATCATTGTTTTTCTATCATGGGCACAAATTCTATACAGCATTTAAAAATTAATTCAGTAGTTGGGTTTATGGTCATTACCTCTCTACCTTTGTGGATTTCTCCTCCTTAAGACTCTAACTGGATGGTCTTAGGAAATTTATCCTAGACTAAAGAAGTTACAGTTCTGTTTAGGCCACTACTGATATTACGAGATGAGACACCCTCACTTAGCCAATGAATCATACTTGCTCTGACCATGCCATAAATATGAATTTTCTTTTAAAGTTACTCAAGCTCAATCAGAACAATGAGCTAAATTTTGGTTAAAGAATATAACCTCCCTCAACTTGGGGCTGGATTCATATGGCTAATACCAGGTCATTTAAGTTTAAAGGCCCTTATGTTGGGAACAATTAAATCATACTAAGGATAATCAACCTAATAACATTAAGAAGTTCAACGTAATAACACTAAGAAACTGTGCTGGGTGCCTTATGAACAATACCAATATATAATTACCTTTAAGATAGCGATAAGACAGGGCCAGATGAGTTTGAGGTATACTCGGCCATACCTAATGGAAATTCTTGGCTTAAATATTTACTTATAATACTATTATTAATGCTAGCTATAGTACTTATATTCTGCCTATTTTACAAGATTGTTGTTTCTTGAGGTGCCAAACATGTGACTGGGCTGCCAATAAAAATAATTGTAACTAGGTGGCTTGAAATGATTGACCAAATATATAGTTCCAAATGAGATCAATGATTGTAACAGTGTAAGTCTAGATATGGGAAGAAGCAACCAGAGGGAATCTTCTCCTCGACCATAACAGACTAGTAAGACAGGTGGTCCAGGAACTTCTGCTATCAATTAATAGGGCCTACTCTGGTAATAGCACATTGAGTAGCCTATCAACAAAATCCTGGCCTAAGAATGAGCATTCCTAGTACAATGGGACAAATGGTCATGTAATATCTTTCAAACCATTGTTGAGTTTTTGACCGTGAGGGGGCACAACTAACAAAGAATGTCACTTGCCATCTGGTTCTGCAAGAATTAAGTCACTAGCCAGCACAGTTGCTGACCTTCAATACACCCTAAAGGAGTTCAGAGTGGAGATCAGGAATAAGGCACTCTGTGCTCTGGGAAAACTTGTAGAACAGGCCTTCAGATAGTTACATGCTTTCAGGAGAAAATTTTATAAACCAATTTCTTGCATCTTAAAATCATTAACTAAGATACCTGTGCCTCGTGACAGCAGTAACCTTCTACAAAAATGTGTGCTTTATTGCACATACCTCTTCTCCAAAGTCACATATATGCTTACCTCCCCTTTCATCCCTTCAGAGAGATTCCTCAGAGCTATCCGAGAGGCTGTCTCCTGGGCTATAGTCCTAAGGAAGTCCTCACATAAAACTGAAACTCACAGCTCTCATGTTGTGTGCTTTTATTTCAGTTGACAATAATTTGACAATCCCTGGTATAAGCAATCAGTAATAAACCTAATGGCTTTCAACTTACTATTGGCTTGTATTAAGATATCAAAAAAAGTTTATAACACTGATATCAACAATAAAAAGATTACCAGGGCAGTATTGAAAACCTAAATATCCCATGAATACCAATGATATCATTTCAACTAAAATTAGCTTCTTTTTAAAAAGTTTTTGGCCACAACGCCTGGCATGTGGGATCTTAGTTCTCCGACCAGGGGTCGAACCTTCACCCCTGCAGTGGAAATGTGGAGTCTTAACCACTGGACTGCCGGGGAAGTCCCAACTACTATTTATAGCCTGAGATAACATAAACTCATCTATTCTTCCCTCCGTCCCAGCAAGACCTCTATAACTATGCTACCTTAGGACAGTGAATCTACTGAGAGATAGTTTAAGGGCACCAATAATTCATCAATTCATTAAACCTCTCAATTACAGTTCTGTTTTAGAGAACAAGTTTCTCGAAGTCACTGAATCTCTGGGTACTTTTTATTCAGAAGGAAAGGGCTGTTGCCTCTAAAAATAGATATTATGGCTCATACTTTTCAAAAGGAGATACAGCATGAAAAATAATCTTGCAGATGACAAAGGTTCTGCAGGTCAGGAGGATGTGCAAAAACTTAAAAAAATACCTGCTAACTCTTATATAGGAGAAGGCTATGTGGAAGAGCAGATTTCCAATGATGGTGACGCTGACTTATTTTACAAGGATTTTGGCAAACATACATAATTCAAATGGCATTTTGGTTGTCAAAAATGCTGTGACCAGAGGCTTGCAGGTCCCCTTGAAACAATAGTTCAGTAAGTGCTAACTCAGCATTCATGGTGACTTTGTAGAATGTAACTACTGGAAATAATAAGAATAATGAGAGTCACAGTAGCCAAACCACAACTACCTACAGGTAATATGAATGAAAAATAAATGTTTGAGGTTGTTATTGCTGTAAAGCTATGTAATATAGTGTACTTACCATGTTGCTAAAATTATTTATCAGTGAAAATTTATCATGTAAATACTAGATAGCAGGTAACATGTTCTGTGAATGGATGAATGAATAAATAAAAGGTAACTGGGATTTATCATAGGATATAATATAACTTAAGTTTGTTTGAGAAGGAGAAAAGTAAAGTGATTGAGGCTCTATGTGCTGCTTTTTTCAACAGGCAGCCACATCTTTCTGCATGTCAAGCCATGACCCTGAGACACAATGATGAAGGTTGGAGTAAATGGATTTGACCAATAGGGCACCTGGTCACCAGGGCACTTTTAACTCTGGCAAAGTGAATATTGCTTGCCATCCGTGTCCCCTTCATTACCTCAATTACATATTCTACATGTTCCAGTATGATTCCACCCATGGCAATTTCAGTGGTAGAGTCAAGGCTGAGAACTGGAAGCACGTCTTCAATGGAAATATAACTTCCATCTTCCAAGAACAAGATTCTGCCAACATCAAATGAAGTGATTTTGGTGCTGATTATGTTGTAGAGTCCACTGGTGTCTTCACTAGCTTGGAGAAGACTAGGGCTCACGTTGAACCTAAGAGTCATCACCTCTGCTTCTTCTGCTAATGCCCCCATGTTTGTGATGGGCATGAACCATGGGAAGTATGACAGCTCTCTCAAGATTGTCAACAATGCCTCCTGCATCACAAACTCCTTGGCCCTCTTGGTCAAAGTCATTTATGACAACTTTGGCATTGTGGAGGGACGCATGATCACAGTCCTTGCCATCACTGCTTCCCAGAAGAATGTAGATGGTACCTCTGAGAAACTGTGGCGTCATGACTGTGGGGAAGCCCAGAACATCATCCTTGCTTCTATTGGTGCTGCTGAGGCTGTGGGAAAGGTCTTCCTGAGCTGACTGGGAAGCTCACTGGCATGGCCTTCTGTGTCCCTTCCCCTAATGTTTCAGTGCTGGATCTGCTCTGCAGTGTGCAGAAAGCTTCTAAATATGATGACATCAAGAAGGCGGTGAAGCAGGCATTGGAGGAAGCCCTAAAGGATATCCTGGGCTACACTGAGGACTAGGTTGTTTCCTGCGACTTTAAAGGTGACATCCACTCTCCCACCTTTGTTGCTGAGACTGGTATTGCCTTCCATGACCACTTTGTCAAGCTCATTTTATGACAATGTATTTGGCTACAGCAATAAAGTGGTGGACCTTATGGTCCACATGACCTCTAAGGAGTGAGTCCCCTGGAACACCAGCCCCAGTGAGAACAGGAGAGGAATAAAGAGGTGCTTACTGCTGAGGAGTCCTTGCCCCAACTCAGTCTTTGACCCAATTGGAGGATCTCCAGTTCTTGACACAGTTTCTATCCCAGACCCCTGAAGAAGAGGAAAGACTTAGGAAACGCTACCTTATCACTTGCCATCAATAAAGTGCACAGTACCCAGTCAAAAGTAAATAAATAAAGTCATCAGGGACTGCTTGAAGAGATGGGAATAGATTGTGTTCTAGGAAATGTTGTGAAGTCATTTGCCCAACTCTGTGCAAGAACATTTGTCCAAGAATCTATAACTAATTCAGTCTAGAAAACAGGTAGTTTAGCAAAGCTTGGGTAATAGGTCTTGTGCTTGACATGCTCCCAGTAAATATTTAATAGCTATCTGTTGATTGCAAAGCCATATTAAACAATATTTCATTAAAATATATCCTGTCATTAAAATAATGAATGCAGGGATACTCTGTCAAAGATTATAATACATCTTTGATTAGCAAATGAGTGATTAAAAAAATTCCTTGCTATACTAAATCAAGGGCACAGCCACACACATTTACATTATTCATTTATTTTGAAGAATAAAATTTAGCTTTAGTTATTTATGACAGTTTTAAGTATGACCACAAGTTTATTGCCTTATTTAGAAAGTATAATTACATCTCTGCTTTGAGAGATTTATTAATGTATAAGAACAAATCTGAAAACACATTGTGAAAATGGGAACACTAATAGCTTAGTGTGTAGAATCATTTATTCCTAGTGTTAGAGAGAGATTCCCAAAAGATGTTCAGGCTTAAAATAAAGAACAATATAGTTTTGTTAGATGTCAAAAACAAAGGGTGTGGGAGGAGGGAGAATATTCCACTTAGATATAGCAGCTTGTGAGAAAGTATGTACGAAAGTATGTATGAGAGCATGAATTTTGAAGCAGTGCATTTAAATTCTATTTTCAGAAGAAAATTATAGAGAAATACAAATATATTTATTTATTTGTTTGTTTATTAATTAATTATAGGCCATTTAAATTCCCATGGTAGCCAGAAATCTGCTTTAATATATCACTTTCTGCAAGGACATAAACATTAGTCCAGGCCCAAGACGAGTGAGAGGCATACCACCTCTTTAAGAGTCATTGGTTCTCAAAAGTGTTTATATATTCCATGTTTTGTTGTCCACAGTCATGCCCACTTTACTGATCTTTCAAGGTAATTTACATCAAACTGTATCTGGCGAAAATTGATATAGTTAACAGAAATATACCCATTTCTTATATACATTTTGGAAGAACTTGCCCCCTATATAAGAAAAATTGAAACTTCTAAAAGAAGAGGACTGATTACTTCCAAGTCAACACTTAATTTTGTTTCTGAAAGTAAATCTGTGCTAATGGAAAACATCATTTTCCAGCATGAATTAAATTATTGTGTTCTATATTTCCTGCTGGGGAGAGTAGGTTCCTGGCAATATGGTGTTACATTTGCATTTTGATAACACACAGCTTTGGGCTGTTCCCCTCAAATTCAGAGGAGCACAAATGTATTATATAAGATTATTCTCAAGAGAAATAAAAGTATTTCATTATGTTTCACAAGGCACATTCATGAGACTTCCAATAAAATCTGTAATTTTTGTAAATCAGTCAAATAATAAAATATTTTCCATAAATTTCCCTACTTTAGTAGGATACGTGTATTTATTTCATCGTTGATAAACTAATTTCACTTTTCCAGCAAGGACACCAACAATCTATCAGTTGTTTCTATCACAGGAGGATTTCTAAACGCCAACATGTGAAGCTTATACAATAAAATAAAGGTGAAATGTTTAGACTGTTGTTGATGTATCTTAAGAATAAACATTAAAAACAACATAAATTTACAGCACAAACAACATGGGATAACTTTTCAAATTACGTAATGATTTCACTCTGTGAAAAGAAAACAACTACAACAATAAAACAGAGTTAGAGTTTCTTTGTATAACAAATACCCTAGCTTAATTAAAGAAGCCTTCAATTTTTAAAATTTCAATCTGTATATAACTTTTCAGAAATACATTGATTTGATGAGGATAGTAGTTATGCAAAGACATCCACATTAGTAACAAACATGTTTTGAACCCTTGATACTGTCCTAGGTTTCGAGAAGTTTGTTATTGTGACAGTGCCCATTCATTGAGAATAATAAATCAAAATAATCCTAAACTAATAATCGATGGTCATAACTCATAACATACCAATAATTAAAATTTTATTTTCTTTCAAATTTACATAGTGATTTCTTGTATAGTCTATAGTCCCTTTTAACAATAATGTGAGATATGATGTCACAAATAAGAGTGGAGTTTGGAGATATTAACTCAGTTACACAAAACGGCAGACTTTCTAACTTTAGCATTATTTATAATAAACATGGTGGAATGAGCTAATGTGAAAAGTACTAATCTTTAATACATTAATGTAAAGTTTGATAAACAAAAGATATATATATATATATTATATAGCTGGATAGATTGATAGATCTGATCTCTTTTCAGTATATTTACTCCAGCACACAACTTACTAGTTTTTTCTTCCAGTTTTATTGATATAATTTACATACAGCACTGTGTAAGTTTAAGGTCTGTAGCATAATGATTTGACTTACATACATCATGAAATGATTATCACAATATGTTTAGTGAATATCCATCATCTCATATAAATACAAAATTAAAGAAATAGAAATTTATTTTTCTTACGATGAGAATTCAGGATTTATTCTCTTAACAATTTTCATAAATAACATACAGCAGTGTTAACTATATTTATCATGTTGTACATTACATCACTAGTACTCATTTCTCCTATAACTGGAAGTTTGTACTTTTGACTGTCTTCATCCAATTTTCCATTCCCCCACACTCCACCTCTGTGAACCAAAAATCTGTTCTTTTTCTGAGTCTGTTTGTTTTTGAAGTATAATTAATTGTGTTAGTTCCTGGTATACAACACAGCGCTTCCATATTTCTATACATTTCAGATGGCCAACACAGTAAGTCTAGTTATGATACATCAGCATACAGATATTACATAAATATTGGCTATGTTCCCTACACTGTATATTTCATACCCATGACTCATTTATTTTGTAACTGGAAGTTTATATTAATACCTCTCAATCTCTCTCACCTATTTACTTTCTTCTTCCACCTCCCCTCCCCTATGGCAACCACCTGCTTGTTCTCTGTATCTATAACTCTGTTTCTGTCTGTTTTATTGTTTTTTCACTTGTTTTGTTTTCTAGATTCCAAATATAAGTGAAACCATGTGGTATTTGTCTCTGTCTGACTTATTTCACTTAGTATAATATCCTCTAGGTCCATCTATGTTGTGGCAAATGGAAAGATTTTATTCTTTCTATGGCTGAGTAATATTCCATTATATATATATATATATATGTCACATCTACTTTATTCATTTATCTATCAATGGGCACTTGAATTGCTTCCATATTGTGACTCTTGTAAATAATGCTGCAATGAACACAGTGGAGCATATATTTGCTAATCTCTTAAGTCCAAATGCATTTTGACAACTCTGAATTTTTACTCCTCTACCAAACATTTACTGATTTACTGACATCTTTTTGTTTTGTGTATCCCTTACCTACATATAGATGATTTTACTACTTTTGTCTTTTAACCTTCTTACTAGCTTTATATGCAATTGATTTATGCCTTTATTGTATATTTTTCTTTACTGATGAGATTTTTCCTTCCATAATTTTCATGTTTCTAGTTGTGGCCTTTTATTTTTCACTTAGAGAAGTCCCTGTAACATTTCTTGTAAAGCAGGTTTGGTGTTTTTTAACTCTTTTACCTTTTGCTTGTCTGTAAAACATTTGATCTCTCTATCAAATCTGAAAGAAAGCTTTGCCAGGTAGAGTATCTTGGTTGTAGGTTTTTTCCTTTCATTGCTTTAAGTATGTTGTGCTTACAGATTTTCTGCTGAAAAGTTAGCTGATAGCCTTATGGGAGTTCCCTTCTACGTAACTTGTTGCTTTTCCCATTCTGCTTTCAATACTCTCTCTTTATCCTTAATTTTTGCCTTTTTAATGATAACGTGCTTTGGTGTGGCCCTCTTTGGGTTAATCCAGTTCAGGACTCTGTGATTTCAGGACTCTGTGATTTCTGGACCTGGATGTCTCTTTCCTTTCCCAGGTTAGGGAAGTTTTCAGCTATTCTTTCTTCAAATATATTTCCTGCCCCTTTCTCTCTCTCTTCTCCTTCTAAGATACCTATAATGTGAATGTTAGTAGGCTTGATATTTTCCTAGGGTCTCTTAAATGGTCCTCATTCCTTTTTTTTCTTTTTTTCTATTCAGTTTCAGTGATTTCCACTACTCTGTCTTCCAGCTGGCTGATCTGTTCCTCTGTATCATCTAATCTATTGTTGATTCCTTCTAGGTATTTTTTTTTTTTTGTGGTACATGGGCCTCTCACTGTTGTGGCCCCTCCCATTGTGGAGCACAGGCTCTGGATGCGCAGGCTCAGTGGCCATGGCTCACGGGCCCAGCCGCTCTGTGGCATGTGGGATCCTCCCATACCGGCACAAACCCGTGTCCCCTGCATCGGCAGGCAGACTCTCAACCACTACGCCACCAGGGAAGCCCCCTTCTAGGTATTTTCATTTGCTATTATTTTTTAAATTGAAGTATACTTGATTTACATTGTTGTGTTAGTTTCTGGTGTACAGCAATGTGAATCAGTGAAACCGATTCAGATTCTTTTCCAAAATAGGTTATTACAAGGTAGTAAATATAGTTTCCTGTATTTTTTAATTTCAGTTATTGTATTCTTCATCTCTGTTTGATTTTTCTTTGTACTTTCTAGCACTTTGTTGAAAACGTCCAACTTCTTACTCTGTTCATCTAATCTTTTCTAAGTGTGTTTTTGTTTTTTAAAGTAGACAAATCTGCACCACTCAAAAGAGAATTCTGAGAATCCCCAACTTGAGATGGATTTTTTTTGCTCTATCATTGCTGAAAGTTCTCCACTCAGATCCCACATTGATAACCCGGTCAACTACAACCAGGCCACATTTAGGACAGATCATATCACCAGCTCTGTAGTCCTCCACTAGGATTGCATCTGGATGGTTTGGACTTGTGACTATTGGAAGGAAGAGCATCCAAATGGCTGGTAGATGCCATCCTCATGGCCACTGCAGTTCCAGCAACAAGCAATGGCAGAAGAACCATGAACCAGGAGAACCAGAAGAACCAGGAAGAGATTGGGGCCCCAAGTTCTCTGAACATCTTTAAGTCATTACATTGAACTCTTTATGGGGTAGATTGCCTATCTCCACTTAGTTCTTCTGGGGATTTATCTTGTTCCTTTATTTGGAACATATTCCTCAGTCTACTCATTTTGCCTAATTTGCCATTTTTATGTCTATGTATTTGGTAAATTGGTTATGTTTCTCAGCCTGGGACAAGTGGCTTTTTACAGGTTATATCCTATGTGTCCCACCAGTGCATAGCACACTGGACACCAAAGCTTTATACTCTTTATACCCTCAGTTTGGGTTGCTTAAGTCCTTTTGTTGTGGTGGGCTGACTACTGTGGGTGGTCAGATAGGCATGGTTGGCCTCTGATCTGGTTGGTCACTAGGCCATACCTTGTGTGGGGCTGGTGGTTGCTGGTTGGCAGGGCCAAGTCACAAGGCTGATGGCTACAGGGGCCCAGGGGTGTCCTGGGGTTAGTGCTGGCTCACTGGTGGGTGGAGCCAGGTTCTGGAGTGGGTGGTTGTGGGGCTGGGGATCCCAGATCTAGTGTCGGTGTCCTGGTGGGTGAAACTGGTTCCTACATGACTGACTGTGGGGTCCACAGTGTCTCAAAATTGGTGTTGGCCCACTGGTGCAGGGGGCTGGATCCTGGGACAGCTGGCTGGGGGTCCAATGTGTCTTGGAACTGGTATTGGTCTACTGAAAGGTGGGGCTGGGGCCCAGAGCTTCACAGGGCTAGTGCTGGCTCACTGGCAAATGGAAATTTGTTCCTGGGTCTCTGGCTGCAATATTCTTGGGGTCCTAGAGCTGGTGTTGGCTTGCTCATGGGTAGGCTGTGTACTGATATGGCAGGCTGGTTGGGCTGCAGTGGTCCTGGGTCTGGTATCTGCTACTGGTAGTTAAGACTGGGGTCCACAGATCTCAGGTCTGGTTCCTGTCCACTGGTGGGTGAGACAGAGTCAGTGGACTAGTGCCAGCCCAATATGGTGGGTAGATCTAGGTCCTGGGATCTCTGGCTTCAGGACCCAGGAGTCCCAAGGCTGATATCAGCCCATTGGTGGGTGAGGCTGCGTCCTGGAACTAATAAGCTACAGGGAGGATTCCAAAATGTTGCTTGCCAGCACTAAGTTCTTGTGGTAGAATGAGTCCCCAAAATGGCTGTTGCCATGTCTATGTCCCTAAAGTTATCTCCAGTTGCCTTATGCTTCTCTCCAAAATCAGAAGGTGGGGCTGACCCAGGGTCCTTTCAAATTACTGCTTCTTCTCTGGGTCCCAAAGGATGTGAAATTGTGTATGCATCCTTTAAAAGTGGACTCTTTATTTCTCTCAGCCTTTTGGCTGTCTTGAAAGTAAGACCCGCTGGCATTCAAAGCCAAACATTCTGAGGACTCGTCTTTCCAGCACAGGATGCCCAGACTGGGGAGCCCAATGTGTGCTCAACTACCTTCCCCCCATCCCCCTGCACTGCTCCTTGGGAGAACTTCTGCAATTGTCATTATCCTCCCATTTGTGTGTCATCCACCTAGGAATGTGAGTCTTGACTATACTGCATCTCTGCCCCTCCTAACCATCTTGTTGTAGTTCTTTTTTATATCTTTCTTTCTCTCTCTCTTTCTTTCTTTCTTTTTCTTTCTTCCTTCCTTCCTTCCTTCCTTCCTTCCTTCCTTCCTTCCTTCCTTCCTTCCTTCCTTCCTTTCTTTTTCTTTCTTTCTTTCTTTCTTTCTTTCTTTCTTTCTTTCTTTCTTTCTTTCTTTCTTTCTTTCTTTCTTCTCTTTCTTTCTTTCTTTCTTTCTTTCTTTCTTTCTTTCTTTCTTTCTTTCTTTCTTTCTTTCTTTCTTTCTTTCTTTCTTTCTTTCTTTCTCTCTCTCTCTCTCTCTTTCTTTCCTTCCTTCCTTCCTTCCCTCTGTATTGAGCTATAGTTGATTGATAATATTATATAACTTTCAGGTGTACGACATTCATAATTTTTAAAGATTTTACTCCATTTATGGTTGTTGTAAAATACTGGATATATTTCCTGTGCTGTACAATATATCCTTGTGGCTTATTTATTTTATACATAGTAATTTATACCTCTCAATCCCTTAACCCATCTTGTCCCTCCCCACTTCTGTCTGCCCACTGGTAACCACTAGTTTGTTCTCTGTGCCTGTGAATACATTTCTTTTTTTGTTATAGTTATTAGTTTGTTTATTTTTTTAGACTCCACATATAAGAAATAACATACAGTATTTGTCTTTCTCTGTCTGACTTATTTCACTGAACATAATACCCTCCAAGGTCATCTATGTTTTTGCAAATGGCAACATGTTATTCAGTTTTATGGCTGAGTAGTGTTCTGTTGTGTGTGTGTGTGTATGTGTGTGTATACATATATATATATATATATATATACATATATACATATATACATATGTATATATATAAAATCACATTTTTCTTTATCCACTCATCTGTTGATGGACACTTAGGAGGCATGTATCTTTTTGAATTGTGTTTTCATTTTCTTTGGATATAGGCACAGGACTGGTATTGCTGGATTACATGGTAGTTCTATTTTTAGTTTTCTGAGGAACTGCTGTACTGTTCCACAGTGGCTGCACCAATTTACATTCCCAGCAACAGTGTACAACAGTTCCTTTTCTCCACATCCTCAGCCTTCTTTATATCTTTAGTTGTAGAATATCTTTTCTGCTAGTGTTCTGGTTTCTCTCATCAATAGTTTCTCTGTAAATTGTTGTAATTTTGGTGTGCCCATGAAAGGAGGTGAACCTAGAGTCTTCCTACTCCACAATCTTGGCCACTTCCCAGAAATTCTTAGTTTCTTTTTTCTACAACAACTTGATTAAAATGTGAGTGATGTATCACAAATTCACCCATATAAAGTGTATAATTAATGTCTTTTGGTATGTTCACTGATATGTGCAACCGTCACAGTCAACTTTAGAACATTTTCGTCACTTGAAAAAGAAACTCCATGCTCTTTACCTTATCCCCTCCCTGTACCCCCACTCCATTCCACCCTCAGCCCTAAGCAAATATTAATGTACTTTGTATCTGAAGATTAGCATGTTTTTAAGGTTCATACACAGTATATCATGTATCAGTATTTCATCCCTTTTTATGACCAAATAATATTCCATTGTTCATAATGGAATTATTATAATGGAATATTATAATAATATTCCAGTGTGGATATACCACATTTTATTTATCTATTCATCAGTTTATGGGTATTTTGCTTGATTGTACTTTTTGGCTATTCTGATTAGTGCTGCTATAAACGTTCAGGTACAAGGTTTTCATTTCTCTTGGATATATAATTAGGAGTGCAATTGCTGAGTCATACAGTAACTCTGTTTAATCACTTGAGGAATTGCCTATTTCCCAAAGTGGCTGCACCATTTTACATTCCCACCAGCAGTGTATGAGTGTTATAGTTGTTCCATATCCTTACCAATACTTACTATTATTGTTAGACTTTTTGATTATAACCATCTTACAGAGTGTGAAGGAATAAATTTTTGAATAGTGAAGAAATTCATACATTTAAAACATAATTTATATTCATAGCTTTCTTTTTAAAATGGTGATTCAATCTTTCAACAAGTATTTATTAAGCACTAAGACTAGGGGGAAAGCAGTTAACATGATAGTAATAATCCTTCTACTCATGTCCTACCATCTACTATGGTCTCTTATCATTTACCATAGTGTCTTTCAACTCATTAGAGTTCTTGAATGTCTTTTAAGAGTAAAGGTTTTTCTATAAAAATTTTAAAATTGTTTTATTTAAATTTTAACAATATTCTAAAAATATATATAATTATATTCTAAACCAGTGCTTTCCACAGAACTTTCTATGATAATGAAAATGTTCAATATTTTGGTATCCAATATGGCAGCCACTAGCCATGTGTGGCTATTAAGTAATTTTTTCTTATTGGAGTATAATTGCTTTACAATGTTGTGTTCATTTCTGCTGTAAAATGAAGTGAATCAGCTATATGTATACATATATCCTCTCCCTATGGACCTCCCTTCCATACCCCCCCATCCCACCCATCTAGGTCATCACAGAGCACTGAGCTGAGCTCCCTGTGCTATACAGCAGGCTCCCACTAGCTATCTATTTTACAGATGGTAGTGTATATATGTCAACCCTAATCTCCCAGTTCATCCCAATCTCCTCTTCCCACCCTGTGTCTACCTGTCCATTCTCTACATCTGTGTCTCTATTCCTGCTCTGTAAATGGGTTCATCTGTACCATTTTTCTAGATTCCACATATATGCATTAATATACAATTTTTTTTCTCTTTCTGACTTACTTCACTCTGTATGACAGTCTCTAGGTTCATCCATGTCTCTACAAATGACCCAAATTTGTTCCTTTTTACTGCTGAGTAATAATCCATTATATGTATGTACCACAGCTTCTTCATCCATTCATCTGTCAATAGACATTTAGCTTGCTTCCATCTCCTGGCTATTGTAAATAGTGCTGCAATGAATATTGGGGTACATGTGTCTTTTGAATTATGGTTTTCTTAAGGTATATGCCCAGTAGTAGGATTGTGGGGTCATATGGTAGTTTTATTTTTAGTTTTATAAGGAACCTCCAGACTGGTCTCCATAGTGGCTGTATCAATTTACATTCCCACCAACAGTGCATGAGGGTTCCCTTTTCTCCACAACCTCTCCAGCATTTATTGTTTGTAGAGTTTTTGATGACAGCCATTCTGACTGGTGTGAAGTGATACCTCATTGCAGTTTCGATTTGCATTTCTCTGATAATTAATGATGTTGAGCATCTTTTCATGTGCATCTTGGCCATCTGTATGTCTTCTTTGGGAAAATGTCTATTTAGGTCTTCCACCCATGTTTTGATTGGGTTAGTTGTTTTTTGATTTTTTGATATTGAGCTGCCTGAGATATTTATATATTCTGGTGATTAATCCTTTATCTGTTGCTTCATTTGAAAATAGTTTCTCCCATTTTGAGGGTCCTGTTTATGGTTTCCTTTGTTGTGCAAAATTTCATTAGGTCCTATTTGTTTATTTTTGTTTTTATTTTCATTACTCTAGGAAGTGGGTCAAAAAAAGATCTTGCTGTGATTTATGTCAAAGAGTGTTTTTCCTATGTTTTCCTCTAAGAGTTTTATAGTGTCCAGTCTTACCCTTAAGTCTTTAATCCATTTTGAGTTTATTTTTGTGTGTGGTATTAAGGAGTGTTCTAATTTCATTCTTTTACATGTAGCTGTCCTGTTTTTCCAGCACCACTTATTGAAGAGCCTGTCTTTTCTCCATTGTATATTCCTGCCCCCTTTGTCATAGACCAGTTGACCACAGGTGTGTGGATTTATCTCTGGGCTTTCTATCCTATACCATTGATCTATATTTCTGATTTGTGTCAGTACCCTACTGTCTTGATTACTGTAGTTTTTTAGTATAGTTGAAGACAGGAAGTCTGATTCCTCTAGCTTCATCATTTTTTCTCAAGATTTCTTTGGCTATTCAGGGCCTTTGTGGTTCCATAGAAATTGTAAAATTTTTTGCTAATTATGTGGAAAATGCCATTGGTAATTTGATAGGGATTACACTGAATCTGTAAATTGCTCTGGGGAGTATAGTCATTTTCACATTGTTGATTCTTCCCATCCAGGAACATGGTATTTCTCTCCATCTGTCTGTGTCATCTTTGATTTCTTTCGTCAGTGTTTTATAGCTTTCTGAGTACAAACCTTTTTCCTCCTCAGGTAGGTGTATTCCTAGGTATTTTATTCTTTTTGTTGCAATGGTAAATGGGATTGTTTCCTTGATTTCTCTTTCTGATCTTTCATTGCTAGTGTACAGGAATGCTAGAGATCTCTGTGCATTAATTTTATATTCTACAACTTTACCAAATTCATTAATTAGCTCTAGTAGTTTTCTGGTGGCATCTTTAGGATTTTCTATGTATAATATCATGTCATCTGCAAAGAGTGACAGTTTTACTTCTTTTCCAATTTGTATTTCTTTAATTTTTCTTCTCTGATTGCCATGGCTAGGACTTCTAAAACTATGTTGAATAAGAGTGGCGAGAGAGGACATCCATCCTTGTCTTGTTCATGATCTTAGAGGAAATGTTTTTAGTTTTTCATCATTGTTAATGATGTTTGCTGTGAGTTTGTCATATATGGCCTTTATAATGATGAGGTAGGTTCCCTCTATGCCCATTTTCTGGAGAGCTTTTATCGTAAATGGGTGCTGAATTTTGTCAAAACTTTTTCTGCATCTATTGAGATGATCATATGGTTTTTATTCTTCAGTTTGTTAATATGGTGTATCACATTGATTGATTTGCATATATTGAAGAATCCTTGCATCCCTGGGATAAATCCCACTTGATCATGACATATTCTCCTTTTAATGTATTGCTGGATTCAGTTTGCTAATATTTTGTTTAGGATTTTTGTTTCTATATTGGTATGTAATTTTCTTTTTTGTGATATCTTTGTCTGGTTTTGGTATCAGGCTGATGGTGGCCTTATAGATTGAGCTTAGGAGTGTTCCTTCCTCAAAATTTTTTGGAAGAGTTTGAGAAGGATGGGTGTTAGCTTTTCTATAAATGTTTGATAGAATTCTCCTGGGAAGCCATCAGGTCCTGGACTTTTCTTTGTTGGAAGATTTTTAATTGAAGTTTTAATTTCATTACTTGTGACTGGTCTATTCATATTTTCTATTTCCTCCTGGTTCAGTCTTGGAAGGTTGCACCTTTCTAAGAATTTCTCCATTTCTTCTAGGATTTCCATTTATTGACATATAGTTGCTTGTAGTAGTCTCTTAAGATCCTTTGTATTTCTGCAGTATCAGTTGTAGCTTCTCCTTTTTCATATTTTATTTTATTGATTCAAGCCCACTCTAATTTTCTTGATGAGTCTGGTTAAAGATTTATCAATTTTGTTTATCTTCTCAAAGAACCAACTTTTAGTTTTATTGATCTTTTCTATTCTTTTCTTCATTTTTATTTCATTTATTTCTGGTCTCATCTTTTTTATTTCTTTCCTTCTACTAACTTTGAGTTTTGTTTGTTCTTCTTTCTCTAATTGCTTTAAGTGTAAGGTTAGATTGTTTATTTGAGATTTTTCTTGTTCCTTGAGGTGAGATTGAATTGCTCTAAACTTTCCTCTTAGAACTGCTTTTGCTGTGTCCCATAGGTTTTGAGTCATCTTGTTTTTGTTGTCATTGTTTCTATGCATTTTAAAATTTCCTCTCTGATTTCTTCAGTGATCTCTTGGTTATTTAGTAGTGAATTGTTTAGCCTCCATGTGTTGTGTTTCTTAAAGTTTTTTTTTTTCCTGTAATTGATTTCTAATCTCATAGTGTTGTGGGTCAGAAAAGATGTTTGATATGATTTCAATTTTCTTAAATTTACCAAGGCTTGATTTTGTGACCCAGGATCTGATCTATCCTGGAGAATATTTCGTGTGCAATTGAGAAGAAAGTGTAATCTGCCACTTTGGGGTGGAATGTACTGTAAATATCAGTTAAGTGTATCTGATCTATTTTGTCATTCAAAGCTTGTGTTTCCTTATTAATTTTTTGTCTGGATGATCTACCCACTGGTGTAAGTGGAGTGTTAAATTTCCCCACAATTACTGTGTTACTGTTGATTTCCCCTTTTATGGCTGTTAGTATTTACCTTATGTATTGAGGTGCTCTTATGTTGGGTGCATAAATATTTATATTTGTTATATATTCTTTTTGGATTGATCCCTTAATCATTAAGTAGTGTCCTTCCTGTCTCTTGCAACAGTCTTTATTTTAAAATCTAGATTATCTGATATGGGTATTGTTACTCCAGCTTTCTTTTCACCATTTTGATGGAATATCTTTTTCCGTCCCCTCACTTGCAGTCTGTATGTGTCTCTAGGTCTGAAGTGGGTCTCTTGTAGATCGCATATATATGGATCTTGTTTTTTTTTTTTCGAAGACAGGTGAGGACACACATCCCGGGCAGTTTGGCAACGCTGTATGGAGAAGTGATGGAGAGAAGACGGTGGCTTATTTGTGGAGACCTGGGTTCAAGTTCTGCTGTCATATCACCAGCAGAGTGACCCTGGCTATGTCATCTAAGGTGCTGAAGTCTCATGTTTTTCAGTCCATTACATAATTTTTTTTAACATCTTTATTGGAGTATAATTGCTTTACAATGGTATGTTAGTTTCAGCTTCACAACAAAATGAATCAGTTATGTATATACATATATTCCCATATCTCTTCCCGCTTGCATCTCCCTCCCTCCCACCCTCCCTATCCCACCCCTCCAGGCGGTCACAAAGCACCGAGCTGATCTCCCTCTGCTATGCGGCTGCTTCCCACTAGCTATCTACCTTACGCTTGGTAGTGTATATATGTCCATGCCTCTTTATCGGTGACAAAGCAATAAAGAGGCATGGATTTTGTTTTTTGTATCCATTCAGCCAGTCTGTGGCTTTTGGTTGAAGCATTTAATCAATTTACTTTCAATGTAATTAACAATATGTTTATTCCTGTTACCATTCTCTTAATTGTTTTGGGTTTGTTTTAGTGGGTCTTTTTCTTCTCTTGTGTTTCCTGCCTAGAGAATTTCCTTTAGCATTTGTTGTACAGCTGCTTTGGTGGTCCTGAATTCTCTTAGATTTTTCTTCTCTGAAAAGCTTTTGATTTCTCTGTTGAATCTGAATGAGATCCTTGCTGTGTAGAGTAATCTTGGTTGTAGGTTTTTCCCTTTCATCACTTTAAATATATCTTGTCACTCACTCCCTTCTGGTCTGCAGAGTTTCTGCTGAGAAATCCGCTGATTACCTTATGGAGATTCCCTTGTATGCTATTTGTTGCTTTTCCCTGCCTTTAATATTTCTTCTTTGAATTTATTTTTGTTAGTGCGATTAATATGTCTTGTGTTTCTCCTTGGGTTTATCCTGTATGGGACTCTCTGCACTTCCTGGACTTGGGTGGTTATTTCCTTTCTCATGTTAGGGAAGTTTTTGACTATAATCTCTTCAAATATCTTCTGAGACCCTTTCTCTTTCTCTTCTTCCTTTGGGACCCCTATAATTCGAATGTTGGTGCATTTAATGTTTCCCAGAAGTCTCTGAGACTGTCCTCATTTCTTTTCATTCTTTTTTCTTTATTCTGCTCCTTGGCAGTTATTTCCAGCATTCTATCTTCCAAGTCAATTATTCCATCTTCTGCCTCAAGTTATTCTACTGTTGATTTCTTTTAGTGTATTTTTCATTTCAGTTATTATGTTGTTCATCACTGTTTGTTTGTTCTTTAGTTCTTCTAGGTCATCGTTAAACATTTCTTGTATTTTTTTGATTTCTACCTCTATTCTTTTTCCGAGATTTTGGATCATGTTTACTATCATTACTCTGAATTCTTTTTCACGTAAGTTGCTTATTTCTCTTCATATATTTGATCTTGTAGGTTTTTACCTTGCTTCATTGTCTGTAAAATTTTTTTTGATGGGTGTGGCTTTGTTCCTGTCTTACTGTTGTTAGGCCTGATGTATCAAGTACTGGAGTTTGCAGGCCATTGAGTGCATCTGGGTCTTGGTGCAGAGATGAGGAACTCTAGGAGAGCTCACACTGATTAATATCCCCTGGGGTATGAGGTATTCTGTTAGTCCAGCAGTTTAGACTCCGTGGTACCACCACAGTAGCTCATGCTCAGCTACTGGCCTAGGAACCAAGACACTGTAGGCCACACAGCCCAGCAAAAAAAGTGCAACAAACAAAAAGGAATAGAATAATAACAAAGAATAAAAAATAAAATAAAATTAGAAAAATAAAATGTATTAGAAAAAATAAAAATAAAAATGAAACAACAACAACAAACCAAAACAGAGCCACAACAGCAAAAAAAAAAAAAAAAAAAAAGAAAAGAAAAAAGAAAACAAAGTGGAAAATGCCTTGGTGGTGGGGGTAGGTGGGGGGTAAGCATGGCTTAAGCTAAGGACCTGTGCAGCTGGAAAAGAACTTTGCATGGGGGTCGGGGTTTAGGCTCAGGACCCGTATGGCTGGAGGGGGCCCTAGTGGGTGGGGGAGATGCTGGCCATATTCCCCTCAGATCCCCCGATCCCTCAAAAGTCTCTCCCTGTCCCCACTGATTCCCTCAGTGTGACTGGGCCCTTCTGAGTGTCAAAACTCCTTCCCCTGCTGCCCCTCGGAGCACCAGTCCCATCCCACCTCCACTTTCCATACACCCCCTTGCCCCCCATGTCCTACCCAGTCATGCAGAGATTCTTCCTATCCCTTAGATGTCTGAGGTCCCCCACCAGCACTTGGTAGGTGCCCCACTTTTGAGAAGACGTGAACTCTGCATCCTTCTACTACATCATCTTGACTCTGCCCCCACTATTAAGGATTAAAATAGAACTAGTGTGCCTGATGAACTGAGACTTTTAATTTTATTTTATTTGAAATAATTTGTTACAATTTAAATATTAAAAGTAAAATATGAAAATATTAAATATAAATAAATTAAACGTGAATAAATGTGGTCAATAGCTACTATATTGGAAACTGTATTTCTAGATGCTCTCAGAGTTGAACACTGCCATTTGAACTTTAGCACTTTTGTTTGTTTACACGTTTATAATCAGGTTTGACCATATGAAGCCTAAATGTTAAAATGGTCTCCAATTCTATTAATTAAAACTTCCAAATAATTAAAATTTTGAAAAACAATAAGAGTTTTCAGGCATCATGAAGCTATCACAAATAAGAATGCCTTACCAAAAAGTGCCAATGCATAGTAGCAAGTATGTGATTCAGGTTACAATAGTTTTTAAATTTTTATTAAAATAGCATTAGTTCCCAAATTAAATTGGTATCAATACGTTGAATTATATGAACTTTTAATATTTATTATTTAATTTGTATATTTGCTTTGTACATGTGTATGAGAGTTATAAGTAAGAGGAGTTTATCTAGCTTTACAGTGCACCTATTTTAATAAATGTAATTTATTTTTTATTACTTTAAAAGAATTAAAAAAACTATTTATTTATTTTTGGCTGTGTTGGGTCTTTGTTGCTGCACATGGGCTTTCTCTAGTTATGGTGAGCAGGGGCTACTCTTCATTGAGGTGTGTGCAGTCTCCTCATTGCGGTGGCTTCTCTTGTTGTGGAGCATGAGCCTTAGAGCCCAGGCTCAGTAGTTGTGGTGCATGGGCTTAGTTGTTATGTGGCATGTGAGATCTTCCCAGACCAGGGTTCAAATCTGTCCCCCTGCATTGGCAGGCAGATTCTTAACCACTGCACCACCAAGGAAGCCCAATAAATATAATTTAAATATTCTATCAATACTGAAGACACCATTTTTTTTCCTGAAAAGGTATCTTTAATTGCTTAAATTTTAGAAACACCAGTATAGAAAATTATCTCTGGTCAGTATGTCAAGCATTATCCAAATAGGTTTATGTATGTTCCTACTTTATTCCCACAAACACCCTATGAGGTAAATACAACTATGATCACAATTTTATAGCTTTGGAAGCAAAAGCTTACAACTTTAGCACCTATTTGAAATCTTATAATTAATAAATGGTGGATTCAACATATAAATCCATACAATTTTTCCTCCAGAATAGCATATCTGATGTGTTAGGCAGAATAATGGCTTCCCCCAAAGGTATCCCCTTCTTATTCTCTGAAACCTGTGATTATGTTGCCTTACATGGTACTTTGCAGATCTGATTAAGTTGGGGATTTTAAAATGGATCCTGGATTATATAGTAGGCCCAATGTAAACACAAAGGTTTTTATAAAAAGGAGGGAGGAAAGTCACAGTGAGACAAGGAAAGGTGATAAATGGAAGTAGAGTTCAGAGGGATGTAAGAAAGGAACAACAAGCCAAGTAACTCAGGTGGACTCTAGAAACTGGAAAAGTCAAGGGAATGGATTCTTTCCTAAAGTCCCCAGAAAGAATGAAATCCTGCTGACACCTTGATTTTAGCCCTGTGAAACCTATTTTAAACTTCTAAACTCCAAAATTGTAGGATAATTTGTTTATGTTGTCTTAAACCATTGTTTGTGGTAATTTATTTCAGCAGCATTAGGAAATCAATACAACAAGCTTATTTAAACAATGCCTGTAGAGAAAAGCATCCTTAATAGTTTAGGGTATTTTCATACCCCTCAGCCCAACCACTTCCTTCCAGTGGCAATAAAGGAGAATTCCATTTAACCACATTTATGCTAAAAGAATTTCTGACAAATGTATTCTTCTCCCTCTCATTACATTTTCAGTGATGGTTGATGGCCAATTAATTAATATTAAATTATTATACTGTATGTACCCTTGAAAGCACTTGGTTTAACCATCCCACAATCTGGCTCAACATCCACTTAAGTTTCTATTAGACACTGGAACAAAATTAAATAAACACATTTGGTCTGGACAACCTAATATTTTTTAAAAAGAAGTGTTTTCAGAATTAAACACTGATGATATTTTTTTCTCTCCTTTACTAACACTGGAAATTCTTGTCATTTTCCACAAATTAATCAGTTTTACTTTGCAAAGCAGAGACTACAAAGTTCTGGGGTGGAAAGTGGAAGAAGCTAAAGAGAAGGGGTAGATTACTGTATTTAAAAAAAATATACTTTGTGAAAGTGCTAAAAAAGGCAAAAACTGCTGATAGAAGGTACTATATTGGGCAAAGCTGTCATTCAGAATGAAGGAGAGATAGCCTTTTTCAGACAGTCAAAAGCAGAGGGAGTTCATCAACACTAGACCAGTCTTACAAGAAATGCTAAAGGGAGTCCTTCAAGTTGAAATGAAAGGACACTAATGAATAACATGAAAACATATGAAAGTATAAACTCATGGGTAATGGTAAGTATATAGTCACATTCAGGATACTCTAATATAATGGTGACATATAAATTACAAATAACTCTAGTATAAAAATTAAGACAAAAGTGTTAAAATTACTATAGATGCAATACTTTTTAAATTTAATGTTTTTTATGTTATTGAAGTTATTATCAGTTTAACACAAAGTGTTATAGCTATCAGATATTTTATGTAAGTGTCAAGGTTGCCATGAGAAAAACCCTCTAGTAGTTACAGAAAGATAAAGAGAAAGAAATCAAAGCATACCACTACAAAAAATCATCAAATCACAAAGAAAGATAGCATGAAAGGAAAAAATGGAAAAAGGAACTACTATAAAACAGGCAGAAAACAATTAATAAAATGGCAACAGTAAGTCCTTACCTGTCAAAAATTACTTTAAATATAAATGAATTAAATTCTCCAGCCATAAAACATAGAGTGGCTGAATGGATCAAAAAACAGACAAACAAGAAACAAGACCCAACAATATGCTGCCTACAGGGGCATACAGTATGGTGCTGGCATAAAAACAAGCATATAGACCAATGGAACAGAATCAAGAGCCCAGTAATAAATCCACACATCTATGGTCACCTGATTTTTGACAAGGCTATCAAGAACACACAGTGGATAGTCCCTTTAATATGTGGTGTTGAGAAAAATGGATATCCACATGCAGAAGAATTAAATTTGACCCTTATGTTGCATCATACACAAAAATAAACTCAAAATGGATTAAAGTCTTAAATCTAATACAAGAAACTGTAAACCTATGGGAAGACAACATAAGAAAAGACTTGTTGATATTGGTCTGGACAAAGATTTTTTGGATATGACTCCAAAAGCACAGGCGACAAAAACAAAAATAAATGGGATTGCATCAAAGTAAAAATCTTCAAGGTGAATGAAGAGTATTGCTGAAGTATTGAAGCTAACTTACAGAATGGGAAGAAATATTTAAAAACCATTTATCTAATAAAGAACAGGTTAATATCAAAATGTATAAGGAACTCAAACAACTTAATAGAAAAAAACAAAATCAAACAGACAAAAACTTGATTAAAAATGGGTTAAGGACCAAATAGGTATTTCTCAAAAGAAGACATACAAATGGTCAGCAGATATATTAAAAAGGTTCTCAACATCACTTATCATGAGGGGGAAGCAAATCAAGACCACAATGAGATATCACCTCATACTTGTTAGAATGGTTATTATCAAGAGGAGAAAAGAAAACAAGTGTTGGTGAGAATGTGGAGAAAAGAAAATCCTTGTTGGCACAAATGTAAAATTTTGCAGCTGTTATGGAAAACAACATGGAGGTTTCTCAAAAAGTTAGAGGTAGAAAAATCATATGATCCAGCAATCTAATTTCTGGGTATATACTCAAAAGAAATAAAATAGGTATTTTGACGAGATATCTGCACCCCCATGTTCATTTTAGAATTATTCACAATACCAAGATATGGAAACAACCTATATGTTTGTTGACAGATGAATGGATAAAGAAGATGTGAGATACACACACACACAATGGGATATAATGCAGCCTTTAAAAAGAAGGAAATCTTACCATTTGTGATACCATGGATAAAATTGGAAGATATTATGCTACGTGAAATAAGCCAAACACAGAAATTCAAATCTTGCCTGATAACACATATGTGGAATCTTAAAAAGTTGAATTCATAAAAGTAGAGAGTAGAATGTTAGAGCCAGGGGTTGGGAGGGTGGAGAAAATGGAGAGATGTTGGTCAAAGGGTTCAAAGTTTCATTTATGCAGGATGAGTAATTTCTAGGGATCTAATGTACTAGGCTAATAGTAGAGTGGTCCCTCAATATCTGCAGGAGGATTGATTCCAGGATCCCCAGATAACAAAATCCATGGATGCTCAAGTTCTTTATATAAAATAGCAAAGTACCATGGGCTCTCTGTATTCATGAGTTATGCATGTGGGGATATGGAGGACCAACTCTATTGTATTTTATACTTGAAATTTGCTGAGAAATTTGATCTTAAATGTTCTCGCCACACACAAACACAAGAAATCATAACTTTGATAGGTGATGGAGGTGATGCTAATTACTTTGACTGTGGTAATAATTTCACAATGTTTATATCAAAAGCTCATGTTGCACACCTTAAATATATCCAATAACAATTATTCATACCACTCATAAGTTGCTGTAGAATTTTAATGTTGATATAAGTACCATGGATAATGACACAATTATATATATGAAATGGTTAGAAAACAAACATTTTGGGCTTCCTTGGTGGCGCAGTGGTTGAGAGTCCGTCTGCCGATGCAGGGGACACGGGTTCGTGACCCGGTCCAGGAAGATCCCACATGCCGCGGAGCTGCTAGGCCTGTAAGCCATGGCCGCTGAGCCTGTGTGTCCGGAGCCTGTGCTCCGCAACGGGAGAGGCCACAACAGTGAGAGGCCCGCGTACCGCAAAAAACAACAACAACAAAACATTTAATACCCCCAAAGTAATACTCTGTGCATCAAACATGCTAATTCATGTTTTATTGGGGTTGGGGAAGTGACATTTTCTGTCACATATATTTATCAATAGTTCAGCAAATGGTGTAATCACGCTATTTGTCTCATGATGGTGCTATTTTCTGTTTCTTAAGGATCAGTAGAGAAAAAGATAGGTGACTGCATTTTCACAGACTCCAAATTTTAATTTGTCTCTAAGGTATAAGTTTTAAGAAAAGAAAAGAAATCTGGATTTATAAATTGTAAATATAACTACATATATAATCAAAAACTATCTTTATTTGAATGTATTCAAATAATCAGGGAAATAATAGAACTTATATATATGAAAGTCCCAAATTTACAAAGCTGAAGAGTATGGGTTTGATATTTACATAAAACCTGCACAGATTGGTACAGCAGCTATAGATGACCATCTTACAACTGGAAAAATTCGGTCTAGAAAGTTCAACATATAAAGTGATGCAGATGGTAAAGTGGAAAATCTATGAGTTGAACCTAGTTCTTGGCATTCCCTTCACCAAGATTGCTTTTCTGATTCATTAGTGAGTGAGTCTGTAAATGAAGTAGAGAAATAGCTGACTTCATTATAGAACTTTGGGTAGAATATTAGGGAAGGTTAGGGAAGGAAACTAACATTTATTGTGCTGGAACTTAGAGGTCATAAATATAAATATTAAGTTAGCATATAGATTAGTTTATTCATTAGATTGCTATTTCCATCATTAAATATTTTTCATATTTGAACTTTCTATATAACTTGTAACTGGCCATTCATTTTTATGTTTTGGAGTCCTTTCTGGCTACTGGTGACAGATGAATTGTCTAATATAATGCTTTGTGATGGATGCTAGGCATTTGCATACTCTCTGATTTAATCTTTATAATACTCTGAGTTACATATTATTTTTCCACAAGAATCCAAGACTCAGAGATCAAATACTTTGCCTAAGTTTATATTAAGTGGCCAAAAAGTTCGTTCAGGTTTTCCATAAGCTGGAAAAGCCTGAACGAACTTTTTGGCCAACCCCAAACAACAAAGAGGTGGTCCAATCACAGCTATTGTTTCCGCCATCATATTGCCTACCACTAAATTTGAATTGCATTGCAGACCTTCCTTGATGGCAGATCCCTGAAGATTGAATAAAAGATCCCTTGGAGAGGGCATATATTATTTAGTTTCTGTAAAAGTCCCCTTTCTAAGTGATAGCTAGTGGCTGATGTGAATGATCTCTCCATGTGATAAGAGGTGGTAATAGCAGAATGTTTTAAGGGAGAACGGCTGAAGTTCCAGGGAAACTTTGACCAAAGCCATCAGAGTGGACAAAGGAAGGACCTAAAGTGACCCTGGTAGAGATGACTCCAGAGCCAGTCAATGAAGTCAAGAAGCCACTACAAACAAAACAGTGGATCCTGGTTAAACTGTCTCAAGCACTACTGACATACGGGAATTGGAAAAGAGAGTTTTGTTCCTGAGGAAGTTTCACGTTACAGTATGATTCTCAATGTGACATTGACAGGAGATTGAGACACAGTATTCCTGAAACCAGTTTCTTGAGATATGTTCCAGATACTTTGGGAGACATCTCATTTACTTGATACGTTTGATTCCCAAAAGTAGCATACATGGATTCTTATTTCTGTACATCACTTGAAAGTAAAGGCCACAGTCACATAAAGTGAAGGATAGCTGTCTATTTTGTTCTTTGATGAATTTTGATCATATAGAACAGCTTCTGGCACTTTGTAGGCTCTCAGTAAATATTTGTTGAATGAATGAATCAGCAAATCACTGTATGTGGATAGCCTTGAGTATCACAAACTTGTCAGTGCATTTCTTTAACACATGAATGTAGGCACCTACTTTTAGCACAAATTGAAAAGGTTTTATAAATAATCTAGTCTAGCTTTATTTTATAAACAAAAATTAGGTCCAGAGAAAAGACATGGTTTAACCAAGGTTATGCAGAAGCCAGAAATCTAGGAAAAAATTGAAGAAAAGAATTCTCAACTCCCAAATAGGTGTTTCCCCCCTTTTTTCTTTCTTTCTTTTCTTCTTCTCCTCCTCCTTCTCCTTCTTCTTATTTTTCTCTTCCTCCTCCTCCTCCTCCTCCTCCTCCTTCTTCTTCTTCTTCTTCTTCCCCTCCTCCTCCTCCTCCTCCTCCTTCTTCTTCTTCTTCTTCTTCCCCTCCTTCTCCTCCTCCTCCTCCTCCTCCTCCTTCTTCTCCCCTTCCTTTATATCTATGACAAAACTTGGCAACATCTATAAATTGTTTAAAGGAGATTTCTAGAAAAGAGGCAGCAACTAGTTCTTGTATAAACGTTTAAAACTCAAGCCAAACTCGGGTTGTACTTTTCCCCCCCTAATGCTTAGGTTCAATGACTGATAGTTTACTTTATGTCTCTATACTTCTTCACTTGAATGCTACATCTTATATATGGGAATAGCATGCAATTATACATGCTTATGCTTATCATTTCCTATTTGTAAAGGAGTAGTACAAGGTAGATTGCCTTGATTTCTGAAATGAAATCGGGATTTACAGGAGGTAAGGTGGATATGTGAAGACTGTATTTGCACATATAAGACCTTCTGCTAGAGACTGAGAACTCACTTCTTTGTCTCAGAAGTAGTCAGATGCTGTTGAATGGAGCTGAAAGCCATATATATTCCCAAACTGTACTTAGCCTGTTTGTCTGATTGTTTTGTTTTTTGCCTGATCTTATTTGTATAAGCCTCCTGTACTGAGGTGAAGGTGATTAAATCCCCAGAAAAATGCTAAAGCATATCTTTGTTCTGTTACTCACAGTATACATTCAGGGTGATTGCAAAGTTCCATTAAATCATACTATGGAGCTAGAATAACATAGTGGTTAAAAGTGTAGGTTTTGGACTTAGACAAACCTGGGCTTGAATCCTATCTCTAGCACTTCTTCAGCATACATAAGTAAAATTAGAACAATAATATAGACTCCTAGAAGTTGTTATACATTTAAATAAAATGACATGCATAAAGTACCTAGCACATTGTGTCTATGTACTCTGCTGTCTTTTAAAATTATTATTGTCCAACTTTTCTATTTTATGTAACAAAAAGTGAAAATCAAGGAGGCCCCTTACACACATGACTAGAGAGTCTAGGTCTAGGCACTAGCTTTCTGATTTCTATAGATTATCAGTCATTTGCACCTTATCATTGTTCCATGTTGCTCTGTCCAAGGGGGGTGTAGAACAAATGGAAGTGTGCTGCCAGCTTCTTTCCTTTCATTTCACTCTCTTTTTTGTGCTTGGGTTTTTAGGGAAAGGGACTGACTCTGGCCCTTTAGCATCATCCATCTCTTTATGCTTTGTCTTGTTGTCGGTGACTGTAGACCCTCCACAGTTTAGAAATTAGTATGCAGGGAATATCTGTCACCCTATGAAAAATGGTATTGACAAATAACACTGCATGGAAACAAAGAGGGAAAATATTGCCCATAATTAATTTATGCATGGGTTTATGCGTATTGCCACTTTAAATAGAGGTAAAGAGGCTGTGTACAATAAAATATTCTTCTGGCACTGATTATGCAAGATAGAACTAAAATTACTGTTACCTAAAAATCAACATTACTGCCTTTTTGTTAGATGGGGAAACATTGTACATCATTGTTTACATAAGGAAAGACACTAGTTGCAACACCAATTCGATGAAAATTGATGGTGCTTCATAAAATAGATTCACAGATCGTTCTGCATTTGTTTCAGGCTCAAAAAATGCTTGCAGAAGCACTGAGATAGCTTAGAACTAAATTCTAATTCTGACTAGGCCACTAACCTGCTATGAGTTTTAGCAAGTCACCAAACATCCCCAGGCCTTGGTTTTCTTGTCTTTATAATTAGACTGCCGAACTTCAAAATTGCTAAAATCTCTTTCCATTCTAAAAAGTGTTTTGTCAACAGAGAGCTAGATTCAACTAAAGTTTCCATTATGTTCTTCAGTTCAATTTCAATTTCACAAGCATTTATTGAATACTATATTAGGTACAAACCTAAAAAAGATGAAAAAAAAGCTGCCCATGGTTATTTACAGACATGTAAACAAATAACTATATTGTACTCTATGATAAGTATTATTTTTAAAATTTCATACAAAGTACAAGATTATGATCAAGTATGAAGTAATTAACTTTAGAGGAGAAGCTGTCACCAGGAGGAAGTAATATTTGAACTGGACTTTAGAAGGATGAATTAGAGTTCCCTAGGAGAAAATTATGGAGAAAGACAATCCAGGCAGATGAAATAGGTTGTACAAAAAAGACAGAGGTATAAAATTGCCTGAAACACTCCAGAAACAATAGATATCTCAATATTCCTGAAACGTTGTAGGAGGCGCTAATATGCATGTCAAGAAATGAGTTTTGACAAGTAAGCCAGAGACAAAATGTGAAGAGCCTTTTAACATAGACTAAAAATGCTGGTTTTCATCTTGTAGTTTTCAGATAATTTAATTTTAATGGGTATTCTTATGCCTACCAATACAAAATATGCTACAAAAGGGGTCAACATTATTACAAATGTAGACATGGTGATTAAATACAGTTGACAGAAAAACAAAGGTTTGAACAGTGTAGGTCCACTAATACATGGATTTTTTTCAATAAATATATTGGGAAAATATTTTAGAGATTTACTACAATTTGAAAAAACTCAAAGATGAATCACAAAGCCTAAAAATACTGAAAAAAAGAAAAATATATAAAAGTGTAAGATATATGTAGATACTAGTCTATTTTATCATTCACTACCATGAAATATACACAGATCTAGTATAAAAAGTTAAAATTTATCAAAATTTATGCTCACAAACACAGACTATAAATGGTGCCATTTGCAGTAGAGAGAAATATAAACAAATGTAAAGATGTAGTATTAAAAAATAACTCCATAAAATTAACTATACTAGTACTGTATTAATTTCATAGCCACTTCCTGTTGCTATTTCAGTGAGCTCAACATTGGGGGTATCCACTTGAAACACTTTGTGATGCTAATCATCTTCACATGAGCTCTTCATCTTTCCAGTAAATTGCATATTTCAGTGAAAAGTGATCTACTGTAGTTCTCACATATTTTTTATTGTGTTTAGTGTAATACCATAAACCTTAAACAACACCATTGAAGTGCCATTAGAGATGTTGGAAGTGCTCTCAAGAAGCAGAGAAAAGTCATGATGTTACAAGAAAAAGTTGAGTTGCTCCATATGTACCATAGATTGAGGTCTGCAGCTGTGGTTGTCTGTCATTTCAAGATAAATGAATCCAGTGTAAGGACAATTGAAACAAAGATAAGGAAATTCATGAAGCCATTGCTGCAACTATGTCAGCAGGCATGAAAACCTTGCAATTTTTGTGAAATACTTTATCTCATATTGAAAAAGCAGCTTTTATGTGGATGAATGATTGCTGTAAGAAAGTCATACCTATACAACAGCCAAGACATGGAAACAACATAAATGTCCATCTACAGATGAATGGAAAATGAAGATGTGGCATATATATATATATATATATATATATATATATATATATATATATGATCAGCCAGAAAAAGAATGAAATAATGTTATTGCCAGCAACATGGATGGACCTAGAGATTATCATATTAAGTGAAGTAAGTCAGACAAAGAAAGACAAATATATGATATTACTTATATGTGAAGTCTAAAAAAAGATACAAATGAACTTATTTACAAAAAGTTCATATATATATAAAATAAACAGTATACATAGTATATATAAAATAAACAACAAAGACCTACATTATAGAACAGGAACTATATTTTATATATATATATATATAAACTGAATATTTTATATATGTATATATATATATATAACTGAATCCCTCTGTTGTACACCTGAAACTAGCATAACATTGTAAATTAACTATACTTCAATTATAAAATGGTTAAAAAAAGAAACGCCTACCTATAGACTAATATAATTTGAGAAAAAGTGAAGTCATTATATGACAACTTAAAGCAAAGTGAAGGTGAAAAATATAAAGCTGGAGAATTTATGCCAACAAAAAATAGTTTGATAATTTTAGAAAGATATTTGGCTTAAAAAATGTCAAGATGGAGGGGAGGAGTCAAGATGGTAGAATAGGAGGATGCAGAATTCTTCTCTCATCACAAGTATATCAAGAATACATCTACAAATAGAACAACTCTCACAGAGCACCCACTGAACAATAGTGGAATACTTCAGACACCTAAAAGGACAGGAAAAATCCCCTCACAACTGGGTAGGATGAAAGAAAGAAAAAAAGAGGAATCAAAAAAGGGATCAGGAACCCTGGAGGGAAGCTGAAAGTGAGGAGAGGTTACTGCACTCAGAAAAAACCCTCATGGTGGGAAAATCAGCTGGGACAGAAAGGAACCTTTGGGGGATTGAAGGAAAAAACAACGGACGGTCTGTGGAAGGCAGGACAAAGCAAATACTGCACACATGGTCTGTGCCACAGCCTTGTGTACCCCAGCCTGAGTCATATGTCTCCTGTTGTGGAAGGGAGCTGGGTTCTGGAAAGTGGGGTTTGGAGTGCAGAACCAGGGAAAGACAGATGTTGGCGGTACAAAGACAACCTGAAAAGACAGGAGTAAGGAGCTCCATAACTGGGAAAGTTTGTGGAAGAAGCCTCGGACATCACAGAAACAAGGCATCATTGTTGAGTGGTGTGCAGGGGGTGGGGCCACTATTGCAAGCACTTTCCCCATCCACCGGCTTCAGCCTCTTCAGGCACTGGGAAGGACACCCATCTAAACAGGCTCACCTGTCCCTCAAGCCAAGGCCTCCTCCACCTGTTTAAGCTCTGGGGTTCTGAGGGCTGCCTATGCCAAAACCTCTTCAGGAACAGCTCTGGGAGCTCCTTCCTGAGACAAGAATATGCCAGTGTTGGTGGGGGCTGAGTGCTAAAACATGGGGTTAAGAGAGTGGATCCAGGGAGAGAACCACTGTTGGCTGCATGGATGCAAAAGAGGGGATGGGAATGAGGGGCTCTGTGGCCAGGAATGCCTTTAGAGGAAACGTGGTCTACCTAGGAAATGAGGTGCCATTGTTGAGTGGCATGCAAGGGTCGAGGCTGCCACCACCCCGACATGCCAGCCCCTGCCTCTGCAGGCACTGGGAGGGACTCCCACCAGAATGAGCATGTCTCAGTCCGTGGCAAATGCCTGCTGGTCTCCACCACTGTAGCCACTTTGCACACATTCCAGTTGTGGCCATGTACCCCTCCCTGGCCTGAGAAAGTGTGCCCCAATCAGCCTGTGTTTTTCACTACCTCTCACCTGGGTGGGGAACTGCCTGAGTGTGGTGCTCACGCAGAGGCTGGGACAAAACCAAAGCTGAGCCCCATTGGCAGTGCAACTAATGAAGAGGAATGGAAATCTCTCCATGCAGCTGTACGGGCCATGGATTAAATACCCACAATCAATTTGGTAAATCTTGCATCTGTGGAATATCTGAATAAACAGTGAGTGTTTCCACAACTGAGACTGGTCCAGCTTTAGCAACAGTGGACTTTGGGGCCAAGTACATGCAGAAGTTGGTCCAGGTCAGAGTCTGAACAGGCCTCACAGTATAGTGTTGTTTCTTGAGAGAGGATTGTATTGTTACATACTTCCCTCTTAGAACTGCTTTTGATGCATCTTGTAGGTTTTGGGTCATCATGTTTTCATTGTCATTTGTTTCTAGGTATTTTTTGATTTCCTCTTTTATTTCTTCAGTGATCTCTTGGTTATTTACTGGCGTACTTTTAACCTCCATGTGTTTGTATTTTTTACAGTTTTTTACCTGTAATTGATATCTTGTCTCATAGCATTGTGGTTGGAAAAGATACTTGATATGAGTTCAGCATTCCTAAATTTACCAAGGCTTGATTTGTGAACCAAGATATGATCTAATCTGGAGAATGTTCCATGAGCACTTGAGAAGAAAGTGTATTCTGTTGTTTTTGGATGGAATGTCCTATAAATATCAATTAAGTCCATCTTGTTTAATGTGTAATTTAAAGCTTGTGTATCCTTATTTATTTTCATTTTGGATGATCTGTCCATTGGTGAAAGTGTAATGTTAAAGTCCCCTACTATTTTTGTGTTACTCTTGATTTCCCCTTTTATGGCTGTTAGCATTTACCTTATGTATTGAAGTGCTCCTATGTTGAGTGCATAAATATTTACAATTGTTATATCTTTTTCTTAGATTGATCCCTTGATCTTTATGTAGTGTACTTCTTTGTCTCTTGTAATAGCCTTTATTTTAAAGTCTATTTTATCTGATATGAGATTTGCTACTCCAGCTTCCTTTCGATTTCCATTTGCATGGAATATCTTTTTCCATCCACTCACTTTCAGTGTGTATGTGTCCCTAGGCCTGAAGTGAGTCTCTTGTAGACAGCATATATACAGGTCTTGTTTTTGTATCCATTCAACCAGTCTGTGTCTTCTGGTTGAAGCTTTTAATATATTTTCATTTAAGGTAGTTATTGATATGTACGCTCATGTTACCATTTTCTTTAATTGTTTTGGGTTCGTTATTGTAGGTCTTTTCCTTCTCTTGTGTTTCTTGCCTAGAGAATTTCTTTTAGCATTTGTGTAAAGCTGGTTTGGTGGTGCTGAACTCTATCAGCTTTTACTTGTCTGTAAAGGTTTTAATTTCTCCCTCAAATCTGAATGAGATCCTTGCTGGGTAGAGTAATCTTGGTTGCAGGTTTTTCTCCTTCATCGCTTTAAATATGTCCTGCCAGTCCCTTCTGGCTTGCAGAGTTTCTGCTGAAAGATCAGCTGTTAACCTTATGGGGATTCCCTTGTGTGTTATTTGTTGTTTTTCCCTTGCTGCTTTTAATATGTTTTCTTTGTATTTAATTTTTGACAGTTTGATTAATATGTGTCTTGGCATATTTCTCCTTGGATTTATCCTGTATGGGACTCTCTGTGATTCCTGGACTTGATTAACTATTTCCTTTCCCATATTAGGGAAGTTTTCAACTATAATCTCTTCAAATATTTTCTCAGTCCCTTTCTTTTTCTCTTCTTCTTCTGGAACCCCTATAATTCAAATGTTGGTGTGTTTAATGTTGTCCCAGAGGTCTCTGAGACTGTCCTCTATTCTTTTCATTCTTTTTTCTTTATTGTGCTCTACAGTAGTTATTTCCACTATTTTATCTTCCAGGTCACTTATCCATTCTTCTGCCTCAGTTATTCTGCTATTGATCCCTTCTAGAGTATTTTTAATTTCATTTATTGTGTTGTTCTTCATTGCTTGTTTCCTCCTTAGTTCTTCTAGGTCCTTCTTAAATGTTGTTTTTGCATTTTCTCTATTCTATTTCCAAGAATTTGGATCAACTTTGCTATCATTACTCTGAGTTCTTTTTCAGGTAGACTGACTATTTCCTCTTCATTTGTTTGGTCTGGTGGGTTTTTACCCTCCTCCTTCATCTGCTGCATATTTCTCTGTCTTCTCATTCCGTTTAACTTACTGTGTTTGGGTCTCCTTTTCACAGGCTGCAGGTTTGTAGTTCCCATTGTTTTTGGTGTCTGTCCCCAATGAGTAAGGTTGATTTAGTGGCTGTGTAGGCTTCCTGATGGAGGGGACTGATGCCTGTGTTCTGGTGGGTGGAGCTGGATCTTTTCTTTCTGGTGGACAGGGCTCATCTGGTGGTGTGTTTATTGGGTGTCTGTGAACTTAGTATGATTTTAGGCAGCCTCTCTGCTAAAGGGTGGTTTTGTGTTCCTGTCTTGCTAGTTGTTTGGCTTGGGACATCCAGCACTGAGGCTTGCTGGCTGTTGGGTGGAACTGTTTTTTAGCATTGAGTCAGAGATCTCTAGAAGATCTCTCACCAATTGATATTACGTGGGGCCCAGAGGTCTGGTGGTCCAATGTTCTGAACTCATCTCTCCCACCTCACAGGCACGGCCTGACCCCAGATTGGAGTATGAAGACCCTGCCAGCTGTACAGCTAGGTACTCAGCTAGGGGATTTTCTTGCCTTTTGGGAAGTCTGAGGTCTTCTGCCAGCGTTCAGTAGGTGTTCTGTGGGAGTTCTTCCACATGTAGATGTATTTTTGATGTATTCATGGAGAGGAAGGTGATCTCCACGTCTTACTCCTCCGCCATCTTGAAGATCTCTTCCTAGCTGTTTGCTTTTAACCTTTGTTTAATAACTTTGTAAACAGGAAAATTTAAGTGACCTTCAGATGTACTCTTAATTCTGCAAATCAACACACAAAGTAAATTTACTTTTTGCATTTATACACCTAAAGCATTAAAATAGTACCTTTTAGTTAGGATTTCTATCTTCTTTTTAGATGAAATATTAGAAAAGTGTATGGGCTAAAATATTTTTCTCACTTTACTAAAATATAATTTCAAAATTATCTATCCCTAGGGGAAATGCTTCAGGCTTAGAGAGCACTAAAATGAAAGCATGACATTGCTGTCCTCTGTTTCTCTACACAGTACCAATGAGGCTAGTGAATATGTTTGTTTCAGAAGAAGTCCATAGTCAGCTGTTAGTGGGACCTCATGAAATCCAGTGACCGTGTGTGTGTGTGTGAAACTTCAATAAACTATCTATTCTTCTCAGTCTCTAGCTACAAATGGTATTACAAAATCGTTGCTCAACGTACGGCTTTTGTTATTGTTTTATGCTTATTCCTCATCATGTAGAAATATTTATTGCTACATCTCTACTATGAATTTTAAAGGTAAATTATAGTGAGTAAACTAATAACAAGACAATTCTTCCTCTACAATACATTCTTAAATATAATTTCAAATTGTCCCATGTACTACTGGCTTGAGGAAGCCAGTAGTTTTTCCTGTAGGCTGATTTATTTACCTAGAAGATCCATCCATCCAGACAATAAATGCTTTCAGCTGTTCTTTCTTCCCACCATCAGCTTTCTCCATCCCCATCTACTTCTCTGCTTTGCCTCCTCTGCCCATGAGCTTCTGTCTAGTCTCATGTCTGCAAGGTTCTGTGTTAATGTTGATAGAGAGCTAGCCTTGAAATTCCTGTTTGATTTCTTCAAAGTAAATAAATATTTACTGGAATATTCTAGTAATAGCCCCTATATTTCTGTTTAGTTGGTTAGTTTTGTTTTTGCTTGTTAGTCAAAGACAATGTATGTTGCTTATAACAAAAGAACATTAACTATTACTAAAATCAGCTTGTAACATTTTCCCTTTTCTAATATGGAAAAAACTTCATTAGTTGCTCAAATAATAAAGAATTGAAATTATTTTGCTGAAAATGTTGATGTTCTCAGAATAATTAAGTTCAAACTGGAAATACTTCTGAGACACTTGCTAAATTACCTCAGCATATCAGAAGGTAAACAAACCACCCTATTATCACTTTCTTATAAATGTATGCCTTTCAATATTTATTTTCTAATTATCTTAGTCAAAAATTACAGGTTGATTCCACTGAAATATACTCCCAGGATTTTCTCTGTTGTTGTTTTTCTTTCCTTTCTCTTTCTTTTTCTTCTCTTCTTCTTCCTCTCCTCTTCCTCCTTCTCCTTCTTTTGTGGCACCTCATAATTACAGTCTCTTTTTTAATATCAGTTTTTTCCATTGGAAACTCCTCAAAGACTCAGATCTTTCTCTTATTGTATTCTCCCAGTATCCCCAGTACCTAACAGAATGCCTGGGAACATAAAAGACACTCAAGATAATTTTGTTAAATGAATAAGAAAGCAAAAGAATGAGTTATTTGGGCTTCTCTGGTGGCGCAGTGGTTTAGAGTCTGCCTGCCAATGCAGGGGACATGGGTTCGTGTCCCGGTCCGGGAAGATCCCACATGCCGCGGAGTGGCTAGGCCTGTGAGCCATGGCCACTGAGCCTGCGAGTCCGGAACCTGTGCTCTGCAACGGGAGAGGCCCGCGTACCGCAAAAATAAATAAATAAATAAATAAATAAATAAGAATGAGTTATTTAAAGAAGATAATGACTTTTTGTTCAACAGAGAACATTGCTCGTTTTGCACTCATAGTCCACATAATAATCATGTTCCTCCAGTTCACAGTGAATCCATTTAATTAATTCCTCATGTATCCATCAAATGTCTGCATAAGACTTTGGAGTGACTTGGCTAGTAATAAATTCTAAATCCCCAAGAACATTTTAATCCAATTCAAGTCGTCTCAGCCTGGACCTCCTAGAGGGAACATGGAGAGATGAGGAACTTGAGGAAGGACTGGAGTATAATGCTAAGAAGCCCCAATTTTATCTGGAAAGTCCATGTTACTGTTGACATCCACTGTCACATCAGTGGGCTTCTGATTGGTCTTCCCTTTTACTTTAATTGATTGTTTTTTCAGTTTAAAAACAAAAATCAGATCAACTTGCTTTTGTGTCAAAACAGCAGATCTTTTACTGAAATAAAGGAATAAGGTCTTTGTTAAAAGCCTACTTGGTGTCTGGGTTCAATTCTAGGATGGGAAAGACTGAGTGAAAAGTATTGTTGGCCTTAAGCCTTAGAATTAAGTCATGCCCATGAAAGACAACCCTGAAACACTGATGAAAAAGTTAGAGGAATGGAATTCTGGGTTCAACTGCAGGGGTACTTAATATCTCTATGTTCCAGTTTGACTATCAATAAAATTGTTTCAATAAAAGTGGTAATTCCTTGTATTCTGGTATTCAGACTTGTCCTACCAAAAGAGAGAAAAATCAGTTGGAAAGATTCATATAGTGTTGGCAACTATTTTTATTTTGCACAAATGAAAAATTAAACCTGTGAACAAACAAAGCAGCAATAAACTTTATCTTTGATCACCAGCACCTTCTAAAAGAATGAATAACACACACAATGAGAATAAAAGTAACTTTTTTGAAAAAGTCATTTCAACATCCTTATTTTTCCCATTTTGTTGTGCGCAGTTGAAACTTGGTCTTGCATAGGCACAAACTGACTGACTTAGGTTTGGGAATCCCTGCATCAAGCCATCCAAGCTGCTTATTAACATCAACTGGAGAGCTTTATAAACAAAACTGTCAATGTCCAGCCCTACTCCAGGCAAATAAAACTGCGTTTCTGAAAGTGAGACACAGGCATCTGCATTTTTTCTTTCTCTCTATATGATTTCATGATTTTGTGTAGCCAAGGTTAAGAAAACATTGTTCTTAACACTTCTAATGTCCTTCAATTTATAAGATTCTCTAATAATCAACTTATTTCAATGTAGACAGTCACACATTAGGAATTTTCTCTCCTTCATGGGAAACTTTAGCAGAATTTCTTTCACTGATTTACTTAATCTCTGTTTATGGATTGGGAGATTAAAATTTTTGGTTTCTAAATAATTTTGACATAAGTATTTCTCATAACTTAATATTTACATAGTAAAGTTTTAAAATTTTCATAAGGTTCCAATTCTTTGTTTCTACTTGAATAATAGCCCTACTAGAGCTGTCTTTGCCAAGTTGTAATTTATTTAATTTAAATAATTTTGGTTACTAACCACTTCATCCCAACATTCAAAGGTGATTACTATCATAAATAGTCTGTTTCAGGCTGGAAGAACAAATTCATGTCAGAATTTATATATTAACATTGTTTTTTTCTAATTCATAAAGTAAGGTCATAGATGAGAGAAAATAATTTTCCCTTATTGAATAAACTAGATAGCTGTATATATTTTAGAGCAAGGTTGTTTGTTTTTCTGTAAGACAGATGTTCTCTTTTCTTCAGGCAGGAGTTGGGGAAATTTATATGACAGCTTTAATTAATGGGCTCACTCAACCATAAAATAAGTGCATTGGTTTGTAGTGTAACAAAGCATATCATGAGTCTAAGGATTATAATATGCTAATGCATATTTCTCTTTAAAAAACACTGTTCTTATGGTAAACTGCACTTTTAAAAAATGTGTGTAGTTAGCAAAATGTTGGGAAAATTACATGATGGCTTTGAAATGCCTACAATTTTCAGGGAGAAAATAAAAGAAATTATTTTGACCATGTTTACAATTGAAATTAAATCTAAATAAATCTGTCTTTAATGTTCTTGTGGTTAAATTTTTCTGTTCTTCCACTTTTAAAGTTTTTAAATGATTTATAAATTTTATCAGTGTTTATGCTTCAATAATATTTACATAGCAATCTGAAGTTTAAAAATCAACATTAAAAAACAGTATTTTTTCTCAAAAAATGTATTTCTGCTCTCTAAGACACCCCAAATTTAAGGGGATTAAAGGATAAAGAAAATTTTTTATCTTATGAGCTATACAAGTGTCAAGAACCTAGAGGTATTGTCCTGTTTGTTTATTACATTTATAAAGGATTAAGTAAATATTTTGGGTTATTGTTTCAAATCACAGCAAATCGGCCTAATAACATCTTTCAATCAGATAGAAAAGGTAGTCCAAGAAAAATGAATTAGCCCAGATTTTTTATCTGTGGTACTCAAACTTTATGGCTATGACTTACAGACATATATTTTACTCCATGACTCAAAACACTACATATATACATGAAACAAATGTTAAAGCAGTGGTATTTTTGACTCCATTCTAATCTAATTATTAATGATATTTAATTCACCAACTTAATTTCATTATCTACTAGCACGTTGCCACGTTCAGTTTGAAGAACGCTGTTTAAAGCTTTATTTTTTTTTCTATTTTTTAAAATTTACTTACTTATTAACATCTTTATTGGAGTATAATTGCTTTACAATATTGTGTTAGTTTCTGCTTTATAAAAAAGTGAATCAGCTATACATATACATATATCCCCATATCTCCTCCCTCTTGTGTCTCCCTCCCACACTCTCTATCCCACCCCTCTAGGTAGTCACAAAGCACAAAGCTGATCTCCCTGTGCTATGCGGCTGCTTCCCACTAGCTATTTATTTTACATTTTGTAGTGTATATATGTCTATGCCACTCTCTCACTTTGTCCCAGCTTACCCTTCCCCCTCCCATGTCCTCAAATCCATTCTCTAAGTCTGCATCTTTATTCCTGTCCTGCCCCTTTGTTCTTAGAATTTTGGCCTATGCAATTATGACTTTCCCTCTGTCCAGGAGACTCTTTTTTAAAAATTAATTTTTATTGGAGTATAGCTGATTTACAGTGTTGTGTTAGCTTCTGCTATACAGCAAAGTGAATTAGTTATACATATACATATATCCACTCTTTTTTAGATTCTATTCCCATATAGCTCATTATGGAGTATTAAGTAGAGTCCCCTGTGCCATACAGTAGGTTTTTATTAGTGGTTATCTATTTTATACATAGTAATGTGTATATGTCAATCTCAATCTCCCAATTTATTCCTGTCCAGGAGACTCTTGAAAGTCCACATCTTTCACATTTATTTCTAGGTGTAGTTCCCTTCCAAGCCCAGCACGGTAGGATGATTCCAAAGGATTACATATAGAAATGAAGTCAGAAAAATGTCTCTCTTCTTTCTATAGCCAGTCAATCTTTTTCATGATTGCTTTATCCCTTTCATTCATTTATACACACATCTAGAAGGATCCTCTTATCTGAAGACTATGGAAACATTTTCTGACTTCTTGTAACTATCTTTTTATTGAGTGATGTTCAAACAGCAGATTGGTTTCTGCCTTCACACATGTCTTCCCAATACTTTGCTCCCAACCATTTTATCTCTCAGGTTTCTTGCAGTTTCTTGAATTCTGCTTCCAGTTCTGTTTTAATTCTGCTTACTTTGAAACCCAGCAGCACTCAAGAGTAACCTTCTGATAAGTTAGTCTGAGGATGCTCATTTGCTGGCTGGAGGAACTCTGTATATCCTCTGGCCTTGGACTTGGTTATTCATGGCCTGTGACAAGGTACTAGATTGTTAGTGTGTTATGTTTACTACCCAGAGCATCACAAGCTCTGTTGGACTGAAGAATACTCCTAGGCCATGTGTATCCTTTACTCATTTAATACTGATTACTTCCTATTTAGGCTATTAGTATCCTTAAAAAAAAGGTCACTGGCCTTGTTTTGCAAAAATTTGTTTCTCAAGACATAAATTTAAAATATTCAAGGAGCAGTTAACTTAATTCTGAAAAGAATGATTCCAAAAATAGCTAGTGAGCTACATAATGTCAAATCTAAAAATGACTTATTTTTCTTTCTTTTCACTTATATAATTTGACTCTAAATTCCTGTAATTCATCTTTCTTTTTACTTCTTATACTCATCCTTGCTTCCACAGACTTACATCGTAGCCTTAATTTATTCTCTCATCATCTGATACCTTGACCACTGAAATTATTTTTAAACCAGCTTTCCAAATTTGTTTTACCCACTTGTCTAATCCATGAATCACACTGATTCAAAATTGCTTTTTCTATAGTTTATCACTCTATTCTCATATTCTGCATGGATGAACAGTCAAAAGGGGAATCCAGGAAGGAGAATTTATATCATCACTGACTATGGGTTTGTATCCCTTTCCTTTTGTGGCCCCTGAGAATTGGTAGGCACTGAGTATCCTGGTCCATCCAGTTATAAAGCTCCGGGAGGGGTTATTGTGTAAACTGTAACTCAGACTTGGGATAAGACACATGGATAAGGCAGAAAAAAACAAAACCGAGAAAAATGGACCTCTTCCTGTAGATACAGTTATTTTTTCATAGAATTGTGGGTAAAATTTTGGACTAAGAGATTATTGAAACAAAAATTTAGTTACAAATCTGAGAACATCAAATTAACCATTTTCTCTCTTATTTTGCAATTAAAATTCTAAAAACATTGTTCAGAACCTAGAATAAAGAGAAATTATCTCTATTTTCATGGTCTGGTAGGGTATGCATAGGGAGAATAAAATGGCAGAATCAACATGGAAAAGGACACTTTTACGACCTCATGTATTCACCTCTCTTGTGGAATGTAGTATCAGTCCATTGAGGGAAAAATAACCAGAGATATAAGATGATGACTCCAAATAGCTGATATGAGGCTAAAGGAAAGGAAAAGAAGCAAAACACAGAAGGAGAATTCTGTATACAGAAAATCTCAGAGAATAAAAACCTTAGCTCTAGAGAATACTTCCCTCTCAAAAGAGAAAGGAGACGACCATGGCATCTTAGGTTTTACTATCAAAATAAAAAAGACACGTTGATTTTGACCTAGCTAATTTCATTCCTAAGAATTTACTTCACTCAAAACATTGTAAAGCAACTATACTTCAATAAAAATTAATTTTAAAAATAAATAAATAAACATGAGGGGACAGATACCCATGATGAATAATCATTCAACACAATAAAAAATTTTTCTTTACTGATATATTTGTGTAAGAGAACAAATAAATATAAACATAGATGTTCATCATAGAATTTCTTGATGTGAAGCACTCTAGATATTGGACTATTGGTTAAAATAACTTAAGAAATAATACCTACACAGGAAAGGATGAAATTGTGCAGAACAGTGATTTTGCAGAAGAAGAAAAAAAAGGTATGAATGGTTCAATCATTCTGTGAAAATACTGTTAAAAGTTAATTTTCATTTTATTTCTTTAATTATCTCAAATATTACTAAACTTTTTATTGAACAATTATTGGTCTTACACTACATTGCCCAGAAAGTTAATAACTTTTCATAAGTGTTGTAACAAAAATTTCTCTATCTATTAGATTGGTGGATTTTTCTTGGCTGGCTTGCAAGACCTTGATGATCTCAATAGATCCACTAGACATAGTCCAGTACTGTCAAATAATGGCTGAAAATAATTATATGATTATTTTTCAAAGAATTCAGTTTGTCAAAATGTGTATGTAGACTAACTTCTCCTTCTTCATTTCTTTTTAAAGACTGAATAGCTTTCAAGTCATCTTATACATCTCACTGACAGTTATATTGGACATATTGAAAGGAGAGCAGTTTCATTTTGTTCCTGCCAGTTTTATAGAAAAATAACAAAACAATGTAAGAATAAGAACTGTCAAATCAGTACCTTACACTTTCAATCTCTTTGACTAACAAGGAAATAAAATAATCAACAGCCATAGATGAGATGTTATTAACTTTGAATTTGTGATTATATATTCACAATTGAGGTAAGCACGAACACACACACAAAACCCTACTGAAACTATTTTAATGTACTAATATTCTTTCCTCATTCATAATCTACTGTTCAAGTCATTGAACCTTTGACAGTATCTTTTTCCACTTATACATGCCACTCCTCAAATGTTGCTGAAATCAATAAATAAATTATGCAGTTCTTTTCCCCCAGAGATTGAAAAAACAATCTTTCAACTGCATTTCTTAGAAGTGTTTCAGGAACTAAGAAAATTAAATATTAAATTACAATATTTTCTAAATATTATACCTTTGTTGTTTTCCTTTCCCTAATAAACAAGCTAAGACCTCCAGGATAATACTGAATCTAAGTAATGATATGGAGGGCATTCTCGTCTTCTTATTTTCCAAGGAAAATTTATAAAATTTTCATGTTTAAGCATAAGGTTTGCAGTATATTTCCCATGAGGGTGTTTGTGTGCATGTGTATAAGATTATGTAGGTAATACTGGGAGAAAGTCTAAAATAATATACATAAAAATTTTAGAATTAGTTACAGAATATGAAAAGGTGTTCAGGTACAAAATCAATGTATATAACTAATTGGTTTTCTACATATTTGTAGCAAGTAGAAAGTAAATTTAAAAAATATGTAATTTACAATGGTTTCAAAAAATTTAGTACCTAAATCAAAAAAATGTAGTACCTAATAATAATCTATCAAAAGAGGTATAAAGTTTTTATGTGGAAGATTATAAAACTTTACTGAAAGACATTAATAGAGATATAAATATGTAAATATACCATACCCATGGATTGAAAGATAATTTCAAGGATAGCAAAACAACACAAATTAAATAAGATATTCAATTTAATCCAATTAGAACCCTAATATATTTTGTTAAGGAAAAGGAAATGACAAAATTCTAAAATGTAAATATATGGAAAACATCCAAAAATACATATGAAATTCTTGAAGGAAAATAACAAATTTGAAGGACTTGCTTTACCAACATAAAGATTTATTTTAATGTTATAAATTTAAAAGCCTTTAGTATTGGTATAGGGTTAGGAAATTGCCTTTTATTGCATGATGCAAATCTGTGACTATTTACTGCTTTGAACATATTCAATAAGTCCTTTTAGCAGTAGATGTTTAAAAAGAAACAGGTAAATTCTCAATGACAAATTAAACTTTGAATTTCTGTGCATTAAGAAAGTTAATGATAAATGTGCAATTTGCACTAAATGGTTGTCCTTATTTACCTTTCATACTGAAGATCGTGGTTATATCATTGCCAAATTAAAAGTTAAACACAAAATTCTGCTAAAGAAGCAAGCACATCTACTTCAAATGTTATTTCTATACTAAGCAGATATTAAAGATAACAATTTAACACATGTAGTGGCAAAAACCGTATTTATATATTGCTTTATGGAACAAGACATTTTGTTCCAAACAAATGAAAATGACTATTTTCTCAATTAGTTTCACTCATTTTCTATTTTAACTTTTTTTTTTTTTGGGATAAGAAATGAAGTGATACTTGTTATTGTGTTGGCTCCATTCACAGAAGAATTTCTCAAATTGTCAAATGATATCAGTTTTATATCAATTAAAAATGTTTTAAAGAGTAAATTCATTAAAGTAATTCTACCAATAGTTGGACTTATTTCATCCAATTTGGAAGCTCTGGCAAAGGCAAAATATCTAACATTAACATTATTATGAATGTATATATCCAGTTAGAAAAAAAACAGAAAATATTTTGCTTTTTAAAGGAACTAAATAAAATGGTCAGAAATTTATTCAAATATGTGCACACTCACATACACACCATAAAACTTTCTATAAAAAAAATAACCAAGCCCTATATACACTTGTATAACAAGGACAAATAATGCAATAAACACTTGTATTCCATAAAGGAAAGATGAGAGATGTAGAAGACGTACATGGTGAACTCAAGCTAGACAGGTGAAGCACATTCTTAATTAATCTCTTTTCTTTGGGAAGGCCCTCTATTCCATTGTTCTCCCTGAACCTTGACTCCACCATTTAGGAATTTTTTCTTTCCTTTCCTTTAGTGTGTTTGCTTACTCTTCAAGTGGGCATTGGAGAATGTGCCCTCTTTTAAGGTCCTATGGAATAATTTGACCCAAAAGGAATGGAAAAATTTTCAGGGAAAGATCTCAGGCATAAATCTCAGAATCTTACTTAAAAATCTCCCTTAAAAACTCAGTGAGATCCTTATTAATTTGCTTCCAGTGAGTTCTATGTAGCAGTTATTCTCCTTACATTTCTCACCCCCCTCTGCCCACCCCACTCCCTCACTCTTTCTATTTTAACTTAATTGTAGATATTTTGAATAAGTCTAGCCTTTAGAAAATTTACAACTTATTTCTCTTTTAACTGAGTCACTTTGTTCAATTGAAAGATTTTACTACGTACCACACCCTTAGATGGCTCTTTACCATGAGACATTTTAATACTTTCAGAGATTTTATAAATGATTGTAACAGCCATACTATTCTAAATGTCTCTGTCCTATGACAAATCACCCCTAACTTAGTGGTGTAAAACATTAACTATTGCTTTTCCTCTTGGATTCTGTCAGTCAGAAAGTAAGAAGAGGCAGAGCAAGGGTAGCAGTTCTCTATGCCAAGGGGCCTCAATTGAAGAGACTGACATGACTAGGGTCTGGAACAACTTGCGCTGAAATATGCACTTACAAGATAATTTCTTTATTTAAGATGGCTGGTGATAGAAAGTAGAATGGTGGTTGTCAGGGTTGGGGAGGGGGAAGAATGGAAATTTACTATTTAATAGGTACAAAGTTTCAGTTTGTGATGATGAAAAAAGTTCTGGAGATCAATGATGGTGATAGTTGCACACAGTATGAATGTACTTAATGCCACAGAACTGTACACTTAAAAATGGTTTATAGTATGTATATTTTACCACAGTTTAAAAAAATTGCTGGTACCTGAGCTGGGATGACTTAAAAACCAGCTCAGTTGGAACTTTTACTGGAGCATTTAACACCTAGCCTTTCTGTGTAGCTTGGTCTCATTACAACTATGTTGGCTGGGATCTGCAGGGGTCATCTCAAAAGGAAGTCTCTAGACAGTAAGACTGCTGACTTATCTTGAAAGTTACATAGTATCTCTTCTGCCATAATTTATTGGTTGAAGAAATCACAAGCTCTTCCAGATTCAAGAGGATGAGAAATAAACCCAACCTTTAGATGGGAGGAGTGTTAAAGAATTTGAGATGAAGTTTTAAGAGCGCTGCACATTCTCTTGACTTAACCGTTCAGACAAAGCTCAGTTTAACTTAACCTTTGTCATTAAAGTCCTTCTCTATTTTATTTTCTACTTGTTAGGTTAGAGAAGGAGCTGTACGTTTCAACATTGCAATTCATCATATTTCTGAACTTTCCTTTTCTCTTTGATTGCAAACCAGTCATTCTTTGTATTCTAAGCTCATATTTTTAATAGTCCCTGGCCCAAAAGCTACCAATAACAACTAAAATACACTACTAACATCTACTTTTTCAACATCTTGTCATAGGAGGTTGGAATCTTCCTTCCAAATAATTGTCAGAGTTTTGCCACATAGATTGCCAGTACGTTATGGATGGTGATTTTTTTTGTCTAGACTACTATAAGTTACTTGAATGCCCTTCAACCCACTTACTAAGCCAATTCCCCATAGTTTAAGTCACTTTGTGTATAAGTCAGGATAGGTAGTTTATGTTCCTGTAGGAACAACTGCAAAAGTTTAGTGAATTAGTTACACAAAATTTTATTTTCTATTCATACCTACTGTTTAACTCAGGTCAGCAGGGAAGCTCTGCTAATAATAGTCACTCAGAAATTAGTGTGACAAAGACCTCATCTCAATACATGTGTTGAATCAAGTGCTGACTTTTAAATTCCAAAAAGAGATATCTTCCTCACTTCTGCTCACATTGAATTGGCTAAAGTAAGTTACATAGGCTCACATGACTTCAGGGAGCAAAAAATTTCAGTGTTACTATTAAAGATTTCTAAATGATAAAATCTATAATATCTAATTTGGTAATTTGTATTTTGATGCCTTATTAGGTAGATTCAATGGCAACTATAGTAGTGGGAATAATTTTAATTTTATTCAAAGGCAATACATTTATGTAAAATTTTACATAATTTTTACATGTGGATATGTAATTTATAAAAGAAAAGGAGGAAATAAAAATTAGAATTTCTTCTGAAAAAATAAAACAGTATTAAAAATCATGATTCTTGAGAGAGGCCTTCAAGATGGTGGAGGAGTAAGACGTGGAGATCACCTTCCTCCCCACAAATACATTAGAAATACATCTACATGTGGAAAAACTCCTACAGAACACCTACTGAATGCTGGCAGAAGACCTCAGATGTCCCAAAAGGCAAGAAACTCCCCACGTACCAGGGTAGGGGAAAAGAAAAAAACAGAGACAAAGGATAGGGACAGGACCTGCACCTCTGGGAGGGAGCTGTGAAGGAGGAAAAGTTTCCACACACTAACAAGCCCCTACACTGGCGGAGACAGGGTTAGCGGGGGGAATCTTTGGAGCAACAGAGGAGAGCACAGCAATATGGGTGCAGAGAGCAAAGCAGAGAGATTCCCTCAGAGAGGATTGGTGCCAACCAGCAGTCACCAGTTTGTCTGAGAGGCTTGTCTGCTCACCCACCAGGGGGGTGGGGGCTGGGAGCTGAGGATCCGGCTTCAGAGGTCAGATCCCAGGGAAAGAACTGGGGTTGGCTGCATGAACACAGCCTGAAGGGGGCCAGTGCGACACACCTAGGTCGGAGGGAGTCTGGGAAAAAGTTTGGAACTGCCTAAGAGGCAAGAGACCATTGTTTTGGGGTACGCAAGGAGAGGATATTCAGAGCACCACCTAAACAACCTTCAGAGAAAGGTACGAACTGTGGTTATCAGAGCACGGACACCAGAGACAGGCATAAAATGCTAAGGTTGCTGTTGCAGCCACCAAGAAGCCTGTGTGCAAGCACAAGTCACTAACAACACCTCCCCTAATGGAAGACTGTGCAGCCTGACACTGCCAGGGTCCTGCAATCCAGGGAAAACATTCCCAGGAGAACACACAGCATGCCTCAGCCTGTTGCAACATCACCCCAGCCTCTGCCACAGCAGGATTGCCCCACTTTCATGCCCCTCCCTCCCCACTGGCCTCAGTGAGCCAGAGCCTCCTAATCAGCTGGACTTTAACCTCGTCCTGTATGAGTGAAGAACAAATGCCTTCAGGTGACCTACACTCAGAGGCGGGGCCAAATACAAAGTTGAACACCAGGAGCTGTGCAAAAAAGAAGAGAAAGGGAAATTTCTCCCAGCAGCCTCAGGAGCAGGGGATTAAATCTCCACAATCAACTTGATGTACCCTGCATCTCTGGAATACATGAATAGACAAAGAATCATCCCAAATTAAGGAGGTGGACTTTGGGAGCAACGATATATATATATTTTTTTCCCTTTTTTGCTTTTTGTGAGTGTGTATGTGTATGCTTCTCTATGTGATTTTGTCTGTATAGTTCTGCTTTTACCAAGGAATGGATTTGTCCTAGGGTTCTGTCTGTCCGCTTTTTGTTTTATGGGGTTTTTTATATTACTTAAAATATTTTTTCTTAATAAATGTTTTTTATTTTAATAACTTTCTTTTCTTTTCTTTTACTTTTATTTTATTTTATCTTCTTTCTTTCCTTCTGTTTTTTCTCCCTCTTATTCTGAGCCGTGTGGAGGACAGGTTCTTGGTGCTCCAGCCAGGCGTCAGGGTTGTGCCACTGAGATGGGAGAGGCAAGTTCAGGACACTGGTCCACAAAAGACCTCCCAGCTCCACAGAATATCAAACAGTGAAAATCTCCCAGATATCTCCATCTCAACGCCAAGACACAGCTCAACTCAACGAACAGCAGGTTACAGTTCAGGACACCCTATGCCAAACAACTAGCAAGATAGGAACACAACCCCATCCATTAGCTGAGAGGATGCCTAAAATCAAAATAAGGCCACAGACACCCCAAAACACACCAGCAGATGTGGAACTGCCCACCAGAAAGAAAAGATCCAGCCTCATCCACCAGAACACAGGCACGAGCCCCCTCCACCAGGAAGCCTACACAACCCACTGAACCAAACTTAGCCACTGTGGACAGACAAAAAAAACAATGGAAACTATGAACCTGCAGCCTGTGAAAAGGAGACCCCAAACACAGTAAGTTAAGCAAAATGAGAAGACAGAGAAACACACAGCAGATGAAGGAGCAAGGCAAAAAACAAACAGACCTAAAAAATGAAGAGAAAATAGGCAGTCTACCTGGAAAATAATTCAGAATAATGATAGTAGAGATGATCCAAAATATTGAAGATAGAATGGAGACAATACAAGAAACGTTTAACAAGGAACTAGAAAAACTAAAGAGCAAACAAGCAGAGATGAACAACACAATAAATGAAATTAAAAATTCTCTAAAAGGGATCAATAGCAGAATAAATGAGGCAGAAGAACTGGTAAGTGACCTGGAAGATAAAATAGTGGAAATAACTACTGCAGAGCAGAATAAATAAAAATCAATGAAAAGAATTGAGGACATCTCAGAGACATCTGGGACAACATTAAACACACCAACATTTGAATTATAGGGGTCCCAGAAGAAGAGAAAAAGAAAGGGACAGAGAAAATATTTGAAGAGATTATAGTTGAAAACTTCCTTAATATGGGAAAGGAAATAGTTCCTCAGATCCAGGAAACACAGAGAATCGCATGCAGGGTAAATCTAGGAGAAACACGCCAAGACAAATATTAATCAAACTATCAAAAATTATATACAAAGAACAAATATTAAAAACAACAAGGGAAAAACAGCAAGTAACACATAAGGGAATCCCCATAAGGTTAACAGCTGATCTTTCAGCAGAAACTCTGCAAGCCAGAAGGGAGTGGCAAGACATAATTAAAGTGATGAAAGAGAAAAACCTACAACCAAGATTACTCTACCCAGCAAGGATCTCATTCAGATTTGACGGAGAAATTAAAAGCTTCACAGACAAGCCAAAGCTAAGAGAATTCAGCACCACGAAATCACTTTTACAACAAATGCTAAAGGAACTTCTCTAGGCAGGAAACAAAGAGAAGGAAAAGACCTACAATAATAAACCCAAAACAAGTAAGAAAATGGTAATAGGAACATGCATACTGTTAATTACCTTAAATGTAAATGGATTAAACACTCCAACCAAAAGACATAGACTGGCTGAATGGATACAAAAACAAGACACGTATATATGGTGTCTACAAGGGACCCAATTCAGCCATAGGGACACATACAGGCTGAAAATGAGGGGATGGAAAAAAATATCCCATGCAAATGGAATCAAAGGAAAGCTGGAGTAGAAATTCTCATATAAGACAAAATAGACTTTAAAACAAAGACTATTACAAGACACAAAGAAGTACACCACATAATGATTAAGGGATAAATCCAAGAATATAGAACAATTGTAAATATTTATGCAACCAACATAGGAGCACCTCAATACATAAGGCAAATACTAACAGCCATAAGGGGAAATTGACAGTAACACATTCATAGTAGGGGACTTTAACACCCCACTTTCACCAATGGACAGATCATACAAAATGAAAATAAATAAGGAAACAGAAGCTTTAAATGATACATTAAACAAGATGGACGTAATTGATATTTATTGGACATTCCATCCAAAAACAACAGAATACACACTCTTCTCAAGTGCTCACAGAACATTCTCCAGGATAGATCATATAGTGGGTCACAAATCAAGCCTTGGTAAATTTAAGAAAACTGAAAACATATCAAGTATCTTTTCCGAAGTGAACGCTGTGAGACTAGATATCAATTACAGGAAAAAATCTGTAAGAAATACAAACACATGGAGGCTAAACCACACACTATGTAATAGCAAACAGATCACTGAAGAAATCAAAGAGGAAATCAAAAACTACCTAGAAACAAATGACAGTGAAAACACAGTGACCCAAAACCTATGGGATGCAGCAAAAGCAGTTCTAAGAGGGAAGTTTTTACCTATACAAGCCTACCTTAAGAAACAAGAAACATCTCAAATAAACAACCTAAAGTTACACCTAAAGCAATTAGAGAAAGGAGAACAAAAAAACCCCAAAGTTAGCAGAAGGAAAGAAATCATAATGATCAGATCAGAAATAAATGAAAAAGAAATGAAGGAAACGATAGCAAAGATCAATAAAACTAAAAGCTAGTTCTTTGAGAAGATAAACAAAATTGAAAAACTATTAGCCAGACTCATCAAGAAAAAAAGGGAGAAGACTGAAATCAATAGAATTAGAAATGAAAAAGGAGAAGTAACAAATGACACTGCAGAAATACAAAGGATCATGAGAGATTACTACAGGCAACTATATGCCAATAAATTGGGCAACATGTAAGAAATGGACAAATTCTTAGAAATGCACAACCTTCTGAGACTGAACCAGGAAGAAATAGAAAATATGAACAGACAAGTCACAAGCACTGAAATTGAAACTGTGATTAAAAATCTTCCAACAAACAAAAGCCCAGGACCAGACGGCTTCACAGACAAATTCTATCAAACATTTAGAGAAGAGTTAACACCTATCCTTCTCAAAGTCTTCCAAAATATCGCATAAGGTGGAACACTCTCAAACTCATTCTACAAGGCCACCATCACTCTGATACCAAAACCAGACAAAGATGTCACAATGAAAGAAAACTACAGGCCAATATCACTGATGAGCATAGATACAAAAATCCTCAACAAAATACTAGCAAAGAGAACCCAACAGCACATTAAAAGGATCAGGAATGCAAGGATTCTTCAATATTTGCAAATCAATCAACGTGACACACCATATTAACAAATTGAAGGAGAAAAACCACATGATCTTCTCAATAGATGTAGAGAAAGCTTTCGACAAATTTCAACACCCATTTAGAATAAAAACCCTCCAGAAAGTAGGCAGAGAGGAACTTTCTTCAACATAATAAAGGCCATATATGACAAACCCACAGCCAACATCATCCTCAGTGCTGAAAACCTGAAACCATTTCCACTAATATCAGGAAAAAAAAGGTTGCCCACTCTCACCACTATTATTTAATTTAGTTTTGGAAGTTTTAGCTACAGCAACCAGAGAAGAAAAAGGAATTAAAGGAATCTAAATCAGAAATGAAGAAGTAAAGTTGTCACTGTTTGCAAATGACATGATAATATACATAGAGAATCCTAAAGACTACCAGAAATCTACTAGAGCTAATCAATGAATTTGGTAAAGTGGCAGGATACAAAATTAATGCACAGAAATCTCTGGCATTCCTATATACTAATGATGAAAAATCTGAAAGTGAAATCAAGAAAACACTCCCATTTACCATTGCAACAAAAAGAATAAAATATCTAGGAATAAACCTACCTAAGGAGACAAAAGACCTGTATGCAGAAAAGTATAAGACACTGATGAAAGAAATTAAAGATGATACAAATAGACGGAGAGATATACCATGTTCTTGGATTGGAAGAATCAACATTGTGAAAATGACTCTACTACCCAAAGCAATCTATAGACTCAATGCAATCCCTATCAAAGTACCACTGGCATTTTTCACAGAACTAGAACAAAAAATTTTGCAATTTGTATGGTAACACAAAAGACCCTGAATAGCGAAAGCAATCTTGAGAACGAAAAAAGGAGCTGGAGGAATCAGGCTCCCTGACTTCAGACTATACTACAAAGTGACAGTAATCAAGACAGTATGGTATTGGCACAAAAACAGAAATATAGATCAATGGAACAGGATAGAAAATCCGGAGATAAACCCATGCACATATGGTCACCTTATCTTTGATGAAGGAGGCAAAAATATACAGTGGAGAAAAGACAGTCTCTTCAATAAGTGGTGCTGGGAAAACTGGACAGTTACATGTAAAAGAATGAAATTAGAACAAACCCTAGCACCATACACAAAAATAAGCTCAAAGTGGATTAAAGTCCTAAATGTGAGGCCAGACACCATCAAACTCTTAGAGGAAAACATAGGCAGAACACTCTATGACATAAATCACAGCAAGATCCTTTTTGACCCACCTCCTAGAAGAATGGAAATGAAAGCAAAAATAAACAACTGGGATGTAATGAAACTTAAAAGCTTTTGCACAGCAAAGGAAATGATAAACAAGATGAAAAGAAAGCCCTCAGAATGGGAAGAAATATTTGCAAATGAAGCAACTGACAAAGGATTAATTTCCAAAATTTAAAGCAGCTCATGCAGCTCAATAACAAAAAAACAAACAACCCAATCCAAAAATGGGCAGAAGCCATAAATAGACATTTCTCCAAAGAAGATATATAGACTGCCAACAAACACATGAAAAAATGCTCAATATCATAATCATTAGAGAAATGCAAATCAAAACTACAATGAGATATCATCTCATACCGGTCAGAACAGCCATCATCAAAAAATCTACAAATAATAAGTGCTGGAGAGGGTGTGGAGAAAGGGAACCCTCTTGCACTGTTGGTGGGAATGTAAATTGATACAGCCACTATGGAGATCATAGTGAACATATATTCACTATGAACATATATAGCCACTATGGAGGTTCCTTAAAAAACTAAAAATACAACTACCATACAGCCCAGCAATCCCACTACTGGGCATATACCCCGAGAAAACCATAATTCAAAAAGAGTCATGTACCAAAATGTTCATTGCAGCTCTATTTACAATAGCCAGGACATGGAAGCAACCTAAGTGTCCATCAACAGATGAACAGATAAAGAAGATGTGGCACAGATATATAATGGAATATTACTCAGCCATTAAAAGGAATGAAACTGAGTTATTTGTAGTGAGGTGGATGGACCTAGAGACTGTTCAACAGAGTGAAGTAAGTCAGAAAGAGTATAACAAATACCGTATGCTAACACATACATATGGAATCAAAAAAAAAAAAAAAGGTCATGGAGAACCTAGGGCAAGACAGGAATAAAGACTCAGACCTACTAGAGAATAGACTTGAGTGTACAGGGAAGGGGAAGTGTATGCTGGGACGAAGTGAGAGAGTGGCATTGGCATATATACACTACCAAACGTAAAATAGATCACTAGTGGGAAGCAGTTGCATAGCACAGGGAGATCAGTTCAGTGTTTTGTGACCACTTAGGGGGGTGGGATAGGGAGGGTTGTGGGGAAGGAGATGCAAGAGGGGAGAGATATGGGGACATATGTATATGTATAACTGATTCACTTTGTTATAAAGCAGAAACTAACACACCATTGTAAATCAATTATACTCCAATAAAGATGTTAAAGAAATAAAAAATAAAAATAAAATGGGAAAAAGACAGTCTCTTCAGCAAATGGTGTTGGGAAAGTTGGACAGCTGCATATAAATCAATGATGCTAGAACACACTTTCACACCATGCACTAAAATAAACTCAAAATGGCTTAAAGACTTAAACATAAGTTATGACATCATTAAACCCCTAGAAAAGATCATAGACATAATGTTCTCTGACATAAATCATACAAATGTTTTCTTAGGTCAGTCTCCCAAGGCAATAGAAATGAAAACAAAAGTAAACAAATGGTACCTAATTAAACTTAAAAGCTTTTGCACAGCAAACAAAACCATAAACAAAATGAAAAGACAACTTACAGAATGTGAGAAAATATTTGCAAATAATGTGACAGGTAAGGGATTAATTTCCAATATATACACACAGCTCATACAACTCAACAACAGAAAAACAAACCAATCAAAAAATGAGCAGATGACCTAAGTAGACATTTCTCCAAATAAGACATACAGATGGCCAATAGGCACATGAAAAGATGCTCAACACTGCTAATTATTAGAGAAAGAGAAATGCAAATCAAAACTACAATGAAATACTACTTCACACCAGTCAGAATGCTCATCATCAAAAAAGTCTAAATACAATAAATGCTGCAGAGAGTGTGGAGAAAAGGGAATCCTCCTACACTTTTGGTGGGCATGTAAATTGGTGCAGCCACTATGGAAAACAGTATGGAGGTTCCTTGGATAACTAAAAATAGAATCACCATAAGATCCAGCAATCTCACTGCTGAGCATATACCTGGACAAAACTATAATTCAAAAAACAAATGCACCCCAATGTACTATTCACAATAGCCAAGACATGGAAACAATCTTAATGTCCATTGACTGAAGAATGGTTAAAGAAAATGTGGTACATATGTACAATGGAATATTACTCAGCCATAAAAAAGAATGAAATAATACCACTTGCAGCAACATGGATGCAACTAGAGATTATCATACTAAGTGAAGTAAGTCAGAAAGTGAAAGACAAGTACCATATGATATCGCTTATATGTGGAATCTAAAATATGGCACAAATGAACCTTCCTAAATGGCAGAAACAGATTCATAGAGAACAGAATTGTGGTTGCCATGGGGGAGGAGGGCTGGGAGGGATGGACTGGGAGTTTGGGGTTAGTAGATGAGAACTGTTACATGTAGAATGGATAAACAAGGTCCTACTGTGTAGCACAGGGAACTATATTCAATATCCTGAGATAAACCATAATGGAAAAGAATATAAAAAAGAATGTATATGTGTGTATAACTGAGTCATGTTACTGTACAGCAGAAATTAACACATTATAAATCTACTGTATTTCAATAAAAAATAAATTTAAGAAAAAAAAAACAAAGTGAAAAGACAACATACAAAATAAGAAAATGATTTGAAAAACATATATCAGATAAGGGGTTAATATCCAAAATATATAAATAACTCATACAACTCAATAGCAAAAAAAAAAAAAAAAAAAGAATAACACAATTGAAAATGGATAAATATCTGAGTAAACATTTTTCCCATGAGGATATATGAATGGCCACAGGTACATGAAAAGATGATCAACACCACTAGTTAATATAGAAATGCAAATTAAAACCACAATGAGATATCACCTTACACCTGTTAGAATGTCCATCAAATGTTGGAATGAATGCACAGAAAACAGAACATTTGTGCACTGTTAGTGGGAATGTAAATTGGTATAGCCATTATGGAAAACAGTATGGAAGTTCCTCAAAAACTGAAAAATAGAACTACCATATTATTTAGCAATTCTACTTCTGGATATATATACATAAGGAAAAAAAAAACCCACTAACTTTAAAAGATATATGCACTTCCATGCTCACAGAAACATTATTTACAATAGCCAAGACATGGAAACAACCTAAGTGTCTATCAATGGATGAATGGATAAAGAAGATGTGGGATACACACACACACACACACACACACACAGGAATATTATTCAGCCATAAAACAAGGAAATTCTACCATCTGCAACAACATAGATGAACATTGAATGCATCATGCCATGTGAAATTAGTCAAACAGGGAAAGGCAAATACATTTAACACTTGAACAGCTCGTGGGTTAGTGGCACCAACCCCACACTTTCAAAAATCTGCATATAACTTTACAATCAGCCCTCTCTACCCATGGTTTCACATTCACAGATTCAACTAACTACAGATCATGTAGTACTGTAGTATGTATTTTTGGAAAAAATCTGCATATAAGTAGACCTATTCAGTTCAAACCCATGCTGTTCCAGGGTCATCTGTACTGTATCACCTTACTTATACATGGAATCTTCAAAAACACAAACAAAAAAACCAAACTCATAGGAAAAGAGAAAAGATTTGTAGTTACCATAGCTGGATGGTGGAGAGAAGAGGAATTAGAGAAAGATGGTCAAAAGTTATAAACTTCCAGCTCTAAGACAAATAAGTACTAGGGATGCAATGTGCAACATGATGACTATAGTTAACACTGCTGTATTATATATAAGAAAGTTGTTAAAGGAGTAGATCCTTAGAATTCTCATCAGAAAAATGCTTTTTTTCTTTTCCTTGTATTGTGTCCATATGATATGATGAATGTTAACTAAACATATTTTGGTAATAATTTAACAATATATGCAAATCAAGCCATCATGCTGTATACCTTAAACTTATTCAGTGATGTATGTCAAATATTTCTCCATAAAACCAGGGAAAAAATGTCCTTCAATTGTATTCTACCTATCATAGTTGCTATTATAAAGTTAGCTAAAAGTCTAATGATGCTCCTTCAAAGGTAGTATAACATGTTTACTGCTTTTAAGATTTTCTCTTTGCTTATTTTAAAAAGAGGTTTGACAACAATGTGCAAAGGTGTGGCTTTCTTTGTATTTATCCTGCTAAGAGTTGCCTGACCTATTTGAATTTTGAGGTTGTTGTCTTTTCTTAAATCTGAAAAATTCTGACCATTATTTCTTCAAATAGTGCTTTTGTCCCAGTTTTTTCCTATTTTTCTGGACTCCAATAACATGCATTCTTAGACATTTTGAGCAGCTCCCTCATGTCTCATGTTCAGTATTACATATTTCTTCATTAATTTTATTCTCTGTACTTCAGTTTGGGAAATTTCTACTGATTTGCCTCTGCCTTTACTAATCCACTCTTCTGTTATGTCCAATTTGCTATTAGCCCTATTCAATAAGTTCTTAATTGCAGATACCTTGTTTTACTGTACAAGAATAACCATTTAATTATTTTATTGGTTCTAATCCTCTATTATTTTCCATTTCTTTATTCATTATGTCTATCTTAGTGCCTATTTTCCTTAATACATTAATTATACTAATTGTGAAATACTTATCTGCTGATTCTAATATTTGGATCATTCTCCTTTCTGTTTATATTGACTATTTTATCACTTCACTATTGGTTACTTTTTCTCCTGGTTATTTGCATTTCTAGTAATTTTTTATCATATACCTCATGTTGTTGATGATATATTGCAGAGGCTCTGAATTTTATCTTCTTCCTCTAAGCAGTGTTAAATTTTGATTTTACAAGCAGTTAAAATACCAGCAAATTACCTTGATCATTTTAAAACTTGATTTTTGTTGTAAGCATATTTTATTTGGTCTTTCTGGGGTCTCATCTAAAAGGCTGGGATATTTACCAAGATATTCCCACTCAAACCTGGCTGTAACTTCAATATTTCCATAGCACTGTGCAGCATCTGAATCTCATCTCTCTAGTCTCCCAGCATCTTCTAGGCTGCCTGGAGTCTTGACCAATGCATGCACAGCATAAAAAGCATCCAAAAATATGAACTCCAATGTCTATTTGCTACATCCAGTGAGATCTTTGTTCTCTACTTGGAATCTATTCTAATATGCTGTCATTTGGAAAACTTCCTCAGAAAGAAAACCAGGCTAAGTATGGGGCTTGCCTCTTTGCAATCTTTCCTTCAAGGGTTTTAGACCTGAATTGGTTTCTGTTCAATTAGAGGAAACAAATATTTTATGAATTTGGCAATTTTGATATCAGTCACTCAATTATGACTGGAATGGGAAGTCCTACTTCAAAATTTATTTTAGTTGTCTAGCCAGTAAGGGTAGTCTGAACACTCAATAAGCCCTATATTTCTGTCTAAATCATCAAAGTCTCCGAGATTAAGAGAGATACCATCCTAATTTGTACTGTTAGTATAACTTTTTTCTCCCATTGCTATATAAGAAGTATGTTCCCATTTCAATAACATGAAGAGCAAGTACTTATATGTACACACACATATACAAATACATATTTATATATACCTTTACACACATATTGACATATAGTAATTTGATTTCATCTATATTTTTTATGAAACTAAAGAATTGGTGAGAACAAATAATCAATATCCATTTGATAGAGTTTTATGAAGCAGCCACTAAAGAAAATCTGAACTGATATTTAAAAGATGGTGGTAGATATAGAAATAATTGTATTTTGAATTCAAATTAGGATTTCAAGAAACCCTCTTTTATGTGCATAATAGTATATATAACCAAAAATAACACATGATTTTCCCACCTAAAGTTGTTACCACATGATTTGTCTTGGGTCTGATAGTCTGGGAATCTGCCAATTAAAACAAAATATCACAAAACAATCAACAATATTTGTCTGACAAATATGGGATCTGAAATTGTTCTTCACACCCCACTTAATTTTTTAAATTTTATTAGAGTATAGTTGATTTACAGTGTTGTGTTAGTTTCAAATCTATGGCAACGTGATTCAGTTATACTTATACATATATTGATTCTTTTCCAGATTTTTTTCTCATATAAGTTATCACAGAACATTGAGTAGAGTTCCCTATGCTACAGAGTAGGTCCTTGTTGGATATCTATCTTAAATAAAGTACTGTGTGTATGTTCATCCCAAGCTCCTGATTTATCTCTCTACCTCACGTTTTCCATTTGGTAACCACAAGTTTGTTTTTCATATCTGTGAGTCTCTTTCTGTTTCTTAAATTAGTTCATTTATATCATTAAAAAATATTAGGTTCCATATATGAGTGCTATTATATGATATTTGTCTTTCTATCTCTGACTTACTTCACTTCGTATGATAATCTCTAGGTCCATCCATGTTGCCAAAAATGCCATTATTTCATACATTTTTATGGCTGAGTAATATTCCATTGTATATATGTACCACATCTTCTTCTTTTTTTTTTTGCGGTATGTGGGCCTCTCACTGTTGTGGCCTCTCCCATTGCGGAGCACAGGCTCTGGACGTGCGGGCTCAGTGGCCATGGCTCACGGGCCCAGCCGCTCTGTGGCAAGTGGGATCTTCCCGGACTGGGACACGAACCCGTGTCCCCTGCATCAGCAGGCGGGCTCTCAACGACTGCACCACCAGGGAAGCCCTCGTACCACATCTTCTATATCCATTCCTTTGTCAGTGGGCATTTAGGTTGATTGCATGTCTTTGATATTGTAAATAGTGCTGCAATGAATATTGGGGTGCGTGTACCTTTTCAAAGTACAGTTTTCTCTGGATACATGCCCAGGAGTGGGATTTCTGAATCATATGGTAGTTCTATTTTTAGTTTTGTAAGGAACCTCCATACTGTTCTCCATAGTGGTTTTACCAGTTTACATTCCCACCAACAGTGTAGGAGGGTTCTATTTTCTCCACACACTCTCCAGCACTTATTGTTTGTAGACTTTTTGATGATAGCCATTCTGACTGGTGTGAGCTTACACCTCATTGTAGTTTTTATTTGTGCTTCTCTGTTAATTAGTGATGTTGACCATTTTTCATGTGATTTTTGGCCATCCATATGTCTTCTTTGGAGAAATGTCTATTTAGATCTTCTGCCATTTTTTTTGATTAGGTTGTCTGTTTTTTTTTTTTTTTTTTGATATAGAGCTGCATGAGCAGTTTGTATATTTTGGAGATTAATCCCTTGTCAGTTGCTTCATTTGCAAATATTTTCTCCCATTCTGTGGGCTGTCTTTTCATTTTGTTTATGGTTTTCTTTGCTGTGCAGAAGCTTTTAAGTTTCATTAGGTCCCATTTGTTTATTTTTGCTTTTATTTTCATTACTCAAAGAAGATATTGCTACAGTTTATGTCAAAGTGTTTTCTGCTTATGTTTTGCTCTAAGAGTTTTATGTTGTCTTACCTTACATTTAGGTCTTTGTTAATTTTGAGTTTACTATTTTGCATGCTGTTAGGGAATTGTGGGACACATGAAGAGAGGGGAAGGACCACCATAAGAGCTTCTTTCTACACACTCTCCAGCACTCCCAGGCAACAGGACACCACCTACAGGAGATCTGGGGGCAGGCATGAGTTGTTGCCACAATCCTGGGCTCCAGAGGCAGACATGAGCCACCACTACAAGACCCAAAAAAAAGACACCAAGTGCTTCCCCCACTATCCCAGGAGTGTGTAGACAGCAGCCACCCCTAGGAGAACCGTGGGCAGACGTCAAGCCTGACCATGCTGTCCCAGGAGTGCGCAGAGAGCAGTCACCCCTAGGAGGTCTGTGAGCAGGTTTTGAGCCCTGCGCCTGCTCTCCCAGGAGTGGGTGGACAGCAGAGGCCCATACAAGACCCAGGAGGAGATGCCAAGCTCTACCCCCACCATCCCAAGTGTGTGCATTCCACAGACACTCTAGGAGACCTAAGAGGAGGCACCAAGTACTACCCTTGCTGTCCTGGGAGTGTGCAATGGCCACTGCACCTGCACACCCCATGTCAAGGGAATAAGGGGCAGACACCAGAAGCAAGAGGAGTTATGATCCTGTAGCCAGGAGAACAGAGACCACAAACACAGAAAGTTAGACAAAATGAGATGACAGAGAAATATGTTCCAGATGAAGGAACAAGATAAACCCACAAGAACAACTAAATGAAGAGGCGATAGGCAACCTATCTGAAAAAGATTTCAGAGTAATGATAGTAAAGATGATCTAAGATCTCAAAAAGAAAAATGAAGACACAGATTAAGAAGATTCAAAAGATGTTTAATAAATAGCTAGAAGATTTAAAGGACAAACAGAGATGAATAATAAATAACCAGAATGAAAACTACAACAGAAGCAATCAAGAGCAGTATCATTGACACAGAAGAACAAACAAGTGAGCTGGAAGACAGAATGGTAGAAATCACTGCTGTGGAACAGAATAAGGAAAAAATAATGAAAAGAAATGAAGTCATAGACAACCTTAAATGTACCAACATTAACATTATAGGGGTCCTGGAAGGAGGAGAGAGAGAGAAAGGGCCTGAGAAAATATGTGAAGGGATTATAGCCAAAAACTTACCTAACATGAGAAAGAAAACACTCACTCAGCTCAGGAAACACAGAGAATCACATGCAAGATAAACCTAAGGAGAAACACACTGACATACATATTAATCAAACAGACAAAAATTAAAGACAAAGAAAAAGTATTAAAAAGCAACAAGGGAAAAGCAACAAATAACATACAAGAAAACCACCATAAACTTATCAGCTGATTTTTCGGCAGAAACTCTGCAGGCCAGGTGGCACGGCAGGATATATTTAAAATGACAAAAGGGAAAAAATGTACAACCAAGAATACTCTACCCAGCAATGCTCTTGTTCAGACTTGAAAGAGAAACCAGAACTTTACAAACAAGCAAAAGCTAAGAAAATTCATCACCACCAAACCAGCTTTACAACAAATGCTAAAGGAACTTCTCTAGGTGGAACATAAAAGACCACAACTAGAAACAAGAAAATTATGAATGGGAAAGATCACTGTTAAAGGCAAACATAAAACAAAGGTATGATATTAAAACCAGCAATTGTGAGAGTACAAATGCAAGATATTGGAAGTGCATTGGAAATTAAGAGAGTAGTAACTTAAAACAATCTTGTACATATATAGACTGCTATATCAAAACCTCATGGAAACCATAAACCAAAAATCTACAATAGATACACACACAAAAGAGAAAGCAATCCAAACACAATACTAAAGATAGGCATCAAATCACAAGAGAAGAGAACAAAAGGGAAAAGGAAGAAAAAAGCCCTACAAAAACAAACCCCAAACAATTAACAAAATGGCAGTCAGAACATACATATCAAAAATTACCTTACATGTAAATGGGCTAAATGCTCCAACCAAAAGACACAGACTGGCTGAATGGATACAAAAACAAGGCTCGTATATATGCTGTCTACAAGAGACCGACTTCAGACCTAGGGACACATACAGACTGAAAGTGAGGAGGTGGAAAATGGTATTCCATGCAAATGGAAATCAAAAGAACGCTGGAGTGGCAATACTAGTATCAGACAAAATAGACTTTAAAATAAAGAATGTCACAAGAGACAAAGAAGGACACTACATAATTATCAAGAAACTAATCCAAAAAGAAGATATAACAATTTTAAATATATACCGACACAACATAGGAGCACCTCAATATATAAGGCAAATACTAACAGCCATAAAAAGAGGAAATGACTGTAACACAATGATAGTGGGGGACTTTAACACCCCACTTTTATCAATGGACAAATCATCCAGATAGAAAATCAATATGGAAACACAAGCCTTAAATGACACAGTAGATCAGATGGACTCAATTGATATTTATAGAGCATTCCATCAAAAAGCAGCAGAATACACATTTTCTCCAGTGTACATGGAACATTCTCCAGGACTGATCACATGGTAGGCTACAAAGTGAGCCTCAGTAAATTTAAGAAAACTGAAATCATATCAAGCATCTTTTCTGATCACAAAGTTATGAGATTAGAAATCAACTACAAGGAAAAAACTATAAAAAGTAAAACTCGTGGAGACTAAACAATATGTTACTAAACAGCTAAAGGATCACTGAAGAAATCAAAGAGGACATCAAAAAATACCTAGAGACAAATGAAAATGAAAGCACAATGAACCAGAACCTATGGCATGCAGCAAAAGATTTTCTAAGAGGGAGTTCATAGCAATACAATCTTACTTCAGGAAACAAGAAAAATCTCAAACAACTTAACCTTACACCTAAAGCAACCATAGAAAGAAGAGCAAACAAAACCCAAAATTAGGAGAAGAGAAGAAACCATAAAAATCAGGGCAGAAATAAATGAAATAGAGATGAAGAAAACAACAGAAAAGATCAATGAAACTAAAAGCAGGTTCTTTGAGAAGATAAGAAAATTGATAAATCTTTAGCCAGACTCATCAAGAAAAAAGGGAGAGGACTCAAATCAATTAAATTAGAAATGAAAAAGGAGAAGTTACAACTGAGACCACAGAAATAAAAAGGTTAATAAGAAACTACTACAATCAACTGTATGCCAATAAAATGAAAAACCTAGAAGAAATGGACAAATTCTTAGAAAGGCACAGTCTCCCAAGACTGAATAAGTAAGAAATAGAAAATATGAACAGAACAATCACAAGTATTGAAATTGAAACTGTGATTTAAAAACTCCCAACAAACAAAAGTCCAGGACCAGATGGCTTCACAGGCAAATTCTATCACAAGTTTAGAGAAGAGTTAACACTTAGTTTTCTGAAATTACTCCAAAAAATTGCAGAAGAAGGAAGTACTTGAAAACTCATTCTATGGAGCCAACATCACCCTGATACCAAACCAGACAAAAATATCAAAAAAAAAAAAAAAAGAAAAGAAAATTACTGGTCAGCATCACTGATGATCACAGATGAAAAATTTCTCAACAAAATACTAGCAAACAGAATCCACCAATACATTAAAATGATCACACCCCATGATCAAGTGGCATTTATCCCATGGATGCAAGGAGTTTTCAATAACCACAAATCAGTTAGTGTGACAAACCACATCAACAAACTGAAGAACTAGATACTCATCTCAATAGACGAAGAAAAATCTTTTGATAAAAATTCTCCAGAAAGTGAGAATAGAGAGAAACTACCTCAAAAGAATAAAGGCCATATATGATGAATCAACAGCTAACATCATACTCAATGGTGAAAAGGTGAAAGCATTTCCTCTAAGATCAGGAGCAAGACATGGATGTTCAATCTTGCTACTTTTATTCAACATAGTTTTGGAGGTCCTAGCCTTGGCAATCAAAGAAGAAAAAGAGATTAAAGGAATCCAAATTGAAAAAGAAGCAGTAAAACTGTCACTGTTTGAAGATGACATAATACTCTACGTAGAAAATCCTAATGATACTACCAGAAAACTGCTAGAGCTCATCAATGAATTCTGTTAGGGTGCAGGTTACTAGTTAATACAGAAATCACTTGCATTTCTATACACTAAAAATGAAAAATCAGGAAGAGAAATTAAGGAAACAATCTCATTTATCACTGCATTAAAAAGAGTAAAATACTTATCAATAAACCTACCTAAAGAGGCAAAAGACCTGTATTCTGAAAACAATAAGATGATGATGAAAGAAATTGAAGATGACACAAACAGATGGAAAGGTATACCATGCTCTTGGAATGGAAGAATCAATATTGCCAAAATGCTTATACTGCCCAAGGCAATCTCAGATTCAATGCAATCCCTATCAAATTATCAACTGCATTTTTCACAGAACTAGAACAAAATATTTAAAAATTTGTATGAAAACAAAAATGACCCTGAATAGCCAAATCAATCTTTTTTTTTTTAACATCATTATTAGAGTATAATTACTTTACAGTGGTGGGTAGTTTCTGCTGTATAACAAAGTGAATCAGCTATATATATATATATATATATATATATATATATATATATCCCCATATCTCCTCCCTCTTGCATCTCCCTCCCATCCTCCCTATCCCACCCCTCTAGGTGGACACAATGTACTGAGCTGATCTCCCTGTGCTATGCAGCTGCTTCCCACTAGCTATCTATTTTATATTTGGTAGTGTATATATGTACATGCCTCTCTCTCGCTTTGTCACAACTCGCCTTTCCCCCTCCCCATATCCTCAAGTCCATTCTCTAGTAGGTCTGTGTCTTTATTCCTGTCTTACCCCTAGGTTCTTCATGACATTTTTTTTCTTAAATTCCATATATATGTGTTAGCATACGGTATTTGTCTTTCTATTTCTGACTTACTTCACTCTGTATGACAGACTCTAGGTCTATCTACCTCATTACAAATAGCTCAATTTCATTTCTTTTATGGCTGAGTAATATTCCATTGTATATATGTGCCACATCTTCTTTATCCATTCATCTGTCAATGGACACTTAGGTTGCTTCCATGTCCTGACTATTGAAAATAGTGTTGCAATGAACATTGTGGTACATGACTCTTTTTGGATTATGGTTTTCTCAGGGTATATGCCCAGTATTGGGATTGCTGGGTCATATGTTTCCTATTTTTAGTTTTTTGAGGAACCTCCATACTGTTCTCCATAGTGGCTATATCAATTTACATTCCCACAAAGGATTAATCTCCAAAATATACAAGCAGTTCATGTAGCTCAATATCAAAAAAACAAACAACCCAATCCAAAAATGGTCAGAAGACCTAAACAGACATTTCTCCAAAGAAGATATACAGATTGCCAACAAACACATGAAAGCATGCTCAACATCACTAATCATTAGAAACATACAAATCAAAACTACAATGAGGTATCACCTGACACCAGTCAGATTGGTCAAATCAATCTTGAGAACGATAAAGGGAGCTGGAGGAATAAGCCTCCTTGACTTCAGACTATACCACAAAAGTACTGTAATCAAAACAGTATGGTTCCAGCACAAAAACAGATACAAAGATCAGTGGAACAAGATAGAATCCCCAGAAATAACCCGTCTTAATCCATAACAAAGAGGCAAGTATAAACAGTGGAGAAAAGACAGTCTCTAATAATTGGTGTTGTGAAAACTGGACAGCTACATGTAAAATAGTGAAATTAGAACATTCTCTAACACCATATACAAAAATAAACTCAAAATGGATTAAAGACCTAATCTAAGACCAGATACTATAAAACTCTTAGAGGAAAACATAGGAGGAACATACTTTGACATAAATTGCAGCAACATCTTTCTGGATCCACTTGCTAAAGTAATGAAAATGAAAACAAATATAAACAAATGGGATCTAATTATATGTAAACCCTTCTGCACAGCAAATAAGACCATAAACAAAACAGAAAAGGCAACCCACAGTTGGGAGAAAATATTTGCAGACATGCAGCTCAACATCAAAAAACAGCTCAATCAAAAAATTTGGCCGAATATCTAAATAGACATTTCTTCAAAGAAGACATATGGATGGCCAAAAAGCACATGAAAAGATGTTCAACATCACTAGTCATTAGAGAAATGCAAATGAAAAACTACAGTGAGGTACCACCTCACACCAGTCAGAATGGTCATCATCAAAAATGTCTACAAACAATAAATGCTGGAGAGGGTGTGGAGAAAAGGGAGCCCTCCTACACTGTTGGTGGGAATATAAATTGGTATAGCCACTATGGAGAACAGTATGGAGGTTCCTTACAAAACTAAAAATAGAACTACCATATAATCCAGAAATCCCAATCCTGGGCATATATCCAGAGAAAACCATAATTTAAAAAGATACATGCACCCGAATGTTCATTGCAGTACTATTAACAAGAGCAAAATATGCAAGCAACCTAAATGCCCACTGACAGAGGAATGGATAAAGAAGATGTGGTACATATATGCACTGAAATGTTATTCAGCCATAAAAAAGTATGAAATAATGTCATTTTTAGCAACACGGATGGACCTAGATATCATACTAAGTGAAGTAAGTCAGAGAAAAATGTCATATCGTTCATATGTTGGATCTAATTTTTTTAAATGATGCAAATGAACTTATTTACAAAACAAAAAGAGACTCACAGATATCAAAAACAAACTTGTGGTTACTGAAGGGGAAAGGTGGTAGGGAGGTATAAATTAGGAGTATGAGATTAACATATATACATACTATATATAAAATTGATATCAACAAGGACCTACTGTATAGCACAGGGAACTCTATTCAATATTCTGTAATAACTTAAATAAGAAAGAATCTGGAAAAGAATGGATATATGTGTATGTATAACTGAATCGCTTTTCTGTACATCTGAAACTAATACAATAGTGTAAATCAACTATACTCCAATAGAAAATAAAAATTAAATTAAAAATGAAAGTGAGTGCCAGATGCTGCTTTATTTATTTTTTTCCATAAGGAGTAAGCTAAAACAGTTACAAATCTTTTCAACAACAAAGCCTATATGGATTGACAAGAAAATAGATAAATAACCGTGGCACAACAATATGAAAAAAAATCAGGAAAACACCATAATCGTATGCAGGGGATGAAAAATCGAAGTAAATAACATCACACCTCTGTTACTATGAAGAATTTTTCTTATCACTTCCTCCCTAGGACTGGCCCACATTGTTAAGGGAGCAATGAGAGTACAAAATCTCCATAGAAAAATTATGTTACAGTGATTTCAATGAAATATGTGAAAAGCAGCATGCTATTATACTTTGAATAAAACATCTCTATTTATTTTATTACTTTTAGTCTCATACATTTTGGATTAGAGAGAAAATGTCCAAGCACCTCTATTTCTGTGTTTATTATTATGCCTTGCTCACAGTATTTCCTCCATTAATAGTAGTTGAATGATATACAGAAAGATGTTTATTTTTTCTTCCTTTATGTATCCCTGTAATTGGTCTTGCTATCAGATGTTAGAAAAATTGAACCATTAGCCTTGAAAGGTCATATTTAAGTAAGACTTTACAAATATTCATTAATATGAGTGCCTAAAATGTTACATTATAAACAAATCCGACCAGTAAAAACTTCTTTTTCTTAAAAGTATAGTTAGCTGAATTCAGATTATTAAGATTTAGAAAGTGAAGTGTCTAATTGAAAATATTTCTAAATATATATAAATCACGGCTAAAATAAGACTGAAAACAACTCAAAATGTATAACTCTATAAAATAAATTGGATACAACTCAGTACCATCAAGTTTTGATTTAACATGCAGTGGCCCTTTTCCTTTTATCTTTAGGTGTAAAGTCTCATCAAATCAAATATATTGAAAACATCTACCAGATGGATGATGCTAGAAGAAATGTCCTCCTTTTCATAGAACCAGGAAAAAACTGAATGATTTTTAACTACGTATTGTGGAGTAATAAAGTCTAAGTGAGAAGGCCTAAGACTGTTAGAACTTAACTTGGAGCTTAATTAAGCTCCTGGTAGAATTTCTCTACCAGGGTAGAGATAGAAGGTCTTGGTTTATCCCAGTCCACTAAAGGTACAATCTTTTAAATTGCTACTCTGACCTGGGTTATTCCTTCCATCAAAGCTTCTTCACAGCCTCTGAATTATGAAATCATTTTGAAGTAAAAGAGGAAAAAAAGTAAAGTCATTAAATTTTGTTCTCCAAAACGGTGGTTAAAAAACCCACAAAACATAGCCACAGAAAGAAAAATGTTTCAATAAATGAATTACAGTGACCCACTTCATAAAGTCTGATTTTCAAATTCCACAACTGCCATTAACCCAAAGAGGCAGAGAATGTAATAACATAATTTTATTGCAATTCAATGGACTTAAGCAAGCTATTTCTTCAAATGATGTTTCTCTCATGATGTTTATCCTCTTTTCTTTTCTTATGTTCACTTAGTTTCTAAATCAGAAAAACTACAAATATTTTCTGAAGGAAGTACTGAAAGGAAGAGATCTACATTTCTTCATAGAACAAATTTAAAAATTAACATTGTATTTTTAACACAATAATTAAAAAATCTTTTCATTATCTATAAAAGAAATGAAAATAAATTAAGAATTTATTCATTCTTGTGTAATCTGACTTTTAAAATTATAATTAATTGAGAACTCTGCTCCTTAAACTTTCACTTAAAAGGATACATCACATCTACTCAAACATTGTGCCAGGTACTATGGAGAGCGAATGCATATGACATTGGTAATAGTAAGATATATAGTAATACAAAACATTTATTCAAATGATATTCATCCAAATTAGAAAAGCCTTATAAAACTTTCCAGGGTTATTAACTAATTATGAATATCTAAGAGGTCCTTTCATGTAATAGACACTCTGTAAATCTTTGTTGCATTAAACTGAAGGAAATTTGGTAAGCAAGATCACTTGTTATTTTCTTCCTATACTCAAATGCTGATTTACATTTGTAATTTAACATATCTCCTATGTAGATTTTAAGTTTATATACAACTATAGCTTCATCTTTAAAATTAGTATATTTCTATAAACTTCATTAGAATATGTTTCTACAAAATGGCATGAGTTCAAATTTAAGCTTTTTTATTAAATAATTGCCATCTAGAGTAGTTACCAATCTCTCTAAATCTTCAGTTTTCTCTACTGTAAAATCAGAATTATTCCCAAGGGATTGAAGATTAAATAATATTAGTGAAAATATTTTGTGCATAAGAAAGTGTTATATATTTTACTTAAACTCAACATATTTTGATAACAAGTTTTAGACTGTGTACAATTATTTTTAAACATTCATTACCCTAGATCCTGGAGGGGTTACATCTTTTTCAAACTAACAAAATACCCAGGAAATTAACTTATTAAATGATGGTATATATCAATTATTTCACTGCTCATCACTTCATTGTCTTATAAAACAAAAGTTTTAGCAAATGACTTAAATTGTGTAGGCTGTACTTCAATGAATCATTCTTTTAGAAGATTTATTTCACTTAGGAGTTCTTTTACTTTCAGAACAAAGTGGAAGGAACATGACTATGGCTTCCTGTAGAGTTTGAAGCCCATATAACGAGGGGAAGAAAAGTAACAATTATTTAGCACTTACTATGTCAGGTACTATTCAAAACATTTCACAAGGATTATTTCATTGACTTTCTGGTCAATCTCCCAAGGAAGGTATTATTATCACTATATTAAAGATGAGAAAACTGAGGCTCAGTAAGTTTAAATAATATTGGTTAATATCATGGTTAAATAATATAGTCAAGGTGCACATTTAATAAGTGGTAGACATGTATAGGAAGAAGAATATTTTTTCTAATTTATTAAGTTCCTCAAATATCATTTCTTATCTCTTACTTGATAAAAAAATTCCATTTTAAACAACTGTACATTTAAGCTAAACATAATTTTAATAACTTTTGTTTCTATTGAGTGTAACTAAAATTAACTGAATTTTCAGGGCTCTTTTTATTTCCATAATCCATATAATTCCTAGGACATAAATGTACCCAAACACCCATTAAAACAAGAGCTTATTCAAATAAGGTCATTAAAATACCATTATTATGATTAATTAATATAAAATAAATGGTAACCATCAACATGTCATCCCACAAACACTGGAAAACTACACATTTGACTCTGAACACTCTTTTTTTTTTTTTTACATCTTTATTGGAGTATAATTGCTTTACAATGGTGTGTTAGTTTCTGCTTTATAACAAAGTGAATCAGTTATACATACACATATGTTCCCATATCTCTCCCCTCTTGCATCTCCCTCCCTCCCTCCCACCCTCCTTATCCCACCCCTCCAGGCGGTCACAAAGCACCAAGCTGATCTCCCTGTGCTATGCGGCTGCTTCCCACTAGCTATCTACCTTACGTTTGGTAGTGTATATATGTCCATGCTTCTCTCTCGCTTTGTCACAGCTTACCCTTCCCCCTCCCCATATCCTCAAGTCCATTCTCTAGTAGGTCTGTGTCTTTATTCTGAACATTCTTAATAACATTTTTTCTAGGCTTATTTTTGAACTTAAAATACAATTTAAAGATCTTACCATGACTTATAAGGTTCTACATGATCTGTACCCTTGCCCCCTTTTCCTCCCTCTTTCTCTTCACCTTCACCTTGCTTTCCTCAAATACACAAAGCAACTTTCCTCACAAGGTCTTACCTCTGCTGGGGCTGCTATTCCCCTAGATATTCACAAGCTGTGGGCTAATTCAAATGGGTCCTTCCTCAGAGAAACCTTTTTGACTTTTACTACTGTATTTTTAATAACACTGCTATGTCTCTCAATCCCCTTACTCTGTGTTTGTTTGTTTATTGTATTTGACCCTATGGTCATTATAGGATACACTTATTTCTATATCTCCCCACTAGATTGTGATCTTCATGAGAGCAGAGACTTTATCTTTTTTTTGTTCACTGAAGCTTTCCCATGGCCTAGAACAGTAGCTATTTAAGAAATATTTGTTGAAGAAGTAAAAAATTTTGTTAATTGCCTCTGACAATGGTTATTATTAAGAACCTCTGATAAAAGCCATCAATTTTATTAATAGGTTATTTAGATGATAATAAGAGTAATAAATAAAAATATTTATTTGAAAGTTGTTATTTAACTTCATATATTTTGGTCATTGGCAGACTTGATACCAGATGGTATAGGAGGTCACAATGAAGAGGACTAAACACCAGACATGGAATTAAAAGATTGGATTCTGATACAATCTATATTTATGGCCTTAGGTAAGTCATTTCACCTTTCTGAAGGCAATAGTCTTAATGCTATCAAAATTCCAAATCGAAGAAGTAAAAAATATGTCCAAGTTCACAAACATATTGTAGAAGAGTTTGGCTTATAACCCAGGTGTATTTTTCTCTAAAGTTCATTCTCTTTTTTTGATAGTTATTCTTCCACATTAAAACTGAAAAGTTCACATTTATCTGATGATTTTAACATGTGAAAATCAATCTGTTTTTATAATAGCCACTAAGGTATGTATTTCACAGGCTAAATTTGGGATAATTTCTAATATTTACTTCCATTTGTTTTGTAAAGCCTACAAAATGCTAGTATAAAATGCTTGACCAGAAAAATAAACTTAAAAAATGATCATATTGATAGATCCAGTTTAATTCACATTATGGAAGGAAATTAGCTAGAGCACCAAAAAGGAGTGTTCTGTCTTAAATAAGAAGGGAAGCATTTTTATAGAGCTTTATAGAGGTTTAGTAAAAGAGGTCAAAGTTCAGCTCTTTCTGGAACAGTAGTCAAAAACACATTTGGAAAAGAGAGTAGTTTAGTAAAGTGTAGGTTGAGCAGTTTAGGTTTATCAAGAGGAATAGATGCAGAATTTAATGACACATGAGGATCACAGTAGAAAATTTTCAGCCCTTCAGGGTCTCTCATACTCCTTCCTTTTTGGTCAAGTGGGAGACTGAGTCTCATTGTTTGTAAATATGCATATCTGTTAGATCTGTACCATTTGTGTTAATTTCAGTCTCAGACTTTTTGCTGACTGCTGAAAGTGTTTCTTATAACTTTGGTCCTTGTAGTTGAATTTTAATCTTTTGTCAAGTGAATAGTTAAATAGAAATATTTATGACTCCAGATGGAATACATCAAACAGATGTTGAGACAAAGATATTAACATAAGAATTATCAAAAAGTCCTGGATAATATCTCTTAGCCAAGTCCTGCTGCTTGTGGGATTAGCCAGGATAACAAATCCCATACCAACCAGAGTTTGTAGAGAAGAGATATGGTTTGAGATTAATAGGTTTGTGTAATTTGTTTTATACTCCTGATTTACCCAGAGTAACAAGATTAGGGCAAGAATATTAAAAATATCATTTTAGCAATTAGAAAACATAACTGGGAAAAGATAGCCAAGAAAAGAAAGAAAAGGACAAGTGTTACTTAGTGGTTCTGAACGTTTGGGAATCTTGAACGGCCTTGAGTAAACCGTCGTGTTTACTAGTAGCCTGCTGCTTGATCTGAGGTTCTTTAGATAGATGTCTCTTTTCTGATGCTGCCTGCTTTTGTTCAATCTTGAAAGAGTCTCAGTTTAAGATTTCTTATAGGCATGGAATTCCACAATGAGGATATATCATGTCTTTTTAGTCGTGATAATGTGAATAAAAAGGTCGATTCTCTGAAGTTTTACTACAGTGTTTGTGATTAACAGTATCATATGGTACTTCCTAAGGAGGTTCAAGAGCAACTTTTACTGGTGTAATTTCCAGTTAACCAGGAAAGTTATGCAGTCATTCCTGTGGTTTATCCCAGGAAAAACAGCTTGATAATAAATTGGGGTGTCTTGTATTAAACCTCTACACTATTTGACCATGTAGAGCTATAGAAATGGCAGACCCAGGTGTTAGTGGTGAAAGCTCCACTTGGCAATATTTCTTGAGGAATGGACCTAATAGCCATGAGAGTTAAGGGAAAAGACATTAGTCATAGCAATTGAAATTTCCTGGATAGTTTTGCAAATTTCTGTTTTAAAATGCCATTCACTTGTTCTATTCTTTTGAGGAGGTGGTAGGGGCAAGGAAGTTCCTGGGTGACATGCAGAGCTTCATGCAGTTACTTAATAACTCATCTAGTGAAATGGTTACCTCTATCACTAGTCAAATAGTTAGGATTTCCTTAAGTGGAAAGTACAAAGTCTCAAGTTATTTTTCTGCTTAAGAGCAATTGCTTTACATCAAGAAAAGTTTCTAGTCAACCAAAAATCAGATATACAATATTAATAGTATATTCAAAATCACACAAGGGGTAACTAAATAAAATCCATTTGTTGATGTTCAAAATGACCGATAGGTCTGGCTTATGTCTATGTCTCACCTCTGTCGTTTTCTTAGGATTATGTGATTAACAGATGGGATAACATCAGAGAAATCCTTTACAATCTTACTGAAGTTTTACTATTTTAGCATACTATTATAGCATACTATTATACTATTTTAGCATGGCAGCCTGAATAGCCATCTTTATGTTATTGGAGAGGACCAAGTCATCTTTTGTAACATGTTCCTTCAAAATCAGGTGCTTGAGGCTGGAGTTGACTCAAGACTTGATGCCAATAGTCTGGAGTTTGTGTTCGCTTTGATTTTTGGAGTTGTTGAGCAGCCTTGGAATGTGTTAAAGCAGCTTGTTTAGCATTATAATCTGTGAAAGCATTATCCTTTGCTTCTAGAGTCTGTTTTTTGATGTTTCTTCTCAATTTTACTTATAGCCAATTTTTTGAAAGAGGCAAGGCATTTAATACACCTTTTATGTGGCTGCCATGTTTAATCAGAGCACCAGCTGCCAGTGGTAAAGCCACATCATTTCTAAAACATACCAAAATAATGGATCACATAAAAAACATCACTGTTATCTGTAAGGATACTTGTTCTATTATCTCTAACTAACTGGTAGACCATAAATATGTCTAAAGTTTCAGCAATTTGTACAGACTTGACTTAAGGGAAATAGTTGGATTCAAACAAGTCTGAGTGGGTTATGACAGCATATTCAGTCTTCAGTCCTCAAACTCTACGAAATCTGGATTCCTATAAGGACATCAAGACATTCAGAGTAAAACAAAGGCAAATTTCCAAATAAGTTTATACTAGTCATAATGATCACCTCCCTCTTGGGAAAAAAGAAAGTGGTGGATCAATTTCCAGAGATCTGGTGCCATTTTCTTTTTAAATGAACACCTAATCCTGGTATGTCATTCTTTCTTGAATTTATACTTTGTCCAGTAATCACACAAAAAATTATAAATGCCATCTATACCATTTCTTTATTTATTGGTAAGATCATAGAACTAATATAAACAATGTAGAAAATTTAGGAAAATATGTTTAAACATGAACAGGAACTTAATGATTCTCAGGGCCACTATTCAAAAATGATCAGTTCTTAAATTTTGAAGTATTTTTCCATTCAGATATATATATATATATATATATATATATATATATATATATATATATATATATATATATATATATTTATATTTATAGAAGTGATAATTGTGTGTGAAAAAGTCAGTTCTCTGCCTTGTACACTATATATTTTAAACAATTTGCATGTCCTTATACTTGTGTAAACATTCTTCAAAAACATGTTTTTTTGTGTGTGTCGTATGCAGGCCTCTCACTGTTGTGGTCTCTCCTGTTGTGGAGCACAGGCTCCGGACGCGCAGGCTCAGCGGCCATGGCTCACGGGCCCAGCCACTCTGCAGCATGTGGGATATTCCCGGACCGGGGCACAAACCTGTGTCCCCTGTATCGGCAGGCGGACTCTCAACCACTGCACCACCAGGGAAGCCCCTTCACAAACATTTTTAATGACAATATCCCATTACATATAAATCCTACAAATTTCTAAATCATTCCTCTTTCTGAGTATTTATTTCTAATTTTTCAAAATTATACATAACAAAAATTAGTATTTTGTAGGTATAATTATTGATTTAAAATATACTTCCAGTAATAATATTACTGACTGAAGGGAATGAATTGCTATCATCTTCTAATTCAGTTGCCAAGTTGTCTGCAGCATTATTTTTCTCCTTGGAAACATAAATGTATGAGAGTGCCAATTAGTTAACTTTATATCAGAATTAAATAATTTCACTAACAGTGTTGTCAATTTGATTGGTGATAGGGGGAGGAAACAATGACAGAGAAGACAATTAGGTAGAAAGAGATTCAGAAGTGTGTTGCATGATGAAAAATCAAGGGAGAAGGATTGAATATGTGAGGTATGGTCTTTAAAAAACAGTGTTGCAAGAAACAACTTGCTGCATTAACTAAAATGTCCTTGGTGACTTTCAAAGAGTAATTAAAGCAGACTGTGAGGGCAGAAATTAGACTACAGGAGGTTAATTATTTATGATTAGAAATTGGAGCAAATGTATGTAGGTAAAATATTCTTTCAATGCTTGAGAGAGTATGGAGTGTGGAAGCTTAGGGAGAGAGCAGGGTAGAATATTTTAGAGATTTAGAACTTTAGCTTATTTTTAGTTGAAGAAACAAGAGGCAGACCAGAAAAGAATGGGAATGAGAGCTGTCTTTAATAAATCTTCTCTGAATACCTAAGTAGAGTCCTGCAAATACAATTAAACCATTCGTCTCTCTTAAAAAAGATATTTTGAAAGTTTGCACATAAATTATGTTTTGAACAATACACTCATTTAGTTTCTCCTGTGCTTTCATTTTTCCTTGTTTATATCTTGAATGTTCTTAATTTTAGCACTTCCATGTTTCCACAGATAATTGTGTTGTCATTCATGAATAAATTATACTTTCAACTACATACATTCTGGGGAAGATACTGAGCTCATTTATCACGTACCACTACTTTAAAAGATGGGCTTTTCTAGAGCATTGTATATAATAAAAGTTCAAGGAATTTTTAATTGCTGACATAAGTACTATTATTTGATATTTGGAAAGGCAACAATCATTTCTAGGGACCTTCAAGATGGCAGAGGAGTAAGACGTGGAGATCATCTTCCTCCCCACAAATACATCAAAAATACATCTACATGGGAACAACTCCTACAGAGCACCTACTGAATGCTGGCAGAAGACCTCAGACTTCCCAAAAGGCAAGAAACTCCCCATGTACCTCGGTAGAACAAAAGGAAAAACAGAGACAAAAGAATAGGGACAGGACCTGCACCTCTGGGAGGGAGTTGTGAAGGAGGAAAAGTTGCCAAACATGAGGAGACCTCTCCACTGGTGGAGACGGGGGGATGGGCGGGACAGAAGCTTTGGAGCCACCAAGGAGAGTGCAGCAACAGGGATGCAGAGGGAAAAGTGGAGAGATTCCCACACAGAAGATCGGTAACGACCAGTACTCAGTAGCCTGAGAGGCTTGTCTGCTCACCCACCGGGGTGTGTGGGGCCTGGGAGCGGAGGCTTAGGCTTCGGAGGTCAGATCGCAAGGAGAAGACTGGAGTTGGCTGTGTGTGAATACAGCCTGAAGGGGGCTAGTGCACCACAGCTAGCCAGGAGGGAGTCCGGGAAAAAGGCTGGAACTGCCTAAGAGGCAAGAGACCATTGTTTTGGGGTTCGTGAGGACAGGCGATTCAGAACACTGCCTAAACGAGCTCCAGAGACGGGCACGAGCTGTGGCTATCAGCGCGGACACCAGGGACAGGCATGAAATACTAAGGTTGCTGCTGCAACCAACAAGAAGCCTGTGTACAAGCACAGGTCAATATCCACACCTCCCCTCCCAGGAAGCTGTGCAGCTGACCACTGCCAGGGTCCCATGATCCAGGGACAACTGCCCCGGGAGAACACATGGCATGCCTCAGGCTGTTGCAACATCACGCCAGCCTCTGCCACCACAGGATTGCCCCGCATACTGTACCCCTCCCTCCCCCAGGCCTGAGTGAGCCAGAGCCCCCTAATCAGATGCTACTTTAACCATGTCCTGTCTGGGCGGGGGAAAAGACAATCTCAGGTGACCTACACGCAGAGGTGGGGCCATATCCAAAGCTGAACTCAAGCAGCTGTGCGAACAAAGAAGAGAAAGGGAAATTTCTCCCAGCAGCCTCAGGAGCAGTGGATTAAATCTCCACAATTAACTCGATGTACCCAGCATCTGTGGAATACCTGAATAGAAAATGAATCATCCCAAAATTGAGGCGGTGGATGTTGGGAACAACTGTAGACTTGGGGTTTGCTTTCTGAATCAATATGTTTCTGGTTTTATGTTTATCTTAGTTTAGTATTTAAAGATTATTATCACTGGTAGATTGGTTTATTGATTTGGTAGTTCTCTTCATATATATATATATAATCTTTTTTTCCTTTTTCTCTTTTTGTGAGTGTGTATGTGTATGCTTCTTTGGTTGATTTTGTCTATAGAGCTTGCTTTTATCGTTTGCCCTAGGGGTCTGTCTTTTTTTTTTTTCCTTTTTAGTATAGGTATTTTTAAACAATTTTTATTGAGGTAAAATCGCTATACAATGGTGTGTTAGTTTCTGCTGTATAACAAGTGAATCAGCTATACATATACATATATCCCCATATCTCTTCCTTCTTGTGTCTCCCTCCCATTCTCCCTATCCCAACTCTCTAGGTGATCACAAAGCACCATACTATACTATGTAACTGCTTCCCACTAGCTATCTATTGTACATTTGGCAGTGTATATATGTCCATGTCAGTCTCTCACTTCATCGCAGTTTACCTGTCCCCCCTCCCTGTCCTCAACTCCAATCTCTATGTCTGTGTCATTATGACCGTCCTGCCCCTAGGTTTTTCAGAAAATTTGTTTTTCTTTTTTTTTTTAAAGCTTCTTATCATTGGTAGATTTGTTTATTGCTTTGATTGCTCTCTTCTTTCTTTCTTTTATTTTGTTTTTTATTTTTAATAATTAAAAAAAATTTATTTTAAAAGCTTTATTTTATTATTTTTTTCATTCTTTCTCTTTTTTCTCCCTTTTCTTCTGAGACATGTGGCTGACAAGGTTTTGGTGCTCTGGCTGGGTATCAGGAGTGAGCCTCATAGGTGGGAGAGCTGAATTCAGGACATTGGTCCACCAGATATCTCCCAGCCCCACATAATATCAAAGAGTGAAAGCTCTCTCAGAGATCTGCATCTCAATGCTAAGACCTAGCTCAACTCAAAAATCAGCAACATACAGTGATGTACACCCTATGCCAAAAAATTAGCAAGACAGGAACACAACCACACCCATAAGAAGAGAGGCTGTCTAAAATCATAATAAGGTCACAGACACTCCAAAACACACCACAGGTTGCAGTCCTGCACACCAGAAAGACAAGATCCAACCCCACCCATCAGAACACAGGCACCAGTCTCCTCCACTAGGAACCCTACACAACCCACTGAACCAAACTTACCCACTGGGAGGGGGGAGAGACAGCAAAACCAAGGGGAGCTACGAATATGCAACCTGAAAAAAGGAGACCCCAAATGCAGTAAGTTGAGCAAAATGAGAAGACAGAGGAATACACAGCAGATGAAGTAGCAAAGTAAAAACCCACCAGAATAAACAAATGAAGAGGTTATAGGCAGTCTATCTGAAAAATAATTCAGAATAATGATAGTAAAGATGATCAAAAACCTTGGAAAGAGAATGCAGAAAATACAAGAAATGTTTAACAAGGACATAGAAGAACTAAAGAGCAAATAAACAATGATGAACAGCAAAATAAATGTGATTAAAAATTCTATAGAAGGAATCAATAGCAGAACAATTGAGGAAGAAGAACAGATAAGTGACCTGGAAGATAAAATAGTGGAAATAACTACAGCAGAGCAGAATAAAGAAAAAAGCATGAAAAGAATTGAGGACACTCTCAGAGACCTCTGGACTAAAATTAAACACACGAACATTGGAATTATAGGGGTCCCAGAAAAAGAAAGGGATTGAGAAATTACTTGAAGAGATTGTGGCTGAAAACGTCCCTAATATAGGAAAGGAAATAGTCAATCAAGTGCAGGAAGCACAAAGAGTCCCATACAGGGTAAATCCAAGTAGAAACACGCCAAGACATACTAATCAAACTATCAAAAATTAAATACAAGAAAAAAATATTAAAAGGTGCAAGGGAAAAGCAACAAATAACATACAAGGGAATCCGATAAGATTAACAGCTGATTTCTCAGCAGAAACACCACAAGCCAGAAGGGAGTGGCAGGACATATTTAAAGTGATGAAAGGGAAAATCCTACACCAAGATTATTTTACCCAGCAAGGGTCTCATTCAGATTTCACAGAAAAAGTAAAACCTTTACAGACAAGCAAAAGCTAAGAAAATTCAGCACCACAAAACAAGCTTTACAACAAATGCTAAAGGAAATTCTCTAGGCAGAAAACACAAGAGACAGAAAAGACCTACAAAAATGAACAGAAAACAATTAAGAAAATGGTAATAGTAACATACATATCCATAATTACCTTAAATGTAAATGGACTAAATGCTCCAACCAAAAGACACAGACTGGCTGAATGGATACAAAAACAAGACCCACATATATGCTGTCTACAAGAGACCCCCTTCACATCTAGGGACACATATAGACTGAAAGTGAGGGGATAGAAAAAGATATTCCATGCAAATAGAAGTCAAAAGAGAGCAGGGTAAGCAATTCTCATATCAGAAAAAAATAGACTTTAAGATAAAGACTATTCCAAGAGAAAAGAAGGATACTACATAATGATCAACTGATCAATACAAGAAGATATAACAATTGTAAATATTTATGCACCCAACATAGCAGCACATTACTACATAAGACAAATGCTAACAGCCATAAAAGGGGAAATCGACAGTAACACAATAATAGTAGGGGACTTTAACATCCCACTTTCACCAATGAACAGATCATCCAAATTGAAAAAAAACAAGGAAGCACAAGCTTTAAAATTTTTTTTAAACATTTTTAATGGAGTATAATTGCTTTACAATGGTGTATTTCTTTCCATTTATAACAAAGTGAATCATATATACATATATCCCCATATCACCTCCCTCATGTGTCTCCCTCCCACACTCCCTATCCCACACTTGAAGGTGGTCACAAAGCACCAAGCTGATCTCCCTGTGCTACGTGGCCACTTCCCACTAGCTATCTATTTTTCATTTGGTAGTATATATAAGTCCACGCCAATCTCTCAGCTCATCCCAGCTTACTCTTCCCCTTCCCGGTGTCCTCAAGTTCATGCATTACATCTGCATCTTTATTCCAGTCCTGCCAATATGTTCTTTAGAGCCTTTTTGTTTGTTTGTTTTTTAGATTCCATATATATGTGTTAGTATATGGTATTTGTTTTTCTATTTCTGACTTACTTGACTCTGTATGAAAGTCTCTAGGTCCATCCACCTCACTACAAATAACTCAGTTTCGTTCCTTTTTATGGCTGAGTAATATTCCACTGTATATGTGTGCCACATCTTCTTTATCCATTCATCTGTTGATGGACACTTAGGTTGCTTCTATGTCCTGGCTATTGTAAATAGAGCTGCAATGAAATTTTGGTACATGACTCTTTTTGAATTATGGTTTTCTCAGGGTATATGCCCAGTAGTGGAATTGCTGGGTTGTATGGTAGTTCTATATTTAGTTTTTTAAGGAAAATCCATACTGTTCTCCATAGTGTCTGTACCAATTTACATTCCAACCAACATTGCAAGAGCGTTCCCTTTTCTCCACAACCTCTCCAGCATTTATTGTTTCTAGATTTTTTGATGATGGCCATTCTGACTGGTGTGAGATGATATCTCATTGTAGTTTTGATTTGCATTTCTCTAATGATTAATAATGTTGAGGATTCTTTCATGTGTTTGTTAGCAATCTGTATATCTTCTTTGGAGAAATGTCAATTTATGCCTTCTGTCCATTTTTGCATTGGGTTGTTTTTTGATATTGAGCTGCATGAGCTGCTTGTAAATCTTGGAGAATAATCCTTTGTCAGTTACTTTATTTGCAAATATTTTCTCCCATTCTGAGGGCTGTCTTTTAGTCTTGTTTATGGTTTCCTTTGCTGTGCAAAAGGAAAAGTTTTGCTGTGCAAAAGTTTCATTAGGTCCATTTGTTTATTTTTGTTTTTATTTCCATTTCTCTAGGAGGTGGGTCAAAAAGGACCTTGCTGTGATTTATGTCATAGAGCGTTCTGCCTATGTTTTCCTCTAAGAGTTTTATAGTGTCTGGCCTTACATTTAGGTCTTTAATCCATTTTGAGTTTATTTTTGTGTATGGTGTTAGGAAGTATTCTAATCTCATTCTTTTACATATAGCTGTCCAGATTTCCCAGCACCACTTATTGTAGAGGCTATCTTTTCTCCATTGTATATTCTTGCCCCTTTATCAAAGATAAGATGACCATATGTATGTGGGTATATCTCTGGGCTTTCTATCCTGTTCCATTGATCTATAATTCTGTTTTTGGCCAGAATCATACTGTCTTGATTACTGTAGCTCTGTAGTATAGTCTGAAGACCAAGAGTCTGTTTCCTCCAGCTCCATTTTTCTTTCCCCAGATTGCTTTAGCTCTTCGGGGTCTTTTGTGTTTCCATATAAATTGTGAAATTTTTTGTTCTAGTTCTGTGAAAAATGCCATTGGCAGTTTGATAGCGATTGCATTGAATCTGTAGATTGCTTTGGGTAGTACAGTCATTTTCACAATGTTGATTCTTCCAATCCAAGAACATGGTATATCTCTCCATCTGTTTGTATCATCTTTAATTACTTTCATTAGTTTCTTATAGTGTTCTGCATACAGGTCTTTTGTCTTCTAAGGTAGGTTTATTCCTAGGTATTTTGCTCTTTTTGTTGCAGTGGTAAATGGGAGTGTTTTCTTAATTTCTCTTTCAGATTTTTCGTCATTAGTGTATATGAATACAAAAGATTTCTGTGTATTAATTTTGTATCCTGCAATTTTACCAAATTCATTGATTAGTTGTAGTAGTTTTCTGGTAGCATCTTTAGGATTTTGTATGTATACTATCATGTCCTCTGCAAAAAGTAACAGCTTTGCTTCTTCTTTTCTGATTTGGATTCCTTTTATTTACTTTTCTTCTATGATTGTTGTGGCTAAAACTTCTACAGTTATGTTGAATAACAGTGATGAGAGTGGGCAAACTTGTCTTGTTCCTAATCTTAGTGTAAATGGTTTCAGTTTTTCATCATTGAGAATGATGTTCGCTGTAGGTTTGTCCTATATGACCTTTATCATGTTGAAGTAAGTTTCCTCTTTGCCTACTTTTTAGGAGGGTATATTTCATAAATGGGTGTTGAATTTTTTCAAAAGATTTTTCTGCATCTATTGAGATGATGATATGGGTTTTCTCCTTCAGTTTGTTAATATATTTATCACCTTGATTGATTTGCATATATTGAAGAATCCTTGCATTCCTGGGATAAACCCCACTTGATCATGGTGTATGATCCTTTTAATGTGCTGTCAGATTCTGTTTGCTAGTAAAATGTTGAGGATTTTTGCATATATGTTCAGCAATGATATTGGCCTGTAGTTTTCTTTCTTTGTGATATCTTTGTCTGGTTTTGGTATCAGGGTGATATTGGTCTTGTATAATGAGTTTGGGTGTGTTCCACCCTCTGCTATATTTTGGAAGAGTTTGAAAATGATAGGTGTTAGCTCTTCTCTAAATGTTTGATAGAATTTGCCTGTGAAGCCATATGGTCCTGGGCTTCTGTTTGTTTGAAGATTTTTTATCACAGTCTCAATTTCAGTGTTTGTGATTGGTCTGTTTATATTTCTTTCTGGTTCAGTCTCAGAAGGTTGTGCTTTTCTAAGAATTTGTTCATTTCTTCCAGTTTGTCCATTTTATTGGCCTATAGTTGCTTGTTGTAATCTCTCATGATCCTTTGTATTTCTGCAGTGTCAGTTATTTCTTCTCCTTTTTCATTTCTAATTCTGTTAATTTGAGCCTCTTCCCTTTTTTTCTTGATGAGTCTGGGTACAGGTTTATCAATTTTGTTTATTTTTTCAAAGAACCTGCTTTTAGTTTTATTTATCTTTGCTATTTTTTCTTTCAATTCTTTTTCATTTATTTCTGTCTGATCTTTATGATTTCTTTCCGTCAGCTGACTTTGGGGTTTTTGTTCTTCTTTCTCTAATTGCTTTAGGTGTAAGGTTAGTTTGTTTATTTGAGTTGTTTCTTGTTTCTTGAGATAAGATTGTATTACTCTAAACTTCCCTCTTAAAATTGCTTTTGCTGCATCCCATAGGTTTTGTGTCATTGTGTTTTCATTGTCATTTGTTTCTAGGTATGTTTTGATTTGCTCTTTGATTTCTTTAGGGATCTCTTCGTTATTTCCTAGTGTATTCTTTAATCACCACGTGTTTGTATTTTTTACAGATTTTTTTCATGTAATTGATATCTAGACTCATAACATTGTGGTCAGAAAAGATACTTGTGATGATTTGAATATTCTTAAATTTACCAAGGCTTGATTTGTGACCCAAGTTATGATCTATCCTGGAGAATGTTCCATGAGCACTTGAGAAGAAAATATATTCTGTTGTTTTTGGATGGGTGTTCTATAAATATCCCTTAAGCCCATCTTGTTTAATGTATCATTTAAAGCTTGTGTTTCCTACTTATTTTCATTTTGGATGATCTGTCCATTGGTGAAAGTGAGGTGTTAAAGTCCCCTACTATGATTGTGTTACTGTCGCATTTCCCTTGTATGGCTGTTAACATGTGCCTTATGCATTGAGGTGCCCCTATGTTGATTGCATCAATATTTACAAGTGTTCTCTCTTCTTTGATTTATCCCTTGGCCATTATGTAGTGTCTTTCTTTGTCTCTTGTAATAGTCTTTATTTTAATGTCTATTTTTTCTGATATGAGAATTGCTACTCCAGCTTTCTTTTGATTTCCAATTGCCTGGAATATCTTTTTCTAGCCCCTCACTTTCAGTCTTTATGTGTCCCTAGATCTGAAGTGGGTCTCTTGTAGACAGCATATATGTGGGTCTTGTTTTTGTATCCATTCAGCCAGTCTGTGTCTTTTGATGGGAGCATTTAATCCATTCACATTTAAGGCTGTTATCAATATGTATGTTCCCATGACCATTTTTTAATTGTTTTGGGTTTGTTATTGTAGGTCTTTTCCTTCTCTTGTGTTTCCTGCCTAGAGAAGTTCCTTTTGCTTTTGTTGTAAAACTGGTTTTGTGGTGCTGAATTCTCTTAGCTTTTGCTTATCTGTAAATGTTTTAAATTCTCCATTGAATCTGAATGAGATCCTTGCTGTGGAGAGTCATTTGGATGTAGGTTTTTGCCTTGCATCCCTTTAAATATGTCCTGCCACTCCCTTCTGGCTTGCAGAGTTTCTGCTTAAAGATCAGCTGTTAACCTTATGGGGATTCCATTGTATGTTATTTGTTATTTTTCTCTTGTTACTTTTAATATTTTTTCTTTGTATTTAATTTTTGACAGTTTGATTAATATGTGTCTTGGCGTGTTTCTCCTTGGACTTATCCTGTATGGGACCCTCTGTGCTTCCTGAGCTTGATTGACTATTTCCTTTCCCATATTAGGGAAGTTTTCAATTATAATCTCTTCAAATATTTTCTCAGTCCCTTTCTTTTTCTCTTCTTCTTCTGGAAGCCATATATATATATATATATATATATATATATATATAATATATATATTTATTTATATTTATATATATTTAACATCTTTATTGGAGTACAATTGCTTTACAATTGTGTGTTAGTTTCTGCTTTAAAACAAAGTGAATCAGTTACACATATACATATGTTCCCATGTCTCTTCCCTCTTGCATCTCCCTTCCTTCAACCCTCCCTATCCCACTGCTCTAGGTGGTCACAAACCACCTAACTGATCTCCCTGGGAAGCCTTATAATTTGAATGTTGGTGTTTTTAAGGTTGTCCCAAAGGTCTCTGATACTGTCCTCAATTCTTTTCATTCTTTTTCTTTATTTTGTTCTGCCATATTTATTTCCACTATTTTATCTTCCAAGTCACTTATCCATTTTTGTGCCTCAGTTATTCTGCTATTGATTGCTTTTAGAGAAATTTTAATTTCATTTATTGTGTTGTTCATCATTGTTTGTTTGCTCCTTAGTTCTTCTATATCTTGTTAAAAGTTTCTTGTATTTTCTTCATTCTATTTCCAAGATTTTAGATCATGTTTACTACATTACTCTGAATTCTTTTTCAGGAAGAATGTCTATTTCATCTTCATTTGTTTGTTCTGGTGGGTTTTTACCAGCCCCTTCATCTGCTTTGTGTTTCTCTGTCATCTCATTTTGCTTAACTTACTGTTTTTGGCGTCTCCTTTGTTCAGTTTGTTTGTTCGTAGTTCCCCTTGGTTTTGCTGTCTTCCCCCAGTGAGTAAGGTTGTTTCAGTGGGTTGTGTAGGCTTCCTGGTGGAAGGGATTGGTGCCTGTGTTCTTGTGGATGAGGCTGAATCTTGTCTTTCTGGTGTGCAGAACTACATCCGGTGGTGTGTTTCGGCATGTCTGTTACCTTATTATGATTTTAGGCAGCCTCTCTGCTAGTGGGTGGGGTTGTATACCTGTCTTGCTTGCTGTTTGGCATAGGACGTCTATCAATGTAGCTTGGTTGTTCTTGAGTGGAGCTGGGTCTTAGCATTGTAATGGAGATCTCTGGGAGAGCTTTCCCCATTTGATATTGTGTGGAGCCATGAGGTATCTCATGGACCAATGTCCTGATCTCAAGTCTCCCACTTTAGAGACACAGGCCTGACTCCTGCCTGGAGCATGAAGACCCTTTCAGCCACATGGCTCAGAAGAAAAGAGAGAGAAAAAGAAAGAAAGAAAGAAAGAATGAATGAATGAATGAAATAAAATAAAGTTATTATAGTTAAAAAGTAAAAAGTAATTTAAAAAAAGAAAGAAAGCAAGAAGAGAGTAACCAAACCAAAAAACCAATCCACCAATGACAAGTGTTAAAAAACTATACTAAAAAAAAAAAAAAAAAGACAGATGGACAGACAGAACTCTAGGACAAATGGTAAAAACAAAGCTATACAGACAAAATCACACAAATACCACTGCCTCAATTATGGGACGAGTTGTTGTCTATTCAGGGATTCCATAGGTGCAGGGTACATCAAGTTGATTGTGGAGATTTAATCTGCTGCTCCTGAGGCTGTTGGGAGAGATTTCCATTTCTCTTCTTTGTTTGCACAGTTCGTGGTGTTCAGCTTTGGATTTGGGCCTGCCTCTGTGTGTAGGTCACCTGAGGGCGTTAGCTCTTTGCTTAGACAGAATGGGACTAAAGTAGCAGCTGATTAGGGGGCTCTGGCTCCCTCAGGGGGAGGGAGGCGTACCGAACGCATGGCAAGCCTGCGGTGGTAGTAGCCGGCATGATACTGCAGTAGCCTGAGGTGCACCGTGTGTTCTCCTGGGGAAGTTGTCCCTGGATCATGGGACCCTGGCAGTGGCGGGCTGCACAGGCTTCTGGGAGGGGAGTTGTAGATAGTGACCTCTGCTTGCACAAAGGCTTCTTTTGGCTACAGCAGCAGCCTTAACATCTCATGCCTATCTCTGGTGTTCACACTGATAGCAGTGGCTCACACCCATCTCTGAAGCTCATTTATGCAGTGCTCTGATTCCCCCCTCCTCGTGCACCCCAAAACAATGGTCTCTTGCCTTTATGCGGTTCCAGACATTTTCCTGGACTCTCTCCTAGCTAGCTGTGTCATAGTAGCCCCCTTCAGGCTGTGTTCACACAGCCATCCCCAGTCCTCTCCCTGGGATCTGATCTCCGAAGCCCGAGCCTTAGCTCCCAGCCCCCACCTGTCCTGGCAGGTGAGCATACAAGCCTCTCGGGCTGGTGAGTGCTGGTCAGCACTGATCCTCTGTTCAGGAATCTCTCCACTTTACCCTTTGCACCCCTGTTTCTGTGCTCTCCTCTGAGGCTCTGAAGCTTCTGCCCAGCCACCTCTGTCTCTATCAGTGAAGGGGCTTCCTAGTGTGTGGAAACACTTTCTCCTTCACAGCTCCCTCCCAGAGGTGCAGGTCCTGATCCTATTCTTTTACCTCTGTTTTTTCTTTTTTCTTTTGCCCTACCCAGGTATGTGGGGAGTTTCTTGCCTTTTGGGAAGTCTGAGGTCTTCTGCCAGCCTTCAGTAGGTGTTCTGTAGGAGTTGTTCCACATGTAGATGTATTTCTGATGTATTTGTGGGGAGGAAGTTGATCTCCACATCCTATTTCTCTGCCATCTTGAAGGTCTCTCCCCATTTTAAATAAATGTATATAATTTGCTGTGTAACGGTCACCATGACTGCCCCATTTTGCAATTAGTAAATTTCATAGCCACCTTCTAATCTGTTCATATTGTTATTGTAGCAAATTAGATTTTCACAAGCTTTTAAAAAAATGAATAGAATTACAATTTTCATTACTCTTGTGCACCAATAATAAAATGTCACACCTTTGCCTGCAAAGCCATACCTATATACATATGTTATATATTATATTACTGTATATCTTTTTACATACTTATATATGTACATTATATATTTATATACATACATCTACATGTATTATATATATCTACATAAACATATATATATGTATAGGGTGAAGAAAATCTCACTATCAGATCTAGAAGTTTTTGTTTTTGTGAAATTGGCTTCTTGTAAGAGCTAAACTCTGTAAAATACAATCAGCAAAACTTTTACAAAATTTCTCATACTTGCTTTCAAATATATTAGGTTAAATGTCCATTTCTTGTTTCCAGATGATATCTCTTGCAGATCCCTAGCTTTCTGATAATTTTTAGATATTAGAAGTATTACATTTTCAGGTATTAAAATGTCAAGTCCTATTTAAATCATAACTTCAGTGTCTTAGCCTGGACACTCACATATTAATACACCAAGCTAAAATAAACTCTAGCTTGATGTACTGCCTTTGTATATCAACTCCGTTTTTCTAGTTAAATATAGTTTATCTTTCAGATCTGTTTAATCATCTCTGAGGCAGGAAGACTTCCTTGACATTTCTGATCAGATCATATCAAAAGAAAACTCAGAGACTAATATGCATATGAATAAAAGTATTTTTACTTGTAGTTCTTGCAAGAGTCCAACCTTTGGAAAAACTGGACTTCATATGTAAAATATGGTTAGTATTTAAAGAAAAAATTTTAGTTTGTTAATTATTCTCATTGTTCCCCAGAGGTCAAGTTTGTAACATAATTATCATGTCTGCAAGGGTGAATATTTCCATAGATGTTAATGATGAAAAAGACAGTGATGAAGTTGTTTTTATTAGGAAGTGAGGATCTTGCTGCAAAGGAAATCAAGGTTTCATTTATTTCAGAAACCAATAGTAGATAAGTGTTCTGTGTGTGTGTGTGTGTGTGTGTGTGTGTGTATGTGTGTGTGTGTGTGGTTTATTTCAAGATGCCAAATCTTTTCTTACTTTAATCTTTGATATTCATGCTTAATCATAATGATGGTAAAGCAAGTGGTCAGCTTTTCTTTCTCAATCATAATGAGACAGGTTTAAACCTGGGACCCTTTGCTGCAGTGCTGCAATACTTGCACCTGGACACACCTCTCCTTGAGTAACAAAGTACAAAGAAACTGTATGGGACTAAAAATAACTGCATCCATGCACAGTTGTGGCAAATTCTGGACCTAAAAGATACAAAGAGACCAAAAAACCAAACTGCTGACTTTGAAGGCCTGGAGAAAAAACAGTGAGTCAGGAGCAAAAGCAGGGTACTGAACATGCCCCCTGCACACAATATCACCTAAGGGGTGGGTAAAACACCTAAGCCACTCCTCCAGTCTGACCCCCGGACACACCCCTTCCCTCACCCCATATAAGGAACAAGCTTGCTCCTCAGGGAGTGAGCAAGCAAGGGAACCGATTTGTTCTTGCTCCCCCCTGCTGCAGCAGGGGCTCCAGTAAAGCCTTGCCTGAATTTCTTGTCTGGCCTCTAGTCAATTTCTATTGATTGGGGAAGGTCAAGAACCCTGGTCAGTAACAATAGCTCCCACCAACATATATTTTCCTATGACTATGTGCTGCTTCTTTAATGCACAACTGTGTGTATACGTTCCTTTGGGTAATTCTTTAATTAATAGTTATTCCAAGCTCCATGAGGCCAGGGACCATGTCCAGTTTTGTTCAACACTGTGTCTATACTATGTGTATAGAGTCTAGTATATAAGTGCATGCAGGCATGCAGGCATACATACGTATATGCCATCTCAACAGTAAAACAATCTTAATCACATTAAAAAATATTTTCCATTTGTTGAATACAGTGTAACATTTGATAACTAAATAAACAAAGGCAGTATATCAATCTAGAGTTGATTTTAGCTTGGTGTGTGAATATGTGTATGGCCAGTTTAAAAATCTTCCAATTCTAAAAAAGTCTGTGCTACTTTAGGGTTTTAACAATTTCGTTCTTCTTTTTTTTTTTTTAAATCAGGCTGTTTATTCATTTACTCATCTACTCTACATCTGATTACTATGGCTCAGCCTCTGGAGAAAACTCAGACACATGGCAGTATTGGAAGTGAGGTGAACAATTGGAACACAATAAAGAAGGGAGAGAATGACTGGCACATACATGGAATCAAAACTTTTGCTTCCTTACACAATTCACCCTAGATCACTTTGATATCACTGCATGACTCTTAAAAATCTACTTTTAACCCTGAGAAATATTAATTGATATAATTTTCTAAAATTTCCCTTATCTACCAAAGCAAAATATGTAATGCTAAAAAAAATGCTTATTCACTCATTTAACAAATATTAATTGAGTGCCCAACCATTGTATGCCAAATACATTTAGTTAAAAACCTTAAAAAGGAAAGATTCTTATCCTAAAGGAGATTTCTCTTTAAACTTTTCTCCAAATTTTCACAATAATATACCCAAATACCTGCTTGACTTCTTCACTCAGTTATTTTTCTTCCAAACTGTTCATTCTTTAGTATCCTGTATCTTAGCAATTAGAATCACCACTTTGGTGATGATGGTAAATGTACATGGTAAATTGTACATGACAGAAGTCTAGATGTCTCATTATATCTTTGTTGTCTATCAGCCTCCAAATTCATTCATCCACCAAAGTTTATCATTTCAAAGTCATCCTTTACATCTATCTTATTTACCCATTCTATCCATCCTTGATGTAGCTACCTCAATTTAGGTGACCATCATCTCTTCCTGGTTCACTGCAATGGCCTCCTAACAGGATTCCTTCATGCTAATCTGGAGTGGTCCCCAAACCATTCTCAATCAATTCTTGCTGTAATTAGAGTGGTCTTTCTAAAGTACAAATATTATCATGTCATTCCCTACACACAAGGCCCTTTCCACATGTCTCCTACTTTCTTCATAGCCTCATCTGTTCCAATTTTTGCACTGTATACTCTGTGTTTCAACCATAGTTACCTACTAGCAAGTCTAGAAAAATCATTGTTTTGTCTAACTTCCCAGCCCTCAGTTAAATAAATACAACAGCCTTATATCAGTCATTTCACTTCTCACTTGTCTTCACTCAGCTACCTCCTAAGCATTCTTCGAAACTCTGTTTTAGCATGACTTTTCTCAGGAAGGCTTACCTGACTCCTAGCATATTGCTCCTCTGGGTGCCTCTACAGTTCTAGACTTACGTTTGCCAGAGCACTCTTCTTACTTTTTGTTCTTCACATTTGCTTCCCTTAATACTTGGTGAGTTACAGAAGTGCAGATTTTTTGTTTTATTTTCTATTTTATCCCCAGTGCTTAACACACATGCCTGTTCAGTAACTGAATTGGTAAATAAATTAAAAGGCTCACATTATATCAATAGTTAAAGATAGATATGAAACAAATTGTACTATATTTTGTTTAAAAAGACATATAGGAGGTATTACTGTGTAGTTATTAAATGGGGTCAGATTTTTTGTGCCTGAATGCCAACATCAATGTAAATTTGAGAAAGTGACAACTTATTTTATAGCCTAGTTCTGTTGTATAATGAAGTACTAAAGTGTGAGCATAAAAGTAAAATATGTAAAGTTCTCAGTGCACAAAAAATAAGTGCCCAATAAACATGGTTTGTATATTTTTTAAAAATGCTATTGGGAGCATGGGGAGTGAAGGGACTAGAGCAAGAGGTGTGAGTAAAGAAAGATGTGAGTGAAGTGATTTTTAAGCAAACTATTTACATATTTTGAATCATGAGTAGAATCTTGTCAAATGGAAAATGCAACATTCCCAATTAAGTTGTCCATAATTTGTAAATAATTCTTAAGAATGATTGGGTTGTTTATGAAATTTAAAATTTTTAAATTTTAATGTTTTCAAGTGAAATATTTCAGATAATGTATTTCTTTTTTGAAATAAAGTCATATAAAATTACATTATTTTCTTACTTTCACTGTATATGATTTTAAAGCATATTCACAACTTCCTAATAATACATAATGAAAGGCAATTTGCATACTAGTGCAGAGAGCAGGTAGAGTGCATCTAGAATTTTATGAAGATCAAGGATAATGTTTTTTAAAAGTTTTTTGTTTTCCTTTATGAATTGTATAAAAGTGGTATGAAGTGAAAAGTTTGAGGATGTTACATTAAATGAAATTGCATAGAGGTAACATTAAGTAGAGGTTTAAGATACACCACAAAGTGCTGCCTAGAATGACACATGACAACAATCAATCACACATTTAATTTCCTTTTCCTTGTGTCAGTTGTGTTAGTAAAAACTGAAGCAAATTGTTGCTTATCAATCTGATGTTTTTAAAACATTTCTCCTATTCCAATAGAAGTTAGAAAGAAAATGTAGGCATGTATTTTTTGGAGTGGGATATAAAATAATGTAACACTGCAGTGATTCCACTGAAAGTCCTATGATATTGAAGTTAGTCTTGAAATAAAAGGCAGAAGAGTCTTCAGAATTAAAACATGTTTTTATTTCTTTCTGATCCATAAATAAATGTTTTTCTTTGAAACTTAACATGAATGTGTATGTTAAATAGCAGTTTGTTAAAATGCTAAGAATGATTATATATTGGACAATTCAAGACCATTCTTATTTAGGGGTTATAAATTGTATTCAGTGTTCTTGATCCACTAATACTGCAACCCTTTAGTTTCCATCATCAGAGAATAAGTGAAAGGGAAAACTTAAAGAAGGCAGTATTTATTTAGAATCTCCTTTTATTCATATTTCTTTAGCCTTATTTGATCTGACCATAAGTGAGTCTGCTATACTGGAGACAATTCCAGGTTAGTTTTCATTCATCATAGAACAACAAATAAGCTTTTTATTAAATTTCCTAAGTTATTGGAAAACGTAGCAAAGCTGGTCTTTGAATGATTATATTGCAATAGTCTATTCCTTTTATAGATTAATGGTATGGAATAAGGTAATATTCAGGGGTTTTTTTTTTTAGCATGTAGTCCCATTTCTTCTCACCCCTCCATACACCAAGCCAGGATGTCTGTCATAAATAGAGTAGGTTGAAAAATGAGATATCTGTCACTCAAAAGATTCAAAGGCTCGTCTCTGTCTTCCTGCAGAGCACCTTCCTATTCTTACCACCTCACTCAACTGCAGGCACATTAATTTCCAGCAATGCTAAATGTTTCCCACCTCTTCCATGTGATTTCATGCCTCAGCACTTTTGCACACATCATTAACTTCACTGAGGTAGATTTTCCCACCTCATCACTTGGTAAACTCAGTCTTTATCACCAGTTTAATATGTTAAAACCTTCGCTGAGTCCCCCAAGAAGCCTTATTTGCTTCCTAATTTTTGTTTCCCATACTACTTTGTTTGTATCTCCCTTTAGCATTTTTCATATTTCATTGCAGTTTTCTGTGGAAATGTCTGTTTTCCCTATGAGACTGAAGAAAAGGATGATGTCTTATTCACCTCATTATCTTCCCCACTTAGTATAGCATCTGGAATATTGTAGGCACCCAATAAGTATTTAAATGCTGTAAGAATTAATACATCCATGAGGTATAGCATTACCTGTATATATCCCAAACTATGTAATCTGGAAAAGGACATACCTAGAATCATGGGAGTTGGGGGGAGGGAAGGTCTGAACCAATGGTCATGGCCCTTGAATATTTTTAAATCTTTCTCTCACTTGAATCATTATTCTTTAAAGAGGCTGTTCTAAGTAGAAATTTGGAGCTATCTGAAACATTTCCACATTACAGTCCCTCATATGCATAAAAATCAATATCATATCACTGTTCACTCTCCTATCCTTTCTACTAAAGGTCCCCATTTCTTTCAACTAATCAACCAATCCTCATTACATGATTTTCAGTTAACCTTATTTTGCTATCCTCCAAACTAGACTTTAGTTTTATTTACTTAGAGTTTATCATCAAGCACTCAAGATATAGCCTGACAGTGAAATGTAACACATTTTCCAATCTTGACTTAGAGCTATGGATTACAAACACTTAGAATTCCATGGAAGGGGGTCAGGGGCAGTTTGGGGGTTGGTTCAGGAAGGCAGAGAAGAGGATCACCAACTTGCTTCACTGTAATAAATCTTCCCTTTTACAAATGGTCCCTGACTTATGAAGGTTCAACTTAACTTTTTGACTTTATGATGGTGTGAAAGCGATACACATTCAGTGGAAACTGTTCTTCGAATTTTGATCTTTACCCATGCTAGCGAAATGTGATACAATTCTTCCTTGATACTGGGCAGCAGCAGCAAGCCGTGGCTCCCAGTCATCCAAGCAATCATGAGGGTAAACTACCAGTACAATTACAACCATTCTGTACCCATACAACCATTCTGGTATTTATTTTCAGTAAAGTGTCTGATAAATTACATGAGATAGTCAACACTTTCTTATAAAATAGACTTCGTGTTAGATAACTTTGTCCAACTGTAGGCTAATGTAAATGTTCTGGGCATGTTTAAAGTAGTCCAGGCTAAGCTATGATATTCTGTAAGTTTAGGTGTATTAAGTATATTTTTAACTTACAATATTTTCAACTTACAATGGGTTTATGAGGATGTAACCTCATCATAAATCAAGGAAAATATGAATTGTTGTATATATTTTTTTGGCTGTCTTGGGTCTTCTTTGCTGCGCGCAGGCTTTCTCTAGTTGCAGCTAGTGGAGGCTACTCTTCGTTGTGGTGCGCGGGCTTCTCATTGCGGTGGCTTCTCTTGTTGCAGAGCACCGGCTCTAGGCTCGCGGGCTCAGTAGTTGTGACTTGCAGGCTCTAGAGCACAGGCTCAGCAGTTTTGGAGCACGGGCTCAGTTGCTCCGTGGCATATGGAATCGTCCCGGACCAAGGCTTGAACCCATGTCCCCTGCATTGGCAGGCAGCTTCTTAACCACTGCACCACCAGGGAAGCCCCTTTGTATATGTTTTTATTGTTTTATATGCTTTGGATATGTAATAATTTGCTTGAAAAATATTTCTTTGATCAAACTTTGAAAATATATATTCTATTTCTTATATATTCTAAGTTGCATTCTCTATTTAAAATTGTTTTAATTTAAAAAATTGTAATCACATCACATTTTTTCTCACTAAGTTTAAAATAACAAATATTAAATTTTATAGTTGTAGTGTTGCTGTCACCTCACCAAAAAATGATTTTTAGAAGCTAAATTTAAAATGTTCATTTATTACTTCAAAATTTCAGCTTGTTAAATTCTACTTAAATTTTCACATCCTAACTTGAATTTATTCACAAATTTGATGTATTCTCTTCTCTTTTTAAATTTGAAGAACAGTTGATTTACAATGTTATGTTAGGTTCAGGTGTACAATAGTGCTTCAATAATTTTATAGCTTATACTCTTATTGAAGTCAGTATAAAATAAAATATTGGATATATTAACTGTGCTGTATAATATATTGTAACATTTATTTTATGCATAGTAGTTTGTACCTCTTAATCTCCTCCACCTGTCTTGCCCTTCCCCCCACTTCCCTCTCCCCACTGGTAACCAGTAGTTTGTTTTCTATATAAGTGAGTCTGTTTCTGCATGGTTATATTCATTTGTTCATTTTTTTTTTTTTTAGATTCCACATATAAGTGATAACATACAGCATTTGTCCTTTTCTGTCTGACTTACTTCACTAAGCATAATACCCTCCAGGTCAATCCATATTGTTACAAATGGCAAAATTTTATTCTTTTTAATGGTTTAGCAATATTCCATTTAATATACATACCGTATCTCCTTTATTCATTTATCTGTTGGACACATGGGTTCCTTCCATATCTTGGCTATTATAATTAATTCTGCTATGAACATTGAGGTACATGTATCTTTTCAAATTACTGTTTTCATTTTCTTTGAATAAGTACACAGGTGTGGAATTACTGGATCTAGTGGTAGTTCTAACTTTAGTTTCTGAGGAACCTCCATACTGTTTTGGCTATACCAATATACATTCCCACTAACAGTGTACTAGGGTACCTTTTTCTCCACATCCTAACTAACATTTCTTATTTATAGTATTTTTGATGATAGCCATTCTGAAAGGTATGAGGTCATATTTCATTGTGGTTTTGATTTGCATTTTCCAGATGATTAGTGATGTTGAGCATCTTTTCCTGTGCCTGTTGGCCAGCTGTATGCCTTCTTTGGAAAAATGACTATTCAGGTCTGTCCATTTTTTAATTACATTGTTTGATTTTTTTGATATTGAGTTGTATGCTCTGTTTATATATTTTAAATATTAACCCCTTATTGGTCATATTTGAAAATATTTTCTCCCATTTGATAGGTTGTCTTTCCATTTTGTTGATGATTTCCTTTTGCTATGCAAAAGCTTTTAAATTTAATTATGCCCCATTTGTTTATTTTTTCTTTTGTTTCCTTTGCCTGAGAAAACAGGTAATGTCAAAGAATGTTCAGCCTATGTTTTCTCCTAGGAGTTTTATGGTTTCTGGTCTTACATTTAGGACTTTAATCCATTATGAGTTTATTATTGTTTATAATGTGAGAAAATACTCTAATTTCATTCTTCTACATGTAGCTTGCCAATTTTCCCAGTACCATTTAATGAGGAGCCTGCCTTTTCCCTTTTGTATGTTCTTGCCTCCTTCATTTAAGATTAATTGACCATTACTGCGCGGGTGTATTTCTGGCCTCTCTATTCTGTTCCATTGATCTATATGTCTATTTTTGTGCCAGTACCATGCAGTTTTGATTACTATATCTTTGTAGTACAGTCTGAAGTCAGGGAGTATGACAGTCAGCTTTTCTTTCAAGATTGCTTTGACTATTTGGGGTCTTTTGTGCTTCCTTACAAATTTTAGGATTATTTGTTCTAGTTCTGTGAAAAATGTCATGGGTATATTGTTAGGATTGCATTAAACCTGTAGGTTGCTTGGGGTAGTATGGACATTTTAACAATATTAATTCATCCAATCCATGAACACAGGATATCTCTCCATTTCTTTGTGTCATCTTCAATTTTCTTCATCAATGTTTCTTAGTTTTCAGAGTATGGGTCTTTCACCTCCTTAGTTAAGTTTATTCCTGGTTATTTTATTCTTTTGAATGTTATTTTAATTGAGATTATTTGTTGCTTTATCTTTCTGTATTATTAGTGTATAGAAAAGCAACAGATTTCTGCATTTTAATTTTGTATCCTACAACTTTACTGAATATACTTATTAGTTCTATTTGTTTTTTGGCAGAAATTTTAAGTTTTCTAAATATAAAGTGTCATGTCTTCTGCAAATAGTGACAGTCTTACTTCTTCCTTTTGGATGCCTTTTGTTTCTTTTTCTTGTTGATATCTGCAGCTAGGATTTCCAATATTATGTTAAATGGAAGTAGGAAGAGCAGGTATTCTTGTCTCATTCCTCATTTTTGACGAAAAGATTTCAGATTTTAACCACTGAGTATGATGTTAGCCAAGAATTTATCATATATGGCTTTTACTATATTGAGATATTTCCCTCTAAAACAACATTGATAAAAGTTTCTGACATGAGTGGATGTTGAATTTTGTCAAGTGGTTTTTCTGCATCTATTGAGGCAACCATATGATTTTTATCCTTTGTTTAGTTAAGATGATATAGCACATTGATTGATTTCTGGGTATTGAAACATCCTTCCATCCCTGGAATAAATCTTACTTGTTCGAGGTATATGAATATTTTAATACATTGTTGAATTCAGTTTGCTAATATTTTGTTCAGGAATTTTGCATCTATATTCATCAGAGATATTGGCCTGTAATTTTCTTTTTCTGTAGTGTCTTTGTCTGGTTTTGGTATCACAGTAATGTTGCCTTCATACAATGAATTTGGGAGTGTTTCATCCTCTGCAATTATTTGGAATAGTTTGAAAAGAATAGCTATTAAGTCTTATGTTTGGTAGAATTCCCCTGTGAAGCTGTACAGTCCTGGTTTTTGTTTGCTTGGAGGTTTTTTGTTGTTGTTTTGGTTACTAATTCAATTCACTACTAGTGATAGGTCTATTCAGATTATCTATTTCTTCCTGATTCAGTTTGGAAGATTGTATGTTTCTAGGTTTTATCTATTTTTCTACATTGTCTAATTTGTTGCTGTATAACTCTTTTTAATATTCTCTTATGATTTTTTAAATCTCTGTGTTATCAGTTATAATTTCTTCCCTTTCATTTCTTATTTTGTTTATTTGTGTCTTCTCTCTTGTTTTCTTGACTAGCTTGGCTAAAGGCTTATCAATTTTGTTTATCTTTTCAAAAAACAAACTCTTGGTTTTATTGACTTTTCTATTGGCATTTCTTTTTTGGCCTCTATTTTATTTATTTCCTTTCTGCTACTTATTTCCTTCCTTCTCCTGATTTTAGGCTTTGTTTGTTCTTCTTCTTCTAATTCCTTTAGATGGTAGGTTAGGCAGTATTTTTGAGACTTTCTTATTTCTTAAGTTAGGCCTGTATCACTGTATACCTCCCACTTAGAACTGTTTTCGTGCATCCTATAGATTTTTGAAATTGTGTTTTTATTTTCAGTTGTTTTGAGGTATTTCCTGATTTCTTCTTTGTTTCCTTCATTGACTTTTTTTTTATTTATTAGCATGTAGTTTTGTTTCCATGGGTTTGTGTTTTTCCCATTTTTATTCATGTAAATGATTTCTAGTTTTATATCATTGTGGTAAAAAAAAATGCTTGATGTAATTTCTGTCCTCTTAAATTTGTTGATGTTTGTTTTGTGGCCTAGCACATGATCTATCCTAGAGAACATTCCTTGGGCACTTGAAAAGAATGTATATTCTGCTGTTTTGGGATGGGATGCCCTGTTGATATCTATTAAGTCCAACTGGTCTAATGAGTTATTTAAGGCCACTGTTTCCTTATTGATTTTTGGTCTGGATAATCTACCCTTGATGTAAGTGGAGTGTTAAAGTCCCCTACTATTATTGCATTGTTGTCAATTTCTCCCTTTGTATCTGTTAATATTTGGTTTATATATTCAGGTGTAGGTGTATATATGTTAATGAATATTGTATCTTCTTGTGTTGATCCCTTAATCATTATACAAATTCTTTCTTCATCTTTTGTTATAGACTTTGTTTTTAAGTCCACCTTGTCTGATATGAGTATTGCTACCCCAGCTTTCTTGTCATGTGCATTTGCATGAAATATTTTTCCATACCCTCACTTTCAGTCTGTGTGTGTCTTTAGCTTTGAAGTGAGTCTCTTGTAAGCAGCATATAGATGGGGCTTGTTTTTAATCCAATCAACCACTGTATGACTTTCAATTGTAGAATTTATTCCACTGATATATAAAGTAATTATCAATAGGTATGTACTTATTTGCATTTTGTTTTGTTTCCTGGTTTTTTTTGAAATTCTTCCCTGTTCTTTTCCTCTTATTTTTGTTTCTTCCCTTGTGGTTTGATGTTTTTCATTAGTGGTGTTCTTGTGTTTCCTTCTCTCTTGTTTTGTAAATCTAATGTAGGTTTTTGATTTGTGGTTATCATGGTGTTCATATATGTTGACTTATAGCTATAACTACTTTTAAAAACCGATAGTCATTTAAGTTCACATACATTCTAAAAGACCTACTATTTTTTTAGCCCCCTGTCCCATATTTTGTGTTTTTGATGTCATATTTTACATCTTCATATTTATCTCAACTGTTTACTGAGTTATAGTTGATTTTCACAATGTTTGTATTTTAATCTTTGTACTGGCTTAAGTGGTTGATCCACAGCCTTTACTCTACAGTATATTTGCCTTCACTAAGGGGAGTTTTCCTTTCCTATAGATTCTTAATTCTTGTTGTAGGCTTTTCTTTTCTACTTAGAGAAGACCCTTTAACATTTCCTTTAGGGTCAGTTTATTATTGATGAAATCTTTTAATTTTTGATTCTTGGAGAACTTCTTTATCTCTCCTTCAGTTCTGAATGATAATCTTGCTAGGTAGAGCTAGGTTGTAGGGTTTTCCCTTTCATCACTTTAAATATATCTGGCCACTCCCTTCTGTCCTGCAAAACTTCTGAAGAAAAATCAGCTGATAGCCTTATGGGGAGTCACTGATATAAGGCTCTGTTTTTCTCTAGCTGCCTTTAGAATTCTCTCTTTATATCAATATTTAACTTTTGCCATTTAAATTATGATATGTCTTTGTGTAGGTCTCTTGAGTTCATCTTGTTTGGGAATTTCTGTGCTTCTGGACCTGGATATCCATTTCCATGTTCAGGTTATGGAAGTTTCCAACCATAATTTCATCAGATACAATTTTGACCCCTTTCTCTCTCTCTCTTTTCCTTCTAGGACCCCTATAATATGAATGTTAGTAAGCCTGATATTGTCCCAGATGTCCCTTAAGATGTTTTCATTTCTTAAATTTGTTTTTCTTTTTGCTATTCTGATTGGATCATTTCCATTATTCTATCTTCCAGATCACTTTTATGTTCTCCTTTATCACCTGGTCTGCCATTATTTCCTTCTAGTGTTTTTTTTTTTAATTTCAGTTATTGTATTCTTCAGTTCTGACTTTTTATGTATATTCTCTAGTTCCTTCTTTAAAATTTCACTGTGTTCGTCTCTTCTTTTTCCTAATTCAGCCAGCATTCTTATTACTAATGCTTTGGACTGTTTACCTGGTAAATTATTTATCTATACTTCATTAATTTTTTCAGGGGGTTTCATTGTTCTTTCATTTTAAACAAATTCCTCTGTCTTCTCATGTTGCTTAACTTTATTTTTCTCTATGAATTTAGGTGAAACTGTTACCTATCCTAGTCTGAAGGGGTGTTCCTGTGTGGGAGTGTCCCTATGCAGTCTACCTGTGCCTGGTGGCTTTGGTGGGAGAGCTGGATCTGAAGTGACCACAGGTCTCATCCTCCTCCAGAGTGTGCTGGCAGCTATCACCTTAGTGAGAGATGGGGCTGGAGATGAAGGTAATAGAGGCAATGCCAGGTGTGAGCCAGGGCTTCTCTTATGCTCAACCCTCCTATGCTACCACTGTTTTATCAGGGGTGGGGTCAGGTCCCAAGGTGCTGGAGCAGAAACCCTAAGGCTTCTGTTCCCTCCATGTGCATGCTTCCCACCCCCAACAGTGGCATCTTTGTCCCAGATGGGGAGAAGTGCTACAGCAAGAGGGGCCAAAGCAGGTGTCCATTGTGGGCTTGGACATATTTTTGGGCTATCCCAGTCAGAGCTTGAGATAGTTCCCCATCCACTGTTTTCACAAGCTCCACAGTGACTGCCTTCATCCTATTCAGATACAGTGCCAACTTCTAGCAGGCTCTGTCCCCCACAACTGCACAGTAGCCTTCACTCTAGTGGGGAGCTGTGTTGGAGCAAAAGGAACAAGAGAGGGAGCGTGGCATGGGCCAGAATATGCATTGAGGTGATCCCAACACAACAGTTAGAGCTCTAGACTGCCTCTGATCTGTCTTCACAAATGCCAGTAATGGTGACCTTGCCCTATTCAGATGTAGTACCCCAGCTGTGTACCCTACTTGGCAACAGCAGCCTTTTCCCTAGTGGAACACTACACCAAAGCTAGAGCTGCTGGAGCGGGGACTCATCATGGGCCAGGGCACACACTGGGGCAGTCCTGGGAAACCAGCCAGGTCCTGGGCACTTTCAATCTACATCTTCCACCTTGTTCTTGGGGGTAAGCAAGCATGAGCATGTTTTTCATGAGCAGAGTCTAGATTTCTTACGACTTTCCTGTTAGTCCCACAGACTTCATTTTCCCAGTGTCAGACCCCAGTGCTGGGGTTCCCAATATGAGGTTCGAATCACTCACTCCCCAGGGAGGATCTCTGAGCATGTGTAATCCCCCTCCTCTCTGTGTTCTCTCTGAAGAGCACAAGTCCTGACCTGACCACAACTCTTTCCTTTCTACCTGACTCCATGTGGATCTTCTTTACAGATTTGTTTCTACAGGAGTCTTTCTGACAGTCTTCATTCTGTTCACAGAATGGCTCTACATGTAGATATAGTTTTGATGTGTTTGTGCAGGGAGGTGAGTTCAGTGTCCTTCTACTCCATCATCTTGATCTCCTCTTGATATTATCTTCTTTTATGTCTAGATAAAATAATATATAAAAGTATTGAAAATAAGCAACACGTATTGACACAGCATCAGAGTTTGATTCAGGCATGGTTATTGGGGGTACTTTAACATGAATTAAGAAAATTAGATTTATGGACAAGACAGGAAGGTATTTTAAAATTTTGAGTTAAAGGGTGATGTGATTAAAGACGTGCCTTTAGAAATATTTGTTCTTATTAGTGAGGAATTGATATGAGAAAATAAGTTAAGAAATTCTTGGTGTATTTAAGGTGAATCAGATTAGAACTAGAACCAGAGTGATAATAAAATAAAATGGAAGCTTTGCATGTGATAAGCATTATAAGAGAATTTTTCATATCTGTTGATTCAGTATATGGGATGAAAAGAAAAAGTTAAAGATAATTCAAATTATTTAAGCCTGACTGCTTAATGATAGTATCAACACAAAATTGGAGGATTGAACTATGGAAAAGACTAGAGGTTTTAGATTTATTGAGTTTCACATAGCCAGCTTATGTCTAAGCAATGTTTGTTTGTTTGTGTGTGTGTGTGTGTACACATATATTATATACATATAATTATAATTAATTAAGATTACATTGAAACTCTAGGGGAGATTTTGGAGCTGTAGAAAATAGATGCTATTCACATAGACAAAGAACTTTGTTAGAACAGTGGCTATTATAGTCTATCCAGCACCCCTTCATTGCTTGCTTTGTCATATTAGGCTCCAAGCCAAACACACCTATTTCCAAAGATAAGTGAAGTATGTGAACCAGGTTGAGACAAATATAGTATCCTTATCAACTACTCCAAATAAGTAGAGGAATAAGCAGTCTGTAGAGGAAGCTTTTGTTGTCCCATGCAGATCTCTTTAACAATCTGTAAGTAATGGCTTAAAACAGCTCATAGTTGTACCTTAATCCAGTGACTTGCTCTTGGCTGATCTGAGCCACCACACCCAGAGATATCTGAAAGGCGCATAGGACCAGGCTCAAGAGATGGCTTTCATCCCATCACTGAGTGATGAGGTAAACATAAAAGAGTGGACCAGTTAGCTCATGTGGGAAAACTGCATTACCATTCAAATTCTCCGAGGAAAAAGGTTGAGGTGAGGCTCTAACTGAACCTACATCTTTGCTTATCTTCTTCCACTGCTCTATTGTTTTTTAAAAATTTATTAACATATAGTTGATGTACAATATTATATGTTACAGATGTACAATATAGTGGTTCATAATTTTAAAGATCATACTCTATCATAGTTATTATAAAATATTTGCTATATTTCTCATATTGGAATATCCTTGTAGCTTACTTTATACATAATATTTTGTACCACTTAATACCTTACTGTATATTACTCTATCCTTGTAATCTTATCCTTTATAAGTTTCATTGGATGAAGCTCCCTCAATAAATCACTGGCACAAGAATCCTCATTTCAGGTTTCACTTCTAGGGAGATTGACCTAAAATATATTTGAACTACTCCAGGATAATCAGAATCATTCACCAAGATTTATCAGTGTGGATTGGACAGAAAGACTCCTTTTCTTTCTAATTAGCAACTAAAAGAATATTACCTAAAATTTGCCTTCACTTATTTCTGGTGACAGTAAATAAAACTGAGATAGTGGTGTAGACATGCAGAAAGAGAAGAGGAAGGGGTAAACAGATAAGGAGGCAGATGAGGGAAAAGTGTGAGAGCACTTCTAGCAGCATATGAATCCTGCATAGCCAGACACTGAGGTTCCAGGGTGACCCTGATTCTTAGTTGTCTTTTGTTACTGTGATAAACCTCAATCCTCCAATTATTTCATTCGGATAAATTTTCTTACACTTGTTTTATTTAAGATGGGTTTCTGTTACGTGAACCTAGAGCCTAATTAATAATAACTAACAAAGTAGCTTTATTACACTTGGAAACTCCTGATAGAGTCACATTTTTGAATCCATCCAGAAAATATAAAGTGTCATAAATCTCATCATAAATGCTTCCAAGTGATAAATGGCTTTGCTAAAAATACTACTATGTAGTTAGCTGGCTTTGCCATAAATTAATAATCTTTGGCAAGTTAGATAAACAAAATTGATTAACCTTTAGCCAAACTCATCAAGAAAAAAAAGGGAGAACTCAAATCAATAGAATTAGAAATCAAAAAAGAAAAGTAACCACTGACACTGGAGAAATACAAAGGATTATGAGAGATTACTACAAGCAACTGTATATCAATAAAATGGACAATCTGGAAGAAGTAGACAGATTCTTAGGAAAGCAAAACTTTCCAAGACTGAACCAACAAAAAATAGAAAATATAAACAGACCAATGACAAGCACTGAAATTGAGACTGTGATTAAAAACCTTCCAACAAACAAAAGCCCAGGACCAGAGGGCTTCACAGGAATTCTATCAAACATTTAGAGAAAAGCTAACACCTAACTTTCTGAAACTCTTCCAAAATATAGCAGAGGGAGGAACACTCCCAAACTCATTCTACGAAGCCACCATCACCCCGATACCAAAACCAGACAAAGATGTCACAAAGAAAGAAAACTACAGGCCAATATCACTGATGAACATAGATGCAAAAATCCTCAATAAAATACTAGCACAGAGAATCCAACAGCACATTAAAAGGATCATACACCATGATCAAGTGGGGTTTATCCCAGGAATGGGAGGATTCTTCAACATACACAAATAAATCAATGTGATACACCATATTAACAAACTGAAGGAGAAAAACCATATAATCGTCTTAATAGATGCAGAAAAAGCTTTTGACAAAATTCAACACCACTTATGATAAAAAAACCTTCCAGAAAGTAGGTATAGAGGGAACTTACCTCAACATAATAAAAGCCATATATGACAAACCCACAGTCAACATCATTCTCAATGGTGAAAAACTGAAAACATTTACTCTAAGATCAGGAACAAGACAAGGTTGCCCACTCTCACCACTCTTATTCAACATAGTTTTGGAAGTTTTAGCCATGGCAATCAGAGAAGAAAAAGAAATAAAAGGAATCCAAATCAGAAAAGAAGAATAAACCTGTCACTGTTTGCAGATGACATGATACTATACACAGAGGATCCTAAAGATGATACCAGAAAATTACAAAAACTAAGCAATGAATTTGGTAAATTAGTAGGATACAAAATTAATGCAAAGAAATTTCTTGCATTCTTATACAGTAATGATGAAAAATCTGCAAGGGAAATTAAGGAAACACTCCCATTTACCACTGCAACAAAAAGAATAAAATACCTAGGAATAAACCTACCTATGGAGAAAAAAACCTGTATGCAGAAAACTATAGGACACTGATGAAAGAAATTAAAGATGATACAAACAGATGGAGAGATATACCATGTTCTTGGATAGGAAGAATCAACTGTGAAAATGACTATACTACCCAAAGCAATCACCAGATTCAATGCAAACCCTATCAAACTACCAATGGCATTTTTTCAAAGAACTAGAACAAAAAATTTCACAATTTGTATAGAAACACATAAGACCCCAAATAGCCAAAATAATCTTGAGAAAGAAAAACAGAGCTGGAGGAATCGGGTTCCTGGACCTCAGACTACACTACAGAGATACAGTAATAAAAAGAGTATGGAACTGGTGTAAAAACAGAAATATAGAAAAATGGAACAGGATAGGAAGCCCAGAGATAAACCTATGCACATATGGGCACCTTATTTTTGATAAAAGAAGCAAGCATATACAATGGAGAAAAGACAGCCTCTTCAGTAAGTGGTGCTGGGAAAACTGGACAGCTACATGTAAAACAATGAAATTAGAACACTCCCTAACACAATACACAAAAATAAACTCAAAATGGATCAAAGAGCTAAATTTAAGGCCAGACACTACAAATGGTTCTAAAGAACCTAGGGGCAGGACAGGAATAAATATGCAGACATAGAGAATGGACTTGAGGACAGAGGGAGTGGGAAGGATAAGCTGGGATGAAGTAAGAGTGTGGCATGGACTTATATACACTACCAAATACAAAATAGTTAGCTAGTGGGAGGCAGCCACATATCACAGGGAGATCAGCTTGATGCTTTGTGACCATCTAGAGGGGTGAGTTAGGGAGGATGGGAGGGAGAAACAAGAGGGAGGAGATATGGGGCTATATGTATATGTATAGCTGATTCACTTTGATATAAAACAGAAACGAACACACTATTGTAAAGCAATTATATTCCAATAAAGATGATAAAAACAAAACTCAAAGAGGAAAACAGTGGCAGAACACTCTATGATATAAGTCACAGCAAGATCCTTTTTGACCCACCTCCTATAGAAATGAAAATAAAAACAAAAATAAACAAATGGGACCTGAGGAAACTTAAAAGCTTTTGCACAGCAAAAAAGACCATGAACAAGATGAAAGGACAACCCTCAGAATGGGGGGAAATATTTTCAAACAAAGCAACTTACAAACCATTAATCTCCAAAATTTACAAGCAACACATGCAGCTCAATATCAAAACAAACAAACAAACCAATCTAAAAATGTGCAGGATACCCAAGTAGACATTTCTCCAAATAAGATATACAGATTGCCTGCAAACACATGAAAGGATGCTCAACATCACTAATCATTACAGAAATGCAAATCAAAACCAAAATGAGGTATCACCTCACACCAGTCAGAGTGGCCATCATCAAAAAATCTACATTGTAAAACAATTATACTCTAATAAAGATGTTAAAAAAATCTACAAACAATAAATGCTGGAGAGGGTGTGGAAAAAGGGAACCCTCTTGCACTGTTGGTGGGAATGTAAATTGACACAATCACTATGGAGAACAGTATGAAGGTTCCTTAAATTCTAAAAATAGAACTACTGTATGACTCAGCAATCCCACTAGTGGGCATATACCCTGAAAAAAACATAATTCATAAAGAGTAATGTACGACAATGTTCATTGCCACTCTGTTTACAATAGCCAGGAAATGGAAGCATCTGTCCATTGACAGATGAATGGATAAAGAAGAAGTGATACATATATACAATGGAATATTATGCAGCCATAAAAAGGAAAGAAATTGGGTCATTTGTAGAGACATGGATAGACCTATAGACTGTCATACAGAGTGAAGGAAGTCAGAAAGAGAAAAACAAATATCGTATATTAATGCATATATGTGGAATCTAGAAAAATGGTATAGGTGAACAGGTTTGTAAGACAGAAACAGAGACACAGATGTAGAGAACAAGCATATGGACCCCAAGGGGGAAAAGAGGGGGCGGGGTGGTGGTGGGTTGAATTGGGAGATTGGGATTGACATATATACACTAATATGTATAAAATACTTAAGTAATAAGAACCTGCTGTAAAAATAAATAAATAAATAAAATAAAATGAGATGTCAAAAAAAGTTAGGGATAAGAGTATGACTATATATGGTTCATTTAAGGATTAAGTAATATAAATAAGGTAAAATAAACATTACACAGTAAATGTGTACTTTATTAAAAATTTTCTTAACTACCTGAATTTTTGAAAGACTCTTCCATTCTTTTTATTCTCTCATATGGGAACTTCAATCAGGCCCATGCTATACTTTCTTTTTCAGTTCATTTTTTTCCTCAAATCTCTTTTTGCTCCTTCAAGGTAATTTTGGTTTTCAAAATTCCAGTATTTTTCATCTCACCCTTTATGTTTTCATTTCTGGAAGTTCTAATTTTTAATCTAAACTTACTTACCATCTATCTCATTTTTATTATTGTGTTGATTTCTTCTTTTATTTCTTTAGTTAGGCAAGCATATTTTATTTTACCTTTAAAATAATTTTTTTATTTTTACATTATTCAATGCAAAGTCTATTTATTCTCCCTGTGAGATCCCCTTCATAATTCTTATCCCTTCATCTGATTTGTATTTATGTTATTGGGAACCCACCTCTAGGAGACATCCCACCATGTGCCTCTCCCTTTCCCTGTCAAATGATTTTGTTCACCTTCAGATGTGTAAATATCCAAATAGACTAATTTTATATTTATCTCTCCTGGGGTCCTAGGAGTCTTGTTGTTCCAGAATTGTTTTTATTTTAATTTCTTATCTGGGAAATCTGACAATGTGTGGTTGGTATTCATTCATATCCCTCACCAGCATGTATCAAAGGCTTCAAATTTCAATTTCTTGGGAGACAAGAAACTAAAAACTAAGTTCAATGGAGAACCCATGGAGACTTTTTACCTTACCACATCACTTAGCTATTGAACCAAGTTTTTCTAACCCCTTTTATTTGAAGGGAACAATACCTGTATGGTACTGATTCATACATAGACCACAGTATCAGCCATGTCTCATACTGGCCAAGACCACTTGTACCTGTGAATTATATAACACAATCTTTAACAATTTATCCAAGTTCTTGGAGCACATTCATGGTAGATCAAATGCTTAGCACTTTAACTTTCAATTTGGGTTCTAGCTTTGGGGATTAGTTTTTTATTTTGAACTCAAATATTTACTTTTTAAACCTTTACTTATTTTGTTATATTTTATGTGGGATTTCTGTGTGTTTGGCAGCTGTAGATATGTCACAGTTACCTCAGTTTTCCATGTGTTAGTGGTGAAATCTTCATGGAATATTCAACCTTGTCTTTTTTAATACATATCTTCAATTATTTTGATTATTTCTTTCTTCTATCCTATTTGTTCAGTTTCTTCATGATTCCCAGTATTCCTACACTATATACCTCTAAAATGTTAATACTTCATGTAGGTTACATCTTGATACCTTGAAATTTTACTAGTTTATACTCTATAAAATTTTTTCCATACCATGTGCCATTTTATGGGAATAGTTTTTGCTGACCTATGACTTCAGAAAACAACAAAATAATTGCAATCCTTCCAGCAGTTATCCAGCTTTTCATATGCATCAGACGATATTCTCCTCAAGCAAGGACAGGAAGAAATACAGATGACCCTGTGAAAAAGCCAAGCACAGTAAAGTGTTGAATGTCATCTGAGTAATACAGTTTCAATAAGAAAAATCAAAATTCAGATAATGACTCACCTCTATAGTAACCAGAGTCAGTGACCACATGAGAGAAGCAATAATAAACTCTGCAATATTTAAACTAAAATTCACACCTACTAAATATCACAGAGTTCTAACTGATCTCTACCATAATGCACCACTTAAATCTGGAAATCATGGGTGCCTTTATCTTTTGTCTTGAAAACTTTCCTGGCCTCATTACAATTTTATTCTTTCATTGAGGGGAAAATACTTCCATATTATTCTGTACTCCAAGTTCACAAAAACTTTACCATTATAAACGTTTATTATGTAAGTAAAAGTTAAGGCCAATTGAGGTAGAGACAAACTTCTAATGGAATGATTCTATAACAGAGTTTACAATCCTCCTTTTATCTCCAGGGTAAGTTAGCTTTATTAATGAAGGAATATTAAAGTTGATGAAGGTGTAACTCAGGAAACAAGAGGTGATAAATTAAGTTCAAGTACTATGAGGTACTATAAGAACATGTAGAAAACAAATTATCTTGAAGGCAGCTGGACATGAAGAGCTTTGTAAGAAACTTCAGAAGAGAAGATTAAATGGGGCATTCTAGTTAAAGAGTGATTAATATACAGGTGACAACTGAGGTCATGGATAAGACTAACTTATTTACTCTAAAGTATTTTTAATTCATATATATTTATTTAATGGGTAAATTTCTTTAAGCTAGATATATTTTTTTATCCTTTAAATTTTTCCTTGATTTCTGAGAGTTTTACTTTTTAATTTTTTATATAATTTTAAAGGTTACAATTTACAGCTATTAAAAATACTGTCTGTGTTTAATGACAACATGGATATCCATATAAAAATATATCTAATGTGTACAAATTGGACATAAAATAAACAAACAAAAACAGTTGTGAGTCTATCCATTAGGTATCAGAAAGAGAAATAAAGAAAACAATCCAATTTACAATTGCATTACAAAAAAATACCTAAAAATAAATTTAACCAGGAAGGTGAAAGACCCGTATATGGAAAACTAGAAGACATTAATGAAAGAAATTGAAGAAGACACAACTAAATGGAAAGATAGTCCATGGTCATAGACTGGGAAAATCAGTATAGTTAAACTTTACATAGTACTCAAAGTAATCTATAGATTTAATGCAATTTCTATTATAATTCCAATGGCATTTTTCAAGAAACAGAGAAAATAATTATAAAATTTGTATTGAACCACAGAAACCTTGAACAGTCAAAGCATCCATGAGAAAGAACAAAGATGGAGGCAACACACTTCCTGATTTCAAACTATGTTACAAAGTTATAATAATTAAAACATAAAACAGACACATGAATGAGTGGACCAGAATAGAAAGCCCAGAAATAAACTCATGCATATATGGAGAATTAATTTACAACAAAGGAGGCAAGTATATACAATGGGGAAAGCACAGTCTATTCAATAAATTGTTGGGAAACCTAGAGAGCCACATGTAAAAGAGTGAATCTCAACCCACTACCTTACACCATACCAAAAAAAAAAAAAAAAAAAAAACTAGTTCAAACTGGATTAAAGAATTGAACATAAGACCTGAAACCATAAAATTCCTAGAAAAAAAAACATTTGTGGTAAGCTTCTTGACATAAGTCTTGGAAATAAGTTTTTAAATCTGAAAGCAAAGCAAAAATAAATAAGTGAGGTTACATATGAAAAAGGTTATACACAGCAAGGGAGACTATCAACAAAATGAAAAGAAAACCTACTGAATGGGAGAGGATGTTTGCAAATCATATACCTGATAAGAATATAATATTTAAATATATAAATAAACCATAAGACTCAATAGCAGGTCTTACCCTAATGTAAGATGGTGGCCCGTCTGGCTGTGGAACCCACCGAAAGCTGAGAGTCTCTCTCTCAGCCGTAAAGGTCGGACTCGCTGAAGCAATCAGGCCCGTTTCTGAAGAGTTTTTTCCCCGACACTCGTTCAGTGGTCTCTTGTGAGGACGCGGCAACGCGTGGAATCGGATAAGGGAAAAGCGAGGCAAGGCAGGCGGGTCTTCGAAGTTCTACAGTTTAGTTCCTAGCGCTGAACCTCCTTCTCCCTTAAATTATTATAAACTTTTGCTACTGTTTAATAAACGTGAAGATGTCTCGCAGTCCTGATGTGAAGGAAGACCCTGTGGAATGTCCTCTTTGCATGGAGCCCTTGGAGATAGATGATATCAACTTTTTCCCTTGCACCTGTGGCTACCAGATTTGCCGATTTTGTTGGCATCGAATTCGCACTGATGAAAATGGGCTTTGTCCTGCATGCAGAAAGCCATATCCAGAAGACCCAGCAGTTTATAAACCACTCTCCCAGGAAGAACTGCAAAGGATAAAGAATGAGAAAAAACAGAAACAAAATGAGAGAAAACAGAAAATATCAGAAAATCGCAAACATTTGGCTAGTGTACGTGTTGTACAAAAAAACCTCGTCTTTGTTGTAGGTCTGTCTCAGCGCCTAGCAGACCCAGAGGTTTTAAAACGACCAGAATATTTTGGGAAGTTTGGTAAAATACATAAAGTTGTCATCAATAATAGCACATCATATGCAGGCTCACAGGGTCCAAGCGCCAGTGCTTACGTAACCTATATCCGGTCGGAAGATGCTCTCAGAGCTATACAGTGTGTCAACAATGTGGTGGTAGATGGCAGAACACTTAAGGCATCTCTAGGTACAACAAAATACTGCAGTTACTTCTTAAAGAATATGCAGTGTCCAAAGCCTGACTGCATGTACCTACATGAATTGGGGGACGAGGCGGCCAGCTTCACAAAAGAGGAAATGCAGGCGGGTAAACACCAAGAATATGAACAGAAGCTACTTCAAGAATTATATAAATTAAACCCCAATTTTCTTCAGCTGTCTACGGGTTCAGTTGATAAGAATAAGAACAAAGTGACACCACTGCAGAGGCTCAGAGGGCTCATTCGGAGCAAGGAGAGGCAGACCTCGAAGCACCTGTGGAAAGCCAGCAGCATGAGATTGAATCCTGGACCCTAGAATTAAGGGCTATGATGGAGAAGCTGGTGAAATCCATCAGCTAACTGAAAGACCAGCAGGATGTCTTCTGCTTCCCATGTAAGACCCAGACCCCAGTGAGAATACCCTCTATGGGCGCCCGTCAGACCAGACAGCAGCAGCTTTTGCAGGAAATTCTCAGTGAACTGGACTAAAGGAGAAAGGAGGTGCTGGATGCCTCCAAAGCACTGCTAGGCCAGTTAATCACCCTAATTAATGGAAGGTCCAGCAGCAAAACACCTGCATCTGGAGCCCCCCCACCCCCGGACGATGGGTTGAATCAGCCGGAGAAGTGTTCACAGCTGGAGCAAAGTTGTTGTTTCACCTGAATCAGCTGCTGAAGGAACTCAGTTGTCTGGTTAGCTATCAGGATGACCTTCTGACTAAAGGGGTGGACCTGTGGAAGGCCCCATACACAGAGTTGCTTTTAGATCTGTTCCTAGCCTTTGTGGTAGAAACCCAGCCCTGTGTTTCCTAAACTCCCCATTGACCCCTCATCCTCAAGATGGGGAGCAAGTTCACTGTCCAGACGAGGCTGCTGATGAGATTCCAGGAAGACAGTGGGTCACTGATTGCAAAAGTCTCCACTGACTGTAAGCTTCATCAATTACAGTCATCCTTCAGTATTCACGGGGATCAGTCCCTTAGGATAACAAAATCCTCGTATGCTCAAGTCCCTTATATAAAATGGTGTAGTATTTGCACATAACCTACACACATCCTCCTGTGTACTTTAAATTATCTCTGGATTACTTATGATACCTAATACAATGTATATGCTAAGTAAATAGTTGCTGGCACAAGAGAAATTCAAGTTTGCTTTTTGGAACTTTCTAAAATGTTTTCTCCTCTGAATATTCTTGAATCTGAGGATGTGGAACCCATGGATATTGAGGGCCAACGGTACAAAGTTTCCAGAAGTTCAACATTCTGACTTCAAACCAGAAAACTTTGTACCCCAAGAAGAAGCAGAGTCAGGCTTTAATTTGGTACTCTGGCTGCCTGACTGGTGGAGCCGTGTTCAGGTGGTTCTGGAAAGGGCAACAATAGGGGACTGCTGGGTGCAACAGGAATCACACGTTTATCAGCTTCATGGTCGGATACACCTACCAGGATCTGAAGCAGGAGCTGAAGACAGATACCCTCTGTGTGGTGATTATTTCTAACATGAACCTACTCTTGATTGCCTGGTCCTTGGTTCTCTGGTTCAGTCTGGTCAGCTCACATCCCTAGAATCGGCAGTTCTTTTCCAACACCGCCAGGAATGCCAGCTGCTGAAGACCATCTCTGATACCTTTCCGTTGCACTTAAGTGAATCATTGGGAGGGGGTATTACCTGTTCTTGGTTGAACGATGATGAAGTGCAGCCCTGCACCAGGAGGTACTGCAGTCATTCGTGCTAACTGAAGTCCACCACTACCAACCTCTTACTGAGGCGGACTTACCCGAGAACCTGCTGTACTTCCTCTACTCCTGAAGCCCCAGGGATGAGGCTTTTGGGTGCTACTACCAGGAGAGAGTTGCTCTTCAGGAACAGAGGAAATAACCTGAAACATAGGCTCATTGTGGTCTCTAACAGACAAGTGGATGAGCTAGAACAACCACTAGAGCCAGAACTTGAGTCATTAGAGGTGGAGCCCACACTGGCACAGGGGGCCAGAGCTAAGCCTGGAGTTAGAGCCACTGCTTGAGCAGGGCTGGATCTGGGACCAGCACTGGAGCCCACACTAGGCATGGTATCACAAAGAGTGCCAGAACCAAACCCAGGACCAGTACTAAAGCTGGAGCCTGTACTAGAGCCATTCCCAGGGAACCCCAGGAAATAGGTCTCTATCTTCATTAGTAAATGTGATATTTATTAAAGTTTGCTTTCCTTTCTTCACCAAAAAAAAAAAAAAAAAAAGACTCAATAGCAAACAAAAATCTGATTAAAAAATTAGAACACTCCCTAACACCATACACAAAAATAAATTCAAAATGGATTAAAGACCTAAATGTAAGGCCAGAAACTATCAAACTCTTAGAGGAAAACATAGGCAGAACATTCTATGACATAAATCACAGCAAGATCCTTTTGACCCACCTCCTAGAGAAATGGAAATAAAAAGAAAAATAAACAAATGGGACCTAATGAAACTTAAAACCTTTTGCACAGCAAAGGAAACCATAAACAAGACCAAAAGACAACCCTCAGACTGGGAGAAAATATTTGCAAATGAAGCAACTGACAAAGGATTATTCTCCAAAATTTACAAGCAGCTCATGCAGCTCAATATCGAAAAAACAAAAAACCCAATCCAAAAATGGGCAGAAGGCCTAAATAGATATTTCTACAAATAATATATATGGATTGACAACAAACACATGAAAGGATGGTCAACATAACTAATCATTTGAGAAATGCAAAGAAAAACTACAGTGAGGTATCACATTACACCAGTCAGAATGGTCATCATAAAAAAATATACAAACAATAAATTTTGGAGACGGTGTGGAGAAAAGGGAACCCTCTTGCACTGTTGGTGGGAATGTAAATTGATACAGCCAGTATGGAGAACAGTACAGAGGTTCCTTAAAAAACTAAAAATAGAACTACCATACGACCCAGCAATCCCACTACTGGGCATATACCCTGAGAAAACCATAATTCAAAAAGAGTCATGTACCAAAATGTTCATTGCAGCTCTATTTACAATAGCCAGGACATGGAAACAACCTAAGTGTCCATCGACAGATGAATGGATAAAGAAGATGTGGCACATATATACAATGGAATATTACTCAGCCACAAAAAGAAATAAAATTGAGTTATTTGTAGTGAGGTGGATGGACCTAGAGTCTGTCATACATAGTGAAGTAAGTCAGAAAGAGAAAAAGAGATACCGTATGCTAACATATATATATGGAATCTAAAAAAAAAAAAAAAAAAGGTTATGAAGAACCAAGGGGCAGGACAGGAATAAAGATGCAGATGTAGAGAATGGACTTGAGGACATGGGGAGGGGGAAGTGTAAGCTGGGACGAAGTGAGAGAGTGGCATGGACTTATATATACTACCAAATGTAAAATAGATAGCTAGTGGGAAGCAGCTGCATAACACAGGGAGATCAGCTCAGTGCTTTGTGACCACCTAGAGGGGTGGGATAGGGAGGGTGAGAGTGAGACACAAGAGGGAGGAGACATGAGGATATATGTATATGTATAGCTGATTCACTTTGTGATAAAGCAGAAACTAACAACAATAAAAAATGAATCAGGGCTTCCCTGGTGGCGCAGTGGTTAGGAGTCTGCCTGCTGATGCAGGGGATGCGGGTTTGTGCCCCGGTCCGGGAAGATCCCACATGCCACAGAGCAGCTGGACCTGTGAGCCATGGCCACTGAGCCTGTGTGTCCAGATACTGTGATCTGCAGTGGGAGAGGCCACACAGTGAGAGGCCTGCATGCTGCAAGAAAAAAAAAAAAGAATCCGTCTCCCAAGGCAAAAGAAGTAAAAGCAAAATAAATAAAATGGGACCTAATCAAACCTAAAGCTTTTGCACACAAAGGAAACCATCAAAAAAATAATAATAATGAAAAAACAATGGGAGAAAATATTTGCAAATAGTGTGACTGAGAAGGGGTTAATATTCAAAACATACAAACAGTTCATACAACTCAGTATTGAAGAAACAGAAAACCCAATCAATCAAATTGCAGATCTAAATAAACTTTTTTCCAAAGAAGACATACAGATAGCCAACAGACACATGAAAAGATGTTCAACATTGCTAATTATTAGAGAAATGCAAATCGAAACCACAATGAGATATCACTTCACACCAGTCAGAATGACTATTATTAAAAAGTCTACAAATAGTAAGTGCTGGAAAGGGTTTGGAGAAATGGGAACCTTAATACACTGCTGGTGGAAATGTAAATTGGTGAAGATACTATGGAAAACAGTATGGAGTTTCCTTAAAAAACAGAAATAGAGCTACCATATGATCCAGTGATGCCACTCTTGGTATATATCCAGAAAAAAAGAAAACTCTAATTTAAAAAGATACATGCAGGGAGAGGGGGATGATGGCAGAAGAGTAAGAGGCGGAGATCACCTTCCTCCCCACAGACACATCAGAAATACATCTACATGTGGAACAACTCCTACAGAACACCCACTGAACGCTGGCAGAAGACCTCAGACCTCCCAAAAGGCAAGAAACTCCCCACGTACCTGGGTAGGGCAAAAGAAAAAAGAATAAACAGATGCAAAAGAATAGGGACGGGACCTGCACAAGTGGGAGGGAGCTGTGAAGGAGGAAAGGTTTCCACACACTAGGAAGCCCCTTCATGGGAGGAGACTATGGGTGACGGAGGGGTAACCTTCGGAGCCGTGGAGGAGAGCACAGCAACAGGGGTGTGGAGAACAAAGTGGAGAGATTCCCGCACAGAGGAGCGGTACCGACCGGCACTCACCAGCCAAAGAGGCTTGTCTGCTCACCCGCCAGAGCGGGCAGGGGCTGGGAACGGAGGCTCGGGCTTCGGTCAGATCGCAGGGAGAGAACTGGTGGTGTGAACACAGCCTGAAGGGGTTAGTGCACCATGTTAGCCAGGAGGGAGTCTGGGAAAAAGTCTGGACCTGCCGAAGAGGCAAGAGACTTTTTCTTCCCTCTTTGTTTCCTGGTACGCAGAGAGGGGATTAAGAGCACTGCTTACAGGAGCTCCAGAGATGGGCGTGAGCCACGGCTATCAGCGCGGACCTCAGAGACAATCATGAGGTGCTCAGGCCACTGCTGCCGCCACCAAGAAGCCTGTGTTCAAGCACAGGTCACTATGCACACCTCTCCTCATGGGAGCCTGTGCAGCCCACCACTGCCAGGGTTCCGTGATCCAGGGACAACATCCCCTAGAGAATGCACAGCACACCACAGGCTGGTGCAATGTCACACCGGCCTCTGCCACCGCAGGCTCGCCCCACACTCCATGCCCTTCCCTCCCCCCGGCCTGAGTGAGCCAGAGCCCCCGAATCAGCTGTTCCTTTAACCCCGTCCTGTCTGAGTGAAGAAAAAATGCCCTACGGCAACATACATGAAGAGGCGGGGCCAAATCCAAAGCTGAACCGTGGGAGCTATGCAAATAAAGAAGATAAAGGGAAATCACTCCAAGCAGCCTCAGGAGCAGCGGATTAAATCTCCACAACAGCTTGATGTACCCTGCATCGGTGGAATACCTGAATAGACAACAAATCATCCCAAATTGAGGAGGTGCACTTTGAGAGCAAGATATAATATTTTTTCCCCTTTTCCTCTTTTTGTGAATGTGTATGTGAATGCTTCTGTATAAGATTTTGTCTGTATAGCTTTGCTACCACCATCTGTCCTAGGGTCCTGTCCGTCTGGTTTTTTTTTTGTTGTTTTAACTTAAAAAAATTTTTTTTCTTAATAAATTTTTATTTTAATAACTTTATTTTATCTTACTTTATTTTATTTTACCCTCTTTCTTTCTTACTTTCTACTTTTTCTCCCTTTTATTCTGAGCCATGTGGATGAAAGGCTCTTGGTGCTCCAGCCAGGAGTCAGTGCTGTACGTCTGAGGTGGGAGAGCCAACGTCAACACTGGTCCACAAGAGACCTCCCAGCTCCATGTAATATCAAATGGCAAAAATCTCCGAGAGATCTCCATCTCAACAACAACACCCAGCTTCACTCAATGACCAGCAAGCTACAATGCTGGACACCCTATGCCAAACAACTAGCAAGACAGGAACACAACCCCACCCATTAGCAGAGAGGCTGCCTAAAGTCATAATAAGGCCACAGACACCCCAAAACACACCACCAGATGTGGACCTGCCCACTGGAAAGATCCAGCCTCATCCAGCAGAACACAGACACTAGCCCCCTCCACCAGGAAGCTTACAGAACCCATTGAACCAACTTTAGCCACTGGGGACAGACACCAAAAACAGCGGGAACTACAAACCTGCAGCCTGCAAAAAGGAGACCCAAAACACAGTAAGATAAGCAAAATGAGAAGACAGAAAAACACACAGCAGATGAAAGGCAAGATAAAAACCCACCAGACCTAATAAATGAAGAGGAAATAGGCAGTCTACCTGAGGAAGAATTCAGAAAAATGATAGTAAAGATGATCCAAAATCTTGGAAATAGAATAGACAAAATGCAAGAAACATTTAACAAGGACCTAGAAGAACTAAAGAGCAAACAAGCAATGATGAACAACACAATAAATGAAATGAAAAAGACTCTAGAAGGGATCAAGAGCAGAATAACTGAGGCAGAAGAATGGATAAGTGACCTGGAAGATAAAATAGTGGAAATAACTGCTGCACAGCAGAATAAAGAAAAAAGAATGAAAAGAAGTGAGGACAGTCTCAGAGACATCTGGGACAATATTAAATACAACATTCGAATTATAGGGGTCCCAGAAGAAGAAGAGAAAAAGAAAGGGACTGAGAAAATATTTGAAGAGATTATAGTTGTAAACTTCCCTAATATGGGAAAGGAAATAGTTAATAAAATCCAGGAAGCACAGAGAGTCCCATACAGGATAAATCCAAGGATAAACATGCCAAGACACATATTAATCAAACTCTCAAAAATTAAATACAAAGAAAACATATTAAAAACAACAAGAGAAAAACAACAAATAACACACAAGGGAATCTGCATAAGCTTAACAGCTGATCTTTCAGCAGAAACTCTGCAAGCCAGAAGGGAGTGTCAGGACATATTTACAGTGATGAATGAGAAAAACCTACAACGAAGATTACTTACCCAGCAAGGATCTCATTCAGATTTGATGGAGAAATTAAAACCTATACAGACAAGTAAAAGCTGAGAGAGTTCAGCACCACCAAACCAGCTTTACAACAAATGCTAAAGGAACTTTTCTAGGCAAGAAACACAAGAGAAGGAAAAGACCTACAATAACAAACCCAAAACAATTAAGAAAATGGGAATACGAACATACATATCGATAATTACCTTAACTTTAAACAGACTAAATGCTCCCACCAAAAGACACAAACTGGCTAAGTGGATACAAAAACAAGACCAATATATAAGCTGTCTACAAGAAACCCACTTCAGACCTAGGGACACATACAGACTTAAAGTAAGAGGATGGAAAAAGATATTCCATGCAAATAGAAATCAAAAGAAAGCTGGAGTAGCAATTCTCATTACAGGCAAAATAGACTGTAAAATACAGACTATTACACGAGACAAAGAAGGACATTCCATAATGATCAAGGGATCGATCCAAGAAGAAGATATAAGAATTATAAATATTTATGCACCCAACATAGGAGCACCTCAATAGATAAGGCAAATACTAACAGCCATAAAAGGGGAAATCAACAGTAACACATTCATAGAAGGCAGCTTTAACACCCCACTTTCACCAATGGACAGATCATCCAAAATGAAAATAAATAAGGAAACACAAGCTTTAAATGATACATTAAACAAGATGAACTTAATTGATATTTATAGGACATTCCATCCAAAAACAACAGAATACACATTTTTCTCAAGTGCTAATGGAACATTCTCCAGGATAGATCATATCTTGGGTCACAAATCAAGCCTTGGTAAATTTAAGAAAATTGAAATTTTATCAAGTATTTTTTCCGACCACAATGCTATGAGACTAGATATCAAATACAGGAAAAGATCTGTAAATACAAACAAATGGAGGCTAAACAATACACTATTTAATAACGAAGTCATCACTGAAGAAACCAAAGAGGATATCAAAAAATACCTAGAAAAAAATGACAATGAAGACACGATGACCTGAAACCTATGGGATGCAGGAAAAGCAGTTCTAAGAGGGAAGTTTATAGGAATACAGTCCTACCTTAAGAAACAGGAAACATCTCGAATAAACAACCTAACTTTGCACCTAAATCAATTAGAGAAAGAGAACAAAAAACCCCCAAAGTTAGCAGAAGGAAAGAAATCATAAAGATCCGATTACAAATAAATGAAAAAGAAATGAAGGAAATATAGGAAAGATCAATAAAATAAAAGCTGGTTCTTTGAGAAGATAAACAAAATTGATTAACCATTAGCCAGACTCATCAAGAAAAAAAGGGAGAAGACTCAAATCAATAGAAATAGAAATGAAAAAGTAGAAGTAACAACTGACACCGCAGAAACACAAAAGATCATGAGAAATTACTACAAGCAACTCTATGTCAATAAAATGGACAACCTGGAAGAAATGGACAAATTCTTAGAAATGCAAAATGTGCCAAGACTGAACCAGGAAGAAATAGTATATATGAACAGACCAATCACAAACACTGAAATAGAGACTGTGATTAAAATCTTCCAACAAACAAAAGCCCATGACCAGATGGCTTCACAGGAAAATTCTATCAAACATTTAGAGAAGAGCTAACAGATATCCTTCGCAAACTCTTCCAAAATATAGCAGAGGGAGGAACATTCTCAAACTCATTCTACGAAGCCACCATCACCCTGATACCAAAACCAGACCAAAATATCACCAAGAAAGAAAACTACAGGCCAATATCACTGATGAATATAGATGCAAAAATCCTCAACAAAATACCAGCAAACAGAATCTAACATCACATTAAAAGGATCATACATCATAATCAAGTGGGGTTTATCCCAGGAATGCTAGGATTCTTCAATATATGCAAATTAATCAATGTGACACACCATATTAACAAATTGAAGGAGAAAAACCATATGATCATCTCAATAGATGCAGAGAAAGCTTTTGACAAAATTCAACACACTTATGATAAAAACCCTGCAGAAAGTAGGCATAGAGGGAACTTTCCTCAACATAATAAAGACCATATATGACAAACCCACAGGCAACACCATCTTCAATGCTAAAAAACTGAAACCATTTCCACTAAGATCGAGAACAACACAAGGTTGCCCACTCTCACCACTCTTATTCAACAGAGTTTTGGAAGTTTTAGCCACAGCAATCAGAGAAGAAAAAGAAATAAAAGGAATCCATATCAGAAAAGAACAACTAAAGCTCTCACTGTTTGCAGATGACATGATACTATACATAGAGAATCCCAAAGATGCTACTTGAAAACTACTAGAGCTAATCAATGAATTTGGTAAAGTAGCAGGATGCAAAATTAATACACAGAAATCTCTGGCATTACTATACACTAATGTTGAAAAATCTGAAAGTGAAATTAAGAAAACACTCCCATTTATCATGGCAACAAAAAGAATAAAATATCTAGGAATAAACCTAGCTAAGGAGACAAAAGACCTGTATGCAGAAAATTATGACATTGATGAAGAAATTAAAGAGGATACAAATAGATGGAGAGATATACCATGTTCTTGGTTTGGAAGAATCAACATTGTGAAAATGACTCTACTACCCAAAGCAATCTACAGATTCAATGCAATCCCTATCAAACTACCACTGGCGTTTTTCACAGAATTAGAACATAAAAGTTCACAATTTGTATGGAAACACAAAAGACCCCGAATAGCAAAAGCAATCTTGAGAACGAAAAACAGAACTGGAGGAATCAGGCACCCTGACTTCAGACTATACTACAAAGCTACTGTAATCAAGACAGTATGGTACTGGCACAAAAACAGAAAGATAGATCAATGGAACAGGATAGAAAGCCCAGAGATAAACCCACGCACATATGGACATCTTATCTTTAATAAAGGTGGGAGGAATGTACAGTGGAGAAAGGGCAGTCTCTTCAATAAGTGGTGCAGGGAAAACTGGACAGGTACATGTAAAATTATGAGGTTAGATCACTCCCTAACACCATACACAAAAATAAGCTCAAAATGGAGTAAAGACCTAAATGTAAGGCCAGAAACGATCAAACTCTTAGAGGAAAACATAGGCAGAACACTCTATGACATAAATCACTGCAAGATCCTTTTTGACCCACCTCCTAGAGAAATGGAAATAAAAACAAAAGTAAACAAATGGGACCTAATGAAACTTCAAAGCTTTTGCACAGCAAAGGAAACCATAAATAAGACCAAAAGACAACCCTCAGAATGGGAGAAAATATTTGCAAATGAAGCAACTGACAAAGGATTAATTTCCAAAATTTACAAGCAGCTCATGCAGCTCAATAACAAAAAAACAAACAACCCAATCCAAAAATGGGCAGAAGACCTAAATAGACATTTCTCCAAAGAAGATATACAGACTGCCAACAAACACATGAAAGAATGCTCAACATCATTAATCATTAGGGAAATGCAAATCAAAACTACAATGAGATATCATCTCACACCAGTCAGAATGGCCATCATCAAAAAATCCAGAAACAATAAATGCTGGAGAGGGTGTGGAGAAAAGGGAACACTCTTGCACTGCTGGTGGGAATGTGAATTGGTTCAGCCACTATGGAGAACAGTATGGAGGTTCCTTAAAAACCTACAAATAGAACTATCATATGACCCAGCAATCCCACTACTGGGTATATACCCTGAGAAAACCATAATTCAAAAAGAGTCATGTACCAAAATATTCATTGCAGCTCTATTTACAATAGCCTGGAGATGGAAACAACGTAAGTGCCCATCATCAGATGAATGGATAAAGGAGATGTGGCACATATATACAATGGAATATTACTCGCCATAAAAAGAAACGAAATGGAGATATTTGTAATGAGGTGGATTGACCTAGAGTCTGTCATACAGAGTGAAGTAAGTGAGAAAGAGAAAGGCAAATACCGTATGCTCACACATATATATGGAATTTAAGGAAAAAATATGTCATGAAGAACCTAGGGGTAAGACAGGAATAAAGACACAGATCTACTGGAGAACGGACTTGAGGATATGGGGAGGGAGAGGGGTGAGCTCTGACAGGGTGAGAGAGAGGCATGGGTATATATACACTAACAAGCTTTGGGTAGATAGCTTGTGGGAAGTGGCCACATGGCACAGGGATATCAGCTCGGTGCTTTGTGACAGCCTGGAGGGGTGGGATATGGAGGGTTGGAGGGAGGGAGACGCAAGAAGAAGAGACATGGGAACATATATATATGTATAACTGATTCACTTTGTTATAAAGCAGAAACTAACACACCATTGTAAAGCAATTATACCCCAATAAAGATGTTAAAAAAAAATAAAGTGACCATATGTGTGTGGGTTTATATCTGGGATTTCTATCCTGTTCCATTGATCTATATTTTGTGCCAGTACAATACTGTCTTGATAACTGTAGCTTTGTTGTATAGTCTGAAGTCAAGGAGCTTGATTCCTCCAGCTCTGTTTTTCTTTCTCAAGATTGCTTTGGCTATTCGGGGTCTTTTGTGCTTCCACATAAATTGTGAAATTTTTTGTTCTAGTTCTGTGAAAAATGCCATTGGTAGTTTGATAGGGATTGCATTGAATCTGTAGATTGCTTTGGGTAGTAGAGTCATTTAGATTTATTATCTTCCCTATATATTATTTAGAAATATATTAGTCAGTTTTCGAATACCTGGCCATTTTCCAAATATCTTTTTGTTTTTGATTTTAAATTTAATTTTATTGTGATAAGAGTGTGAATATAGTATGACTTGAATTGATTTAAATTTCTTGAGACGTTTTATGGCTCACATACAATCTAAGTTGATAAATGTTCTGTGTGAACTTGAAATGAATTTGGATTCTGCTTTTGTGAAGTGAACAGTTTTATAAATGTCAACTAAGCAATTTTGTTTCTATGTTGCTTATGTCTTCGATACCATTACTGATATCATTTTGTCTATTTACTCTCTCTAATATTGAGGATTCGTTTATTTCTTTTACAGTTCTGTTTTTGTTTCATGTGTTATAAAACTCTGGTTTAAATGCACAATGTTGATATATGTTCTGGATGAATGGATTCCTTTATCATAATGAAATGAGGCTTTATATTCCCAATAACATCCTTTGTTCTGAAATCTACTTTGTCTGATTTTAATATAAACATGATAGCTTTCTCTGGGATAGTGTTAGATGGTATGCCTATCTCCATCATTTCTCTGTTAATCTAGTTGTGTCTTTGTATTCAAAATATGTGTTTTTATTTTTAACATCTTTATTGAAGTATAATTGCTTTACAATGGTGTGTTAGTTTCTGCTTTATAACAAAATGAATCAGTTATACATATACATATGTTCCCATATCTCTCCCCTCTTGCATCTCCTTCCCTCCCACCCTCTCTATCCCACCCCTCTAGGTGGTCACAAAACACCAAGCTGATCTCCTTGTGCTATGCGGCTGCTTCCCACTAGCAATCTATTTTACATTTGGTAGTGTATATATGTCCATGACACTTTGTCACAGCTTACCCTTCACCCTCCCCATATACTCAAGTCCATTCTCTAGTAGGTCTGTGTCTTTATTCCCGTCTTACCCCTAGGTTCTTCATGACATTTTTTTTCTTACATTCCATATATATGTGTTAGTATATGGTATTTGTTTTTCTCTTTCTGACTTCATTCTGTATGACAGACTCTAGGTCCATCCACCTCACTACAAATATCTCAGTTTCATTTCATTTTACGGCTGAGTAATATTCCATTGTATATATGTGCCACATCTTCTTTATCCATTGATCTGATGATGGACACTTAGGTGGCTTCCATGTCCTGACTATTGTAAAGAGAGCTGCAATGAACATTTTGGTTCATGACTCTTTTTGAATTATGGTTTCCTCAGGGTATATGTCCAGTAGTGGGATTGTTGGGTCATATGGTAGTTCTATTTTTAGTTCTTTAAGGAACTGCCATACTGTTCTCCATAGTGGCTGTATAAATTTACATTCCCACCAACAGTGCAAGAGTGTTCCCCTTTCTCCACACCCTCTGCAGCATTTATTGTTTCCAGATTTTTTGATGTTGGCAAGTCTAACCACTGTGAGATGATATATCATTGTAGTTTTGATTTGCATTTCTCTAATGATTAATGATGTTGAACATTCTTTCATGTGTTTGTTGGAATTCTTCTTTGGAGAAATGTCTATTTAGATCTTCTGCCCATTTTTGGATTGGGTTTTTGGTTTTTTTGTTATTGAGCTGCATGGGCTGCTTGTAAATCTTGGAGATTAATCCTTTGTCAGTTGCTTCATTTGCAAATATTTTCCCCCATTCTGAGGGTTGTCTTTTGGTTTTATTTATGGTTTCCTTTGCTGTGCAAAAGCTTGTAAGTTTAATTTGGTCCCATTTGTTTATTTTTGTTTTTATTTACATTACTCTAGGAGGTGGGTCAAAAAGGATCTTGCTGTGATTTATGTCATAGAGTGTTCTGCCTATGTTTTCCTCTAAGAGTTTGATAGTGTCTGACCTACATTTAGGTTTTTAATCCATTTTGAGTTTGTTTTTGTGCATGGTGTTTGGGAGTGTTCTACTTTCATAGTCTTACATGTGCCTGTCCAGTTTTCCCAGCACACTTATTGAAGAGGCTGTCTTTTCTCCACTGTATATTCTAGCCTCCTTTATTAAAGATAAGGTGAGCATATGTGCGTGGGTTTTTCTCTGGGATTTCTAACCTGTTCCATTGATCTATATTCTGTATTTGTGCCAGTACCATACTGTCTTTTTTTTATTATTTTATTTTTTTTAACATCTTTATTGGGGTATAATTGCTTTACAATGGTGTGTTAGTTTCCATTTTATAACAAAGTGAATCAGTTATACATATACATATGTTCCCATATCTCTTCCCTCTTGTGTCTCCCTCCCTCCCACACTCCATATTCCACCCCTCCAGGCGGTCACAAAGCAACGAGCCGATATCCGTGTGCCATGCGGCTGCTTCCCACTAGCTATCTACCTTACGTTTGGTAGTGTATATATGTCCATGTCTCTCTCTCACCCTGTCACATCTCACCCTTCCCCCTCCCTATATCCTCAAGTCCGTTCTCCAGTAGGTCTGTGTCTTTATTCCTGTCTTACCCCTAGGTTCTTCATGACATTTTTTTCCCTTAAATTCCATATATATGTGTTAGCATATGGTATTTGTCTTTCTCTTTCACACTTACTTCACTCTGTATGACAGACTCTAGGTCTATCCACCTCATTACAAATATCTCCATTTCGTTTCTTTTTATGGCTGAGTTATATTCCATTGTATATATGTGCCACATCTTCTTTATCCATTCTTCCGATGATGGACACTTATGTTGTTTTCATCTCCGGGCTATTGTAAATAGAGCTGCAAGGAACATTTTGGTACATGACTGTTTTTGGATTTTGGTTTTCTCAGGATATATGCCCAGTAGTGGGATTGCTGGGTCTTATGGTAGTTCTATTTGTAGTTTTTTAAGGAACCTCCATACTATTCCCCATAGTGGCTGAACCAATTCACATTCCCACCAGCAGTGCAAGAGTGTTCCCTTTTCTCCACACCCTCTCCAGCATTTATTGTTTCTGGATTTTTTGTTGATGGCCATTCTGACTGGTGTGAGATGATATCTCATTGTAGTTTTGATTTGCATTTCCCTAATGATTAATGATGTTGAGCATTCTTTCATGTGTTTGTTGGCAGTCTGTATATCTTCTTTGGAGAAATGTCTATTTAGGTCTTCTGCCCATTTTTGGATTGGGTTGTTTGTTTTTTTGTTATTGAGCTGCATGAGCTGCTTGTAAATTTTGGAAATTAATCCTTTGTCAGTTGCTTCATTTGCAAATATTTTCTCCCATTCTGAGGGTTGTCTTTTGGTCTTATTTATGTTTTCCTTTGCTGTGCAAAAGCTTTGAAGTTTCATTAGGTCCCATTTGTTTACTTTTGTTTTTATTTCCATTTCTCTAGGAGGTGGGTCAAAAAGGATCTTGCAGTGATTTATGTCATAGAGTGTTCTGCCTATGTTTTCCTCTAAGAGTTTGATCGTTTCTGGCTTTACACTTAGGTCTTTAATCCATTTTGAGTTTATTTTTGTGTATGGTTTAGGGAGTGATCTAATCTCATACTTTTACATGTACCTGTCCAGTTTTCCCAGCACCACTTATTGAAGAGGCTGTCCTTTCTCCACTGTATATTGCTGCCACCTTTATCAAAGATAAGGTGTCCATATGTGCGTGGGGTTATCTATGGGCCTTCTATCTATCTTTCTGTTTTTGTGCCAGTACCATACTGTCTTGATTACTGTAGCTTTGTAGTATAGTCAGAATTCAGGGAGCCTGATTCCTCCAGCTCCGTTTTTCGTTCTCAAGATTGCTTTGGCTATTCGGGGTCTTTTGTGTTTCCATACAAATTGTGAACTTTTATGTTCTAATTCTGTGAAAAACGCCAGTGGTAGTTTGATAGGGATTGCATTGAATCTGTAGATTGCTTTGGGTAGTAAAGTCATTTTCACAATGTTGTTTCATCCAATCCAAGAACATGCTATATCTCTCTATCAATTTGTATCATTTTTAAGTTATTTCAACAGTGTCTTATAATTTTCTGCATGCAGGTCTTTTGTCTCCTTTTGTAGGTTTATTCATAGATATTTTATTCTTATTTTTGCAATGGTAAGTGGGAGTGTTTTCTTAATTTCACTTTCAGATTTTTCATCATTAGTTTATATGAATGCCAGAGATTTCTGTGCATTAATTTTGTATCCTGCTACTTTACCAAATTCATTGATTAACTCTAGTAGTTTTCTGGTAGCATCTTTCAGATTCTCTATGAGATTATCATGACATCTGCAAACAGTGACAGTTTTACTTCTTCTTTTCTGATTTGGATTCCTTTTATTTCTTTTTCTTCTCTGATTGCTGTGGCTAAAGCTTCCAAAACTATGTGGAATAAGAGTGGTGAGAGTGGGCAACTTTACCTTTTTCCTGATCTTAGTGGATATGGTTTCAGTTTTTCACCATTGAGGACAATGTTGGCTGTGGGTTTGTCATATATGGCCTTTATTATGTAAAGGAAATTCCCTCTATGCCTACTTACTGCAGGGTTTTTATCATAAATGGGTGTTGAATTTTGTCAAAAGCTTTCTCTGCATCTATTGAGATGATCATATGGTTTTCTCCTTCAATTTGTTAATATGGTGTATCACGTTGATTGATTTGCATATATTCAAGAATCATTGTATTCCTGGAGTAAACCCCACTTGATCATGGTGTATGATCCTTTTACTGTGCTGTTGGGTTCTGTTTGCTAGTATGTTGTTGAAGATTCTTGCATCTATATTCATCAGTGATATTGGCCTGTAGTTCTCTTTCTTTGTGACATCTTTTTCTGGTTTGGTATTAGGGTGATTGTGGCCTCATAGAATGAGTTTTGGAGTGTTCCTCCCTCTGCTATATTTTGGAAGCGTTTGAGAAGGATACGTGTTTGCTCTTCTCTAAATGTTTGATAGCATTCACCTGTGAAGCCACCTGGTCCTGTGCTTTTGTTTGTTGGAAAATTTTTAATCACAGTTTCAATTTTAAGCTTGTGATTGGTCTGTTCATATATTCTTTTTCTTTTTTTTTTAGTTGCAGTATTTCTTTTTTTTTTTATCATCTTTATTGGGGTATAATTGCTTTACATTGGTGTGTTAGTTCCTGCTTTATAACAAAGTGAATCAGTTATACATATACAAATATTCCCATAGCTCTTCGCATTCCCTCCCTCCCACCATCCCTATCTCTCCCCTCCAGGCAGTCCTAAAGCACCCGAGCTGATCTCCCTCTGCTATGCGGCTGCTTCCCACTAGCTATCTACCTTACGTTTGGTAGTGTATATCTCTATGCCTCTCTCACTTTGTTACAGCTCATCCTTCCCCCTCCCCATATCCTCAAGTCCATTCTCTAGTAGGTTTGTGTCTTTATTCCTGTCTTACCCCTAGGTTCTTCATAACATTATTTTTTTCTTAAATACCATATATATGTGTTAGCATACGGTATTTGTCTTTCTCTTTCTGACTTACTTCACTCTGTATGACAGACTCTATGTCTATCCACCTCATTACAAATAGCTCAATTTCGTTTCTTTTATGGCTGAGTAATATTCCATTGTATATATGTGCCACATCTTCTTTATCCATTCATCCGATGATGGGCACTTAGGTGGTTTCTATCTCCAGGCTATTGTAAGTAGAGCTGCAATGAACATTTTGGTACATGACTCTTTTTGAATTATGGTTTCCTCAGGGTATATGCCCAGTAGTGGGTTTGCTGGGTCATATGGTCATTCTATTTGTAGTTTTCTAAGGAACCTCCATAGTGTTCTCCAAAGTGGCTGTACCAATTCACATTCCCACCAGCAGTGCAAGAGTGTTCCCTTTTCTCCACACCCTCTCTAGTATTTATTGTTTCTAGATATTTTGTTTGTTTGTTTTTTGTTTTTTGCAGTACATGGGACTCTCACCGCTGTGGCCTCTCCTGCTACGGAGCACAGGCTCCAGATGCACAGGCCCAGCAGCATTTGATCACGGGTCCAGCTGCTCTGCGGCATGCATGATCCTCCTGGACCAGGCCACGAACCCGTGTCCCCCGCATCGGCAGGTGGATTCTCAACCACTTCGCCACCAGGGAAGTCCTTCTAGATTTTTTGAAGATGGCCATTCTGACTGGTGTGAGATGATATCTTATTGTAGTTTTGATTTGCATTTCTCTAATGATTAATGATGTTGAGCATTCCTTCATGTGTTTGTTGGCAGTCTGTATATCTTCTTTGGTGAAATGTCTATTTAGGTCTTCTGCCCATTTATGGATTGGGTTTTTTGTTTTTTTGTTATTGAGCTGCATGAGCCGCTTGTAAATTTTGGAAATTAATCCTTTGTCAGTTGCTTCATTTGCAAATATTTTCTCCTACTCTGAGGGTTGTCTTTTGGTCTTATTTATGGTGTCCTTTGCTGTGCAAAAGCTTTAAAGTTTCATTAGGTCCCATTTGTTTATTTTTGTTTTTATTTCCATTTCTCTAGGAGGTGGATCAAAAAGGATCTTGCTGTGATCTATGTCATAGAGTGTTTTGCCTATGTTTTCCTCTAAGTGTTTGATAGTTTCTGGCCTTACATTTAGGTCTTTAATCCATTTTGAGTTTATTTTTCTTTATGGTGTTAGGGAGTGATCTAATCTCATAATTTTACATGTACCTGTCCAGTTTTCCCAGCACCACTTATTGAAGAGGTTGTCCTTTCTCCACTGTACATTCCTGCCTCCTTTATCAAAGATAAGGTGACCACATGTGCGTGGGTTTATCTGTTGACTTTCTATCCTGTTACATTGGCCTATCTTTCTGTTTTTGTGCCGGTACCATAACTGTCTTGATTTCTGTGCCTTTGTAGTATAGTCTGAAGTCAGGGAGCCTGATTCTTCCAGCTCCATTTTTCGTTCTCAAGGTTGCTTTAGTTATTCAGGGTCTTTTGTGTTTCCATACAAATTGTGAACTTTTATGTTCTAGTTCTGTGAAAAATGCCATTGGTAGTTTGATAAGGATTGCATTGAATCTGTAGATTGCTTTGGGTAGTAGAGTCATTTTCACAATGTTCATTCTTCCAATCCAAGAACATGGTATATCTCTCCATCTATTTGTATCATCTTTAATTTCTTTCATCACTGTCTTATAATTTTCTGCATACAGGTCTTTTGTCTCCTTAGGTAGGTTTATTCCTAGATATTTTATTCTTTTTGTTGCAATGGTAAATGGGAGTGATTTCTTGATTTCACTTTCAGATTTTTCATCATTAGTGTATAGGAATGCCTAAGATTTCTGTGCATTAATTTTGTATACTGCAACTTAACTGAATTCATTGATTAGCTCTAGTAGTTTTCTGGTAGCATCTTTAGGATTCTCTATGTATAGTATTATGTCATCTGCAAACAGTGAGAGCTTTACTTCTTCTCTGATTTGGTTTCCTTTTATTTCCTTTTCTTCTCTGATTGCTGTGGCTAAAACTTCCAAATCTATGTTGAATAAGAGTGGTGAGTGTGGACAACCTTGTGTTTTTCCTGATCTTAGTGGAAATGCTTCCAGTTTTTCACCATTGAGGATGATGTTGGCTGTGGCTTTGTCATATATGGCCTTTATTATGTCAAGGAATGTTCCCTCTATGCCTACTTACTGCAGGGTTTTTATCATAAATGGGTGTTGAATTTTGTCAAAAGCTTTCTTTGCATCTATTGAGATGACCATATGGTTTCTTTCCTTCAACTTGTTAATATGGTTTATCACATTTATTGATGCATATATTGAAGAATCCTTGCATTCCTGGAATAAACCTCACTTGATCATCATGCATGATCCTTTTAATGTTCTGTCGGATTCTGTTTGCTGGTATGTTGTTGAGAATTTTTGCATCTATGTTCATCAGTGATATTGGCCTGTAGTTTTCTTTCTTTGTGACATCCTTGTCTGGTTTTGGTCACAAGGTGATGGTGGCCGCGTAGAATGAATTTGGGTGTGTTCCTCCCTCTGCTATATTTTTGAAAAGTTTGAGAAGAACAGGTGTTAGCTCTTCTCTAAATGTTTGATAGAATTCACCTGTGAAGCCATCTGGTCCTGGGCTTTTGTTTGTTGGAAGATTTTTAATCACAGTTTCAATTTCAGTGCTTGTGATTGTTATGTTCATATTTTCTATTTCTTCCTGATTCAGTCTTGGCAGGTTGTGCATTTCTAACAATTTGTCTGTTTCTTCCAGGTTGTCCATTTTATTCGCATATAATTGCTTGTAGTAATCTCTCATGATCTTTTGTGTTTCTGCAGTGTCAGTTTTTACTTCTCCTTTTTCATTTCTATTTCTATTGATTTGAGTCTTCTTCCTTTTTTTCTTGATGAGTCTGGCTAATGGTTTATCAATTTTTTTTTTCTCAAAGAACCTGCTTTTAGTTTTATTGATCTTTGCTATCATTTCCTTCATATCTTTTTCATTTCTTTCTGATCTGATCTTTTGATTTTATTCCTTCTGCTAACTTTGGGGTTATTTTGTTCTTCTTTCTATAATTGCTTTATGTGCAAGGTCAGGTTTTTTTGAGATGTTTCCTGTTTCTTAAGCTAGGATTGTATTGCTATAAACTTCCCTCTTAGAACTGCTTTTGCTGCATCCCGTAGGTTTTGGGTCACTGTATTTTCACTGTCATTTTTTTCTAGGTAGTTTTTGATTTCCTCTTTGATTTCTTCAGTTATTATTTCTTCGTTATTATGTAGTGTATTGTTTAGCCTCTATGTGTTTGTATTTTTTACAGATCTTTTCCTGTAATTGATATCTCATCTCATAACATTGTGGTTGGAAAAGATACTTGATATGATTTCAGTTTTCTTAAATTTACCAAGGCTTGATATGTAACGCAAGATATGATCTATCCTGAAGAATGTTCCATGAGCACTTGTGAAAAATGTGTATTCTGTTGTTTTTGGTTGGAATGTCCTATAAATATCAGTTAAGGCCATCTTGTTTAGTGTATCAGTTAAAGCTTGTGTTTTCTTATTTATTTTCATTTTGGATGATCTGTGCATTGGTGAAAGTGGGGTGTTAAAATCCCCTACTGTGGGGCTTCCCTTGTGGCACAGTGGTTGAGAGTCTGCCTGATGATGTAGGGGACACGGATTCGTGCCGCAATCTGGGAAGATCCCTCATGCCGCAGAACCATGGCCACTGAGGCTGCGGTTCCGGAGCCTGTGCCCTGAAATGGGAGAAGCCACAACAGTGAGAATCCTGTGTATTGCAAAAAAAAAAAAAAAAAAAAAAAGAAAAAAGAAAAAGTAGTCCCCTAATTTGATAGTGTTACTGTCGATTTTCCCTTTTATAGTTGTTAGTATTTGCCTTATTTATTGAGGTGCTCCTATTGGGTGCATAAATATTTACAAGTGTTATATCTTCTTCTTCAATCGATCCCTTGATCACTGTGTAGTGTCCTTCTTTGTCTCTTGTAATAGTCTTTATCTTAAAGTCTATTTTATCTGATATGAGAATTGCTACTCCAGCTTTCTTTTGATTTCCATTTCCATGGAATATCTTTTTCCATCTCCTCACTTTCAGTCTGTATGTGTCCGTAGGTCTGAGGTGCATCTCTTGTAGACAGCATATATATGGGTCTTGTTTTTGTATCAATTTAGCCAGTCTGTGTCTTTTGGTGGGAGCATTTAATCTATTTACTTTTAAGGTAATTATCGATATGTATGTTCGTATTCCCATTTTCTTAATTGTTTTGTGTTTGTTATTGGAGGTCTTTTCCTTCTATTTTATTTCCTGCTTAGAGAAGTTTTAGCATTTGTTGTAAAGCTGGTTTGGTGGTGCTGAACTCTCTCAGCTTTTGCTTGTCTGTAAAGGTTTTAATTTCTCCGTCAAATCTGAATGAGATCCTTGCTGGGTAGAGTAATCTTGGTTGCAGGTTTTTCTCCTTCATCACTTTCAATATGTCCTGGCACTCCCTTCTGGTTTGCTGAGTTTCTGCTGATAGATCAGCTGTTAACCTTATGGGGATTCCCTTGTGTGTTATTTGTTGTTTTTCCCTTGCTGCTTTTAATATGTTTTCTTTGTATTTAATTTTTATAGTTTGATTAATAAGTGTCTTGGCATGTTTCTCCATGGATTTATCATGTACGGGACTCTCTGTGCTTCCTGGACTTGATTAACTATTTCCTTTCCCATATTAGGGAAGTTTTCAACTATAATCTCTTCAAATATTTTCTCAGTCCCTTTCTTTTTCTCTTATTCTTCTGGGACCCCTATAATTCGAATGTTGGTGCATTTAATGTTGTCCCAAAAGTCTCTGAGACTGTCCTCAGTTCTTTTCATTCTTTTTTCTTTATTCTGCTCTACAGTAGTTATTTCCACTATTTTATCTTCCAGGTCACTTATCCATTCTTCTGCCTCAGTTATTCTGCTCTTGATCCCTTCTAGAGTATTTTAATTTCATTTATTGTGTTGTTCATCATTGCTTCTTTGCCCTTTAGTTCTTCTAGGTCCTTGTTAAATGTTTCTTGCATTTTGTCTATTCTATTTCCAAGATTTTGAGCATCTTTACTATCATTATTCTGAATTCTTTTTCAGGTAGACTGCCTATTTCCTCTTCATTTGTTAGGTCTGTTGGGTTTTTACCTTGCTCCTTCATCTGCTGTGTGTTTTTCAGTCTTTTCATTTTGCTTATCTTACTGTGTTTGGGGTGTCCTTTTTGCAGGCTGCTGGCTCATATTTCCCATTGATTTTGGTGTCTGTCCCCAGTGGCTAATGTTGATTCAGTAGGTTGCATAGGCTTCCTGGTGGAGGGGACTAGTGCCTGTGTTCTGGCACTAGAATGAGGCTGGATCTTGTCTTTCTGGTTGGCAGCTCCACGTCTGGTGGCGTGTTTTGGGGTGTCTGTGGACTTATTATGATTTTAGGCAGCCTCTCTGCTAATGGGTGTGGTTGTGTTCTTGTCTTGCTAGTTGTTTGGCATAGGATGTCCAGCACTGTAGCTTGCTGGTCATTGAGTGAAGCTGGGTCTTGGTGTTGAGATGGAGATCTCTGAGAGATTTTTGCCATTTGATATTACATGGAGCTGGGAGGTCTCTTGTGGACCAGTGTCCTGAAGTTGGCTCTCCCACCTCAGAGGCACAGCACTGACTCCTGGCTGGAACACCAAGAGCCTTTCATCCACACGGCTCTGAATAAAAGGGAGAAAAAATAGAAACAAAGAAAGAAAGAAGATAAAATAAAATAAAGTAAGATAAAATAAAATAATTAAAATAAAAATAAATATTAAGAAAAAAATTTTTTTAAGTGAAAAAACAAACACCGATGGACAGAACCCTAGGACAAATGGTAAAAGCAAAGCTTTACAGACATAATCTCGCACAGAAGCATATACATACACACTCACAAAAAGAGAAAAAGTTGGAAAGATAATATATCTTGCTTGCAAAGTCCATCTCTTCAATTTGGGTTGATCCGTTGTCTGTTCAGGTATTCCACAGATGCAACGTACATTATGTTGATTGTGGAGATTTATTCCACTGCTCCTGAGGCTGATGGGAGGGATTTCACTTTCACTTCTTTGTTTGCACAGCTCCTGGGGTTCAGCTTTGGATTTGACCCTGCCTCTGCATGTAGGTCACCTGAGGGCGTCTGTTCTTCACTCACACAGGTCGGGGTTAAAGGAGCAGCTGATTCGAGGGTTCTGGCTCTTTCAGTCCTGGGGGAGGGAAGGGTACGGATGCAGGGAGAGCCTGCAGCAGCAGAGGCCAGTGTGACCTTGCAGCAGCCTGAGGCGTGCCGTGCGTTATCCCAGGGAATTTGTCCCTGGATCATGGAACCCTGGCTGTGGCGGGTTGCACAGGCTCCCGGGAAAGGTAGTGTGGATAGTGACCTGTGCTTGCACACAGGCTTCTTAGTGGTGGCAGCAGCAGCCTTAGTATCTCATGCCCGTCTCCGGGTTCTGCACTGATAGCCGTGGCTTGTTCCCATCTCTGGAGCTCCTTTAAGCAGCGCTCTTAATCCCCTCTCCTCACACACCAGGAAATGAAGAGGGAAGAAAAAGTCTCTTGCCTCTTCGGCAGATCCTGACTTTTCCCGGACTCCCTCCCGGCTAGCCGTGGTGCACTAACCCCTTCAGATTGTGTTCGTGCCACCAACCCCAGTCCTCTTCCTGTGCTCCCACTAAAGCCCCAGCCTCAGCTCCCACCCCCCGCCTGCCCCACAGGGTGAGCTGACCAGCCTCTCCGGCTGGTGAGTGCTGGTCAGCACCGCTCCTCTGTGCGGGAATCTCTCTGCTTTGCCCTCTGCACTCCTGTTGCTGTGCTCTCCTCCACTGTTCCAAAGCTTCCCCCCTCCGCCACCCACTGTCTCTGCCTGCGAAGGAGCTTCCTAGTGTGTGGAAACCTTTCCTCCTTCACAGCTTCCTCCCACTGGTGCAGGTCCCTTCCCTGTTCTTTTGTCTCTGTTTTTTCTTTTTTCTTTTGCCCTACCCAGGTACGTGGGGAGTTTCTTGCATTTTGGGAGGTCTGAGGTCTTCTGCCAGTGTTTAGTGGGTGTTCTATAGGAGCAGTTCCATGTGTAGATGTATTTCTGATGTATCTGTTCGGAGGAAGGTGATCTCCGCATCTTACTCTTCTGCCATCTTCCTCAACTCCCAAAATATGTGTCTTGTGGACAGCATATGGTTGGGTTTTGCTATTTTTGGGTGTGTGTGTGTGTGGTACGTGGGCCTCTCACTGTTGTGGCCTCTCCCGTTGCAGAGCACAGACTCTGGACGCGCAGGCTCAGTGGCCATGGCTCACGGGCCCAGCCGCTCTGCGGCATGTGGGATCTTGCCAGACCGAGGCATGAACCCGTGTCCCCTGCATCGGCAGGCGGACTCTCAACCACTGGGCCACCAGGGAAGCCGGGTCTTGCTTTTTTATTCAATATATGTCTCTTTATTTTAATGTGATTATTGATGTGGTTAGATTTAAAATGACCATCTTTCTGTTCATTTTCTATTTGTTCCATCTGTATTTTATTTACTTTGAGCAATCCAATTATGATATGAATTGGTGTAGCTTTATTCTTGATTTTATGCCTTCTCTTTTTGTTTTTTAACTTCTTTAATCTGTGAGGTTATAGTTTTCATCAAATTTGGGGAAAATAGTCATTATTTCTTCAAAATTTTTCTTTCCCTTCTTCTCCCCTTCTGGGCTTCAGTTATGTGAATGTTTAGATTGTTGAAATTGTTCTACATTTCACTGATCCTCTGCCCATTCTGTCTTCAAGTTCACTCATATTTTATATGCAATATGTATTCTGCCAACAATGCCACATAATATATTTTTCATCTTGGACACTGTAGTTTTAATTTCTAGACGTTTGATTTAGGATCTTAAAAATATTTTCCACATTTCTACTTATCTTCTCAAATATATGAAATAGTTATGATAAGTATTCAAATGTACTTCTCTATTACTATATCATCTGTCTCATTTCTCTATTGGTTTTCACACTTTTTTTTTTTTTTGCGGTATGCGGGCCTCTCACTGCTGTGGCCTCTCCTGTTGTGGAGCACAGGCTCCGGATCCGCAGGCTCAGCGGCCATGGCTCATGGGCCCAGCCGCTCCGTGGCATGTGGGATCTTCCCGGACCGGGGCACGAACCCGTGTCCCCTGCATTGGCAGGCGGACTCTTAACCACTGTGCCACCAGGGAAGCCCTCTCTGTTGGTTTTAATGTGATATTTTTTCTCTTGACTATGGGTTGCTTTCTTTTTTTGTTTTTTTTTGCTTATTTGTATGACTTGTAATTTTTTATTGAATGCCAGGCATTGTGATTTGTTAGGCACTGGATTTTTTTTTGTAATATATATATTCTTGAATTTTGTGCTGGGATGTGAAGAAGTTACTTGGAAACACTTTATCCATTTAAGACTGGATTTAAAGATTTTGCTGGGCAGTACCAGAACATCATTAAGTCTTTAGCTAATTTTCCTCCATTACTGAGACAAAATTCTTCTGATTACTCTAATCAATACCTCATGACTTATAAAAAGTCTCCCCTCTTACCAATGGGAACAGAAAATATTCCCAGTCCTATGTGAGATTCAGAGATTATTCACAGTAATACTTTTAAATGGTTCTTACCTCAGTTTCCTCAAATGTATCCTTTGAAACAGATTAATATACAAGGAGGACCTTCTGCAAATCTCTGGAGTTCTCCTACTGTGTAGTTCTCTACTCTCTCTACTCTGAGAATTTCTTCCCTGATTCTCAGCTCTATCTTCTAAATTCAAAAGACCAATGGGCTTTGCCTGGGTTTCCTCTCCCTGTTATATTGTCCAAGAAAATCTCTCCAGGCAGTAAACTGAAGCAACTGTAAAGCTCACGTCACTTGTTTTCTGTCTCCCAGAGATCATATTTTTTTATTGTTTCATGTCCAGTGTCTTGGAAATCATTGTTTCATTTTTCTTGTCAAGTTTTCTAGTTGTTTGAAGTGAGAGAATAAATCCAATCTCTTTGCTTTAATTTCATCATAAACAGAAATTCAGGGCATGCTATTTTTAATAAACAGAATTTATGAGATTTAAATATGTATGTTACATATAAGAAATAAAAAATAACTTCTTTTGTCTAAAATAACTGTCAAAATATGAGTAAACCATGAAATTAGATTTTAACAAAAAATAATAAATGATACTGATTTGAAATGCCTTCACCAATTGAAATCATGAACCAAAAAAGGACATTTTATTATTCTTCTATTGTTAATTTCATGAAAATATTTTTTCTCTTTTTTCAATATTTTATTAGCAATAAACACATGAATTGGATTATAATGACTCATTTCATTTTCTGGAAAATTTTATGTGTGATTTTGAAAATATTATTATATAAATTAAATACTTTCTCTAGGTGTGAACTTCTTATGGTCCCCAAGATAACATGTGGGTTTAGGTGCTTTCCTGGTGTGTACTTCATTGCTTGGTTTAAGCATTTGAGGAGTTAACTGCTGAAAATTACCACAAAAACTGCTAGATTCTTATTGCCTGGTAGCAGGTACTAACAGGTCAGAAAGAATAGGTTCTGTCTTTTCAGATATCCCACTCAGAGCGAAGAAGCTCACTTTGCAAGAGAAAAGCTTTATACAATATTGCTGGGGGAACATAACATAATTATGTATTTCAGTGTAGTGCCTTTTCATGCAAAAATTTCAGAAATTTTGAGTAAATGTTTTTTCTGTGTCTGTTAGGCACCATTCTAGACATTAGAAAAAGAAAAAGTAATTAAAGATACCTTGTCCTTGAGGAACTTATAATCTAACATAAAGTTTATGAAATATTGTAATAGTGTTCTTGTGAAAATGCTTCCATTTTGTTTTTAATTATGGATAACATTTAAAATGGGTTCTTTATTTTTTCTGTAGATTTTTGTTTTTTGTTAAAAAATGAAGTATTTGCAGATTCCCCCACCTTCAAAACTAAATTACTAGATGTACATCAGCCAGAATAAAAGAGCACTGAAAAAAACCGGAGATTCAATTTATTAGAATACTGAGGCTAAATCTTTCCAAATTTTGACTTCAAAGCATTTATTCTTTATTAATTTATCTCCATTATTCACTTGATTTTCTACAGAAATACTGTAGAAATATATATATATATATATACATACACACACACATATATATATGTGTATATATATATATATATATATATATGAAAAAAACAAATTCCCTGAAGGTTTTCAGCAAAGCCCTTTTCAAGAAAAGATGAGGGAGGGACACATTTGCAACAACTTACCATGCCCCTCCCTCACCTTTGCAAGGCATGAACCACCTGTCTCTTTGCATGGCTCTGTAATAAAACTTTTTTGTTCCTAATTCCAATGTTTCATTATTGTTTGGGCTTCACTATGAGTTGGGCACATGCACTTGTGTTCAGTAACAATTTTGTTGAGCCAGCCAGGAGTCTGTATCTGTGGTAAGTTGACCCCAGCCAGGACACCTCCTTTTCCAAGTGTTTAGTAGCTGTCAGAGCTCATTTTGTTCTTACAGCTGTCCACATAGATCAGGTCACAGTCAGATCATGATATTCCAACCACAGCATCTTTAACTGGTCTTTTATGCCAATGGAGAATCTACTAAATTCACAGTCAGGCAGAATATCACCATCTCCACCAGTCTTCTGGTTTACCTTTCAGTGCACCTGCTCAGCCACCCAAAAACACACCAGATGTGCCCAAAACTAGAAGCTACAATGTGTGCATACACCTAACACTGCCATAGCCTTCCTTTTCAGTCCCCTCCTCAGCACACTGCCAGGCCTTGCTTAATGACTGCTCTGGTGAAGGGGGCAAGCACACAAATGGGGGCCAGGTCTTGGGGACTACAACCCAGGGAGACTGCCACTGCAGGGAACACTGTGACACTGGCCATTGGTGGGGCGGGACTGCTAACAGCTGCACACTAACAGCTCTGCCATTATTACAGTATTATGTGTGTTTTTTTTCACTGCAGGTTGTACTTTTTCTTTACTGTACTTCTAACAGTTTTGGATTTTACAATTATTTGTATTAATATTTATGTTCTCTTATTTCCCAAATGAGCATGTAGAGCTCCATGGGAAAGGAGATTATGCAGCCAGTGGGAATGAAAGACAATGCAGCAGCAACTTACATGGATTGATGAATGAGGACTGGAGGGTTAAAGGAACATCACTGGATGCCTAAATAGACATAGGCTTTAAAAAACAGATGGTCCACCACCAGCACTCAATGGCTTGGTACTACTGAGGCTGCTCCCCAAACTTAGAGGCAATCCTGGGGAATTGGCAAGAAAGTCTTAAATTAACTGAGATTAAGTTTCTGTGCCTAGTGAAATAGGACTTCTGAAGAGAAATTTAGTTGATTTATGGAAAAGTTTGAGAAAAGGAGATTTCTTGAAAACCTTAATTTATAAAGTCTGATATTTATATCTATTGTTCCTTCATTATAAGCAATAAGAAAAACAGCAACAGCAATGAAACGTTTGACCATTCAAAATACAGGGGAAATATAAAGTAAGGTACAAATACTAACTCTAATCAAGATGGAGGCATAAGAAGATCCTGAACTCACCTCCTCTCATGGACACACCAAATATAAACCTACATATAAAGCAACACCTCCTGAAGAATTGAGGGCTTGTTGAATAGCTCCTGCACAACAAACAATAGAGAAACCACATAGAGATGGGTAGGAGAGACAGAGATGTGGTATCAGTGGGTGCTCCACCCCTGATGTAGTGAACTGTATTAGGAAGGGATATCACTGAGGGGCCTGTGTGCAGACTTGCTCACCCTGGGGCCCAGGAAGAATAAGTGGTTTATAGGGAACCTAGATTATACATGAAGAAAATCACTTTATTAACCCTAAAGCATCTGCCAAAAGGGCAGGGGACCCCTGGAACTCTTTTCAGGTTTGGAGGCACTGGAAAGCACCATTTTTTTTCCATTTTCCTTCCACCTGATAGTGCACGTGGGAACACAGTCCAGGTGCTGCACAGGCCACCCAAGAATGCTTCAGGCCCCAGCCTACAACAGTTATAGCTATCCCACTGAGGCAGCCCTGCTGTGGCATGCTCCTGAGAACACCTGCCCAAGCCCATACTAACTCTAGCCATCTTACCAAGATGGCTGTAGTGGAAATCAGAACAGCAAAAAGAAAAAAGAATTTTAAAAAATGAGGATGGTTTAAGGGGCCTCTGGGATAATATTAAGCATACTAACATTTACATTACAGGGGTCCCAGTAGTAAATGAGTTAGAAAGGCAGAAAACTTATTTGAAGAAATAATGGTTGAAAACTTCCCTAACCCAGAGAAGGAAACAGATATCCAGGTCCAGGATCACAAAGAGTCCCAAAAAGGATGATCCCAAAGAGATCCACACCAAGATATATCATAATTGAAATTGCTAAAATTAAAGATGAAGAACTTTAAAGGCAGAGAAAAACAACAGATCAAACATAAGGAAACCTCTATAAGGCTATCAGCTGATTTTTCAGCAGAATCTTTGAAGGACTGAAGGAAGTGGCGAAATATATCTAAAGTGTTTAAAGAGAAAGAAAATTCTAACTGGCAAGGATATTATTAAGAATTAGAGGAGAGATGAAGTGTTTTCCAGACAAGCAAAATCTAAAAGAGTTCATCACTAAACCACCCTTACAGGAAGTAAAAGAAAGGTATTCTTTAAGTAGAAAAGACCATAACTAAAAAAAAGAAAATGTGTGAAAGAAAAAAATCTGACTGGTAAAGGCAAATGTATAGTGAAGACAGTGGATCAGCCACTTAAAAAGTTAAGATGGGGGCTTCCCTGGTGGCGCAGTGGTTGAGAGTCTGCCTGCCGATGCAGGGGACACGGGTTCGTGCCCCGGTCTGGGAAGATCCCACATGCCACGGCGCAGCTGGGCCCATGAGCCATGGCCGCTGAGCCTGCGCATCCGGAGCCTGTGCTCCGCAACGGGAGAGGCCACAGCAGTGAGAGGCCCGTGTACCGCAAAAAAAAAAAAAAAAAAAAAGTTAAGATGAAGTTTAAAACAAAGACTGTAACACCAGACAAAGAAGGGCATTACATAAATATAAAGGGGTCAATCAAAGAACAGAATATAGCATTCATGAATATTGATGCACCCAACATAGGAACACCTAAATTTTAAAGCAAATATTAACAAACACAAAGAGAGAAATAGACAGTAATACAAAAATAGTAGGGAACTTTATACCTCACTTACATCAATGGATAGATCTTCCAGACTGAAATTCAGACACTGGCCTTAAACAACACAGTAGATCAGGTGAACTTTATATACATATTATTTCAGCCAAAGACTGAAGAATACACATTCTTTATAAGTGTACATGGAACATTCTCCAGGATAGATCAAATGTTAGGTCACAAAATAAATCTCAATAAATATAAGAAGACTGAAATAATATCAAGCATTTTTTCTGACCACAATGGTATGAAACTAGAAATTAATTACAGGAAGAAACTGGAAAAAATATAAACATGTGGACACTAAACAAGATGGTACTAAACAATCAATGCATCGTTGAAGAAATCAAAGAGGAAATCAAAAAATACCTTGAAATAAACAAAAATGGAAGCACACCTTTCTGAAGTCTATGGATGCAGCAAAAGTGATTCTGAGAGGGAAATTCATGGCAATAAAGGACTAACTCCAGGAACAAGAAAAATCTCAAATAAACAATTTAGCTTTACACCTAAAGAAATTAGAAACAGAAGATCAAACAAAGCCCAAAGTTAGTATAAGGATGGAAATAATATACATCAGAGTAGAAGTAAGAATCATTAGAGACTACTACAAACACTTATGGACCAACAAGTTGAACAATTTAGCAGAAATGGATAAATTTGTAGAAATATACAATTTCCAAGATTGAATCAGGAATAAATAGAAAATATGAATAGACTGATTACTAGTAATGGTATTGAATTTATAATTTTTAAAAATTCCCAACAAAAATGTCCAGGACCATACGGCTTCTATCAAATGTTAGAGAAGGGTTAATACCTCTCCTTTGCAAACTATTCCCAAAAGACTGAAGAGAAAGGAACGCTTCCAAACTTGTTCTATGAGGCCAGCATTATCCTGATACCAAAGCCAGAAAAAAACTTTATAGAAAGAGAAAATTATAGGCTAATATCCCTGATGATTATATTATAGAAGCAAAAATTCTCAACAAAATATTAGCAACTGAATTTGACAATACATTAAAAGGATCATACACCATGGTCAAGTAGAATTTATTACAGGAATGCAAGGATGGTTAGGGAATCACAAATCAATCAACATGATAAAACATCACATTAACAAAACAGAGGATAAAAATCGTATGATCATCTCAATAGATGGAGAAAAAGCATCTGACAAAATTCAATATACATTTATGAAAAAAAACTCTTAACAAAGTGGGTACAGGGGGAACATACAGCAACCTAATAAAGATCTATATGATAAACCCACAGCTAACATCATGCTCATTTGTGAAAAGCTGAAAGCTTTTCCTGTAAGATCAGGAACAAGACAAGGATTTCCACTATGACTATTTTTATTCAACATAGTTTTAGAAGTCCTAGTCGTGGCTATCAGACAAGAAAAAGAAATGAAAATCATTTAAATTGGAAAGGAAGAAGTAAAATCAAACTGTCAATATTTTCAGATGACATGATACTACATATAGGAAACCCTAAAGATTCTGGAAAAAAAAACCTATTAGAATTAATAAATGACTTCAGCAAAGTTGCAGGATACAAAAATAATATACAAAAATCTGTTGCATATCTATACACTGATGACAAGATATCAGAAAGAGAATTAGAGGAAACAATCCCATTTACAATTGAATCATAAGGAATAAAATACCTAGGAATAAATTTAAGCAGGGAGGTAAAAGTCCTATACAAGGAAAACTATGAGAAATTGATGAAATACATTGAGAACACAAATAAATGGAAAGATATTCTGTGTTTATGCAATGGAAGAATTAATATTGTTAAAATGTCCATACAACCCAAAGAAATCTACATACAACTCAAGTCAATACAATCCTTTTCTAAATTCCAATGTTATTTTTCACAGAAATAGAGAATACAGTCCTAAAATTTGTGTTGAACTAGAAAAGACTCCAAATAGTCAAAGCAATCTATGGTACTGGCACAAAACAGACACATAGATCAATGGAACAGAATAGAGAACCCAGAAATAAACCCACATTTATATGGTCAATTACTCTACAACAAAGAATATCAACAGAGAAAAGAGTCTCTTCAATAAATGGTGCCAGGAAAACTGGACAGTTACATGCAAAAGAATGAAATTAGACAACTTTCTTACACCATGTACAAAAACAAACTCAAAATGGATCAAAGACTTAAATGTAAGGCCTGAACCCATAATACTCATAGCAGAAAACAGGCAGTATGCTTTTTGACATCTGTCTAGCAATGTGTTTTTGGATATGTCCCCTAAGGCAAGGAAAACAAAAGCAAAAAATCAAATGAGACTACATCAAACTAAAAAGCTTTTGCACAGAAAAGGAAGCCATCAACTACATGAAAAGGCCACATCCTGCATGGGAAAAGATATTTGCAGGTGAAATGTCCAATAAAGGGTTAATATTCAAAATATATACAGAACTCATACACTTAATATCAAAAAACAAACAAACAAAAATGGACAGAGAACCTGAATAGAAATTTTTCCAAAGAAGACATACAGATGGTCAACAGGCAAATAAAAAGATGCTCAACATCACTAATCATCAGGGAAATGCAAATCCAAACCACAATGAGATAATATCTACCTATTCTATTTTAACAGGTGTGAGTATTCTAACTTCATACCTGTTAGAATAGATAGTAGCAAAAAAACAAAAAAGTGTTGGTTAGGGTATGGAAAAAAAGAAACCCTGGCACACTTTTGGTGAGACTGTAATTTGATACAACCACTGTGGAAAACAGTAATCAAAAATTTAAAAAGATAACTGCCATAGGACCCAGCAATTCCACTTTTGGGTATTTATCCTAAGAAAAAGAAAATCCTAGTTCAAAAAGATATATACACTCCTATGTTTGTTGCAGCATTATTTGCAATAGCCAAGATATGGAAGCAACTTAATTGTCTATTGATAGATGAATGGATAAAGAAGACAGGGTATATATACATACAGTGGAATATTACTCAGCCATAAAAAATGAAATATCACCTTTTGTGACAACATGGATGCTATGCTAAGTGAAATAGAGAAAGAAAAATACCACATGATTTCACTTATAGGTGGAATCTAAAAAAAAAAAGAACAAACATAAAAAACAGAAACAGACTCATAGAGAACCAACTGATGGTTTGCCAGAAGGGAGGTGGGTATGAGGGTAGACAAAATAGGTGAAGGAGATTAAGAGGTACAAACTTCCAGTTATAAAATAAATAAATCTTTAGTCTGTAATGTACGGCGTAGGCAATAAAGTCAATAATGTTGTAGTAACTTGGTATGGTCACAAGTGGTAACTAGACTATCGCAGTGATCATTTAGTAATGTATAAAACTAGCTAAACACTACGTTGTATACCTGAAACTAATATGGAAATATCAAACTCAGATATTCAGATTTCATTCCTTCATTATGCCATTTAATGAGGTCCCTGCTGTATTTAGTGTGTAAATACAGTTATTGCAAAGTCTGAAGATTGTGGCTGTGTTTTTATACACGCAAACACAATATCTTTATTCCAACAAATGTCCTCAGGGTATTGCAGTTTGTTCCTTGCTGGTGTTTCCATTATTTACATAAAACAGAATTAAAGGGAGTGGTAGAAAAAGGAATCTTTTAAAATATCAAGTTCACAGTAATTTTAGCACTTTGGGGGCAAAGAGAAACCATATAAATAAATTTAGAATTGCTTCCAGATACAGACCTATTAGATAAGATTCACTGAGGTCATTTATTCCTCCTGTGACACTTTAGAGAAGGACACTTACTGCTCTAAATTTTCCCCAACTACCATTATATTTTGTCTATTAAAATTATAGGGAAACTTGTAGCTGCCTTATTTAGATCATTTTTGATAACTAATATTTCAGGGATGGCTACCCATAGCATTCACTAGTTTAACAAATATTTATAGAACACCAATACTATATCAGGCATTGGGCTACATTCTAAGGATACAATAGTAAGAATGAAGCTCAGAGTAGAAAAGGAAGTGTTATATAAAGGGAAAGTCATGTCTTGCTTATCTGTGCTACTTACTGAGATTTTTCTCCCCTACAGAGTAGATGTGAATTTGACATTGTAAGGAACTGTTTTGCTCTCTATGTCTGCAATATGAACTGATTAAAACTATATACTCAAGCCAATTGATCACTAGGGAACAGCTGAAAACTGTGGAAGAAATGGTATACAGAGATGACAAGGAGCTTTAAAAGTTACTGATGATTTCATATCTATTAGTAGACTGGTATGAGACTGATTTTAAAAGGGTAATACATAATACACTTCATTCCCCCAAGCAGAATGCCATGGCCTTATCAGAGCTTGAAGACTAGATTTAAATTCTGATTCCCAGGAGAACAGTTGAAAAAGGAACATGGAAAATCTCTGTCTTAGACTTTAAATTAAAAGAAAAAAATTGACCTTACACTTAAAAGGGTAAAATAATTTTAGTAGTTGTTGTGTTAGTTCTAGTCACCAAGGCAGAGGAAAACCTTGATAATCACAATCGGACCAACCCTTACCTACCCAAAATGTAGTGGCACTTTTAAGCTTGGATGAAGAGGCTATTTTCTAAAGTGAAACAGGCAAGAGCCCTGCCAACCCTGGAACAATAATGTTTTAATTTAACTTTTCAGAGTACAAGGGAGCAAAATGGCCTTATCATGAAATGATGAAGTTAAAGATTACATGTTAGACTGTATCTGCAAAGAAAATTTACAGCTAGTAAATGCTGAAGTTAAGAGGCTTGAGATGTTTTTGGCAGTCAGAAGGGGGCCTAAGAATAGAACCATGATAGTCATAAAACCCTAAAAGTAAAGGTCCTATTTGCATCCATTTCTCTCTTTGCTAGAAGTTACAAGGACTACATAATAATTTTGCATAGAGAGAAGTCATGGCATGAGTTGGCAGTGGGAAAATCCATCATCATTTGCTTCCTTTAAGCAAAGATAATACAACTATTAATACTCAGAGTCTATCAGAAGTTTATCTTAGGACAAACTGAATGCCCTCTGATCTTGAGGTCCAGGAGAAGAGATGAAGGGAAAGGTATGAATGAAGTCTTTTAGTGGGAAAAGAAAACTTACTTATTATCTACATTTACTTGGCAAACTACAGGTTGTCACCAAATCTTTTTCCCCATTCTTCATGGATATTTAGCAGACCAGGTTACGTTTCCAGCCAGTCTTTCATCTATTTCTAGTCATGTGAACTAGAAATTTTTCACAGTAGCATGAGTTGAATGGCATGTGTAAAACTTCTTCACTAGCTTATTAGGAAATTGTTGCCTGTAATTCCTTTCTAATTCCTTTACTTCTTTTTTTCTTTATAATAACACATGTGTTTTGTTAGTTTTACTTTTTAGTTTCTAATTTTTTTTAATATCTTTATTGGAGTATAATTGCTTTACAATTGTGTGTTAATTTCTGCTTTATAACAAAGTGAATCAGTTATAAATATACATATGTTTCCATATCTCTTCCCTCTTGCGTCTCCCTCCATCCCACCCTCCCTATCCCACCCCTCTAGGTGGTCACAAACCACCAGTTGATCTCCCTGTGCTATGCGGCTACTTCCCACTAGCTATCTATTTTACATTTTGTAGTGTATATATGTCCATGCCACTCTCTCACTTTGTCACAGCTTACCCTTCCCCCTCCCCATATCCTCAAGTCCATGGTCTAGTAGGTCTGTGTCTTTATTCCTGTCTTACCCCTAGGTTCTTGATACTAATTCCTTTACTTCTGAGCTAGAACCCATAACCCAACTTTAATCAGGAAAGCAAGAGAGTACAAAGAATTGTGCATGATAAAGAGAAAGGCGTCTGAATCCATGAATGACTATTTGGAGCAGAGCAAACTCTTGAAAAGCTGACATTTTCAACCTGAATCTAGTACATGAGAGAAGAATGAACTTCCATCATTTTTAAACTACTGTATTCTGTACGGGTATTTGTTTTAGCTGTTTATTTGTTGCCTTAATTCATTTATGTATCTGGCCTTTGGCAGCCTAGGAAATAAACTGTTTACTTAGCCATGTGCTTCTTCTTGTCATAAATATTATAATTTTGTACAGAGATCTAGGACATTCTTGCAGTTGAAGGGGAGGGCACAGATGACAATTATGGTTTTATTGTTGGTGGTTGTTGTTGCTGCCGGTGTTTTTGAGGGCAAAAGATATACTAGTTACTAAGTTATTGTTTCTCCACTCCAAGCCCACTCTTTTATCCTCTACTTTGTTCTTGCTGGATCTCCTTTGCCAGCTGGCTTCATGTTAGGCCCCTGCAAAAGAGTCTCTAGAAGACTGGAAAGCCAGAGGAGGGACCGGATGTTGATTTTTCCTCTTTCTGTTTGTCTTTCTGTTATCATCACAGTGTCTTAGCAATGCTTCTTTTTCATTTGGCAGTATCTGTTTTTTCCATTGGTGCCATATTTAGTACACAGTTTTTCCCAACAATTGTAACCAAATTTATCTGTTCCCACTCAGAGACATTAGCACCAGAAAGCTGGCACCCTCCCCCTCCTCTTCAGAGCTCTGGTCCCAACCCCATTTTATCCCTCCTCTGAGCTCAGAGACAGCAACACCAACCGAGGGACACTTCTTCTTCAGAGGTCTGGGTTTCAGAGATTTTCTTCTATGTTTCTAAGTATTAATAATTCCAAATAATTCCAACCTCTTCTCTTCCCCTACCCCAGTATATGCACAATTAACTACTTCCTGCAGCTGCTAAGTTCATAATATTCTAGTCCCCACTCTTAGCGCCTTTACAATTCTCTAATACTTGATTAACAATTATTTATATAAAATTCTTTATGTTAAAATAACTGGTGTGATATCTGTCTCCTGATTATAGCTTAATTGATACAAGAGAATAATGACATTATAACATTATTGGTATCTTATGCCATGACAAATAGGCATGCATACATATTATAAAGAATGCTTTATGAATAATAGTTAATCTTCTAGTCAAAACTAAACACAGGAGTAAAATGGGGGTCACAAACTCAAGTGCCCATGCAGTTCAGGTGGTTAAGGTAAATGATTGAAGCAGACCAGATATAAGGAAAAAAACAGCAGAAGAATGACAATGATGGCAACTGACACACATCCTCAGCATCAGAGAGCCAATAAAAAAATGGAAGCCATTATAAATAACTGGACAAGGTGAACCCATCAAAAGACAGCAGCAACTGCTTGTGTCTGTACAGTTATTACCACATGGGGACAAAGATCTATTGGTCCCAAAACTTTGGGTATTGGAAAAGAAGAAAACTTTGAATTTTCATGTGTAATCTTCTGATTTATAAATGTTTTCACTCATTCAACTTTTGGGAAAACACTCTGAGGGCCAGAATAAACATGACTTTAGGCCTAATCTGATCTATATGTATCAGTTTGTGACTAATGGAGAAAGCATTTTGTATTACTCTGAACTGGAGATCTTATCAAGTCCTAAGCGTAGAAGAACAACAGAAATTCTCGGAAAACTTTTGAACTTGGAGAGCAGAGAGTCTTATTTCTTACTTGCTGAGTAGATTAAAAGGAAGCTTTAGGACTCCTGAGTAGAAATGTCTGGGTAGTATGTTTAGGTAGAAGAAATTTAGGAAGGGTCAGAGAGCTTCCTACAGGAAAGTAGAGTGGCTTCTATGCTCCCTGTAAATTAGTAAATTAAATTACTAACTTAAGTAACAAATGACAAAGGACTTGAGAGAGTTCCACAGAGTTGTCTGAGCCCCATTGTGGCAAGAAATGCAGAAACATCTGAAAAGTTTAACTTAAGAATTTGAGGGAAACTCAGAAAATTGAATAGACCTTGATATCATGAATGATGAATAATTCAACAGTAAACAACATGACAAAATACTAAAAACAGGACATGAAGATATACTATTGGATACCAGCATGGATAACTGGTAATATCAAGATCTGAAAGCCTTCTACCCTTGAAAACTTGGTTACATAAGACCCCAGGAAATCAGATGCTACTCATTGGAAGACAGGGTCTCTGAAATAACTGAGAATAAGTTTCTGCCACCTTACAAAATACTACTTGTTAAAAATTCAATGAAGTTCGAAAACTAAAGGTAATTATGGTATTGCATAATTGAGTTTGCTTTCTGAGATTCATATATGCTATAAATTGAAAGTAAAAACTTGGTTTTCTAAATTTGCACTGAAAAGAAATGAGATATATCTTTAGAAGATTTTTATGTGGCTGACTTTCAAATTTATATCTCTAGCCCTGACCTCTCCTTTCAGCTCTAGGTTCTTACCTCTAATTACCTTATTTGACATCTTGCCTTATTTGTAAAACAGTTTAATCCCTACATGACCAACACCAAACTTTTCATACTGCAACATCTCCCAAACCTATTTCTCCTTTAATACTTTCTCTTTCAGGAGTGTAACAACCACTGAGTAGTTGCTCGACATAGGAGACATTATTTTTTCCTTTTTTTCCCCACATAACCCTCTCTAATTCAGTCCAACAGTAATAATGTGGACTGTACCTCCAAGTATATCCTGTATCTGTCTACTTCCCTCTGTCTCTTCTATGACCACACTAATTCAATCCCCATTGTCTCTTTTTTTTTTTTTTTTTTTTTTTTTTGCTGTACGCGGGTCTGTCACTGCTGTGGCCTCTCCCGCTGCGGAGCACAGGCTCCGGACGCGCAGGCCCAGCAGCCATGGCCCACGGGCCCAGCCACTCCGCAGCATGTGGGACCCTCCCGGACTGGCGCACGAACCCGTGTCCCCTGCATCGGCAGGTGGACTCTCAACCACTGCGCCACCAGGGAAGCCCCCCATTGTCTCTTGATTGAACCTACTGCATTAGCCTCCCAACAAGTGGTATGCTGAGCCAGGGCATACGAACTCATGAATGCCAGTTAAATTTTCAGAAATGTTGATAGCCAATATGTGTTATGTTGTTAGCTTAAAAACAGGCATGATTTGGAAGTATTTACACCATGAAAATCAGCAAACAAATGAGGGCTTTTCCTTCCTTCCAGGAAGCAAGTATTAAACATCACTATTCCTGTTTCCACATTTGCACCCCTATAATCCATTTACCTCACCACAGACTTTGTAATCTTTTAAACAAATGAAAAAGGTCTCATATCTGCTTTGGTTAGCATTCTCTAATAGTTTCCCATTAAGCCTTCAAAAATCCAAAATTCTTAACAAGGCCCAAGAAACTCTATTTGATCTGTTCTCTCCCTACTCCTCTGACTCCAACTCCTACTACCCCTGCCTCATTTCCTATACTTCAGATATGCTGGCCTTCCTTCTGTCTCTCTGGAATATCAAACTATTTCTGACTTGGGGTAGGTACACTTGCTGTTTTCCCTTCCTGGAATAGTTTTCACTTATATCTTCATGTGGTTTATCCCTTCTTGTCACAAAGGTCTTAGTTAAAATGTCATTTTTTTAGCAAGGACTCTGAACTGCCCAACCTACCTTCACTAAATCATGCTTTATCACAGATTTCTGTTTTTTCTTCACAGACTTTACCACTACTTAGAATTATCTTATTTATTTATTTGTTTACTATTTGTCTCTCTCATTAGAATATAAGTTCTATGAAAGCAGATGACTGTTCTAGGCTCTCTTTTCAGTACCTAACAAATGATTGGTAGTCAACAATATTTTTTAACATAAAAATATTCTATTCTTACCCTGAATTCCACTATGATCAAAAGTTGTTTTTGTTGTTTTGCTTTTGTTGTTTGTGTGTTTGTAAACCCATAGAGCCTTAACTTGGGGAAATAAAGGTATGCTGAGTAATTAACAGTTTTTCCTCCACAAGTATAAAAATCACTAAAGAGTACTCTTTCAGTAAAATTCCAAGTCCTAGAAAATCACAGCACTGCCATACTAATTTCCTCCACAATCCAGCATAGTTAAAAGGCTGATAGAAGCCTTGAAACATGAATTTAGCATTTGCCACTTTGGACTATAACATCTGTTTATTTTCTCTTATTGCATTAGACCCAACTTCCTTCAGGGCAGGGGTCATACTTTTAAGCATTTTATATTCCCAATACTGGTCCAATGCCTTCACACTGTAGGGCTTCACATATGTTTGTGGAATTAAATTGTATTTGTGATGTTTATGGGATTTATTGGAGGTAGAAATAATAGAACACTTTGCCATATTTTGGAAATGAATCTACAAATGAGAAGCAGAACAAAGTATAAATTTAAACACATGGAAGAGGAATGATTTGAACTGTTAAGAAATATCTATATTATACAAACTGAATGGGTATTTATTACAAATGAGGTGGAAAATTAAACTTATAAAAATATGTTTTAGAGGTTATGCTGGTTTTTTCCTGGAATTAGAGGACTAAAATAATAATCAGTAATAAAACTTGACCACAAAAATATCTTCCAAGATGGTAGGATCAAGGGAAGACCTTCTTGTTTGCAGGGTATTGTTATGCTATTTGAGGCTAGGGGCTGGGGCTGAGCTGAAGCATATAGGAGGTAGTCAGGGTTAGGGTTTGTAAAAGGAGGAAGAAAAGGAAAGAAAGATACTGGACACAGGGAGACTGAGAAGGGACTGGTGAAAGATCCAAGGAGTATTTCTTGTTGTTTGCTATATAATATGAGATGAAGATCCTGCCCTTCATCAATCCTCTAAAATTCTCAACACATTAATGATTCTGAGATAGTAGATTCTTTAGGGAGGTTAATATCTAGGTTTTATTCCTCTGTATGAATTCAGTAACTAGAAATAGTTTTCTTTACCTAAAGCCTAGGCAATAACTGGTAATCTCTTAACCCAATCCCACTCCTCTATCCTCTTCAATTATATCACTGACATAGCTCTGTGAATGAGAGCAATAACCTCATGTAACCAGATCCATAGATATTTTTCTGGGCTCTTTCATTTGATTCTGTTGATTGTCCTTTTGTTTTACACTCTTTTCTCTTGATTTCTCAACCATACTCATACACACAGGTGTGTATGTCCTTCTACAACCCTAAGTCTCTATTTTTCAGTTTCCTTTCCAGAAAGCTGCCTGTTTAAAGAGCATACATTGTTTCACATTGGTCTTAGAATAAAGATCAAAATTCTAAATAAACCCTATTAAGCCCTCACTGATCTGGCCCATGGCAATCTCTGAAGGCTGATCTTCCCCTATTTTCTACCTTGCTCTCTGCCCTTTTGCCATACTGGCCTTTTAAATTTTTTAAATATCCATGTTAGTGTAAGTTCATGTGCCTGATGCACAGTGAGGCCAAACAAACTGAAACGTCGTAGTTTGGAGCAGAGAAAGGCTTATTACAGGGCCATGCAAGGAGAGAGGTGGTTCAAGCCCCAGAAAACCTGGAGCTCTCTGAAGGTTTCAGAAAAGCATTTTTAAAGGCCGGGGAGGGAGGAGGGTCTCAGGGTACCCAATCAACTCATACATAATTCTCTGATTGGTTGAATATGATGTAACAGGGTGGTGTCACAAGGGTTAACATTATCAGTCCTTAGGCACCAGGAGGCCAGAGGCTATGTGCTTACGGTCATCAAGTAGTTAACATCTTCCATTTGGTGGGGGGGTTTACATCTGTAAAGTAACTCAGGAAATGTGCATAAAATACTGTTATCTAGGTTCTTCAAAGAGGAGCTAAAGCAGAGGATATGGTGGAAGGCCTGTTCAGGGAAGGCCCTATAGGGTCCTGCTTGGTTATATCCACATGTTACTTCTTGTCACAAGAGTCTTTTCCTACACAATTTCTTCTTTCTGGAATGCTCTTTCCTCCACTCTTCACATATTTGCCCTCTTTTCATCCCCTCTTGAAATCTCAGCTCAAGAATTGATTCAGCAGGGAAGCTTTCCCTGACTCTACAGTCTAGAGCAGCTTCCTTTGTTAGAAGACTACGATTATCTCTTTCAGAGCATGTGTCTCAGTTTATATTTGTATATTTATTAGTATGATAATTTGTTGAAGGTCTGACTATTCAACTAGATTGTAAACTTCTTGAGAGAGACCGTGTCAATTTGGAATCCTATCTTATCACTGAGTTAAGTGACTGGCACAGAGTAGGTGCTCAATAACATAAAATGCTTAATTCTTCTCCTAACTCCCTGACCTCTCATTCTTTATCTCTTTAGCCAAGTTAATCCTCCCCCTGATCATTAAATGAATTAGCTCCTCAAGGTTTCATCTTTGGTCCTCTTTCATTTTCATTTCTTACTCTTCCTAAGATGATTTCATTCAATTTAATGGATTCAGTTATCACTTATACAAAGATCATACTCAAATATATCTGTTTCATCTAATCAAACCTTTTCTGTGAGTTCCAAATCCATTTACTCAATGACTGGCTTTGCCTTCCGGGCTGAATATAATAATAAATCAAACTTAACATGTCTAAGACTAACCTCATGATTCTTCTACTGTAAACCTGTTATTTCTCCAGAACTTCATCTAATTGTGCTAGTTAAAAACATGGTAGCTCTGCTTAGGGAAATAACTGCAAATATCTTTAGTTCTGTCTAGATTGAAGTTATAGTTGATAACAAAGGTCAGACAATGGAATGGAAACTATTGACACAATTGCTTTTGAGTGTGTAAAGCACTGGCTAGCCATCATCATCAACTTAGCTGGATAATGAAGGTCAGTAAATATTTATTTTTCAGTTTTCATTCTTATTGATATGTAGGTGGTTTTTAATAAATATTTTGATACTAATCATTTGTCAGCTGTGTATATTTTTTAGATTAATTAATTAATTATTTTATTTTTGGCTGCGTTTGGTTTTCATTGCTGTGTGCAGGCTTTCTCCAGTTGCAGCGAGCAGGGGCTACTCTTTGTTGCGGTGCCCGGGCTTCTCATTGCAGTGGCTTCTCTTGTTGCAGAGCATGGGCTCTAGGCGCATGGGTTTCAGTAGTGTGGCACACAGGCTCAGTAGTTGTGGCTTACAGGCTCTAGAGCACAGGCTCAGTAGTTGTGGCACACGGGCTTAGTGGCTCCGCAGCATGTGGGATCTTCCTGGACCATGGCTCAAACCCATGTCCCCTGCTTTGGCAGGCAGATTCTTAACCACTGCACCACCAGGGAAGTCCCAGTTATGTATATTTTTAAAAGACTTGAGATTTGTCAGATTCATTGAACAATGGCTCCTCAGTTTATGAGACAGCTCATGAGAGTTCCATATAAATATTAAATAAGGGTTAATTACAATCAGGAGGTGTTTACATATATTCCTCAGGTAGTTTACAGGTCAGTTAGGACAAGCACAGTTACCCTCAATTTCTCTGGTTAAAAAAGCAATAGATTACTAAAAATGTCACTTACCCAAAATGAATATTTATGATAGATGAATTACATAGTTTTATTTAGTTTACAACTTGGGTTCCTCTTAGAAGAAAGTCTGTGGGAAATATCCCTCCATGACAGAATGAGATCATTGTACTTGATCAGACCGCTCAAAGACAGCAAGGGAAATGAGAAGAAGGAAAAGATTACAGCTGAGAGACATGTGGACCTCTTGGCCACATTTCACCTCATTCTTTACTGCAAAGTGAATAAAGAAAGGCTTATGTACATATCAAGGTATATTTCCTGTCCTTTTCAATAAATTGAGAGGAATAAATCCACTCGGTCACAAATTCATGAGCTCTTAAACTTTCATCTGTTTAGATTGTTGTACCTTGAGAAAAGAGGTGTTTTCTGTCCTTTACCAGGTCCATGTAAATGCCACGGAGTTCTTGCTAATTATCATTACAAAGTTTGCTCTGTCTGGTGGGAAGAAAACATATTGAATTTTAAAACCTCAAAAGTGTTAAAAATAAATTGTAAATGTGATCTTGGTTGTTTCAAATTTTCCATACTTTTCCAAGGCTTTAGTATAAAAGCACCCTAAGGCCATCAGATTAAAATTAACCAAAGCCTTTGCAAAATTTAGTGTTCTATGGACACAAGGAGGAGTAGGTTCCAGCATTAATCCACAGGCTTCTAGGAGTCTGATGGGAGGGAATAGAGGCCAATATAGCTAGGTCTGCCTCCTGTCATTATTCTGTGGCAGAGGGGGGCAAGTGTTCTCTGTGTAGATCTTTTACAGGGAAGGCCCATTAGTGATAGTAAAAGTGAATATGCCTGGTACAAGGTAGCACATAAAAACCAGAAACTACAAAAATTGTCACTGTTCTAAATGGGATCCATTTAAAAGGGATCCCTTATGGGAATGCTCATTTTATCTTAATGATAAATTATACCATTTAATCAGTATTATCAATCACTTGGTTTACCTCCTACTTCATCCAGTGTTCTTTATTCATTTCCTTTGCTATTTCACCCTCTTCTCCCTGACTTATAATGTTGGAATAGGCCAAAGTGCTTTCTTTGAATTTTTTTTTTCTCTTCTCTAGCTGTGCTTACTCTGTGGGTGACCTCATTCCGTCCTGTGGATTTAAATGCCATCTATTTCAAATCTGCAGTCCAGAACTCTGTTTAATACTTAAGATTTGTTTACTAAACTGCCCAGGGGCATCTCCACTTGGATGTCTAAATATATCTCAAACTCAGCAAAATCAAAACTGAACTCCTGATGTTCCCCTCGACCACTCCCCTGTCCCAACCTGGCCTCTCACAGGCTCTTTGATCACTATTGATGGCCACTCCATCCATAATTACTATTACTACCCTGCTCTGATCCACTGTCATTTATTATTTGGATGATTGCAATAGGTCTTCTAACAGAACTTCTTGCTAACATGTTCAATCCCCTAAGTCAAGGCAGAGCACAGCAGACAGAGGGTCCTTTTACTATGTAGGTCAGTTTACAGCACTCAGATCATGTCTCTCTTTTGCTTAAAACCTTCCAGTGGCTCCCCATACACCGGCCTACTAAGACTTACATCATCTGCTTCCACTTCGCCTCTCTGACATCATCTCTTCCTTGCTTTACCTCTCTGACCAATTTCTCCTCATTTATCCTACTCCAGCCACAGCAACCTCTTTGCTTTTTCTTAAATATTCAAGTAAACACATACCGTACAGACTTCACGTTGTTATTTTCCTCTGCCTGGAACAGTCTTCCCTCAGATATCCACACACGTAATTCCACATCTCTTTCTCAAATGTCACTTTGTCAATGAGATGTATATGATTATGTTGAAAAGAGTAGCTCACTTCCACTAGCCTACCACTCCTGTTCATTCCCAAGCCCTTTCACCCTGCTTTAGCTATTTTTCCCCCATAGTATTTACCAACTTCTAGTATACAGTAAAATATACACATATATAAAATATATATATATATACAGTAAAATATATTTTATTTTATTCTCTATCCCCATTCCCATAGTAGAATATAAGCTCCATGAAGGAAAAAGTCTTTATCTTTTTTAATTGATATATTCCAAGCACATAAAATAAAGTTTGCCTCAGTGCAGGGGCTCAATAAACATTTGCTGAATGCTGACTTGAAATCTTATTTATATAAATTATTTAGATTCAGTTGTACCACTTAATATCTAATTCTCTCCTAAACTGTATACTCAATAAACGCTAGTATTATGCCTGTCTTGTTCACTGTTAAACAGGTTAGTTTTAAACCTCTAATACTAATTCTGATAACCTTTTTATTTTATTTTGTTATTCATTTCATGTCTCTTTTTTTTTACTTATATGTTCATGCATTTTTTACATTTCTCTCTGACCAGTTCACAAGCTGCTTGAGATCAGGACCTACTACATATTTCTTTGGATCTTAATTATATAATATTTCTGTTCCTTGGGTTAGGATTGCATGATCAAGTTCAGCAGTAACTTAGATGTCTAAAAATCTTATCCCATGCTGGTCCCAGTTATCCTGGAAAAGAATTATGTCATTACAGGAGCTATCAAATATTCCAATTACCTCAGAAGGACCCTAAAATATATAGATAAAATTGTTCTACATCACTACTACCAGAGTTATGAAACAGCCCAAGAGCAGGAAAAGCCTCTGCAGGATCTCAGTATAGAGTGATAGCCTTGGATAAGTCTAGAAGGAGACAAGGGTACAGGTATATATGCCAAAGCAAATGAAAGTCTGACAAAACGACCTGTAGTTTCAGCAAAACACAGCAATTAGGCAAAAACAAGGGGGTCACACAGCAAGCTTTATCTATCCTAGTCTAACAACTCCCTTGAAAAACTGAGTTTAAAATAGTAGAACTCTAAGGATGTTCTGTTTTAAATTCAAATCTCCAAGAATGCCTGCCAGTAAAACTCAGATTCATTAAGGAGAAGGTGATATGTTGATGTTTGTAAAATTCCACCATAATCATCATTCATTCTCATTATTTTCTTTCTGGAGGAACTAGGAAGAAACACTAGCTTTGACAGAAAACTGAAGACCTGAAGGAAAATTGGATAGAAGACTCATTTTATAAAGACTTGAATTGCCTGCAGGTTACTGCTGACCTAATTTGAAGCAATAATTTAAGGACAGAAAACTATCTATCTCATTATCTACAACTTTACATCAAATTATTCTTGAAGATGCTAAATTATTTTCTATTATGAAATTTGTAAATTAATGTTTAAGTAGCACCAAGAAAAAGGTGATATTTCAAAGAGAAATTTTATTGGATTTGTTCGTCTTCAGTTAATGAACCTGTGTGAAAGAAATGTTAATAGAATATTCTCTTCTTACAACTCTGGAGCAAGATTAAAGAGCCGTTTAATAACTCCTTTCAGAGAGCTGTCCTTTTCTGTGCCCTTGCTCAGTTTGAGTCAGGTTTCTCTCTTGTTCCAGCAGAGAACAATTCTTCTACAGTCTAAGTACAGAAAAGAGGACTAGAAAAACTTCAGGGTAAGCTTGCTATACAATTCTAAAATGCTCCATAACATTTAAGAATGGCAACACCTGCCCCTCCCTTCTCCCAGGTCATTATTTAGGCTTTAAAGTAATATAATATCAAATAGCTCTCTACTGGAAGCGCTATTTAGTTGGAGAGGTATTCATTCTGTTTGTCACAGGTAAGGGGGGAAGGAATTACATTGCCATTTTAGAAAATGTTTTATTACAGAGAAGCAAATGGTGTCTCACACAGGTCTAGGTATTTTTATTACAATTAAACCTCTTACCCCTTTCCTATTTCAATGTGACATTCATGCCTACCTCCCAAGTACAGACTTGATTCTTCATCACACATAGCCCCTTATATATTATGTTTCTTGCCAACACAAGAAAACCATGTTGATTGATTGAATCATAAAAAAATCTGTTGTTATAATAAGGAATTCTTCATTCCTTTATAAAAAAAAACCAAAAACAACTGTACATTTAAGTTAGTGTTCCATTTTGAAGCAGTGGGTAAAACAGGTGACAACTTAGGCAGACATAATTTCAATCATCCTCACAAGATAAGTAGTCCTTCATTTGCCTGTGTCACATTTACCCACAATTATAAACCAGACACAAGTATATTACTAGCTTAAGCTGGCAGGGCTTGCAATGTCCACAAAAGTCACTTACTAAAAGCAATTCTGGAAAAAGGGTAATAAAAATTATTACTAACACATTTTCATAAAGTGTATCAAATCAACTAATGTGTCACTTTACAGTACGTTGTGAGAATGGGAAAATGAACAGATGAGTGAGTTTTTTATGAGAGTCAGGCCAAAATATGCCAAAAAGTTAGTCCACAATCAAGAAGACAAAGTCAGTTGTGACAGCACTAGAGTGGGGCCTTGCTCAGTCAGGAAGTAACATGAAGGAACTTGGATACATGGTGCTTCAAGGAGAAGACACCGAAACAAGAGAATATTCCCAAACAAGTGATGGAACCATATCTAAGATTTCACTTAGTTTTATTCAGCATTAGTGTAATAACTTGGAATTTATAATGTGCTGTTACATACAATGTATCATATTATATCCATAGCCACATTGTAAGAAATGTAGGCAATATCATCACCCCAAAGAGCAGAGGTCATCATTCCAAATTATTAACGAAGAAATTAAAGTTCAAAGAGGTATTTTTCTTGTCTATAACTTATTAGTTTATTAAAAAGTCATTTTTTGAGCATATGGAACTGTCATGGGCTTTGAAAGTAGAGTACTGAGCCATAGATATAATCCCTTCTCCCATGGAAATGATGTGTTAGTGGAAGATTCAGATAATAAGTAGACAAATAAATATTTTTATTCTTAACTGTAATTAATGATATACAGAAAACAAACAGTATGTGATGGAAAGTAACTTCAGATATCCTTGTGAGGAAAAACATCTTTAAAGGGATGATATACCACTGAGACCTGAAGGATGACAAATTATTAACCAGTCAAACTGTAGAAGAAGGTTCTTCCAGGAAGATAAAAAAGCATATGCAAAGGCCCTGTGATGAGAAAGAGATTAAGATGTTCAGGAGATAGAATCTGTGAAGTCATGGAGGTCAACCCAGGCCCTTTTAAATGTTACCCATAAATAACTCTGAAGCAAATAAAATATAATCCAAAATCCCCCAAAGGAAAGGTTATAAAATGGGCCTTACGTATAGTTGGAGACTATTAGTCTCCAGTGGTTACCATGGGTCGTGATCAGTTTCCGGCCTAACTAGCCATTAGTGTCTCAACTAATTTTACTGAAAATACCTCACCAGATTTTATAGTCAAAATGCTTCAGTTAATGGAATTTTCTGGAATCTAGAAAAGTAAGATAGCATAGTGATCAAGAGCACAGTCCTTGAAGGAAGAGACCAAGATTTGAATACAAGTTCTGTTACTCACTGGCTATATAACCTGATGAAAGTTACATGGTCTCACTGAGCCTTAGTTGTATTTGCATAAATTCAGAATTGAAGTAGGGATTAAATGAGAGAAGGCAAGTAATGCACCTTAATATAGAATTTTGTCAGAGAAAAGTCTCTGTCTGATCTAACATGAATTCTTTCTATTTCATTAAATGAGTCTGAGCTTCTATATTTCCCAGATCATTCTTGCCCCAATATGGCTGCTTCTGAAAAATCATTTTCTTCTAACATGAATCTTATTCTCAGTCTTTGGCTATGCACTTGTTCAGCTTAATTTTTCATTTGTTCTGCACAGAACCACATAGGAGAATGGGCTGGTCAGGTAGCTACCTGCAGAATCAATTTTAATTACTATTTTATCCCAGGGAATACATGTCTTCACCAATTTTGCTTAACTATCATATGAAAATTTATGTTTTGAAAGTATTTTTAGTAAGATTTTTGAAGAAGAGTGTTCTCATTGAGAATTCATTAAAAGCAAAGTAAAATAGCAAGTAAAATTGCTATCTTTTTTTTTTTTTTTTTGTGGTACGTGGGCCTCTCACTGTTGTGGCCTCTCCCGTTGCGGAGCACAGGTTCCGGAGGCACAGGCTCAGCGGCCGTGGCTCACGGGCCTGGTCGCTCCGTGGCACGTGAGATCTTCCTGGACCGGGGCACAAACCCGTGTCCCCTGCATCGGCAGGCAGACTCTCAACCACTGTGCCACCAGGGAAGCCCACTATCATTCTTAATGTCTGTATATATAATGTAAATTATATATTATTTTCAATTATTAAAGGTAATTTTAATAAATTTAATAACAAAGAAGGAATTCTAAATTTGAGTGATGAGAGAAACAATGAGAAATTGCAAAACACAAAGAATAAGATTCTACATTACGCTGTGTGTGGTATACAAGTAGGCATTGATGACTTCTGTAGAGTATGATTTTATTTTACGGAACCATAGTATTTCTCAAATCTGATAATATTTAACATTCTAAATAAGATTTTAGGTATCACTAATTAAGTTCAAGATTGTATGAAAAACACTGAAAATTTTGTATAATACTTAAAGCCATTATGCTGAAATTTTGAGTAGCTCTTGGCAACTGAATTATGATATCATTTATATAAGCCAAATTTATAAGTCTGAGAAAGAGGGTGTGTAGCCGCAATCCATAATTCACATATACTTTCAAACATGTTAAATCAAGTATATCAGTGCTCATACCATGTTTAAAGTTGTTTCTCCACTGATGCAATGAAGAGTTTAGCACTATTCATAAAGCTTAATACATTTTATTATATAGGGAAATTTATAAATTATGTTAAGTTTGAACTTCAGTTACTTAAGATGCAACAGGTCACCTAGTATCTGTTTTGTTTTCCACATTGGTAAACTAATTTAATAATATGAAACTCCCTTCACTTTGCAATGTGTAGAGACTTTCGGTGGCACATGGCCTGAAATACTTAAATAATAATACCTTTGATCTACTTTGGGAGAAGGGAAAGGTTTTTCAAATGATGTTACATAGGAAATGTTTTGGTGTCCATATTTCTGCTTAATCAGAAAAGAATATTAGTGCTAAAAGTATCATAAAACATTTCTTCTATGACCACACAGTTATAGAAATCAGCATACCAACATAGGACTCAGAGTAATCAGATTAAAACAGTTGGGCACAATTCTTCTGAGAATATAACTAAAGCAGAAAATAAGCATTTTACAGAGTATTACAAAAAGTTTTCTTAGCTGGACGGAGACTTGTAATTGTCCTGCATTTGGTCCTCCTTTAATCATTTGGTTCTCCTTTAAGCCCACACGATTTACTTACACATATTTCACGTATTAGGTAGATGCAGGGAAATATTAATAAAAAGTTTGTACTTAATGTTCAAAATAAGGACTGATATGAATGTTATACAATATTTTATCTTGTTTAAAATTTTCTCAAGATTTTAGAGTTACATACTGTATTACAAATGAATAGTTTTCATCTCAAAATCCATCACTCAACTTTTCCTTATCTCCATTCCTATGGCCCTTACTCACTACTCATGGGTTGGACAAATGTCACCCCTGTGGTGGCATGGATAAATGGGATAGGTTGGAATGACTTCCTTCAGAAAGTCTGTCTAAAAACCAGAACTAGAGTCAATTATTCAAACTGAATTAGGATCTTAAGGTCTACCAACTGGCCAGGAGGCCACATTGGAGACACAGTCAAACTCCACCCCTACTGATGTAGTTCCCACCTGGGGGGGTCCCCAGCAATTACAGACAAAACTTTCTTTCCAGAAGCACCATGTGCATCCTTGGGACTTTACTTTTTGTGTGGAAGACAGGTGTTAATTTGTTTTACTCTCAAAAACACCATGAATTGTACCTTAGGAGTGGTCATATGAGACATTTAAGTGTTTAAGGAAACACCGCTAGTAGATTACATAGCTCTCAGATGACTGTGGTGGCCTCTGAAAAATGAGTTACCATTAGTTAATTGGAGAAGCTACCTGAAGGGATAATAGACTTTGTTATTTATGCAAACTATGTGGACAATTATCCCTACAGTGTGGTCACCTAATTAGAGAAGTTGGTATGAAATTCATTCCTGACTTTAGCAAAGGTGGTCAATAATACAACCTCAGTCATGGAAACTATCAGGTCAGCTCAATTCACTGTTATGGATAGACATTTTCAGACCAAGGCAGAGTCTGTGCAATTGCTATACTCTTCTATACTTGGATTAATATCTCAGACCAATTAGATAGGTCAGTACAGAAACTGAAAGAGAAAGATACCTGACATTCTAAGATAGACTCTAATGGTTTACGAGTTTTGTTCTGCGGCTGGATCTGGGACCTTGGGAGGCAGGGTTGAGCTCAACACAGAAAGCCAACATCTCTTGCTTGAATTGGTAGTAGCCTTAATTAAATGCTTTAGGAGACTAATTAAACAGATTTAATCCTAGCCTCTGTCAGATTAATCAGAGTTATGAACAGAGTGGCATACTTGTTGGAAAATTTGCTGGAAGCCAAGATAATATAGAAAAGAAGGGTGTATATTATTAAGAAACAATACCCCTGTTTGTCTCTCACATTTCCACATAACTTGCTAGTGATGTACTGCCTCTCCTTTTTTCTGGACTATCTCTTCAAGGGTGTTTGTATCATGAACAGCCTCAGAAGATAGTGTCATCCTCCAGCAAGCTTACAGACTTGGAAGATAAAGATGGTTTCTCTACCCAGAGCAAAAATTATACTAGGGACATGCTTACTCTGTAGTGTAGTAAAGATAATTTTTCCCTCTGGGGTAAAATGACAGGTCTTCTTACTGCCCATTATAAAAGATCTTGTTTCCCTGATCTTGGAGTTCTTGTCCTATAACATAACCCATTGTTTGCCCAGCATCCATCTGGACCCATGTGTATTGGCCTCTGATATTTGGGGACATGGGGAACTGATGAAAATATGCTAATACTTAAGCTGCCCATTGTGTCATAGTAATAAACTTCTTTCCCTCTGACCTGGGAATCTTGTATCTTTAGTCAACATCCATGAATGTATGACAGGCTAATATGTTAGAGTGGATGTAGGGTAATATATAAGACACTTCACAGTTTTCGATATCTAATAGAGACGATACTCAAAAAAAACCCACAAAAAACAAAAAAAACACCCCAAAACACCCTATAGAACATAATCTAGTTTTATATCTAATTTAGAAATGTTATTTTGGCATTTTTTCCATTAGTTTTGTAACCCCAGTTTGTAAAATCCATTTCAATCATCTCCTATTCTGCTGATTATTGCCTTAATGATTACAATAAAAGAGTGACATGTACTCACTATGCATGCGAGAACTATGTTTTTAACAATTTGAGGATTTTGCTTTTACAATAGTATAAGCTCACTAAAGATAGGCTCGATGACTTCTACTTCTTTTCTATCTTTTCCAGAGTACTTTGCAAAAGCTTGTATGAAATTCTGATATTTTATAATTGAATTTTAGATTAATGAACATCATACTTTATATTTTAAATGAATTTTTTAATGTCTTAAGTCCTTCTAAAGAAATCTGACAAGTTGTTAAGCAAACAATAAATGTATATAGACATAAAACATCAAGGACATGGAAAGGAAAAGAAAAAGAATACCATGTAGCTTACAGAGATATTACTATTATTCTCTAAATGGGTAAATGAATGAATGACTAATGTATGAGTGAATGATTTAATTCTGTGACATCAGTAGCTGGAATTAGAGATTTAACCACCAGCTATTAACCATTCTTATATAATTCCAGTTTTTCTGGGAGCTGATATCATGTTCCTTTTTTTATATATCCAGTGGGTTTTTCTTTTTTTTACAGTAAAGCTAACCACACTCCAAAATATTAGCTTGTATAATAAAATACGATTATTTAAATGTAATTAATGTTTTCTAAAAGATCATAGATTATAACTGAATGCATTGCATCAGAGCATATCAGAGAATGATATGTTCTTCTAAACATAGGAAAGTATATATATACACACACATATATATACTTTTTATATGATTTTATTCTTCTTTTATCTATTCTTTTATCACCCATAGTCATTTTGTTTGTATATCACAGGATTTCAGCAACCCAGTAGAATTCTCAACTCATCTGAGAACTGTGTTAATGAAGATTTGATTAATTAGGTTTAGAAGAACATAAATGTTTGCTTCTCTGCATACTGAATTTTAGTTTTTTGAAGATAAGTCTGGCAAGAATTTTTGAAAGTTTTGAAAAATGATATTTTTTTATTCATTAAATAAAAATGAAGACATTTGCTAATAATCATGAAGGAAAGGGCACCTGAGGAAAATGTTGACAGTTTGTCAAAGACATGAATTGGAAGGACGTTTAGAAAAAATGAAAGAAAGAACTTCTATATTAAGATATATACTAGAGGTTTTTCCTTTTTCAAAAAGTAAACATAACTTCAAATAATTTTACTATCAAAGCAGGAAAAACAAGATTACATAAAAATTTTAAATTAAATTAAAAATTAGTCTGGTCTTCCCCGGTGGCGCAGTGGTTAAGAGTCCGCCTGCTGATCCAGGGGACACGGGTTCGTGCCCCGGTTCGTGAAGATCCCACATGCCGCGGAGCGGCTGGGCCTGTGAGCCATGGTCGCTGAGTCTGCGCGTCCGGAGCCTGTGCTCCGCAACGGGAGAGGCCAAAACAGTGAGAGGCCCGCGTACCGCAAAAAAAAAAAAAAAAAAAAATTAGTCTGGCCACAGAAATCTTAATCATCAGAACACAATGAAGGTATATGTCTAGATCTTTGAGGAGAAAAATTTATAATCCAAGATATACCAAGTCATGTTTTTAAATCATGAGAAAGCAAAATAAATAAATAGCCATTTATTTAAAGTCTCAGTGTACTCTTCTTTAAAGTTAAAGCTCAAAAATGTAATACCACCTGCTGATAATTAAAGGGAATGTTTGTTAAAGATCAAAAACAGGGAAATTATAGAAAAGAGCTGATAGTAATTTATAAGAGCAGAACTGATTAGAGAGGGAATTCAGAGGAAAACTGAATTATATTAGAGGAGAGGCAAGAAATAAAGTAAAGAGGAGAGAAAATATGTGAAGTTTTAAATTCAGGAGAAATTTGAAGATACACAAGTCTCTGAGAAGTTTTGGACAAACAGAAAATACAGATGAAGAACTTCAGAGGATTTACATTCTTGAAGCCACAAATGTGCGATGAAACAAAGACAACTTTCAAGCTTTATCGAATTAAAGAGAGCAGCAGGAGGACACCTGGCTTGTGGGTATGGAAAAAGCAAGAAAGTCAGTGTGGCTAAAACTAAAAGAGCAATGGGGTACTCTTAGGAAGTGAAGTCAAAGACAAAATAGGGTGCCAGATCCTGAGTTCTGTTAATCTTTGTTAGGATTTTGATCTTGCTCTGAGACTGGTTTTAGCGGAGAAATTACATCATCTAAATTAAATTGGCTGCCTCATGGATACAAGAACATAGATGTGCAAGGGTAGGAGGAAAGACATGAAGAAAAATGTTATTGTAATAAAATAGTTGAGAACTAATGGTTGCTTGGACCAGAGTGATAGCAGTAGAGATGGTGAAAATTAGTTTGATTCTGTGTATATGTTGAAGGTAAAGTTAAAAGATCTGCTGACCGACTAGATATGCAGTGTGAAGGAGGAGAGAGGAGCCAAGAGTGACAGCAAGGTACTGAGGCTAAGCAGCTGGGATACAGGAGTTAACCCTTTCTGAGATAGAGAAGGATGGAAAACAAGCAATTTTGGGTGAAAAGGTTGAATCAAGAATTCTTTTAGAGGCACATCGAGTTTGAAATACTTATTAAACATTGAAAAATAAATGAGAAGTAAGCAGTTCATGGGAGATTTTTGGGTAAAGAGATAAATGTGTGTGGCTTTGGCACATTATTATTATTTAAAGACATGGGATGATTATATATACGTATATATAAGACATGGGATGACTATATCTATCTATCTGTGTGTGTGTGTGTGTATATATATATATATATATAATATATATGGAGAGAGAGAGAGAGAGAGAGAGAAAAGAGAGAGAGAGAGAGAGAGAGAGGCTGGATAGAAAAGTAAAGAATTTCAAAGACTAAGGCCCTTGAGCATGCCAATGATTACAAGCTGAACTGTTGAGAAACTATTGAAAGATTCCTTATTACCTCTCCCAAAGAGTTAATCCAGGTTTTACGTAAAAGTCTTGGGCAGGCTTGGAACAATTTATTATTATTATTATTTCAGGCCCTCTGGAAACCATTTTATGTTCCTTCATTTCCAAGGACATTTTTAAAAATTCAGGGTTCAAGATAGGTAGCTTAAAATAATTCTCTATGGCTTGCCATTTCTCTCTATTCACTTAAGAATTACAGAGAAATCAGTATTATTTTAGGAATTTCTTTAAGAAACACTAATAAAACTACAATCACCTTCTTTTATTCCTGAAATTTCTGACAAACACTGTGTGTATCTACTACCCAGGGATTTTCAAACAATATATATAATTTCAAAACTAATCTTGTCATATCCATCATAATTTTCCTAATAAATGGTGAGTTTTGAGAGTTCATATTCTGTAAACCAGTTACCCAAAGGGAGCATAAACATTGTCTCAAATCAATCTGTTCTTTAGACTTCCAGCTTCCGCTTATGACAGCATAGATTTCAGACCAACATTCCCAACAATAGCAGTTATAAAGCGGTCAAAAGATGCAGACACACACACACATACACACACACATTTATCACTGTTTAAAATTCTGTTTAAAGATACTGGAGAACACCCAATAGAAGGCAAGAACTAGAAGGAATATGATTATTGAAAAAGAACCAAACTGTGTAAGATCCATAGTATTCTACCTTTTCCCCTGAGGGCACACCAAGATTGCAGTTAATGTATAATAGAGCTCCAACAAAAAGCGCCATATTTACTGAGCTGATGATATGATATTTACTGCCAAAGAGGCTGGAAATTGAAGGGAAATTGCAGAAAAGGAGACAATCTGGGTACAAACTCTCTTTAATTCCTTGGCTGACTCTTGAACTACACATGTAATGCATAAGACTTATAGGACTCCAGCAGAAAGAAATAGTGAGAAGACTAAAAAGAATTGAACAGATATTTCAGCAGCAACCAAAGTTTGTACTTCAGTTCCTTCTAAGGTACAGGGGATTGGCTAACAACTCAGATTTCCATTGAAATCTGGAAGGGCCACACTCATGTCCAAGTACCAGAAGTAGTGACTATACAATAGGGATATATATAGATATAGATAGATATAGATATATGCTAGAAGAGTCAAAATCCAAGTCTTCATATGATCAAGGTCATCTGCTAGTAACTTAATAACTTGCTAAATATGTTTTACAATATCCATATATAACTTAAAAAATTGCTAAGGATGCAGAGAAACAGGAAAAATGTGACCCATTGTTAAAGAGAAAGTATTGTCAATAGTAACAGACTCAAAAATGATCAAGATATTGTTATTGTATGAGGAGGGCTTTAAACCAGCTATGATAAATACACAGTTAACCCTTGAATGACATGGGTTTGAACTGCCCGAATCCACTTATATGCAAAGTTTATTCAATAAACACATCCTATAGTACTACATAATATGTCGTTGGTTGAATCCACAGATCCATCCGGATTCGGGGGAACTATGTATACAAAAAGCCAACTATACGTGGAATTTTTGACCGTGCAGAATAGAAGCCTGTAAACTGCTTCCCCACCTCCTCCCTGCCACATGGTTCAAGGGTCAACTGTATTAAAGAGTCTATAAGAGAAGATGGATATAATGCATTAAGATATGTCAAATTTAAAGAAAGAAGTGGAAACTTTTAAAAATAGAATTAATTCTTTTACAGCAGTTTTAAGTTCACAACAAAATTAAATGTAAAGAACAGAGTTCCATGTATCCCTTGCCCACACATATGCATAGCCTTACCCACTATCAGAATTCTTCACCAAAGCAGTACATTTGCTAAAATGAACCTACATTGACAGGTCATAATCACCCAAATTTCATAGTTCACGTTAGGGTCATTATTGATGTTGTACATTCTGTGGGTTTGGACAAATGTAATACCTACCATTACAGTATCAGACAAAGTAGTTTCACTGCTCCAAAGATCCTCTGTCCACCTATTTACCCCTTTCTCCTTTCAAAGGCTTGGCAACCACTGATCTTTTTACTGTCTCCATAGTTTTCCCTTTTCCAGAATGTAATGTAGCTGAAATTGCACAATATGTAGCCTTTTCAAATTGGCTTCTTTCATTTAGTAATATGCAATTAAGTTTCCTCCGTATCTTTTCATGGTATTTTATTTATTTATTTATTTATTTATTTATTTAATTTATTTTATTTTTGGCTGTGTTAGGTCTTCCTTGCTACAAGCAGGCTTTCTCTAGTTGTGGCGAGCAGGGGCTACTCTTTGTTGCGGCGCATGGGCTTCTCATTGCAGTGGCTTCTTTTGTTGCCGAGCATGGGCTCTAGGTGCACGAGCTCAGTAGTGGTGGCACACAGGCTTAGTTGCTCCATGGCATGTGTGATCTTCCTGGACCAGGGCTCGAACCTATGTCCCCTGCATTGGCCGGCAGATTCTTAACCACTGCCTCACCAGGGAAGTCCAGTTCACTTCTTTTTAGTGCTAAATAATATTACATTGTCTGAATGAACCACAGCTTATTTACCCATTTTCCTACTGAAGGATACCTTGGTTGCCTCCAAGGTTTAGCCATTATGAATAAAACTGCTATAAACATCCATGTGCAGGCTTTTATGTGGACATATGGGTAAATACTGTCAACTACAAATTGGCATTTTCCACTGGCACTTACGATCTACCTCTACAAGGATTAAATCATGTGCTGCTACAGCTGCTGACTTTCAATACCCCTTGAAAAGAGTTCAGGTGGAGAGCAGAAATGAAGCACTCTGTGCTCTGGGAAAAACTGGCAGAACAGGTCTTCAGATAGTTAGATATTTTCAAGAGCCAATTTTATGAGCCCAATTCTTGTATCTCCTCATATTTAGAAAAGCACTAAAATCCTTCATGATGACCACTGCCTCTTGTGACTAGCAGTAACCTTCATGAGACTAGCAGAAACTTTCTGCAAAAAATATATGCTTGAGTGTATGTACTCCCCCTTCACCAAAATCACATACATACTGACCTTTCCCCTTGCCTCCTAGGAGTACTTTCTCAGAGTTATCTGGGAGGCTGTCTCCCGGGCTGCAGTCCTCATTTTGCCCCAAATAAAACTTAACTCTCAACTCTCACGTTGTGCATTTTTTTTGATACTTATGGTGACCATGAATAAGGGACCCAGAGTGGACTTCTCTCCTTTACCTGAACTCTATGAAGAACCAGAGCCTTGGTACCAGCAGAGGCCCCTTGTGCCCATCCGCCTCTTCAGAGAGTCCAGACGAATTTGGGTAAGTCTCTCCTGGTTCTCGATCTCCCATATTGGTTGATGATCCTGAGTTTTATTTGGTGGTGTAGCAGGTACCTGCCTCCTCCCAGTTGAAAGATACTGGGGGAGGGGGCCTAGTTGAAAGATACCAGGGAAATATCCACCCAGTGGAAAGATACTGGGTGGGGCTTGGTTGAAAGATACCGGGGGTGGGGGTCCCTGGTTGAAATACCAGGGTTTGCTCAGTTGTAGGAGACTGAGTGGTCTGTGCTGAGCGATTAGGTAAGAGGCTGATCTGATGCTTTTCCTCAATTCGGCTGCCTTAATTGAATTTGTCAGGATAAAAGTGAAGATATACCATGAAAACTTTGCTCTGAAGAAAAGGGACAAGACTCCTCCTGGCCGATTACGGCTTTCTCAGGTGACTGAGAAATTTACAGGAGTGTGGAGGCAGAGTCCTCATACTGTGCAGTGGTCCCATAGGGAAAACCACTCATTAATTAAAAATGCTTGCTTGTCCAGGGGTCCTGGATAAGAATTGGCCATTCAGCGATCGGAGCACCTATGGTGGTCTTAGACGACCAAAGGGAGAAACTGAGACAGATAAGAGGGCTGAAATGACTCTGGGGCGATGCCTAGAGGAGCTAAACTCACAAGCAGCACACTGGCCCGCAACACAATTTCACTAGTAAATTTTATCCCTGACAAATTCAACCTTAAAATGGGAAATAGAGCCTCTCAAGCACAGCAACAAGCGACTTCAGAAAGCCAGTCTCTGACTAACACCTCAGCCAGGATTATGTATATACAAAAACTCATACTTGCAAGTACCTACTTAATTGGGGAAATTATACTAAAGGAGATCACAACCTAAAATGACCAAATTGAGGTTCTTTTGATATTCCAAAATTAATATTTTTGCATGCACAGTTAGAGAAAAACAGCCTGCTGTAAGGTCAGACTGAATGGAATGCATACTTTGATTGGTATCTAGAAGCTTCTAAAAGAGGAAATGATAGAGTAACTTCTTTGCGGGAAATCAATAATTAATTTCTTGAAACTATATCAGACCAACTTTTCAAAACCATTAAAAAGAAAGAAAAGGGGGTATCTACAAAAATTATGAAGCTTCAATTATGCCAATTAAATACACAATGTCAGTCGAAGGTTAACTGACACCATTTAATTGCCAACCAGTAGAGAAAGATAGCTTGAAGGAAAAAAAAAAATTCTCTTCAGAATTCTGACCCTAAGGGAATTAGTCCTACTAGGAGAACCTGATTTTCTCTCCCTGTGCCTTGAGACCAGAGCTCTCAGGGATACTTATCTTATCTAGACCATCTCTAATTCCTGAGATTGAGAAAAAGAAAAAAAAAAGAACTGGAAGAAGCCTTTAAAATTGTTTCTTATTCCAACTGTTATTTATAAACTAATGAGTTCATATTATGATATCTGATTCATGACTAAGTTTAGAAAATGCAGCTAGATTTCTTATTGTGTCTGTCTGGATACATGTATGTCTCAGCATGTGTCTTTTTCTTTGGATAATATTGCTGTAGTTAATTTGTAAATGAGCTTTATTTAATTGGCTTAAAGAAAAGTAAGCACTTACAAATTAAACAATTCTAAATACAAGAGAAATTAAGCTAAATAAATTTCAGGTTCATGTGAACCTGAAATATTCAGTATTAAATTAATATCTGGTATTAATGTTTGTTGATCTAATTAATATAGACATGATTTTAGAGTCATCAACATTAAGTATAATACTTTTATTGTGCCTAGGTGTAATATAAGCTAAATAAAATCTTGTTATATCTGTTACAAATTTGTCAGCAAGGAAAGTAACTTGATGTGAAGAAACTTTTAAGGAAAGAAAATATAAATGAGATAAGAGCTTTTAGATAAACTCTATTAAGAATAATTATGCTTTAGGAATGTCTATCCAAAATAGTCTCTCCAGATTCTGGTAACTTGAAATTCTAGAGTTGTGCTAAATTAAGTGGTGGAAGCTTATTGAATAGCTAGGTCATTACCAAATAAAATAAGATACTGAACCATTAATTACTGAACACTGGCTTCCTCTTAGAAACCAAAGATAGTTTGGACTATTAATGAGTATGTTTGGTGCCATGCTCTCTAAAGTAAGCACATGTTTTTAGAAATTATCACTGGTATTTATGTTCACCAATCTACAGAATGCTAATATAAAGGACAGTTCATGGTTGCTTAAGGAAAGTAGGATGTGTGTTTTCAGTAGAGATGGCATGAGTAATAGAGTTGAATTTTATTAAGGGAAAAGGAAGTAGGTCTGACTTACAGGTGGCTGTGATGGATACAGAAAGTGACAAAAGTGTTTGTTGAAAGTAGACTCCAAGAAAAGAGTTTTGTGCATGGTCAGGATTAACTAAGTTTAAAATAAATTTAATTGAGTAAATGAACTTTAAAAGTAAGCAAGTGTAAAACTTGAATTTGGCTTCTCTCTATCTTAAGAGGACAAGATTTCTTAAAATGTTGAACTGCCTTTGATAACAGATTTCAAGTTTCTTTACCTTTTAAGTGATCTGTTCTGTATTTGCTTTTGAAATCTTTTATTGTTACTTTGGTTAAGTGAATAACTGTTTTTTCACAGTAACCTGTGATCCTATCTGACTGAGTGTTCTAAACCCTTTTTGATATGTTTTGACAAAACTTCCTAATTCTAATGAAGTCCTTTTTACCTCTAGTTAACTTTGGAATGCTTCAAAGGACCCCTGAAACATCCCAAAGAGAGATATATACTAGGTTAATTTTGTACATTAAGTTACATGGGAAGTATTGTCAAATGAGTAATAAATCTTCTTAGGTTTTAGTGCATGGTAAATGTTATTAATATAGATATTCTAGAAATTATATGGAGTTCCTAAAATTCTGATATGTTCTGGTAAAATGTTATCAGTCATAATTCTAGTTATTATCGTAAAGGGTCGTATGTTACAGCAGTAACCAAGTTTCTTTGTCAGTTGCATTGTAATTACATTCTGAATGTGCCTTCTTAAGTCTTTTGTCAGTAGAGACACTTAACAGTTTCATTCTAATGCTTTTGCAAAAATGCTTCCTCTTCAAGAAGATTTATAAAAAGGACTCTTGGATAAATGTAAGTTTCTGACTTTCAGACCATAATACTGAACTGGGTAAGAAATTAAGAATCCTAATGAGAAACCTGATGGCTTCATGAACTCTTAACAAAAAGAGTTAGTTACACAAGACTGAGTGAACTGGTGAACATGGTTATACATTTTTATGGTTTCTATTTGAAAAATAACTGATTTAAATCTGTGTTTTCCAGGTGTAAGGAAAACCTTCCTCTCAAACTAATTATGACTTACAGTAATTTGGTAAATTATACTTTGTAAGCAGGATTGAAACACTTATTTTTATCTCTATCTGCTCCCTCCAGAGGTTGGAACCTCTTAGGTTCCCAGCAGCTTTATCAGATAAATTAGGAATGTTACCTCATTAACAGGTATAGAAAACTTACGGCATTTTGGGGACCTTGAAAAGGGAGGAATTCACCTAAATTTGTTAGGTGAAATCTGTGATAAGCCCTTGGCATGACTTTCCTAGCCCTGAGAAGTCTTTTAAAAGTCCAGTCTGAGACTCCTTATAAAGTTTCAGTCAGCAAAAGCCTACATGATCAATTATAGTTATATAAATAATTAACAAGTTTATTGAGACCAGATTTATTTTGCAAACAAATTAGTCTTAATTTGGTTATATTTGGTAGCAATGAGGGTAATTTTAGAGAGAAAATGTTTCAATGAATGTTGAATCCCAGTTTTGTTAATGGAGGTCTATATTTACTAACTTCCCAGACAGTCCCTTGCTGTTACATTATATTAATGTAAAGTTAAATTGAATTATTAAAAGGACACTCTAAGTTTGTTCCTAAAGCGTATCTCAGTAATCTATCTTAGTATGAAGATCAGATGTCCCACGACCTGCACCCAGGGAACTATGTATATTGGAAAAGACATCATTTAAAGGATTCACTACAACCCAGATGGAAAGGCCCTCACCAGGTACTGTTAACTAGCTCATGTGTAGCAAAACTAAAGGGAATTCACTCTTGGATTCATATTTCCCACTTAAAAAGGGTCCCTGCACTGGACTGGTGTATAGAGAGGAATGCTGACCTCAAACTCACCTTTAAATGATGCTCAAACTGAGGAAACTAAACTTACACCGCGATGAGAAGACGACATCAGAAGTAGACAGCTTACCCAAGATACTGGACCTGACTCATATGATCATTTATAATGTTTTCTTGACTTCTTGGATCTTTGCATATAAATCAAATGTTTTTTATATCATGGACACAATCCTATGCTAGTTTTAAAAATTAATCCAGTTGTTGGGTTTGTGGCCAATTACCTGTGTCTAATACTTCTGGATTACCCTGGTGGATTTCCCTACTCCAAGGCTTTAATTGGATGGCCCTTAGAAATTTATTTTAGAAGAAAGAAATTATAGTCCTGTTCAGGGGATCCCCTCACCTAGACAATTAATAATACCTGCTCTGACACTGGCCATAAAAAAAAAGAATTTTCCTCTAAAGTTACTCAAGCTCAATCAGAGCAACAAGCAAAATTTCAGCCAAGGAATAAAACCTCCCACAATTATGGGATGGATTTATGTGGTTAACAACAGTCTATGGTCATTTACATTTTAACGCCTCCCTTTATCTTGGAAACAATTAAGTTGTACTAGGATAACCAGCCTAGTAACACTAGGAAATTGGGCTGGGAGCCTTATGGACAGTCTCAAAGTATAATTTACCTGAAAGGTAAAGATTGGTACAGAACAGACTAAGTCAGACGACTTGAGGATATACTGGGCTGCACCTAATGGAAGTTCCTGGCTTAATTTTCACTTATGACTTTGGTAATACTGCTAGTTATGTTACTTGTAGTTTGCCTGTTTTGCAAGATTGTTGTTTCTTGCATTACCAAATGTGTGACTGAGCCTCCAAAAAAACACATAGTTTTATATAAGATCAATGATTGTAATAATGTAACTCTAGATATGGGAAGATGCATCAAGACAGAATTTTTTCCTGGACCATAACAGACTAGGAATACAGGTGGTCCAGAGACCTTTGTTGATAAGACCCAGCCCAGTAATAACACACTGAGTGGTCTATCAGTGAAATCTTTGCCACACCTAGGAATGAGCCTTCCTAGCACCATGGGATGAAATGGTCATGAAATGCCTCCCAAAGTATGGTTGAATTTATGACCATGAGGGGGCCCTGTCAACTACAAATTGGCATTTTCCATTGGCACTTGCGATCTACCTCTACAAGGATTAAGTCATGTGCTGCTGCAGCTGCTGACTTTTAACAGCCCTGAAAGGAGTTCAGATGGAGAGCAGAAATGAGGCACTCTGTGCTCTGGGAAAAACTGGCAGAACAGGTCTTCAGATAGTTAGATATTTTCAGGAGCCAATTTTATGAGCCCAATTCTTGTATCTCCTCATATTTAGAAAAACACCAAAATCCTTCATGATGACCACTGCCCCTTGTGACTAGCAGTAACCTTCACAAGACTAGCAGAAACCTTCTGCAAAACATATGTGCTTGATTGCAAGTATTCCCCCTTCACTAAAATCTCATATACACTGACATTCCCCCCTGCCTCCTCGGAGCAGTTTCTCAGAGCTATCTGGGATGCTGTCTCCCGGGCTGCAGTCCTCATTTTGCCCCCAATAAAACTTAACTCGCAACTCTAACTTTGTGCATTTTTTTAACTTGATAATACCGATGAGTATAATTGCTAGATCACATAGTAAAAAATATGTTTAGTTTTGTAAAAAACTTCCAAACTCTATTCCAAAGTGGAATTACCATTTTTCATTCCCAGCAGCAATGAACAAGAACTTATTTTCCTACATCCTTGTCAGTATTTAATTTTGTTAATGTTTTGGATTTTAGACATTTTTTAACAGGTGTGTAGTGAGAAAACTTTTTTTAAAAGGGGACAAAATGAACAAATGGAAATACTAGAAATAGAAAAAAACCAATATCTGAAATAAGAAAATTAGACCAACTAAGGTAATGGTGGAGTAGTTTGATTGGAATTATCCTCCCACAGAATAGAATTATAAAATATGGGCAAAATATACAAAACTAAACCACTATTTGAAGGCAATGAAAAATGAACAAAATCAGGCAAAATCTGTAAAAACATTGTGATGATTAATTTTATGTGTCAGCTTGGGATTCCCAGATAGCTGGTAAAACATTATTTCTGGGGGTGTCTGTAAAGGTGTTTCTTGAAGAGATTAGCATTTGTTGGGTTTTTTTTTAAATTTTTTTTGGAGTAAATTGATTTACAATGTTGTGTTAGTTTCAGGTGTACAGAAAAGTGAATCAGTTATACATATACATATATCCACTCTTTTTTAGGTTCTTTTCCCATATAGGTTATTACAGAGTATTGAGTAGAGTTCCCTGTGCTATAGAGGAGGTCCTTATTAGTTATCTATTTTACGTACAGTCGTGTGTATATGTCAATCCTAATCTCCCAATTTATGAGATTAGTATCTGAATTTGTAGATGAGTAAAGAAGATCACCCTCACCAATGAAGGGTGGACAACATTCAGTATGCTAAAAGCATTAAGGAACAAAAAGGTGAAGAAAGGACTAATTTGTTCTTGTTGCTTGACCTGGGACATCAACTTCTTCTGCACTAGGACATGGATGCTCCTACTTCTTAGATTCAGATTCAGACAGGTTTTCAGGTATCAGACTAGGACTGAATTACACCACCAACATTCCTGGTTCTCCAATTTGCAGATGGCAGATTGTGGGACTCCTCAGCCTCCATAATTGTGTAAGTCAATTCATATATCTATTTATACCTTTATCTATATCTATATCTTTGTCCTGGTTGTTTCTCTGGAGAACCCTAATACATGCATCTATCTTTGAAAGTCAGGAATTGTGCTTGGGGAGATTTAAGAGTGTGCAGCTTTTTACTTTAGGTCACTCATCAATTTACTCACACTAAGAGGTGGCAGAAAAGTCATAGCTTTACTTACTTGTGGTTCATTAGGAAAGAGCTCAGGGCTGGCAGAGAAGTCAAGAATTAAGGTGAAGGAGTCCCATTGCACGTGAAAATGTCTACAAGATAGACTATTTACTGGACCATAAAACAAGTCTCAACAAATTTCCCAAGATTGAAACCGTACAAGAATGCTCTCTGAAATAAAGAAATTAAATTAAAAACCAATAAGATAAATAGGCAAACCACAAATATTGGGAATACACTTTTAAATAAAGCATGTATCAAAGAATAAGTCACAAGTGAAACCAGAAAATGCTTCAAACAAAATGATAAGGAGAATACAAAATATTAAAATTTATAAAATTCAGTTAAAGCATTATTTAGAGGAAAACTTATAGCTTTAAATGTTTACATTAGAAATGAAGACAAGCTTAGATTTAATGATCTAAGTTTCCATTTTAAAAGCTACCAAAAAAGGAGCAAATTAAACACTTAGAAGTAATAAAAAGCAGAAATCAATGAAATGTCCACAAATGAAGAATTCTTTTTTAAGAATTTAAAAAAAACTTTAAAGTTTTTAAAATAATTATAATAATAAAATTAATTGCTCTGAAATAAAAGAAGCAGATTCCTAATATCATGAAAAAGAGTAAGTATCCACCCCACAGCTATCAAAATAATAATAAGAATATATTACAAATGCCAAAAAATACAGCAACTTAGATGAACTGGATAAATTCCTTTCAAAACACTGCTTAGCAAAACTGATAAATATATGTTACCCTAGAGTTTTCAAGGAAATTGTATTTATTTTCAAACCCTCCACACAAAGAAACTATGAGGCATATACAGCCTTATTAGTAAATTCTATCAAATATTTTAAAAGGAAATAATAAAAAATTTATACACACAATCAGAAAATAGAGAAATAATACACATTCTCAATTCATTATGTGATGCCAGTGAGGTTCTGACACCAATCCCTGGCAAAGACATTACATGAAAAGAAAATTATGGACTTAGCAATGTTAGCAACGTGTAAAATCGATAGTACAGCATGACCATGTAGGGCCAAATCTCAAAGGAGGGGGGGATTTTTACATGAGTATAGAAACGTATTGATTGGAACTGGCAATTAAGAACTAAGTAACATGAAGATATCTTAGTATGTAGAAACTTAATATAAATATCTAAGACCATAAAATACAAGGTTCTTAGCATTTTCTTCACTTGCTAAACACTTAGCATAGTTCTGAACATATAGAAGGGGCTCAGTAAATGTCTATGCTTCAGTGAACTGGTTAAAAGTTTATTTCTTGTCAGTTATAAAGACTTTCATGTTTCAAATGCCCACCATCTGACATCAATGATCAGTAAAGTCACCTATGGTCCCCTTTGAATTTACCAATGATAGAAATATTACTGTAGGAAAGAAAAATTGATTATTATATCTTTAAAAAATCAAATATAGGGGCTTCCCTGGTGGTGCAGTGGTTGAGAGTCCGCCTGCCGATGCAGGGGACACGGGTTCATGCCCCGGTCCAGGAAAATCCCACATTCCACGGACTGGCTGGGCCCGTGAGCTATGGCCACTGAGCCTGTGCAGCCGGAGCCTGTGCTCTGCAACGAGAGAAGCCACAACAGTGAGAGGCCCGCGTACCGCAAAAAAAAAAAAAAAAATCAAATATAAATTTTTGATAAGATGAATTTAATACATATGTACTTTAACTGTAATATCAAACGAATCCTTTTAATAGAGAAAAGAGAGTTTGTGTTAAAAAAAATTTTTAAGAGGGTTATTTTAAATTTTTCCATTACTAAAATAGTTAAAGTACATTTAAAAATTTTAATATTTGAGAAAACTTTAGTTTTGTCACCATTCTAACAAAACCATAGATGGTTGATGCACTTCCTTCCAGAGATTTAAAATTAATAATTATTTACATAATGGTTACTAACTGTACATAGAAGTGTTTCATATGTTAAAAACATTTATTGTAAATGCAAAAATAATTATTTAAAAGCCTTTACAATAAAATGTTTAATTTAGAGAAGTATATGCATTTAGAAAGAGATCTACTAACTTGCTCATTGGTGCATTTGAACATAGTGCACTTTGAAATAGAACATTTATATAAGAGCATGCTATAAGTAAATAACCAAATACTTAAACTATTTTAAAATATAATAGGTGTTTTAGATTGATCAAAGTTTTAATCCAGCCAGAGAGCATCTTTTTTTTTTATCTTTAATTTCAGTTAACATCATAGACTGATTTTGTTACCTGCTGAGCTACCAAATTAGTATTTGAACAGCCTTTAGATATCATTAAATTTAGTTTAAAATATTTAATACTTCACTATAAAAAAAGAGTCTGTACACGTTTACTTTTGACAATCAAGAGGTCCATCTGCTCTCTAGAATTTGAAAACTTGAATGATCGCTACTAGAAAAATGACTTCAAATATAGGCCTTGTGGTACACAGAATTCCAAGATGGCTTTCAAATTTCCCCACCCCTGGTGTACACACTCTTTCTCCCAGTAATTGAATCAAACAGTAGTATAAGTACTGGTGTGAAGTCATTTTGCAGATATAATTAAGGTCTGAAATCAGTTGACCTTAAGATACAGAGATTATCTGTGTGGACTGATCCAATTAAATGAGCAGTGTTTTCTCCAGCTGGTCACAGAAGGAGAAATCAGAGAAGCATGCTCAGACTGGTTTGGAAGAAAGCAAAGATTCATGCAGTGGACTGCTTATTAGCCCATATGTGGACTACATATGAGACTTGCTATGGGCAAAGAATTATGGGCAGCCTCCATCAGTTGAGAGAGGTTCCAGGCTGACAGCCAGCAAGAACACAGAGACCTCAAACAGATGACTACAGGTAACTGAATTCTGCCTACAGCCAGTTACTTGGAAGAGGATCTCAAGCATTTAATGAGAATATAGTACACCCAACACTGATGTCAGCTTTGTGAGACTCTGAACAGAGAATTGAATTAACCATAACCAAATTTCTGCCCTGGGTGAGCTAATAAATAGGTGGTTTGATAAAAATGATAAGTCTTATATACAAAAATTATAGCTTTTCTTGAACTTACCAAATTTAATTTAAATTTTGTTTCAATTATTTTATGAGATACACTTATCATGCTTCTTTCCTTCCCTTCATTCAATATCCATACATGTAAAGGCCCAGGCAAAGTGTTTAACACCCTTCAAGTGACCAGGAAATAACTGTTATAACAAAGTTTGCCTGGTGCTATGTTAGGCTTTCCAAGACAAATCTGACTAAAATTCAGTCTTCTCTTTACCTGTCACCACACAAGTACCAAATGTTTTGAACATCTATTTTATTTTTTATCTTTTATTTTTTTAAATTAAAGTATAGTTGCTGTACAATATCATATAAGTTAGAGGTGTACAATATAGTGATTCACACTTTTAAAGGTTATACTACTTTTACTATTATTATAAAATATTGACTATATTCCCCATGTTGTACAATGTATCCTTGTATCATATTTTATACCTAATAGTTTGTACCTCTTACTCCCCTGCCCTATATTGCTCTTCCCCTTTTCCTTCTCCCCATTGCTAACCACCAGTTTATTCTCTATATCTGTGAATCTTCTTCTTTTTTGATCTATTCACTGGTTTGCTGTATTTTTAGATTCCACATATAAGTGATATCGTACAGTATTTGTCTTTGTCTGACTTATTTCACTTAGCATAATGCCCTCCAAGTCCATTCATGTTGCTGCAAATGGCAAAATTTAGTTCTTTTTCATGACTGAGTAATATTCCTCTGTGTGTGTGTGTGTGTGTGTGTGTGTGTGTGTGTGTGTGTGTGTGTGTAATATATAATGTATATATATTATATAATACATACATCTTCTTCATACATTTATCCATTGATGGACACTTAGGTTGCTTCCATATCTTGGCAACTGTAAATAATGGTGCTACAAACATCAGGGTGTATGTATCTTTTTGAATTAGTGCTTTTGTTTTTATCAGATATATACCCAAGAGTGGAATTGCTGAACATTTTTAATAGATGTACTACTGCCATTTCTATATGTGGCTCTCCTCAGATTCCTAAATAAAATTCTAGAATGCCATGTATCATCCATTTCATTTTATTTTTGAAGAAATCTTGTTACTTCTTCCTAGCTTTAAAGTTATATAAGACTAGCAAAGATAATTTTAATGTCACTTCTAATTCTAGAGTCTGAGTGAAAATATGTTTTTAAAAAATGATTTTATTTAAAAATTCAGTTGGTGACCATATAATTGGAATGTTGTGAGTAAGTTGTACAATGGACTGATTTTTCTTTGAAAAATTCCCAGATGATTGCATAACTTTCTTTTAAATTTTTTCTTCCCTATATGATTGGCAGAGTAAAGAGAATTCAACATAACTGTTCATGTTGTTATGAAGTATAGAAGTTAGTTGCGAGTTAAGGATCTAGTTAGAAAGACCTGCATTAAATTCCCTGCTTCATATTTTCCTACCTGGTTACTTTTGACAAGTTACTTATCTTCACAAAACCTGTTTCTTTGTCTGTAAAATGGGCATAATACAAGTACCTATCTCCTCACATGGTGAAAAAAGCTCCTGAGGCTTGGATAAGTATAGTGATTGACAATGTTAAATAACTAATATGTAGAAGAACTGGTACTAATACTCTGCTCTTACTTAAACTTACAGCACAGTGAAATGAGTGAGGGGGAGGTCAAGATGGCAGAATAGGAGGACCCAGATTTCACCTCTCCCCACAAGTACATCAAGAATACATCTACAAATGGAACAATTTGCACAGAGTACCTGCTGAACACTAGAAGAGGACCTGGGACAACTAAAAGGACAAGAAAAGATCCCAGCATAACCAGGTAGGTTGAAACAGAGAAAAGATAGAAAAAGGAAAGAGGAAACAGGATGGAACCTGCACCCCTGTGGGGAGCTGAAGGAGAGGAGATGTTCCTGCACCCACGGAAGCCCTCTCACTGGTGGGGAGATCAGTGAAGATAGAAGGGGAGCTTTGGAGACTATCGAAGGAAAGTGCAGCAGCTGGTCTATGGCAGGCCAGACAGAGCCGACTTACACGGATGGCCCATGCCACACACCTACGAGTCCCAGCCTGAGATGGGGATGCCCTACAGTGCTGACAGGGGCTGAGTACTGTAATGTGGGGTTTATAGAGCAGACCTGGGGAGAGGACTGCTATTGGCTGCACAGAGACAGCCTGAGGGGATGGGAGTGATGAGCTCCACAACCAGGAATGCTCCTGGAAAAAGCCCGGACTGCCATAGAAGCGAGTCACCATGGTTGAGTGAGGTGCGAAAGGTAGGGCTGCCATCACAGCCTCTCTCCTCACACACCAGTCCCTACCTCCGCAGGCATTAGGAGGGGTTCCCACCAAAGAGAGTGCACACGCCCCAGTCAGTGCTGCCTTACCCGCCTCCTGCCTGAGCAAGCATGCATGCCCCAGGCGGTCACCACCACTTGCCAGCTCCTGCCTCTGCAGTTACTAAAAGGGGCTCCCACCAAATACAAAAATAAACTCAAAATGGATTAAAGACCTAAACATAAGGCCAGATACTATAAAACTCTTAAAGGAAAACATAGGCAGAACACTCTGACATAAATCAGAGCAAGATCTTTTTCAATCCACCTCCTAGAGTAATGAAAAAAATAACAAAAATAAACAAATGGGATCTGACTAAACTTAAAAGCTTTTGCACAGCAAAGGAAACCATAAACAAAATGAAAAGGCCACTCTCAGAATGGGAGAAAATATTTGCCAATGAGTCAAATGACAAGAGATTAACCTCCAAAATAAATAAACAGCTCAATATCAAAAAAATAAATAACCCAACCAAAAAATTGGGTCTAATATCTAGGAATAAACCTACCTAAGGAGACAAAAGACCTGTACGCAGAAAATTATAAGACACTAATGAAAGAAATTAAAGATGATGCAAATAGATGGAGAGATATACCATGTTCTGGGATTGGAAGAATCAACATTGTGAAAATGACTCTACTACCCAAAGCAATCTACAGATTCAATGCAATCCCTATCAAACTACCACTGGCATTTTTCACAGAACTAGAACAAAAAAATTCACAATTTGTATGGAAACACAAAAGACCCCGAATAGCCAAAGCAATCTTGAGAATGAAAAATGGAGCTGGAAGAATCAGGCTCCCTGACTTCAGACTATACTACAAAGCTACAGTAATCAAGACAGTATGGTACTGGCACAAAAACAGAAAGATAGATCAATGGAACAGGATAGAAAGCCCAGATATAAACCCACACACATATGGTCACCTTATCTTTGATAAAGGAGGCAGGAATGTACAGTGGAGAAAGGACAGCCTCTTCAATTAGTGGTGCTGGGAAAACTGGACAGGTACATGTAAAAGTATGAGATTAGAACACTCCCTAACATCATACACAAAAATAAGCTCAAAATGGATTAAAGACCTAAATGTAAGGCCAGAAACTATCAAACTCTTAGAGGAAAACATAGGCAGAACACTCTATGACATAAATCACAGCAAGATCCTTTTTGACCCTCCTCCTAGAGAAATGGAAATAAAAACAAAAATAAACAAATGGGACCTAATGAAACTTCAAAGCTTTTGCACAGCAAAGGAAACCATAAACAGGACCAAAAGACAACCCTCAGAATTGGAGAAAATATTTTCAAATGGAGCAACTGACAAAGGATTACTCTCCGAAATTTATAAGCAGCTCATGCAGCTCAATAACAAAAAAACAAACAACCCAATCCAAAAATGGGCAGAAGACCTAAATAGACATTTCTCCAAAGAAGATATACAGACTGCCAACAAACACATGAAAGAATGCTCAACATCATTAATCATTAGAGAAATGCAAATCAAAACTACAGTGAGATATCATCTCACACCAGTCAGAATGGCCATTATCAAAAAATGTAGAAACAATAAATGCTGGAGAGGGTGTGGAGAAAAGGGAACACTCTTGCACTTCTGGTGGGAATGTGAATTGGTTCAGCCACTATGGAGAACAGTATGGAGGTTCCTTAAAAAACTACAAATGGAACTACCATATGACCCAGCAATCCCACTACTGGGTATATACCCTGAGAAAACCATAATTCAAAAAGATTCATGTACCAAAATGTTCATTGCAGCTCTATTTACAATAGCCCGGAGATGGAAACAACCTAAGTGTCCATCATCAGAAGAATGGATAAAGAAGATATGGCACATATATACAATGGAATATTACTCAGCCATAAAAAGAAACGAAATTGAGCAATTTGTAATGAGGTGGATAGACCTAGAGTCTGTCATACAGAGTGAAGTAAGTCAGAAAGAGAAAGACAAATACCATATGCTAACACATATATATGGTATTTAAGAAAAAAATGTCATGAAGAACCTAGGGGTAAGACAGGAATAAAGACACAGACCTACTAGAGAATGGACTTGAGGATATGAGGAGGGGGAAGTGTAAGCTGTGACAAAGCAAGAGAGAGACATGGACATGTATACACTACCAAATGTAAGGTAGATAGCTAGTGGGAAGGAGCTGCATAGCACAGGGAGATCTGCTCAGTGCTTAGTGACCATCTGGAGGGGTGGGATAGGTAGAGTGGGAGGGAGGAAGATGCAAGAGGGAAGAGATATGGGAACATATGTATATGTATAACTGATTCACTTTGTTATAAAACAGAGACTAACACACCATTGTAAAGCAATTATACTCCAATAAAGATATAAAACAATAAATAAATAAAATTTGGTCTATTAGAAGATCTAAATAGGCATTTCTCCAGAGAAGACATACAGGTGGCCAAGAGGCACATGAAAATATGCTCAACATCACTAATCATTACAGAAATGCAAATCAAAGCTGCAATGAGGTATCACCTCCCAGTGATCAGAATGGCTATCATCAAAAATGTCTACAAACAATTAATACTGTGGCAGAAGGGACAAAAAGGAACCCTCCTACACTGTTGGTATGAATGTAAACTAGTACAGCCACTATGGAGAACAGTATGGAGGTTCTTTAAAAGAAACTAAAAATAGAACTACCATATGATCTAGCACTCCTACTCCTGGATGTATATCTGGAGAAAACCATAATTTGAAAGATACACGCACCCCAGTGTTCATTGCAGCACTATTTACAATAACCAGGACATGGAAGCAACCTAAATGTCCATCAACAGAGGAATGGATAAAGAAGATGTGCTACATATATACAATGGAATATTACTCAGCCTTAAAAAGAATGAAATAATGCCATTTGCAGCAGCATGGATGGACCTAGAGATTGTCATACTGAGTGAGGTAAGTCAGACAGATATCATATAATATCACTTATATGTGGAATCTAAAACAAAGGGTACAAATGAACTTATCTACAAAACAAAAATAGAGATACAGATGTAGAAAATAAACATATGGTTACCAGGGGGTAAGTGGGAGCATAAATTGGAAGATTGGGATTGACATATGCACAGGATATATAAAATAGATAACTAATAAGGACCTCCTCTATAGCACAGGGAACTCTACTCAATACTCTGTAATAGCCTATATGGAAAAGAATCTAAAAAAGAGTGGACATATGTTTATGTATAACAGATTGACTTTGCTGTACACCTGAAACAAATACAACATTGTAAATCAACTATACTCCAATAAAAAGTTTAAAAAAATAAAAATAATAAAATAATAATAAAACAAATGAGCATCTAAAACATTTAAAGCACAGTGTCTTTTTTCCTTTTATAATAAATAATCCATTTTACTTTCATATTCATAGTAAATAATAATTGTTAATTAAAATAATTTTATTAATGCCTATTTATGTCATACAAACTCTAGGGTCATGATTGAAGTGTGTTAGGAGCTTTTATTATTCTTTCTATGGATACGCAGTCATCTGACCACTTAAGAGAGCTATAGTAAAGTAGAGATGACTTTGCTTCTTGGTCCTAGAGTCAAGTGTATAGGTAAAGACAATGACAAAGAAATTACCTCTATGTCTCTATTAGTGAAGAGATGTGGAGCTTTAAGCACTGTAGTGTTTCAGAAATGCAGCCCTCTCAGATAACTTCAATAATTGGGTTTTCAAAATGATGATACTACCCAAAGCAATCTACAGATTTAATGCAATCCTTATCAAAATACCCATGACATTTTTTACAGAACCAGAACAATCCTAAAATTCATGTGGAACCACAAAAGACCCCAAATTGCCATAGCAAACTTGAGAAAAAGAACAAATCTGGAAGTATCACCCTCCCAGATTTCAGACTATAATACAAAGCTATAGTAGTCAAAACAGCACAGTACTGACACAAGAACAGACACAGAGATCAATGGAACAGAATAGAGAACCCAGAAATAAACCCATACATCTATGGTTGATTAATCTGTAACAAAGGAGGAAGAATATGCAATAGAGAGAAGACAGTGTCTTTAACAAGTGGTGCTGGGAAAACTGGACAGCTACATAAAGAACAATGAGATTAGAGCATCACCTCACACCAGATACAAAAATAAACTCAAAATGAATTAAGGATGTAAGTGTAAGACCTGAAACCATAAAATTCCTAAAAGAGAACATAGGCAGAACTCTCTTTGAAATGAATAGTAGCAATATTTTTTTTGGGTCTATCTCCTAAAGCAAAAGAAATAAAAGCAAAAATAAACAATTAAATTAAACTTAAAAGCTTTTGCATAGCAAAGGGAACTACCTAGCAAACAAAAAGACAACCTATGGAATGGAAATAAATATTTGCAAATAATATGACCAACAAAGGGTTAATAGCCAAAATATATAAACAGTTCAATATCAAAAGAAATAATGAACCCAATCAAAAAATGGGGAAGACCTGAATAGACAGTTTTCCAAAGAAAACATACAGATGGCTAATAGGCACATGAAAAATGCTCAACATCACTAATTATTAGAGAAATGCAAATCAAAACCACAATGAAATATCACCTCACAACTGTCAGAATGGCTATCACCAAAAGCCTACAAATAACAAATGCTGGCAAGGATGTGGAGAAAGGGGAACTCTCATGCATTGTTGGTGGGAATGTAAATTGGTGCAGCCATTGTGGAAAACAGTATGGAGGTTCCTCAAAAAACTAAAAATAGAATGACCATATGATCCAGCAATTCCACTCCTGGGTATATATCCAAAGAAAATGAAAACACTAATTAGAAAAGATACATGCACCCCAATGTTCATAGCAGCACTATTTACAATAGCCAATATAGAGAAGCAACACAAATGTCCATCAGCAGATGAATGGATAAAGCAGTTGTAGTATATGTACACATATACTACATCTGCTTTATCTATAGCAGTAAGCCAGTCAGTAATATTGTATGGAATATTACTCAGCCATAAAAAATAATAAAATTCTGCCACTTGCAACAATGTTCATGGACCTAGAGAATATTATGTTTAATGAAATAAGTCAGAGAAAGACAAATACTGTTTGATATCACTTATATGCAGAATTTAAAAAAATACAAATAAATGTATATGCAAAACAAACAGACTCACAGATATAAAACAAACTAATGGTTACCAGAGGGGAGAGGTAAATGGGGAGGGGTAAATTATGGATATGGGATTAAGAGATACAAACTACTATATAAAATAGATAAGCAGCAAGCATATATTATGTGACACAGGGAATTATAAAAATTATCTTATAATAAACTTTAATGGAGTTTAATCTGTAAATATACTGAATTTCTATGGTGTACACATGAAATAAACATAATATTGTAAATCAATTATAGTTCAATAAAAATTTTGAATAACTAAATTGGGTTTTCAGAAAATAAATTAGTTTTAATAGAATGTATTTTATGTTCCTTAATTAGGAGAGATTGTCTAAAATTTAGAAAATGTCTGTGAATATTATACATGTTAAAAGTAGGAAAAAAACTACACAGAAATTTAAATAGGTACTAGATAAGATTTTAATATTGTTTGAATCAAAATTGCCACTGGAGATCTTTCTGAAATTGTTCCATGAAAAGAAACATTACCCAAGGAAAGAAAACAATTGATTAATCACTCACAATATTATAGGTATTTTACCTACATTAATTTAATATTCACAGCAACAACAAAAGCTTGTGTCACTTTCCTTAAGTTTTTAGATGTTCAGGAAATGTTACATACCTGATAAGTGTCAGAATGGGGTTTTCAATCCCATTTAATATGACTTCCAAGTCCATGCTCTTTCCACTTCACCAAGTTTCCAAAATAACCATGCCCTTTCAGATACAAAATGATGCAACTCTGAGAATAAACTAAGCATACTGACAGATAAAGACTGTTTTCTGAGGAATGATTTAAATAGAAGGACATCTAAGAGAAAAATTGAATTTCAATGAAACAATATATTCCTCCCGAATTTTATTTCCAACTTTCAACTTTTGGTCTCAGATATTTTAAGTACAAAACAAGGTGGTCTCTGACAGTCAAATTGTTACTGACCAGGGTTTTTGGCCTTCCTTAATCAATAGAAATTGATAAGAGGTCAGACAAGAAATTCAGGCAAGGGTTTAATGGGGCTCCTACTGCAGCAGGAGAGAGTGAGAACAAGTAAAATGTTTCCTTGCTTGTTCCCTGAGTGCGGGGGCAAGCTGGTTCCTCATATGGGGTGAGGGTAGAGGTGGATCCAGGGGTTGGGCCAGAGAGGTGGCTTAGATGGTCTGCCCACCCCTTTGGTGGTGTTGGGTGCAGGAGGCATGTGCACTATGCTACTTTTGCTCCAGTACCCTGTTTTTGCTCCCGGCTCTTCAGAAGTGACCGTTGGGTTTTTGGTCTTTTTTGTATCTTGTTGTCCATAATTTGCCCCAACTGTGCATGTGTACAGTTATGTTTAGTCTCTTATAGTTTCTTTGTATTCTGTTGTATTCTGTTGGAAATGTTTATCCAGGTGCAAGCACTGCAGCAAAGTGGTCCATGTCCCAGGTCCCAGCCTGTCTCAAAATGGCATAGGAAACCCAATAAAGAATTAACATTTGAGTCAGCTACAGGCTATCATCTGTGTGCTATTTTAAAATAATACAATGTTAATATAATCTGTAAATTTATATTACAGATAAGTACAGAGCCTTAGTGCTCTGTTGTCTGTGCTTAGTCATGCTGGCTTGGAACTTTGTCAAAAGAATGTTGCCTATAGCCTAAAAATATATGACAACCCATTTTCAAGGATCTGCCTCCCAGGCTTGACCTTTAAAGGTATAATGCATTCCTTCATATAGAGACAAAAAGTTGCAGAACAGAGAATAACATTTGTCTTGTTGGAGGTTTACAGGAACATCTTGACTAGACTTATGTGGCCAACTACAAGAACAAAGGATTATCACATTCCCTCTGAGGTTTGGCAGGCACCAAGAAGTTTACAACAACCAGCAACATCCCCTCTCCTTTTAATATAAAAGAAGCCTGAATTCTAACTCTGGTAAGATGGTTCTTTGGGCCTCTAGTCCACCATCTTCTCAGTCTGCTGGTTTTCCAAATAAAGTTGCTATTCCTTGCCCCAACACCTGATCTCTCATGAGCAGTATGAACTTGGACTCAGTAACACCCTCACACATGGTAAAAAATTATTCCTAACTTTTTTAGTTAACTCCTTTGGCTAACTACATTTAGAATCTAAATCATCCTGGCAGGCTCCTTAGGAGGTTCTGCAGGGTAGAATCAGGGGTTTATATTTTTGTGGTGATGGCAAGTTACATGCAGCACCTTCTCTGATCTTTTTGCTAAGACATCATAAAATCTGATGTATTCAGAGGGGTATAATTTTGAGATCTCAATCAATCACTTTTCTAGGTATTGAAGCAGTTTCAGATATCCTTTGTGAAAAGAATCTTGTTTTTGCTTACATTACCAAGAAGGGAAGATGCCATGTGCAGATGAAATCCACCAGAAAACATGATCCAGGCTACACAGCCACCATATTGGAAAATCAACACTGCCCATGGTCATGTGGTTCCCACAATATAACAATGTTTCCTAAATCAGCAACATAAGATGTAAACAACCAGAAAGTAAGATCTTATGTCTGCTTTTTAAAGCCTAGCAAAAGCCTAGCTAAAAGACATAATATTTAGAATAAAATTTAGGAAAACTACAGTTCCAAAATGAGGTGATTATGAGCCCCATCTGGCAAGTTTTTAAAAGACCAATTCCTGGGCCTCACTCACCATCTATAAAATTAGAATATCTCTTTGATGGACCTGGGAAACTCTTCTATTTAATGTTACCCAGGTGAAACTGATGATCAGTCAGATTTGAGAGCAACCCTTTAAGAACCCTTCTCTAGATATAACAAATTCTAGCTTGTTAGTCTTTGTATTTGAAACACAATGTTCTAGCTCTTCAGAACATCCTCTTTTCTGTCCTGTCATGTCTTCAACTACAATGAAATTATCCCTCTAGAACAATCATATGAAATCTACTTCTACATTCAGAGTAAAACTGTAATAGGAAAGAACAAATCAGACTCCATATCTGTTACTTTTACTTTAAACTTTGTATTCTACTGTTTTTGCTACAAGTTAATCACTAAAGGGATGTTGCCTGTAGTTTAAAGTATACAAGATGGCCTATCTCCTAGAACACTGCTTCCCATGCCTGAGCTAAAATACCTTTGTTTAGCTCACAGGAAACATCCTGACTAGGCCCATCTGTGAATGGCTTCTTCAGGAAAGAAGAAATTAACATATCACCTCCAGAATAAAGCAGAAACCAGGAAGTATTTGCAACAACTTATCACCATTTTTACTTTACATCCTCACCTCCCCCTCTTTGTTCTGTAAAAGAATCTCACACCCAAACTTGGGCAAAATGGTTCATTGGGACTCTAGTCCACAATCTTCTCAGCCTGCTGGCTTTCTGAATAAAGTCACTATTCCTTGCCTTAACAATTTTTCTCTTGACGTATTGGCCTGTCGTGTTGTTGTGTGGTGAACATTAGAACTTTGGACTTGGTAATGAAACTATCCATTATGCTACTTAATATCCATAATATGAAATTTTGAGACTTTTTAGAATATGATATCAAAAATAATTATCTTTTTTGCTGATAAACTGACATGTTTCCACCTTTTGTATAATAAGAATGATTATATTGCTTCTTGGCTCCTTTTTGTTTGATTTGTCAGGTATCTCAGACTTAATTTTTATTCTGAGACACAGAAACTTTACATTTTAGGACTGGTATTTTGCTTTCTCTTTTTTTCTTATTCCTGAATACCCCATTTACATCTCCGTTCATTGACCTTATTATACAAAGCATCTGTATAACAGCTTGAATTTTTAGAGTTTCTATTATATATCAGTAACTATGTTAAGTGCTTTATATAAAATATTTCATGCTTATGTCTTAGTCTGTTCTGTTTAAGCTGCTATAACAAAATTCCAGAGACTGTGTGGCTTATAAACAAAAATTTATTTCTCATCTTCCTGGAGACTAATAAGTCCAAGACCAAAGCACCAGTAAATTCAGTGTCAGGTGAGGACCCTTTTCCTTGTTCAGATAGGCACTGCCCTCATATAGTGAAAAGGGACAAGGGAGTTCTCTGGATCTCTTTTATCCAAACACTAATCCTATTCATGAAGGCAGAGACCTCCAAATTAAACCACCTCCAAATACCATCACAATAGCAATTAGGATTCAGCATATGAATTTTTGGGGGGACACAGACATTCAATCTACAGCACATAACAAACCTTAAAGATAGATATTATCATCAACTGATCTTTCAAGTGAGAAAATTGGTTTAAATAAAGAAATTAAATATCTTTCCCAAAGTCATGCTCTTAGTAATTAGCACATATACAGCTTGAATACAGAACCAGTTCTCTTGTCTGCAGTTGTATCTTCCTTTTAAGATGATTCTTTTTTTGTCTTAAATAATTTGGTAAGTGGGAGGGGGAGGGGGAAGGAAAAGATGAAGCAGAAAAAGAAAGAGCAATTTAACAAGTGATGCTTTGTATATGATTGTTAATGATTTTACGATGTTAGGCTGTGACATGATCTATGCTCCATATCTGAAATACAAAAATACAAAATATAACAGTAAAATAATTCAGTTTTCACATTCCTCAGGAAATGATCTCCATGAGAAACATGAAAATTCTCTCTCATTCAAGACAATAAACAAACTAGACTATTTCCATATTATACAATTGAATACATCTTTTATTATTATTTCTAAATACCACTTTTCTATTACAGAGAAACTGTTTTCTACAATAAAGTATAAAATCCATAAGAAATATAAATAGTACTTATCAAATAATGTAGAAATTCTCAAATGTTTACCTAAAGCTCCCATAGTTTTTAATCTAAACACTACTAATTATAAATTTATACCTAATTTACTGTTATTTCTGGTGAATACTGTTTAAATTATTTCTCAACAAATACTAAACAGAATCTAAAATGCTTAAATCTTGCTCAAAAACGGGCTAGAGTGTTGCTTGACAACTGGCCTGGGCTACTAGAGGAAGTTTCAGCTGACACCTACTGACTCCTACCCTTTATTAAGCACCTTGCTAGGAACTGTGAAGAAGAGGATGCTCTAACAATCTAAAAAACAAGAAGTGGATGATTACAACACAGTGCAATTAAGTGTTATTATAGAAAAAGGCACCAGCCATGTGGTTGACAGGGTCTTCGTGCTCCAACCAAGTGTCAGGCCTGTGACTCTGAGGTAGGAGAGCTGAGTTCAGGACATTTGTGCACAAGAGACCTCTTGGCTCCATGTAATATCAAACAGTGAAAGCTCTCCAAGGATCTTCATCTCAAAGATAAAACCTAGCTCCACTCAATGACCAGCAAGCTACAGTGCTAGACACCCTATGCCAAAGAGTTAACAAGACAAGAAAAAACCCCACCAATTAGGAGAGAGGCTGTCAAAAATCATAATAAGGTCACAGACACCCCAAAACACACCACCGGACACAGTCCTGCCCACCAGAAAGACAAGATCCAGCATCATCCAACAGAAAACAGGCACCAGTCCCCTCCACCAGGAAGCCTACACAACCCACTGAACAAAACTTACCAACTGGAGGCAGACACCAAAAAAAATGGGAACTACGAACCAACAGCCTGTGAAAAGTAGACCCCAAACACAGTAAGTTAAGCAAAATGAGAAGACAGAGAAACACACAGCAGAGGAAAGAGCAAGGTAAAAACCTAACATACCAAACAAATGAAGAGGAAATAGGCAGTCTCCCTGAAAAACAATATAGGATAATGATAGAAAAGGTGTTCCAGGTCTTGGAAATCAAATGGAGAAAATAAAAGAAACGTTTAACAAGGACACAGAAGAGCTAAAGAGGAAACAAACAATAATGAACAACACAATAAATGAAATTAAAAATGCTCTACAAGGAATCAATAGCAGAATAACTAAGGCAGAAAAACAGATACGTGACTTGGAATATAAAATAGTGAAAATAACTACCACAGAGCAGAAAAAGAAAAAAGAATGAAAAGAACTGAGGACAGTCTCAGAGACATCTAGGACAACATTAAACACACCATCATTTGAATTATAGGGGTCCCAGAAGGAGAAGAGAAAAAGAAAAGGACTGAGAAAATATTTGAAGAGATTATAGTTGAAAACTTCCCTAATATGGGAAAGGAAATAGTCAATCAAGTCCAGGAAGCACTGAGATTCCCATACAGGATAAATAGAAGGAGAAACATGCCAAGACACATATTAATAAAACTATAAAAAATTAAATACAAAGAAAAAATATTAAAAGCAGCAAGGGAAAATAAAAAAACAAATAACATAAAAGGGAATCCCCATAAGGTTAAAAACTAATCTTTCAGCAGAAACTCTGTAAGCCAGAAGGGAGTGGCAAGACATATTTAAAGTGATGAAAGGGAAAAACCTAAAGCCGAGCTTACTCTACACAGTAAGGATCTCATTCAGATTTGACAGAGAAATTAAAACCTTTACAGACAAGCAAAAGCTAAGAGAATTCAGCACCACCAAATCAGCTTTATGGCAAATGGTAAATTAACTTCTCTAGGCAGGAAACACAGGAGAAGGAAAAGACCTACAATAACAAACCCAAAACAATTAAGAAAATGGTAATAGGAACATGCATATTGATAACTACCTTAAATGTAAATGGGTTAAATGCTCCCACCAAAAGACATAGACTGGCTGAATGGATACAAAAACAAGACCCATATATATGCTGCCTACAAGGAACCCACTTCTGACCTAGGAATATAAACAGATTGAAAGTGAGGGAATGGAAAAAGATATTCCATGCAAATGGAAATCAGAAGAAATCTGGAGTAGCACTTCTAATATCAGACAAAATAGACTTTAAAATAAAGACTATTGCAAGAGTCAAAGAAGAACACCCCATAATGATCAAGGGATCAATCCAAGAAGAAGGAACGTAAATATTGTAAATTGTAAATATTTATGTATCCAACATAGGTGCACCTCAATACATAAGGCAAATGCTAACAACCATAAAAGGGGAAATTGACAGTAACACAATAATTGTAGGAGACATTAACACCCCACATTCACCAATGGACAGATCATGCAAAATGAAAATAAATAAGGAAACATAAGTTTTAAATGATACATTAAACAATATGGACTTAATTGATATTTATAACACATTCCATCTAAAATCAACAGGATACACTTTCTTCTCAAATGTTCATGGAGCATTCTCCAGGATAGATAATATCTTGGGTCACAAATCAAGCCTTGGTAAATTTAAGAAAATTGAAATCATATCAAGTATCTTTTCCAACAACAACGCTCTGAGAATACATATCAATTACAGGAAAAAATCTGTAAAAAATACAAATACATGGAGGCTAAACAATACACTACCAAATAACCAAGAGATCACTGAAGAAATCAAAGAGGAAATCAAAATATACTTAGAAACAAATGATAATGAAAACAGGATGACCCAAAACCTATGGTATGCAGCAAAACCAGTTCTAAGAGGGATGTTTATAGCAAGACAATCTTAAGAAACAAGAAACATCTCAAATAAAAACATAACCTTACACCTAAAGCAAGTACACAAAGAAGAACAAAAAACCCAAAGCTAGGAGAAGGTAAGAAGCCATCAAGATCAAGTCAGAAATAAATGAATAAGAAATGAAGAAAACAATAGCAAAGATCAATAAAACTAAAAGCATGTTCTTTGAGAAAATAAGAAAAATTGATGAACGATTAGCCAGACTCATCAAGAAAAAAAAGGAGAAGACTGAAATCAATAAAATTAGAAATGAAGAAGGAAAAGTAACAACAGGCACTGAAGAAATACAAAGGATCATGAGCAATTACAATAAGCAACTATAGGCCAATAAAATGGACAAACTGGAAGAAACAGACAAATCTTAGAAAAGTACAACCTTCCAAGACTGAACCAAGAAGAAATACAAAACATAAACAGACCAATCACAAGCAATGAAATTGAAACTGTGATTAAAAATCTTCCAATAAACAAAAGCCTAGGACCAGATGGCTTCACAGGCAAATTCTATTAAACATTTAGAGAAGAGCTAACATATATCCTTCTCAAACTCTTCAAAATATAGCAGAGGGAGGAACACTCCAAACTCATCCTATGAGGTCACCATACCCTTATAACAAAACCAGACAAAGATGTCGCAACGAAAGAAAATTACAGGCCAATATCACTGATGAACATAAATGCAAAAATCCTCAAAAAAATACTAGCAAACAGAATCCAACAGCACATTACAAGGATCATACACCATGATCAAGTGGGGTTTATCCCAGAAATACAAGAATTCTTCAATATATGCAAATCAATCAATGTGATACATCTTATTAAAAAACTGAAGGAGGAAAACCATATGATCATCTCAATAGGTGCAGAAAAAGCTTTTGACAAAATTCAACATTGATTTATGAAAAAACCCTCGAGAAAGTAGGCATAGTAGGAACTTACCTCAACATAATAATCACCATATATGACAAACCCACAGCCAACATCATTCCTAATGCTGAAAAACAGAAACCATTTCCTCTCAGATCAGGAACAAGACAAGATTATCCACTATCCCTTCTATTTTTCAACATTGTTTTGGAAGTTTTAGCCACAGCAATCAGAGAAGAAAAAGAAATAAAAGGAATCCAAAATGGAAAAGAAGATGTAAAGCTGACACTGCTTGCAAATGACATGATACTATACATAGAGAATCCTAGAGATGCTACCAGAAAACTACCAGAGCTAATCAATGAATTTGGTAAAGTATAGGATACAAAATTAATGCACAGAAATCTCTTGCATTCCTATACACTAATGATGAAAAATCTGAAAGGGAAATTAAGGAAACACGCCCATTTATCATTGCAACAAAAAGAACAAAATACCTAGGAATAAACCTACTGAAGGAGACAAAAGACCTGTAAGCAGAAAACTATAAGGCACTGATGAAAGACATTAAAGATGATACAGGCAGATGGAGAGATATGCCATGTTCTTGGATTGGAAGAATCAACATTGTGAAAATGACTCTACTACCCAAAGCAATCTACAGATTCAATGCAATCCCTATCAAACTACCACTGGCATTTTTCACAGAACTAGAACAAAAAATTCCACAATTTGTATGGAAACACAAAAGACCCTGAATAATCAAAGCAATTTTGAGAAAGCAAAGCAGAACTGGAGGAATCGGGCTCTCGGACTTCAGACTATATCACAAAGATACACTAATCAAGAGAGCATGGTACTGGCACATAAACAGAAATATAGATCAATAGGACAGGATAGAAAGCCCAGAGATAAACCCACCCACATATGATAACCTTATCTTTGATAAAGGAGGCAAGAATATACAATGGAGAAAAGACAGCATCTTCAATAAGTGGTGCTGGGAAAACTGGACAAGCTCCATGTACAAGAATGAGATTAGAACACTCCCTAACACCATACACAAAAATAAACTCAAAATGGATTAAAGACCTAAATGTAAGGCCAGACACTATAAAACTCTTAGAGGAAAACATAGATAGAACAGTCTATGACATAAATCACGGCAGGGTCCTTTTTGATCCACCTCCTAGAGAAATGGAAATAAAAACAAAAATAAACAAATGGGACCTAATGAAACTTAAAAGCTTTTGCACAGCACAGGTAACCATAAACAAGACATAAACAAGACAAAAAGACAACCCTCAGAAATGGAAAATATATTTGCAATATATTTGCAAATGAAGTACCTGACAAAGTACCTGACAAAGGATTAATCTCCAAAATTTACAAGCAGCTCATGCAGCTTAATATTAAAAAAATCAAACAACCAAATCCATAAATGGACAGAAGGCCTAAATAGGCATTTCTCCAAAAAAAGATATAGAGATTGCCACGAAACACATGAAAGGATGCTCAACATCACTAATCATTAGAGAAATGCAAATCAAAACTATAATGAGGTATCACCTCACACCAGTCAGAATGGCCTACATCAAAAAATCTACAAACAAATTCTACAGAAGGTGTGGAGAAAAAGAACCCTCTTGCACTGTTGGTGGGAATGTAAATTGATACAGCCACTATGGAGAACAGTATGGAGGTCCCTTAAAAACCTAAAAGAGACTACCATATGACTCAGCAATCCCACTATTGGGCATATACCCTGAGAAAATCATAATTCAAACAGAGTCATGTACCACAATATTCATTGCAGCTCTATTTGCAATAGCCAGAACATGGAAGCAACCTATGTGTCCATTGACAGATGAATGGATAAAGAAGATGTGGCACATATATACAATGGAATATTACTTAGCCATAAAAAGAAACAAAATTGAGTTATTTTTAGGGAGGTGGATGGATCTGGAGTCTGTCATAGAGTGAAGTAAGTCAGAAAAAGTAAAACAAATACTGTATGCTAGCATATATATATATATGGAATCTAAACAGAAAAAAATATTCTGAAGAACCTAGAGGCAGGACAGGTATAAAGATGCAGATGTAGTGGATGGACTTGAGGACACGAGGAGGGGAAAGTGTAAGCTGGGATGAAGTGAGAGTGTGGCATGCACATATATACACTACCAAATTAAAATAGATAGCTATTGGGAAGCAGCCACATAGCACAGCGAGATCAGCTAGGTGCTTTGTGACACTTAGAATGGTGGAATAGGGAACATGGGAGGGAGATGCAAGAGGGAGGAGATATGGGGATACATGTACATGTATAGCTGATTCACTTTGTTATAAAGCAGAAACTAACACATCATTGTAATGCAATTATACTGCAATAAAGGTGTTCAAAAAAATGGGCTAATCATATAACTGTATGACCAGTATAATTACTTCAAATTAATATGATAGGCCAGGGTATAGTCATTCCAGATCGCCCTTAGAGAATTATTGTTTTGTCACTGCAGAGGTTCAAACATCTGTACTTAATACTAAACATGAAACTAACAAAAAGTAATGCATCCAGCATCAGTGCAGAAAGTGGGCCAAAAGAGAAAAAATTTCAAGACTGAAAGCTATCCATGCTTAATTATTTTTTGTAATTTTCATTCTGTGACTTATAGAATGAAAATCCCTTATAGTCTCCTTGTGTGCTGTATTCTCTATTTCCAGTGCAAATTACCATTGTGTCTTTGATTTTTTTAAACATCTTTATTGGAGTATAATTGCTTTACAATGCTGTGTTAGTTTCTGTTGTATAAAAAAGTGAATCAGCTATATGTATACATATATACCCTTATCCTCTCCCTCTTGCACCTCCCTCCCACCCTCATTATACCACCGCTCCAGATGGTCACAAAGAACCAAGCTGATCTCCCTGTGCTATGCAGCTGCTTCCCACTAGATAACTATTTTACATTTAGTAGTGTATATATGTCATTGCTACTCTCTCACTTCGTCCCAAATTACCTTTCTCCCACCCCCATGTCCTCAAGTCCATTCTCTACATCATTAGTGTATAGGAATGAAAGAAATTTCTGTGCATTAATTTTGTATTCTGCTACTTTACCAAATTCATTGATTAGCTCTAGTAGTTTTCTGGTAGCATCTTTAGGATTCTCTATGTATAGTATCATGTCATCTGCAAACACTGACAATTTACTTCTTTTCTGATTTGGATTCCTTTATTTCTTTTCCTTCTCTGATTGCCGTGTCTCAAACTTCCAAAACTACGTTGAATAATAGTGGTTAGAGTGGGCAACCTTGTCTTGTTCCTGATCTTATAGGAAACAGTTTCAGATTTTCACCATTGAGAACGATGTTGCCTTGGGGTTTGTAATATATGGCCTGTATTATGTTGAGGTAGGTTCCCTCTATGCCCACATTCTTGAGAGTTTTTTTAATCATAAATGGGTGTTGAATTTTGTTGAAAGCTTTCTCTGCATCTATTGAGATGATCATGTTTCTTATTCTTCTATTTGTTAATATGCTGTCTCACATTGATTGATTTGCATATATTAGAGAATCCTTGATTCCTGGGATAAACCCCACGTGATTATGGTGTATGATCCTTTTAATGTGCTGTTGGATTCTGTTTGCTAGTATTTTGTTGAGGATTTTTGCAACTATGTTCATCAGTGATATTAGCCTGTAGTTTTCTCTTTTTGTGACAACTTTGTCTGGTTTTGGTATCAGGGTGATGGTGGCCTTGTAGAATGAGTTTTGGATTATTCCTCCTTCTGCTATATTTTGGAAGAGTTTGGGAAGGGTAGGTGTTACCTCTTCTCTAAATGTTTGATAGAATTTGCCTGTGAAGCCATCTGTTCCTGGGCTTTTGTTTATTGGAAGATTTTTTATCACAGTTTCAATTTCAGTGCTTGTGATTGGTCTGTTCATATTTTCTATTTCCTCCTGGTTCAGTCTTGGAAGGTTGTACTTTAAGAATTTGTCCATTTCTTCCAGGTTGTCCATTTTATTGGCGTATAGTATCTTGTAGTAGTCTGTGATGATCCTTTGTATTTCTGCACTGTCAGTTGTTACTTCTCCTTTTTCATTTCTAATTTTGTTGATTTGAGTCTTCTCCCTTTTTTTCCTCATGCATCTGGCTAATGGTTTATCAATTTTTTTATCTTCCCAAAGAACCAGCTTTTAGTTTTACTAAATTTTGCTATTGTTTCCTTCATTTCTTTTTCATTTATTACTGACCGGATCTTGATGATTTCTTTCTGTCTGCTAACTTTGGGGTTTTTGTTGTTGTTCTTCTTCTTCATCTTTTTCTTTCCCTAATTGCTTTAGGTGTAATGTTAGGTTGTTTATTTGAGATTTTTCTTGTTTCTTGAAATAAGATTGGATTGCTATAAACTTTCCTCTTAGAACTGCTTTTGCAGCATACGATAGGTTATGGGTCATCATGTTTTCATTGTCATTTGTTTCTAAGTATTTTTTGATTTCCTCTTTGATTTCTTCAGTGATCTCTTGGTTATTTAGTAGCATATTGTTTAGCCTCCATGTGTTTGTATTTTTTACAGTTTTTTTTTCCTGTAATGATATCTAGTCTCATAGCATTGTGGTCAGAAAAGATAATTGATATGATTTCAATATTCTTAAATTTACCAAGGCTTGATTTGTGACCCAAGATATGATCTATCCTGGAGAATGTTCCACTACCACTTGAGAGGAAACTCTATTCTGTTGTTTTTAGATGGAATGTCCTATAAATATCAATTAAGTCCATCTTGTTTAATGTATCATTTAAAGCTTCTGTTTCCTTATTTATTTTCATTTTGGATGAACTGTCCATTGGTGAAAGTGGGGTGTTAAAGTCCCATACTATAATTGTGTTACTGTAGATTTCCTCTTTTATGACTGTTAGCATTTGTCTTATGTATTGAGGTGCTCCTATGTTGGGTGCATCAATATTTACCATTGTTTTATCTTCTTCTTGGATTGATCCCTTGATCATTACGTAGTGTCCTTCCTTGTCTCTTGTAATAATCTTTATTTTAAAGTCCACTTTGTCTGATATGAGTATTGATTTCCATTTGCATGGAATATCTTTTTCCATGCCCTCACTGTCAGTCTTTATGTGTCCCTAGGTCTGATGTGAGTCTCTTGTAAACAGCATATATATGTGTCTTGTTTTTGTATCTATTCAGCCAGTGTGTGTCTTTTGGTTGGAGCATTTAATCCATTTACATTTAAGGTAATTATCAATATATATGTTCCTATTACCATTTTCTTAATTGTTTTTGTTTTGTTATTGTAGTTCTTTTTTTTCTCTTGTGTTTCCTCCCTAGAGAAGTTCCTGTAGCATTTGTTGTAAAGCACGTTTGGTGATGCTGAATTCTCTTAACTTTTGCTTGTCTGTAAAGTTCTTAATTTCTCCATTGAATCTGAATGAGATCCTTGCTGGTTAGAGTAATCTTGGTTGTATGTTTTTCCCTTTCATCACTTTAAATATGTCCTGCCAGTCCCTTCTGTCTTGCAGAGCTTCTGCTGAAAGATTAGCTGTTAACATAATGGGGTTTCCCTTGTATGCTATTTGTTGCTTTTCCCTTGCTGTTTTTAATATTTTTCTTTGAATTTAATTTTTGATAGTTTGATTAATATTTGTCTTGGTGTGTTTCTCCTTGGGTTTATCCTGTGTGGGACTCTCTGCTCTTCCTAGACTTGATTATTTCCTTTCCCACATTAGGGAAGTTTTCAACTATCATCTCTTCAAATATTTTCTCAGACCCTTTTTTTTTTCTTCTTCTTGGACCCCTATAATTCAAATGTTGGTGTTTTTAATGCTGTCACAGAGATCTTTGAGACTGTCCTCAATTCTTTTCATTCTTTGTTCTTTATCCTCCTCTGTGGCAGTTATTTCCACTATTTTATCTTCCAGGTCATTTATCCATTCTTTTGCCTCAGTTATTCTGCTATTGATTCCTTCTAGAGTAATTTTAATTTCATTTATTGTGTTGTTCCTCATTGTTTCTTTTCTCTTTAGTTCTTCTAGGTCCATCTTAAATGTTTCTTATATTTTCTCCATTCTATTTCAGGGATTATGGAATCTTTACTAACATTACTCTGAAATGTTTTTCAGGTAGATTGCCTATTTCCTCTTCATTTGTTGGACACTCAGAAAAAGAGAAAAAGGAAAAAATATTTTTAATTAAAAAAAATAAAAAGAAAAAGAGCAACCAAACTAATAAACAAATCCACCAATGAAAATAAAAACTAAACTATGATAAACATAAAACCAGAAACAAATTATATACAGAAGGCAAATCCCAAATCTACATTTGCTCCCAAAGTCCACTGCCTCAGTTTTGGGAACATTTGTTGTCTATTCAGGTATTCTTCAGATGCATGGTTTATCAAGTTGATTGTGGGGATTTAATCCACTGCTCCTGTCACTGCACAGAGAACTTTCCCTTTCTCTTCTTTCTTTGCACATCTCCTGGGGTTCAGTTTTGGTTTTGGCCCTGCCCTGGGTATAGGCCACCCTCAAGAGTCTGTCCCCCACCCAGACAGGAGGAGGTTAAAGCAGCAGCTGATTAGGACACTGTTGCTTACTCAGGCTAAGTGAGAGAGGGGTATGGTAGTCATAATTGGAAAGCAGGGTTAGCCTGCAGCAGCGGAGGCCAGAATTACATTGCAACAGCCTGAGGATTTCCATGCATTCTCCTGGGGAATTTGTCCTTGGATGTTGGGACTCTGCCAGTGGTGTGCTACACAGGCTCTTGGGAGGATGTGGGTAGTGACCTGCACTTGCACACAGGATTCTTGGTGGCAGCAGCAGCAGTGTTAGTGGTTCATGCCTGTCTCTGAAGTCCAAGCTGATAGCTGTGGCTCATGACCATCTCTGGAACTTGCTTAGGCAGTGCTCTGCCTTCTGTGGGCACACAAGGAAGGAATCCCTTCTCCTCACACAGCCTGAAACTATGGTCTCTTACCTCTTTAGCAGGTCAAGAGTTTTTCCCAGACTCCCTTCCAGCTAGCTGTGACACACTAGCACCCTTCAGGCTGTCTTCACACAGCCAGTGCCAGTCCTCTCCCTGGGGTTTGACCTCCGAAGCCTGAGCCTCAGCTCCCATCCACCACCTGCCCCAGTGGGTGAGCAGACAAGCATCTCAGGTTGGTGAGTTCTGGTCAGCACTGATCTTTGTGCAGGAATCTCTCCACTTTGCTCTCTACAGCCCTGTTGCTACACTCTCCTCTGTGGCTCTAAAGCTTTCCCTCTGCCCTCCCCTCATTCCCCACCAGTGAAGGGGCTTCCTAGTGTGTGAAAACATTTCCTCCTCACAGCTCCCTCCCAGAGATTCAGGTCCCATCCCTATTCTTTTGTCTCTGTTTTTTCTTTTATTTTTTGCCTTATCCAGGTACGTGGGGAGTTTTTTGCCTTTTGGGAAGTCTGAGGCCTTCTGCCAGTGTGCAGTAGGTGTTCTGTAGGAGTTGTTCCACATGTAGATGTATTTTTGATGTATTTGTGGGGAAGAAGATGAGCTCCACATCTTCCTCCTCAACCATCTTGAAGGCCTCCTGTGTCTTTTATTCTTGACAGGAATTCCCTTGTGATGCATGCACCACTCTATATTGTTTTATCTGATGAATTTCAATTGGCATCACTTTGTACTCTAGTTAGTGTTTCGTACATTGTTCCATGTTTGACTATGAAAGAGCAGCAAAATTAAATTAAAGAATATGAAATCAAGGAAATAAAGTAATCCTAGACATTAAGGTTGAACCATCTACTAAGTAACAATCTGTTTCCTTACAGTATTGGTTCTGACTATATAAACTTACATTGCAAAAAGACAATGAATACAGGTCTAGTATGAACAAAATTCCATGCATGGGGGTTAAGGAAATCCTGAAAATTATGATGTAATGAACAGTTCCTTTTTAGTCATTACCTAATTACTATTTTGTCATATAGAGAGACACTAAAGCTCCTGTTATATTAACATAAAAATTTAGCTGTTTTTTTTCTCATGAAATCACAGATCTTTGAATTATAAGGCATTATCTAGTTTAATATGAAACATTTAAATGTTGGCATCCCATCATACTGCCTAAAATTTGGCATTATGTATTACAGCATTCCATAATAGAGGTCTGCCTGATTTTAAATCCTTTTTTTTGTAAAATTCACCATTCCAGATTATTTGATTGAGGTATTAATACTTCCAGATTATACTCTTTGAGATAGGGCATACTAAAAAGAAATATCTTCACTACTTCTAAACATTTAGCAACAGATCATAAACTATATTTGAACTAGTTAGCAAATTAGACAATCAAGCACTGGCTCAGAACTGAATAAAGATATGCTTAAAATATACAAACAAACAAACAAATATCAACTTGACCCCCAAAACAAACAAATCAAATGATGTCTTCCTTGCTATCCATCCCTTCTAACTCATGACACAATAAAATATTACATATGTAGGTGGTGAGTAGGGAAGAAAGATAACAGCTTGAAAAAAATCATTATATTTTTCCTAATTTATTTTTTATTTTTTAAATCAACATATTTTCAAAACTTAAATCTAAAATTATATTAAAAGTAAATATATTATGACCAACTGGAGTGTATCCCAGAAATTCAAGGTAGATTACTATTCAAAATTCATTGATATAATTCACCACAATAATAGACTAAAAAAAAAAAAAAGAACATATAATTAAGTGAAGAATCCAAATTCCATTTTGGCAAAATCTAAACTCCATTTCTGATAAAAACTCTCAGTAAACTTGGAATAGAAGTAAATATCTTATACCTGATGAGGATGTCTGATCTTGTCACTTTTATTTAACCTTATACTGAATATTATAACCAGTGAACTAAAATAATAAAATGAGGTAAAAAACATCAAGACTGAAAAGTAAAGAATAAAACTATTTGTTCCAGATATGATTATGTATTGTAGAAAGTCTTTCAGAATCTATAAAAGCTACTAAGGCTAAGAGGTGAGTTTGATATGTTTGCAAGTCAATATAGTAAGGGGAAAATTGGTACTTCTATGTACCTACAATGAAGAATTGGAATTTGCAACTAGCAAAATAAGATCTCCAATATCATAAAATACATGAAATTTTTAGCTACAAATTTGATGAAAAATGTAGAAGGCCTATACACTGACAACTACAAACCATTGCTGAAAGAAATTAAACAAGGGGAAATAAATGGAGAGATATACCACATTCATGGATCAGAGGACTTAATATTGTTAAGACTGTCATTTATCCCTCAATTTTTCTGCAGATTCAGAGCATAATAAATGGAAATCCAGTGGTTTTTTAAATTAACATACTGATTTCACAAAGTGTATGAAAATACAAAGTACCTAGAATAGCTAAAACAACTTTGAGAAACAGAAATAATTTTGAAGGACTTGTACTACCTAATTTAAAAATTATTATTAAACTTCAGTAATACAGATAGCATTGCATTGATGTGAAATTGAGAAATAGATAACTGGAACAGAATAGAAAGTCTAGTAACATGATTTCACATATATGATCAACTGATTTTGAACAAAGTGCAAAGGCAATTAAATGGTAAAGGATAGGCTTTTAAACAAATGATGTTGAAACAATTGAATGTCTATATGCAAAAAAAAAAAAGAACCTCTATCCATATCAAACACTATATTTAAAAAGTTAATAAAAATGGATCATAGATCTAATGGTAAAATCTAAATCTATAAAACCTCTAGAAGAATATAAAAAAGGAATCTTTGTGACCTCTTATTAGTAAAAGATTTTTTAGCTCTGACAACAAAGTTAAACTATAGAAAAACTGATGAATTGTACTTCATCAAAATTAAACACTTCTCTTCAAAAGATAGAGTCAAGAAATTGAAAATAAAAGCCAAACATGCAGAGAACATATTTGCAAGTCATATTAATGAAGAACATGTATCTAGTATACATACAAAACACTCAACATGCAATAATAAGAAAACAAACAACCCAATAAAAACAAAAAAAAAGTCAAATTGATTTGAAGCAACACTTCACCAAAGAAAATGTACCGTTAGTAAATGGGCACTTACAAAAATATTCAACATGATTAGTAATTAGGGAAATGGAAATTAAAACCACAATGGGATAACACTACACACCCATTAAAATGGCTAAAATGAGACATGTTAAGACATTAAAACAGGAGAACAGACTCCTAAAATGGCAAATCCAAGGCATTAATTTACATGGTAATCAGAGGGATAGAAGAAATTGTGTGTCAAGGATGACAAGGAGAAAAAAGAGACTGGAAGTACATTAGTAGAAGGGAATAAAACTCATTTACCCCAGATGAGACCTTTGATTCATTTGACATTTCTGCTAGGGCTGTCCCAAGATAGATTGACAACAATACTGCTATATATTACTTGATGTAAATCTAAGATATTTTCAGAAAAGCCTTGAAACCTGAAAGGAAATTGTGTGTGTGTGTGTGTGTGTGTGTGTCTTTCTGTTTAATTGACAACTTCTACCTTAACATATCTACCCATTGGTACAGAAACAATTTTGTGGAAACTTGGCATTTTCCTTTATGTTAAACAGATTCTGATATAGTATGTAAACTGATAAACCAGAGCTTGGCATCAGAATTGTTTGTGTGTCCTATACGATTACTAAACTTTACCCCAGCATATAACTTGCATAGAAACTACTCAAATTTTAATACATACTTGTAATTTATACCCTGCTGATTTCCAAAATGAAGCAGAGGAAACTCAATCTAAAAAATATCATTTTAATTGAATTAACTAGAAAGAAGAGAATGAAGAAAACATATACTAAATAGATTGAATTATTGAATATAAAATGTATCTGTTTCCTGACACTCAAAATGACAAATAAGATAAGATATTTTTATTCTTAGTATATAATGAAAGTAAACATCAGATTTAGAAAAGAGAATATTTTATTAATACAAATTTCTAAAAGTTCATCATATGTGACACAACTTTTTATAAGTAACATTGAAACTGTTGATATCTATTTTCAGCAATGGGATATAGTTGCTAAATTGTGTCTCTTTTAAGGCCCGCAAACATAATTATATCATGTATTCTTCCAAAAGCATTTTGTTAAGCTCATGGTAAACACAGACTCTCTTGCTTCTTATTGGTGAAAGACCTCGTGAAATGGTTAGGACAATCACATGCTTTGACTTTCCCAGACAGTTCCAATTCTGCCTGTTGCCTTAGCTTACTGATTAATAGCAACCTTTCACTTTCAAGAGGTGTCAGGATGATAAATTATATGGTCACCCCTATAAATACCTTACTTGTAAGATTTGGTGGCAAATATCATCAGACACCAAAGAATCATAACTCCATAGTCCTTAGAATTGTTAAATATTAGGCCTTTTTAAAAACTGAGTTTATTTTCTCTTAATTGATAACAGTCAAGTACAGGAAAACACAAAAATGTCATGTGAAAAAATACTGGAAAATCCAAAGGGTAATGATATGAATTATGGCTAAAGTTTTCCATGTGGAAAATTCATTCATAAGAACTTTGAGGATAAATATGCATTTCTTCACATATGTCAAGAATATCATTTCATTGACTCATTTTGAGTTTTATATTTTAGTGGCTAAGAAGATTTTAAGTCAGAGCCACAGTGACAGAGAGGTAATTGGTGCCCTGGCACAGGATAGGAAGTTCACATAGCACAACAGGAAGGCTGTTGGCAACAGAAGACAGCAGGAGCTGTAGAAATCTCACATCAATCAAAATTTATGAGGTCAGCAAACAGTTGAATGGTGTTTGTTGACCTAACCTTTTATGTTGGTGTGTGTAAGTAAAAAAACAAAAATACTGGTTTCTTTTCTGAAACTTCAGTTGTGTAATATGTACAAATTTCACTTTTCCACAGATGCAGTCTACCTGCATATTAGGGTATGCCTTTAAAAGGATACTTTGATTTCCTGTTCTAAGACATATAAATGGACAAGTATTGAAGTGTTTCCCTATGCATGACCTATGTTCTGATGCAGTACCAACGTTCAGGCTATGGAGGGTCACTATTGGTGGGATGGGCCACAGAAGACTGAGATAGAGAGCTGGTACTGAAGTCCAGAGACAAATATGATTTGAAGTTCTAAGGGAAAAGTGTGTCCAAGAGAGGAAAATAATAAGTAAGAACTAAAATCACTGTGTAAATGAGTTAAACATGATTAAGAGTAAAAATAAGAGCAATTCATGGGCATTAAAGTTCAATTTTTGTATAACGGGGGGAATCTCTCATGACTCCAAAATGCTGAGTAAGGCCATATTTTTAAGGCAACAAAGGCCTCATTTTCAAAAATTGTTTTCTCATCAAAATGAGACTTACTAGGCACCCAAGTGTCTTAATTAAACTATATGTGATCATTCTTATTCTGTTTAATAAGGAAAATGAACTGTTTTGTTTTTCTTCCTTTGCTACATTACACATGTAAAAGGCTTTGTCCACCTACTGCAATCAGGGCCTATTCTAAACCAGCGTTTGTCATTTATTGAATATGTACTATGTTCCAGGCACTGTTTTAGGCAATGATGATAAATAAAAGCAAAATAGAAAAGGTACATCTATTACAGAACACATGTTATAGAGAAAAATAGAGACAATGAATAGGATAAATAAGTAAAATATATACATGCAAAATAATGATGATCATCAAGAGAAAAAAAAAAGGGAAAGGGGTAGGCGCTAACATTTTAGATTGGTTAAGGAAGGCCTCACTAAAAATATGACATGTGAGTAAGGACAGGAAGGAAATAAGGGACAAAGTCCTCTGAATATCTGAGAAAAGTGCATTACAGCCTGGGCACAGATGGTGCAAAAGCCTCAGGTGAGAGGTGCTTGAACTATTAGGGGAACATTTGTATTGAAAGCACAAGAATAGGAGAAGGGGGCAGAGAGGTAACTGTGTAAAATGTGTGAGAGATTATGAAGAGATTTGCAAGATAAAGAAATAACTTAGCTTTTACTCTGAGTTAGATAAATAGCAGTTACAGTGTTTTGAACAGAAGAGTGACGTGATATGACACATTTTAGTAGGATCTCTCAGCCTGCTCTATTGGTTAGAGATGGAAGTGAGGGAAAAGTGGAAGCAAAGAAACCATTATAAAAACAAATTAAGAGTTGAGAATGTCTTGGGCCAGGATGGTAGCATAGGAGATGGTAAGAAGTGATCAAAGTCTAGATATGTTTTAAAGCATAGCTGTATTTGCAGATGTGAATGAATGTGAGAGAAATAGAGGAGTCAGCATATATCCATGGTTTCTGGACTGAAATCAATTAATAAGGATTGGGAAGATTATAGACAGGGAAAATTTGGAAGGAACTCAGTTTAGTACATATTAAGTTTGACATACCCGTTAACTATCATAATAATCTCTGTGAGTTTCAGAGCTAGAGAGGCTAGAAAAGTCTTACTTCATCTACATCAGACCTCAGCTGTTGTCTCTCAAGCAAGATGCATACTTTGCATGGTCCACATCTGACAATTCTGTGTCGATATAATTGTCCAAGATACCCATAAGCCATAGTGGGAGTATGTTTGGGAAGCTCCTGAATTTGTGCTGGAAGCAAGAATGTGTTGGGGTGGAGGAATAACTGGAATAATGGTTGGTGGTACTGTGTTCTATAGTCCCCTGTAAAAGTGTGATTCTTATTTGGCAACATAATATAATAAATCATCACTACCTAGTTAGTATTTTCAAATTAATTAATTTGTTTATTACACTTCCCAATCTGTACTAGAATGCAAGCTCTCAGAAAGCATAGTCCATATCCATCTTGTATCAAGTTGCTTGAATAAATGAATCAATGATGTGCTCACATAATTCAATTGTCTTGACATTTACTAGGAATCTGTTCTGTAGTTTAGCGAATTACTATTTTACATAAAGCTGTCATTTATTGCCAAAGAAAAGAATGAATTGCCAAGTTTTAAAGGATGTAAAGTATATTATATATTTATGTAAATTTTTCAAAATTAATTTTTTCTTAAAATACTTAGCACACATGTAAGGCTGAAATTATTTAGTTTTATTTATTAAATATATTTTTGTCAGTAAGATTTGTTTTAAAAATGTTAAATTTAACTGGATGAAAGAACAACACTAGAATTTTTAGAAGGAGGGGAAGGTAGAGGTAAAGGAAGAATGTAAAAGAGAGGAAGGGGAAAACAATAGAGGACAGAAATAAGCAAGAGTTGTAAAGGAAGGAGAGATATGCAGTAAGACCTAGTTCCATTTCTCTGCTAAGTGTTCTGTGACCCACCAGGTAGCAAGAAGGCACAGAGCACAAGTCAACTGGGAGCAAAGTTCAAATTATATTTTTCTCTTGTGTTGGCCTGGGACCAGAGTAGAAAAGGTGATGTGAAAAGTTGAGTAGTTATGCAGTATTGAATTTGTTTTAAAATTTATTAATTTATTTCCAAATAAGAGGTTTATGAAGACTTTTGTCAATTTGTCTTCATTTTCCCCTAAAGCAAACCAAAAAATAAAATAATTCCATTCACCACAAAAAAAGAGATGATTATAATACCAACCAATGGGAAAATGATCCTGAGGTGGGTAATTGTATTGTAGTGATCTACCAAAGCTGAAGAAAATCATAACATTTGAGTTAGAAATTAAAAAATAAAAAACATTAAACATCCAGATTGCTAAAATTTTACTTCCAGGACAATTATTTGAACCAAAACTTAATAAAAGAAATTTGTTTAATTTCTCCAGGTATTAATCTAAATATGTTTAAATATTTTTCCATATTTTCATTTAAATTGCCTTGAATAATAAATTTTAGAGGCAGATAACGGAAATGTATTATTGGTAGAATATTACTTTTCTCTAGTGTAATTAAGCTATAAAACCTGTTTTGTCTAGTGGAAAATCAAATTGTTTTAAATATTTAAAGCATCATGTTTTCATTTATGTTATCAAGAAAAAAATTAAGAGTAAGTGTCTAAATTTACTTTACTTGTAAACAAAAGTGGATCCAAAAACTGAGATTTACTCAGTTATTTTCTGCTAACAGCTATGAACAGCTAATCTCAATAGTGGTCTCTAATCTTTTTTTTCCTTTTTGTCACCACTTCCTTCCTACTCTGTCCTAGTCACTGATCTCCTTCCCATACTACAAACTCCAGCCCACTCCTACTCTCTTCACTTTCAGCAGATGATTTTACTCCATGCTTACCTGAGGAAATAAATACCATAATACTCCTTCAACTTCCCACCCCACCTTGACACTTCCAAATAGTCTTCAGGTGCCTGCTTACGTGACCCTTCCTGTGTTCTTCACCCTATCCCCCACCTCCTGTTTCCCACCTCTATCACAAAGATTTTTCTTCATCAATTGTGCTTTCCTTCTTCTGCATCTTTAATCTTTTTTTTTATTGCAAGTTCTTAAACTCCATTTACAAAAAGGTTCAATTCCTCACAGTCCTTAAATACCATTCCATTAATCTTTCCTTTTCTGGCTCTGACCCCATTTCTCTCCATTCATTTTTAGACAATATTTTTCGAAAGATAAATTCTGCTTAGATTTTTAAACTCTCCCTCATTTCTAAATCTTACTACACATGTGTTTTCTACTCTCATCATGCTACTGAAATTTTTCATTTTGTCACACTTGCCTGCCATCCTAATTTCCAACTGCTGTTTATAACAGCCTTTCTTCATCACACAGCCTATTTCATTTCTCTGTAATATCTAATACTTTTGGTCATGTCTTCTGAAATTTTATTTCCTTACCTTCTGTGACACTGTTCTCTTCTAACTTTTCTTCTTTTTTTTTCCACCTTCAACTTATTGGCTTTATTTTTTTAATTTTTTATTTATTTATTTTTTCTTCTTATTTCTGTCTACTCTTTTTCAATCTCTTCAACTCTCTACATACTAAATACTTATATTGTCCTTTCTATATAGAATATGTATTTTCCCAGAGTTCTCTGGGTGAAATCCTATACTCAAGTTTCGAAGTCAACTCATTTAAAAATATTGTGGCACCATCCCCCTCTTGACAGTGGATTACTCACATTCTGATCTGTGCTCCCATCATATCCCTACTGAATTAAAAATAAAAAATGGAAAAAGTCACGTCAACTAAGGAGTTTTTAGCAGAGGGCAAATAAGATTTTTTAAAAGCTCAGTCTGTGGGCTTCCCTGGTGGTGCAATGGTTGAGAGTCTGCCTGCTGATGCAGAGGACACGGGTTTGTGCCCTGGTCCAGGAAGATCCCACATGCCGTGGAGCGGCTGGGCCCATGAGCCATGGCCACTGAGCCTGCGTGTCTGGAGCCTGTGTTCCGCAATGGGAGAGGCCACAACAGTGAGAGGCCTGCATACTGCAAAAAAAAAAAAAAAAAAAAAGCACACTCTGTTACCATATAACTATGTCATATAACTAAATAGTTAATAAAATGTACAGTAGTCTTAAAGCCACTTCTGAACAAAAGAAAACAAAAGAAATATCCAATTTAAGAAAATTCTAAAATCATAAGGGGAAGAACAGAGTGAAAATTAAATTAAATTGAAATCTGATGGCAAATATTATTTAAAAAACTAAGATTAAGACTAAGCATTGGTCTCAGGATTGGGCCCTGAACACAAGAACTTAAAATTACAAAATTAAGACATGTTAAATAATTAAATCACACGTCAAAATTAGCAGGAGGAAGTTAAAGAAGTACTTAAAGGGAAATGTTTAGTCTTTAATACTTACATTAGAAAAATTGAAAAGAAATGAGCTACCACCTAACTGAAAAACTTAGTAAATGACAACAGAATATATCTAAAGAAATTAGAGGAAAGTAGGTAATAAGGATAAGAGCAAATCCACTGAAATAGAAAAACATTTAAAAGAAAACAGAAGTACCTCCAAAAGTTTATTCTTGGAAAATGTTAATAAATCTCTAACAAAACTAATCCAGAAAAAAAAGAGAGAACGTACAAATAAAAGAGAGAAATAATAAATTGTGGTGAATTTTGAAAAGAGAATATAACATATTTGAAATTTCATTTATGACAACATATTTGAAATCTCAGATTAAATAGATACTTTAAAAAAATGTTTTAAAAACTATCTCAAGAAGAAATAGAAAAACAAAAATCCTAAACAATTAAAGATAACATATCAGACCAAAAATTAAAACCCACAAAGAAAATACTAAGTGCAAATGTTTTTAATAAGTGATTTCTACTTATTAAAACCTGGATCATTGGTTTTAATAAAAAAATTGGATCATTCAAACCTTATATATACTCTTCCAGAAAATAGAGGGGGTAAAACAAACCAATTAATTCAATACATAGACATCGAAATCATAACAGTGTTGTACATAAAAGGAAAAATTATAAATTAATCTCACTTATGAATACAACACACACAATTTTTAGAAAAATAATATTAAAAATCAAATCATTGGTAACTTGAATTTATGCCAGGAGTTCATGATTTGCTTTATACAAGAAATATAGAAAGAATCAGTATTTACCTCAATAGCTGTAATAACAATTTTTATTAAATTTCAACAATTATTCATACATTTTAAAAATGAAATTCAAATAAAATTCTCAGAAAACTAAAACTCTATTGAAATGTCTTTACCTTATAAATGTAATATATAACTACAAAATTACTTTTTATTATGAAACACTGAGAAAAGTTTGACTTTAATCCAGAGAAAAAGCAAGGAAATCTACTGTCATGCCTCTTATTCAGCACTACAGTGTAGTGCCTAATCATTGTAATAAGGCAGAGAAAGGAAACGAAAGTTTTGTGAGAAGAAATAAATAAACAAAAATAAAATTTAGAGATGATAAAATTATTAAATTTTAAAAATCTAAGAATTTTTAAATGAATCTTTTTTCTTTTTTAATTGGGGTATAATTGTTTACAATGTTGTGTTAGTTTCTACTGTACAGCAATGTGGAGTTCCCTGTGCTGTACAGCAGGTTCTCATTAGTTATATATTTTATACATATTAGTGTATATATGTTAGTCTCAATCTCCCAATTCATCCCACACCCCCCTTTCTTCCCTGGGTGTCCATACATTTGATCTCTACATCTGTGTCTCTATTTCCACCTTGCAAACCAGTTAATCTGTACCATTTTTCCAGATTCCACATACATGTGTTAATACACGATATTTGTTTTTCTCTTTCTGACTTACTTCACTCTGTATGACAGTGTCTAGGTACATCCACGTCTCTGCAAATGACCAAATTTTGTTCCTTTTTATGGCTGAGCAATACTGCATTGTATATATGTACCATATCTTCTTTGTCCATTCATCTGTCAATGGACATTTAGGTTACTTCCATGAACTGGCTATTATAAAGAGTGCTTCAATGAACAGTGGGGTGCAAGTGGCTTTTTGAATTATGGTTTTTTATGGGTATATGCCCAGGAGTGGGATTGCTGGGTCATATGGTAATTCTATTTTTAGTTTTTTAAAGGAATTTCCATACTGTTCTCCATAGTAGCTGTATCAATTTACATTCCCACTAACAGTGCAAGAGGGTTCCCTTTTCTCCACACCCTCTCCAGCATTTGTTGTTTGTAGATTTTTTGATGATGGTCATTCTGACCGGTGTGAGGTGATACCTCTTTGTAGTTTGATTTGCATTTCTCTAATGATTAGTGATGTTGAGCATTCTTTCATGTGTTTGTTGGCAATCTGTATATCTTCTTTGCAGAAATGTCTATTTAGGTCTTCTGCCCATTTTTGGATTGAGTTGTTTGTTTTTTTGATATTGAGCTGCATGAGCTGCTTGTAAACTTTGGAGATTAATCCTTTGTCAGTTGCTTCATTTGCAAATATTATCTCCCATTCTGAGTGTTGTCTCTTCATCTTGTTTATGGTTTCCTTTGTTGTGCAAAAGCTTTTCAATTTCATTAGATCCCGTTTGTTTATTTTTGTTTTTATTTCCATTACTCTAAGAGGTGGGTCAAAAAAGATCTTGCTGTGATTTATGTTTAAGAGTGCTCTCCTATATTTTCCTGTAAGAGTTTTATAGTGTCTGCTCTTACATTTAGGTCTTTAATCCATTTTGAGTTTATTTTTGTGTATGATGCTAGGGTTTGTTCTAATTTAATTCTTTTACATGTAGCTGTCCAGTTTTCCCAGCACCATTTATTGAAGAGACTGTATTTTTTCCATTGTATATCCTTGCTTCCTTTGTCATAGATTAGTTGACAATAGGTGTGTGGGTTTATCTTTGGGCTTTCTATCCTGTTCCATTGATCTATATTTCTGTTTTGGTGCCAGCACAATACTGTCTTGATTACTGCTGCTTTGTAGTATACTCTGAAGTCAAGGAGTCTGATTCCTCCAGCTCCAATTTTTTTTTTTTCTTCTCAAGATTGCTTTGGCTATTCAGGGCCTTTTTGTCTCCATACAAATTTTAAGATATTTGGCTCTAGTTCTGTGAAAAATGCCACTGGGAATTTGATAAGGATTACATTAAATCTGTAGATTGCTTTGGGGAGTATAGTCATTTTCACATTATTCATTCTTCCAATCCAAGAACATGGTATATATCTCCATCTGATTGTGTCATCTTTGATTTCTTTCATCAGTGTCTTATAGTTTTCTGAGTACATGTTTTTACCTCCTTAGGTACGTTTATTCCTAGGTATTTTATTCTTTATTTTGCAATGTTGAATGGCAGTGTTTCCTTAATTTCTCTTTCTAATCTTCCATTGTTAGTGTATAGGGAAGCAAGAGATTTCTGTGCATTAATTTTGTATCCTACAACTTTACCAAACTCATTGATTAGCTCTCATAGTTTTCTGGTGACATCTTTAGGATTTTCTATGTATAGTATCATGACACCTGCAAACAGTGACAGTTTTACGTCTTCATTTCCAATTTTTATTCCTTCTATTTCTTTTTTTTTAACATCTTTATTGGGGTATAATTGCTTTACAATGGTGGGTTAGTGTCTGCTTTATAACAAAGTGAATCAGTTATACGTATACATATGTTCCCAATCCCACCCCTCCAGGCGGTAACAAAGCACCGAGCTGATATCCCTGTGCTATGCGGCTGCTTCCAATTAGCTATCTACCTTACGTTTGGTAGTGTATATATGTCCACGCCTCTCTCTTGCTTTGTCACAGCTCACCCTTCTGCTCCCCATATCCTCAAGTCCATTCTCTAGTAGGTCTGTGTCTTTATTCCTGTCTTACCCCTAGGATCTTCATGACATTCTTTTTTTCTTAAAATCCATATATATGTGTTAGCATACGGTATTTGTCTTTCTCTTTCTGACTTACTTCACTCTGTATGACAGACTCTAGGTCTATCCACCTCATTACATATTGCTCAATTTCGTTTCTTTTTATGGCTGAGTAATATTCCATTGTATATACGTGCCACATCTTCTTTATCCATTCATCCTATGATGGGCACTTAGGTTGTTTCCATCTCCAGGCTATTGTAAATAGAGCTGCAATGAACATTTTGGTACATGATTCTTTTCGAATTATGGTTTTTCTCAGGGTATATGCCCAGTAGTGGGATTGCTGGGTCATATGGTAGTTCTATTTGTAGTTTTTTAAGGAACCTCCATACTGTTCTCCATGGTGGCTGTACCAATTCATATTCCCACTAGCAGTGCAAGAGTGTTTCCTTTTCTCCACACCCTCTCCAGCATTTATTGTTTCTACATTTTTTGATAATGGCCATTCTGACTGGTGTGAGATGATACCTCATTGTAGTTCTGATTTGCAATCTCTAATGATTAATGATGCTGAGCATTCTTTCATGTGTTTGTTGGCAGTCTGTATATCTTCTTTGGAGAAATGTCTATTTAGGTCTTCTGCCCATTTTTCGATTGCATTGTTTGCTTTTTTGTTATTGAGCTGCTTGTAAATTTTGGAAATTAATCCTTTGTCAGTTGCTTCATTGCAAATATTTTCTCCCATTCTGAGGGCTGTCATTTGGGTCTGTTTATGGTTTCCTTTGCTGTGCAAAAGCTTTGAAGTTGCATTAGGTCCCATTTGTTTATTTTTGTTTTTATTTCTATTTCTCTAGGAGATGGATCAAAAAGGATCTTGCTGTGATCTATGTCATAGAGTGTTCTGCCTATGTTTTCCTCTAAGGGTTTGATAGTTTCTGGCCTTACATTTAGGTCTTTAATCCATTTCAAGCTTATTTTTGTGTATGGTGTTAGGGAGTGATCTAATCTCATACGTTTACATGTACCTGTCCAGTTTTCCCAGCACCACTTATTGAAGAAGCTGTCCATTATCCACCGTATATTCTAACCTCCTTTATCAAAGATAAGGTGACCATATGTGCATGTGTTTATCTCTAGGTTTTCTATCCTGTTCCATTTATCTATCTTCCTGTTCTTGTGCTAGTACCATATTGTCTTGATTACTGTAGCTTTGTAGTATAGTCTGAAGTCAGGGAGCCTGATTCCTCCAGCTCCGTTTTTCGTTCTCAAGATTGCTTTGGCTATTCGGGGTCTTTTGTGTTTCTATACAAATTGTGAAATTTTTTGTTCTAGTTCTGTGAAAAATGCCAGTGGTAGTTTGATAGGGATTGCATTGAATCTGTAGATTGCTTTCGGTAGTAGAGTCATTTTCACAATGTGGATTCTTCCAATCCAAGAACATGGTATATCTCTCTATCTATTTGTATCATCTTTAATTTCTTTCATCAGTGTCTTATAATTTTCTGCATACAGGTCTTTTGTCTCCTTACGTAGGTTTATTCCTAGATATTATATTCTTTTTGTAGCAATGGTAAATGGGAGTGTTTTCTTGATTTCACTTTCAGATTTTTCATCATTAATGTATAGGAATGCCAGAGATTTCTGTGCATTAATTTTGTATCCTGCTACTTTACCAAATTCATTGATTAGCTCTAGTAGTTTTCTGGTAGCATCTTTAGGATTCTCTATGTATAGTATCATGTAATCTGCAAACAGTGACAGCTTTACTTCTTCTTTTCTGATGTGGATTCCTTTTACTTCCTTTTCTTCTCTGATTGCTGTGGCTATAACGTCCAAAACTATATTGAATAAGGGTGGTGAGAGTGGGCAATCTTGTCTTATTCCTGATCTTAGTGGAAATGTTTTCAGTTTTTCACCATTGAGGATGATGTTGGCTGTGGGTTTGTCATATATGGCCTTTAATATGTCGAGGAACGTTCCCTCTATGCCTACTTTCAGCAGGGTTTTTTATCATAAATGGGTGATGAATTTTCTCAAAAGATTTCTCTGCATCTATTGAGATGATCATATGGTTTTTCTCCTTCAATTTGTTAATATGGTTTATCACATTGATAGATTTGCATATATTGAAGAATCCTTGCATTCCTGGAATAAACCCCACTTGATCATGGTGTATGATCCTTTTAATGTTCTGTTGGATTCTGTTTGCTAGTATTTTGTTGAGGATATTTGCATCTATGTTCATCAGTGATATTGACCTGTAGTTTTCTTTCTTTGTGACATCCTTGTCTGGTTTTGGTATGAAGGTGATGGTGGCCTCATAGAATGAACTTGGGAGTGTTCCTCCCTCTGCTATATTTTGGAACAGTTTGAGAAGGATAGGTGTTAGCTCTTCTCTAAATGTTTGATGGAATTTGCCTGTGAAGGCATCTCTTCCTGGGCTTTTGTTTGTTGGAAGATTTTTAATCACAGTTTCAATTTCAGTGCTTGTGATTGGTCTGTTCATATTTTCTATTTCTTCCTGATTCAGTCTTGGCACGTTGTGCATTTCTAACAATTTGTCCATTTCTTCCAGATTGTCCATTTTATTGGCATAGAGTTCCTTGTAGTAATCTCTCATGATCTTTTTTATTTCTGCAGTGTCAGTTGTTACTTCTCCTTTTTCATTTCTAATTCTATTAATTTGAGTCTTCTCCCTTTTTTTCCTCATGAGTCCGGCTAATGCTTTACCTATTTTGTTTATCTTCTCAAAGAACCAGCTTTTAGTTTTATTGATCTTTGCTATCATTTCATTCATTTCTTTTTCATTTATTTCTGATCAGATTTTTATGAATTCTTTCCATCTGCTAACTGTGGTTTTTTTGTTCTTCTTTCTCTAATTGCTTTAGGTACAAGGTTAGGCTGTTTATTCGAGATGTTTCCTGTTTCTTAAGGTGGACTGGTATTGCTATAAACTTCCCTGTTAGAAGTGCTTCTGCTGCATCCCATAGGTTTTGAGTCGTCGTGTCTCCATTGTCATTTGTTTCTAGGTATTTTTTTATTTCCTCTTTGATTTCTTCAGTAATCACTTCGTTATTAAGTAGTGTATTGTTTAGCCTCCATATGTTTGTATTTTTACAGATCTTTTCCTGTAATTGATATCTAGTCTCATAGCATTGTGATCGGAAAAGATACTTGATAAAATTTCAATTTTCTTAAATTCACCAAGGCTTGATTTGTGACCCAAGATATGGTCTATCCTGGAGAATGATCCATGAGCACTTGAGAAAAATGTGTATTCTGGTTTTTTTGGGTGGAGTGTCCTATAAATATCAGTTAAGTCCATCTTGTTTAATGTATCATTTAAAGCTTGTGTTTCCTTATTTATTTTCATTTTGGATGATCTGTCCATTGGTGAAAATGGGGTGTTAAAGTCCCCTACTATGAATGTTACTGTCAATTTCCTCTTTTATGGTTGTTAGTATTTGCCTTATGTATTGAGGTGCTCCTATGTTGGGTGCATAAATATTTACAATTGTTATATCTTCTTGGATCGATTCCTTGATCATTATGTAGTGTCCTTCTTTGTCTATTCTAATAGTCTTTATTTTAATGTCTATTTTGTCTGATATAAGAATTGCTACTCCAGCTTTCTTTTGGTTTCCATTTACATGGAATACCTTTTCCATCCCGTTACGTTCAGTCTGTATGTGTCTCTAGGTCTGAAGTGGGTCTCTTATACACAGCATATATATGGGTCTTGTTTTTGTATCCATTCAGCCAATCTGTGTCTTTTGGTGGGAGCATTTAGTCCATTTACATTTAAGGTAATTATCGATATGTATGTTCCTATTCCCATTTTCTAAATTGTTTTGGGTTTGTTATTGTAGGTCCTTTCCTTCTCTTGCGTTTCTTGCCTAGAGAAATTCCTTGAGCATTTCTTGTAAAGCTGGTTTGGTGGTGTTGAACTCTCTCAGCTTTTGCTTGTCTGTAAGGTTTTTAATTTCTCCATCAAATCTGAATGAGATCCTTCCTGGGTAGAGTAATCTTGGTTGCAGGTTTTTCTCCTTCATCACTTTAAATATGTCCTGCCTCTCCCTTCTGGCTTGCAGAGTTTCTGCTGAAAGATCAGCTGCTAACCTTATGGGGATTCCCTTGTGTGTTAATTGTTGTTTTTCCCTTGCTGCTTTTAATATGTTTTCTTTGTATTTAATTTTTGACAGTTTGATTAATATGTGACTTAGTGTATTTCTCCATGGATTTATCCTGTATGGGACTCTCTGTGCTTCCTGGACTTGATTAACTATTTCCTTTCCCATATTAGGGAAGTTTTCAACTATAATCTCTTCAAATATTTTCTCAGTCCCTTTCTTTTTCTCTTCTTCTTTGGAACCCCTATAATTTGAATGTTGGTGCATTTAATGTTGTCCCAGAGGTCTCTGAGACTGTCCTCAGTTCTTTTTATTCTTGTTTCTTTATTCTGCTCTGCAGTAGTTATTTCCACTATTTTATCTTCCAGATCACTTATCCGTTCTTCTGCCTCAGTTATTCTGCTATTGATCCCATCTAGAGTATTTTTAATTTCATTTATTGTGTTGTTCATTGTTGTTTGTTTCATCTTTAGCTCTTCTAGGTCCTTGTTAAAAATTTTTGCATTTTGTCTATTGTATTTCCAAGATTTTGGATCATCTTTACTATCATTATTCTGAATTCTTTTTCAAGTAGACTGCCTTTTTCCTCTTCACTTGTTAGGTCTGGTGGGTTTTTATCTTGCTCCTTCATCTGCAGTGTGTTTTTTGTCTTCTCATTTTGCTTATCTTACTGTGTTTGGGGTCTCCTTTTTGCAGGCTGCATGTTTGTAGTTCCCGTTGTTTTTGGTGTCTCTCCCTAGTGGCTAAGGTTGGTTCAGTGGGTTGTGTAAGCTTCCTGGTGGAGGGGACTAGTGCCTATGTTCTGGTGGATGAGGCTGGATCTTGTCTCTTTGGTGGGAAGGCCCCCGTTTTGTGATGTGTTTTGGGGTGTCTGTGGACTTATTATGATTTTAGGCAGCCTCTCTGCTAATTGGTCGGGTTGTGTTCCTGTTTAGCTAGTTGTTTGGCATAGGGTGTCCAGCAGTGTAGCTTGCTGGTCGTTGAGTGATGCTGGGTGCTGGCATTGAGATGGAGATCTCTGGGAGATTTTCACCATTTGATATTATGTGGAGTTGGGAGGTCTCTTGTTGACCAGTGTCCTGAAGTTGGCTCTCCCACCTGAGAGGCACAACACTGACTCCTGGCTGCAGCACCAAGAGCCTTTCATCCACACGGCTCAGAATAAAAGGGAGAAAAAGTAAAGAGAAAGAATTAGTAGAAGTAGGAAGAAAGAAAGGAAGGAAGGAAGGAAGAAAGAAAGAAAGAAGGAAAGAAAGAAGGGAGGGAGGGAGGGACGGTGGGAGGAAGGAAGATAGGAAGGAGAGAAGGAAGGAAAAAAGAAAGAAAGAAAGAAGATAAAGTAAAATAAAATATAATAAAGTTATTAAATTAAAAATAATTATTAAGAAAAATAATTTAAATCAACAACAGCAAAAAAATGGACGGATAGAACCTTAAGACAAATGGTGGAAGCAAAGCTATACAGACAAAATCTCATATAGAAGCCTACACATACACACTCACAAAAAGAGGAAAAGGGGAAAAAAATCATAAATCTTGCTCTCAATGTCCACCTCCTCAATTTGGGATGATTTGTTGTCTAAAGGAGGGAAGGAAGGAGAGAAAGAAAGAAAGAACATAAAGTAAAATAAAATAAAGTTATTAAAATCAAAAATAATTATTAAGAAAAAAATTTAAAAAAAAACGGACGGATAGAACCCTAGGACAAATGGTGGAAGCAAAGCTATACAGACAAAATCTCACACAGAAGCATACACATACCCACTCACAAAAAGAGGAAAAGGGGAAAAAATCATAAATCTTGCTCTCAAAGTCCACCTCCTCAATTTGGGATGATTCGTTGTCTATTCATGTATTCCACAGATGCAGGGTACATCAAGTTGACTGTGGAGCTTTAATCCACAGCTTCTGTGGTGCTGGGAGAGGTTTCCCTTTCTCTTCTCATAGCTCCCAGATTTGGCGCCACCTCTGCATGTAGGTCACCGAAGTGTGTCTGTTTATCGCTCAGACAGGACGGGATTAAAGGAGCCGCTGATTCGGGGGCTCTGGCTCACTCAGACCGGGGGTAGGCAGGGGTACGGAGTGCGGGGCGGACCTGTGGTGGCAGAGACCGGCATGATGTTGCACCAGCCTGAGGCGCACCGTGCGCTCTCCCAGGGGAGTTGTCCCTGGATCCCGGGAACCTGGCAGTGGCGGGCTGCACAGGTTCCCCGGAAGGGAGGTGTGGATAGTGACCTGTGCTTGCACACAGGCTTCTTGGTGGCGGCAGCAGCAGCCTTAGCATCTCCTTCCCGTCTCTGTGGTCCGTGCTTTTAGCCGCGGCTCGTGCCCGTCTCTGGAGCTCCTTTAAGCAGCGCTCTTAATCCCCTCTCTTCGCGCACCAGGAAACAAAGAGGAAAGAAAAAGTCTCTTGCCTCTTCGGCAGCTCCAGACCTTTTCCCGGACTCCCTCCTGGCTAGCCATGGTGCAGTAACCCCTTCAGGCTGTGTTCACGCCGCCAACCCCAGTCCTCTCCCGGCGCTCCAACCGAATCCCGAGCCTCAGCTCGCAGCCCCGTCCGCCCCGGCGGGTGAGCAGACAAGCCTCTCGGGCTGGTGAGTGCCAGTCGGCACCAATCCTCTGTGCGGGAATCTCTCCGCTTTGCCCTCCGCACCCCTGTTGCTGCACTCTCTTCCACGGCTGCAAAGCTCCCCCACTCCGCCACCTGCAGTCTCTGCCCATGAAGGGGCTTCCTAGTGCATGGAAACCTTTCCTCCTTCACAGCTCCCTCCCACTGGTGCAGGTCCCGTCCCTATTCTTTTGTCTCTGCTTTTTCCTTTTTTCTTTTGCCCTACCCAGGTACGTGGGGAGTTTCTTGCCTTTTGGGAGGTCTGAGGTCTTCTGCCAGCGTTCAGTAGGTGTTCTGTAGGAGTTTTTCCACGTGTAGATGTATTTCTGGTGTATCTGTGGGGAGCACGGTGATCTCCGTGTCTTGCTCTTCTGCCATCTTCCCCTCCTATTCCTTCTATTTCTTTTTGTTCCCTGATTGCTGTGGCTAGGACTTCCAAAACTATGTTGAGTAATTAAATGTATCTTTAAAAATATACATAGCATATAATAAATTGTCTGAATATAGAATTACTGTACAAAACCATATTTAGTTTTATACAAAAATAAATACAGATAGAAATATGTTTAAATATAATATGTTTAGTAATAAGTATCACAACGTGTAAATATTTACTGAATAAATTATAAAAGACTTTAAAAAACTTTTTAAGTCCTAAATAAATGGACATTTTTTACTAGGTTAATGCACAGAAAAATAATAGCATAAGAATGTCAATTTTGTAGGTTTAACTATGAATTTTAAGATTCCAAATTACAACAGAATTTTGTAAATAACTTTACATACAAATTTTTAAATGTATATGGAAAAAAAATTTAAACATAGTCATGACACGATGTAAAAAGGAGTAAAAAGATAGGAAGACTTTCCTTACTAGATATTAAGCCTTAACTTAAAGCTTTAGACATTAATTTAGTATGATAGTGACTTTGTAATAGACAATTTGACTCAGAGAATAGATTTGATAGCCCAGAAACATAAACATCCATACATGGAAACTTGATAGATGATATATGATTGCATTGGATATCACTGAGGAATGGAAAGACTGGGCACTGAGAAGGGCTGAAACCATTGAATATCTATATTAGCAATATAAAATACGCAAAGAAACAGTGATTAATAAAAGAATAAATATGAATGTTTAACTTCAGTGGTATGTGAAGAAATTGAAACTCAGACCATAATAATGTAATATTTTAGGCCAATTACATATGCAGAAATTAAGTCTGTCAATTCTAGATATTGGCTAGAATGTTGAATAATATAATCCTTAAACACTGCTGCTGGAAATATAAATTGGTATCATCATTTTGGAAAAAAAATTTCTTATAAATATAGATATGAACCTACCTTAAGACCCAATAATTCATTTCAGAGGTAAATGAGACTTGCACATAATGTTCAGAGCAATATTTATTTTTCTGAAATTATTGGAAACAACACAGATATCTATACATCAAGGAAAGGATAGATATATGAGATATAACAGAGAGAATGAATGAGGAAAATATGTACAACAATCTATAAAATTCTTAGAAAGCATCTTGAGTAAGAAGAGCAAGTCCTAGAAGACTACTTGCACTACAAACCATTTTATAAAATTTGAAAACAAACTTTAAATTTATAGTTCAATGATATATGCATGTATTCTGAAACTAATTTTTATCTCTTTTTGTGTATGACAAATATAAAATTCAACAGATTCTTTGATTGGAAGTCAAGAGAGGAACACAAAAAATGCCAGCAGAGTTGGTATTCATCTAGTTCATATCGAGTACCTATATATTACATACAATTCGTTTTAACTACCAAAAGGAAACTTAGAAAGAAATGAAAGGAATTATGTTACCTCAAATGAGCTGTCAATTTATTATGGTATAATTAGGAGCATTGATATTTTAAAATGGTAGCTTGAACTCTCACCTACATTCTACCTTTAGATAATATGTAATATATAGCCCACAAATTGGGTTTCTTCCTCATATGTTTATGTAAGATAAGTATTGAATGTAAAAACCTATTTCAATTAATTTGTAAATAAAATTTAGAAAAAATTAACAGTATATTTTAAACATGTTTGAAATGATAGACATTTGGCACATAAAAATAGTACAGGTTTGGCTACATTCTTACAGAATAAAGCACTTGTCTAACTAGTAAGAACCTGCTGTATAAAAAAATAAATAAAATTCTAAAATTAAAAAAAGAAAACACTGTTTCATAAGAGCTAAAGATTTTTAATCTAATAGAGGTTCAGTTAAACAAATCTTACATTATTCGTGAAATGGTTTTGCATTTAGAGAGAAATTTATTATTGAGGAAAGACAAATTTAAAAATGGTATGTATTTATAAAGCAGTATATAAACAAACAAAAAACAAAAAAAATAGTACAGGTTTGGTTACATTGTTAAAGAATAAAGCACTTGTCAAATTGTATCTTCACTTCATTATAGTTTTTGGCTTCAATTGGACTATTACTCTTTAATTTGAATTTTGTAGACAGGAAATTCCAATGAGGTGAAACAATATGGTCATTGACTGCCATTCTCTGGGCTTCTACAATTGACTAAAAACAGAATACTCTTCCTCTGAACTGTCAGCTTCCCAATTTATATTTTATGATTTCACCAGTTTTTCATAAATAGCTTGAAATTCTATGTGGTGAAGTCTTGTTTTCTTGTGTAAGAGAGAAGCCAGCAGTGTGCTGAGGCTCTGTAATGGGAGTTAAAATGAGTGGCAAGAGGAATGGTGTGTGGTTTTGATTAGCTCAATTTGCGTCTTCTAAATAAAGTATGGTAGAACAAAATCCTCTTTTGTGTGGTTGTTCTAACTTAAAATTCTATAGTTGAATAAAAAATATTCAGATGTGTGTTTTTTTTTTTTCGGTATGTGGGCCTCTCACTGTTGTGGCCTCTCCCGTTGTGGAGCACAGGCTCCGGACGCACAGGCTCAGTGGCCATGGCTCACGGGCCCAGCTGCTCTACAGCATGTGGGATCTTCCTGGACCGGGGCACGAACCCATGTCCCCTGCATCAGCAGGCAGGCTCTCAACCACTGTGCAACCAGGGAAGCCCCAGATGTTTTAATATTCTGAGTGAAGGGCATGCTGGACTAGATTCAAAGAAGAAAATCAATTAAAATTGTTTACAAAACTATGTTGGTTTCTGAGAAGCACCTATGGCTGAAAACATCATTCACTAGACATCAGGGATTCTCAATTGACATTATTGACATTTTTACCTGGATAACTCTTTGCCACTGGGGGCTGTTCTGTGCTTTGTAGGATGTTTAACAGCATACCTGGCACCTACCCATTAGATGCCAGAGCACCCTACCCCCAATTGTGGCTATCAAAAAGTTCTCCAGAAATTGTCAAATGTCTTCTGAAGTCCAAAATCATGGCTGGTTGAGAATCACTTCCCTACACTAAATGATACTCAGTTTCCAATAATAAATTTTAAAAGTAAGAATGGAAAGGATCAAACTAGTCAAAGTAACTTAATTGTGTCCCAAAACAAAAATCAGGAAATTAACAGAGGTACAAAATTATCCAGCTCCCAGCAGGGTAAAATTTTAAATGTCTGGTATCAACTTAAAAATAATCAAGCACACAAAGAAATAAAAAACTATTACTGGGGAGAAGAAAGCCAATAAAATATTATGGAATTAACAGAAAAACAATGAAACATTTATTATAATTATATTCCATATGTTAAAAATAACTAGAGGAAAGAGTAAACCTGTTAATAAGAGATATGGAATATATGCATGCACACATACATGAATATAGATTATCTGAAGATAAAACCTATTGTCTGAGGGAACAAATACACTAGAACTGATAAACAGCAGATTAGATATTGTAGAAGAAAAGACTACAGAGTTTGAAGACACAACAAAAGAAACTATCCAAAATAAAACAGAAAAAATAAACCCTCAAAAAATAAGGAACAAAGCATCAATGAGCAGTGGAACAACTTTATGTGGTCTAATACTTGTGAACTTGAGTGCCCAAGGAAGGGGAGAAGATATTTGAAGAAATAATGAACAAACAGTTTCCAAACTTTTTAGAAATCATTTTATTGAGGTATGATTGCCAAATACAAAAATATATACATATTTAATGTGTACAACTTGATGAATTTGGAGATAGATATATATTCATGAAAAATCACTAACATTATATGCCATAAACTTATCCATCACCTCCAAAAGTTTCCTTCCACTCTGTCTGTTTATTATTACATTTTCTGATGAGAATACTTTACATAAGATTTATCCTATTAGCAAAATTTTTAATATAAAACATAGTGTTTTTAACTATAGGCACTATGCTATACAGTAAGTCTCTGGGACTTATTCATCTTGTATATATGAAATATTTTACCTTTTGACTAATAAGTCCCTGCTTCCCCTATCCTTAGCCCCTATCAACCACCATTCTACTCTCTGCTTCCATGTGTCTGACTATTTTAGATTCCTCAAATAAGTGGTATCATATAGTATTTGTCCATCTGCATCTGGCTTAGGCAATTAACATAATGCCCTCCAGGTTCATCCATGTTGGATGGAAATGGCAGGATTTTCTTCTTTTTTAGGACTAAATAATATTCCATTATAAATTCCATTATATATTCCATTATAAATATTCCATTATATAATGGAATATTTATTAATATTAATATAATATGGATATAATATAATATAATATGGATAATAATATGGATATAATATAATATAATATAATATGGATAATAATAATATTCCATTATATAATGGATTATATAATGGATTATATAATGGATGGCTAAAAGTAAAAGGCTAAACATATCAAGTGTTATCAAGAAACTCTCAATCACTGTTTGTTAGAATATAAAATAGTACAATTACTTGGGAAAAGTTTGAAACTATCTCAAAATTTAAATATATAACACCATAAGATCCAGCGATTATACTGCCAGATATTTATTCAAGAGAAATGAAAGCATAGTTCCATATAAAGCTTTATTTGTAATAGCTAACAATAGGAAACAACCCAAATGAGAGTCAACAGAAAAATAAATTATTATATCCATACAATAGAATGATACTGAGTAATAAAACAAATGAACTATTGGTACACATAGTAAATACTGATACAGTTACAAGGATTGAACTATTAATACACATGATAACACAGATGAATCTCAAGATAATTCCAAAATTTTCTTGTAAGTAGCTAGACAAAAGAGTATATAATGTATAATTCTGTTTGTATTAAATGCTAGAAAATGCAAAGTAAGCTAAGGTGACAGAAAGTAGATCAATGGTTACATAGGACCTGGCTGGGGGTCAGCAAGGAATGGGACAAAGAAATTAGAAGATATAAGAGTAAATTTTCCAGGTGATGGATATGTTCCTTATCTTGATTGTGTTGATGATACTACTACTGGTATATACATATGTCAAAATATCAAATTATACACTTAAACACGTATAGTTTATTGTCTGTCAATTATTCCTCAATAAAGCTATTTTAAAATAAAATATAATAAATAGCAAATATCAAAAACAATAATTTCTTTCAGAAACTCATTATTTCTACCTTTAGAACATACTACTGTAGTTGCACATAGGAGCTCTGGAGCCATATTGTGTGTGATCAAATTCTGGTTTCAGTAAACCAAGGAAGAAGGGGTATGAGTGAGGAAAAATGAACATTTCATTCTCAGATGTTATAGTTGCTTTGCTGCTGGGCTTGCTCACCTGCATCTGTGCCAGTGGAGCAGAAGAAAGAATACTTGGAGACATGGCCAAGGAAAACGTGACAGAAACTGCTCTTCTAGGATTTATATCAATTGGTTCAGAAAAATGAACCAATTTTATTTCCCTGATTTATTTCCCTGATTTATTTCCCTGATACCCTAGAGTTTGAATCTTGTTTGTGTCCATTTAGGCCAGATATGGGCCAATATGAATTCCAACAGGCCCCATAGACAAGGGGGCCAAGCTGGGTCAAACTAACCAAAGACTCAATAGCAGCTTCACTGTGGATAATCATATATGGAAGCACATACTTCACTTTTCTTCTTCACTACACTAACACTAGACTAGGGTGGTATGTGCTGGAAAGAGGAACAGGAAGGTCATGTGAAAGCAGATTCCTTTTCCAGCTTCCCTCCAGACCTCCTAACACATACCCACACAGTAACAAGTGTGGTGTGTCTAACTTATGCTTGGGGAAACAAAAAAATTTTGAATCAAATGGAGATAGAAGTTTTAAATGTACAAAATTAAAATCCAAACTAAAGTGAGATTATTGTAGACAATATGTGAAATATCATGGAATCAGACTGACGTGTTAAGGGAGCACTCTGTCCAGATGGAAAGAGGGCTTGAAAAGCACTATTAGCAGTAATTACTGGGAAAAAGAAAACTTTCTTACACTGACTCTTATGAGTTGTGATTCCTTAGTAAATTAGCTAAAGTTTTATTAAGATACAAATATGTTACCTGAAAAAATATTACAAGAAGTAGTTGTCATTAAAACTTGATGTGCCATGGTGCCGATGAACCCTTAATGTGTGAGTTTGAATGGGCGTAGAGAGGGTGAGAGAGATGACACACTGAGGAGCCTCTTTCCAATCTCTGGTCAGTGAGTGAGATTGTTGCTTTCAACAATTAAGGCGAGAAGCTCTGTTTTGGGAGGGGTTCAAATGGACTTGAGTAAGTCTGTGAACCTGATAAAGCTAAAATGAAAACATTGTACATGTTAAGGCATTGTTGACAATGGAGAGAATCCATGGTTTTCATAAGATACATTCAGGACTCCATGACCTCAAATTCTAAATGGCAAATACAACCCTGGGTAGTGAGAGAACCAGTATCTGGGTAAATAGATTGGAGGATAAGTGTGAATTAAAGATGGGCAGTCACAGGAAAGAAGCAACAGATGACATACTGGATAATCAGTGACTGCCTTTGGGTGGGAATGGAAGGGCACAGAGGGGAGAGAAATTGGTACCTAAGGGAGAACTAGAAAGGCTGTAAAGGCAAAAGTGCTATTAGAAAAGTGTGCTTAGATTCAGAACAGCATAGTTTAATGCAGTATATTTAATATAAGTGTGAAGTGCCTGCCCCTTATAATTTCTGTTTCTTATCTATAACCACAAAAGCACTACATATTTACAAAACAAATAATTAGTTACCAAGACAGCATTTAAATATTGCTGATGTCAAATATATGTAAAGGTTGAAAGAAAACACCCAGTAAAAATTAATTTATTTAAACTTTGTGGAAGCAATCTCTGCTTCTAAATCATAGAAATAAGTCAAATATAAATATGCACAATTATAGTGGGTAACCACTTGATCCACTTGCTGTTTTAGTGCACTTAGTTTGAAGACCTTATAATATAAGCAACACTGTTCTAAGGTATTTGTAAAAGAACGTAATAAAATAGAGAGTATCTCTAACTTAATACTCATTGACTTATTTTGGGGGGTTATGATTATGGATACTCTTGTTTCTATTTCTCACTAGACTTGGAGCTCTTTGAAGGCAAATTTTTTCAACTTAGTCTTCCCTGTGTCTCCAGGTCTAGCAAATAATTCTTTACACACAAGATTTTACATATTATAAATGCTCAATACATGTTGCTAAGAAATGAATATATGACTAGAAACATGGAAAGTCACAAGGAATAAATTCCTCCATATTTAGGAAGGCGATAACTCATTGTAGGCTGTGATAGAGGAAGGTTTATTGAAGAACAGGAAATTTGAATCTGATTACAAGGGATAGGTAAAATTCTATGTCAAGATTTGCTTATATTTGATAAAATGCTAAATAGAAATTGTGCAGAAAATTATAATTAAAATAATGAGTCATGAAATACGATTTTTCAAAATGATTCCAAGTGTATTTAGTATTCCACAGCTAAGAGGATATCACACTAATAGGAAGTAGCTTGAGGCAAACTTGAAATCAGGAATATAATGTAGAACAAAGAAAAACACATTATTCAGTAGAAAACATTCATAAACACAGAAATTTGGAGAAGCCTCTTGGATCTTACATATAAATGCTTTGAAAATGCAAATGCTTGGGGGGATTCAAAGTTCCACCTGAAGGTTCTTACAACTTTACTACAAGGAGGACTGAAAAACCCAAGCACACACACACACATACACATGTATACATTGGTTTGAGCCAAGAATTCTCCTACTTCAGCCTAAATCTCTCTCTCTTTGCTTAATTTTTAATATAGTTGAAGTACAATGTTATGTTACTTTCAGATGTACTATATAATGATTTAACTTTCGCATACATTATGAAATTAACACCATGATAAGAGTCTGGTGATCATGTCTCCACACAAAATTAATACAATAATATTGACTGTATTCCTTATGCTGTATATTATATCCCCATGACTTATTTATTATATAATTGGAGGTTTGAACCTCTTAATCCCCTTCACATATTTCACTCAGCCTCCCACACCCCTCTTTCTGGCAACCTCCAATTCGTTCCCTGTATCTATGACTCTGTTTTCATTTTGTTTTGTGTTTGTATTCTTTTTTAGATTCCACATATAAGTGAGATCATGCAGTATTTGTCTTTCTCTGACTTATTTCTCTTACCATAATACCCTCAAGATCCATCCATGTTTTTGTAAGTTGAAAGATTTCTTTTTTATTGCTGAGTAATATTCTATGTATATATATACACCACATCTTCTTTATCCATATATCTATAGATGGACACTTATGTTGCTTTCATATCTTGGCTATTGTAAGCAATGCTGCAAAGAACATTGTAGTGCATATATCTTTTTGATATATGTTAGTGTTTACCTTAACCCTAACCTTAACCTTAATCCTAACTTCACCTCAGATAAGTAGAGGTGAAATTGTTGGATCATATGTTAATTCTATTTTTAAGTTAAGAAAACTCTATATCGTTTACCATAGTGGCTGCACCAATTTACAATCCCAGCAACAGTGCACAAGGGTTCCCACGTGTAAGGTGATATCTTACTGTGGTTTTGATTTGCATTTACCTGATGATTAGTGATGTTGAGCTTCTTTTCATGTGTCTGTTGTCCATTTGTATGTCTTCTATGGAAAAATGTCTACTTAGATACTTTTCCTGTTTTGTAATCATGTTTGTTTTTTTGATGTTGAGTTGTATGGATTCTTTATATATTTTGGATATCACCCCCTTATTGGATATATCATTTGCAAATATCTTCTCTCATTAATTAAGTTGCTTTTTCATTTTGTTAGTGGTTTCCTTTGCCATGCAAAAGCGTTTTAGTTTGAAGTAGTCACATTTGTTTATTTTTGCTTTTGTTTCCCAGCCTGAGGAGATATTTTCAAAAACAATATTGCTAAGACCAATCTCAAGGAACATATTGCCTATGTTTTCTTCTAAGAGTTTTAATGGTTGCAGGCCTTACATTTAAATCTTTAATCTATTTTGAGGGTTTATTTTTTTGTTTTGTGTGTGGTGTGAGAAAAGTCCAGTTGGATTCTTTTGCATGTAGCTGTTCAGTTTTCCCAGCACCATTTATTGAAGAGGCTGTCTTGTCCACATTGTACATTCTTGCTTCCTTTGTCATAGATTAATTGACCATATAATTGTGGGAATAATTCTGGGTTTTCGATTGGATTCCATTGATCCATGTATCTGTTTTTGTGCCAGTCCCACACTGTTTTGATTACTGTAGATTTGTAGTATATTTGGAACTCAGAAAATGTGATATCTCCAGCTTTTTTCCCCCTCAAGATCACTTTGGCTATTAGCAGTCTTTTGTGTTTCTATAAGATTTTAGAATTATTTGTTCTAGTTCTGTGAAAAATGCCATTTGTATTTTGATAGAGATTGCACTGAACCTGTAGATTGCCTTCAAAAATATGGTCATTTAAAAAATATTAATTCTTCTAATTCATCAAAGCAGTACTTCTTTCCCTTTGTTTGTGTCATCTTCAATCTTTTTTTTTATCAATGTCCTACAGCCTTTTGAGAACAAAACTTTTACCTCCTTGGTTAGATTTATTCTTAGGTATTTTATTATTTTTGATGCAATTGTAACTGGGATTGTTTTCTTAAATTCTCTTTTTGATAGTGTTTTATTAGTGTGTAGCTAAGCAACAGATTTCTGTATATTAATTTTGTATTCTGAAAATTTACTCTTTTCATTGATTCTAATAGACTTTTGGTGAAGTCTTTAGGGATTTCTATATATAGTATGTCATCTGAAAATAGTGACAGTTTTACATCTTCCTTTCCAATTATGAAATTGGATAATCCAACTTTTATTTCTTTTTCTTGTCTGATTGCTGTGGCTAGCACTTCTAATACAATGTTGAATAAAAGTAGATAGAGTGGGAATCCTTGTCTTGTTCCTGATCTTAGAGGAAACATTTTCAGCTTTTCATTATTGAGTATGATTTTGGCTACAGGTTTTTTGTATATGGCCTTTAATATGTAGAGGCATATTCCCTCTATACCCAATTTTTTAGAGTTTTTTCACAAATGGATGTTGAAATTTGTCAAAAGTTTTTCTGTATCTAGTGAGAGGATCATATGGTTTTTATTCTTCAGTTTGGTAATGTGGTGTATCATGTTGATTGATTTGTGAATATTGAACTATCCCTCTATCCCTAAAATAAATACCACTTGATTATAGTGTATGATCCTTTTAATATATTGTTGAATTTTATTTGCTAGTATTTTGTTGAAATTTTTTCATATATTTTTCATCAGTGATATTGGCCTGTGATTTTCTCTTCTTGTGGTGTTTTTGTCTAACTTGGATATCAGGTTCATGCTGGCCTCATAGGATAAATTTGGAAATGTTTCTTCCTTTTCAATTTTTTAGAATAGTTTGAGAAGTATAACTGTTAACTCTTCTCTAAATGTTTGGTATAATTCACCTGTGAAGATTACTGGATTTCTATTTTGGGAGTATTTTAATTACTGATATTACTTCATTACTGGTCATTGGTCTGTTCATATTTTCTATGTCTTTCTGATTTATAGTTGGGAGATTGTACATTTCTAGGAATTTAACCATTTCTTGTAGGTTGTCCTTTATATTGGTTTACAATTAATTGTTCATAGTAATCTCTTTTGATTATTTATATTTTTGTGGTGTCAGTTATAACTTCTCTTTTATTTCTGATTTTATTTATTTGTGCCCTATCTCCTTTTTTCTTGATGAATCTGGTTAATGGTTTATGAATTTTGTTTACTTTTCTAAAAATCAGATCTTAGTTTCACTTACATTTTATAATGTTTTTTTATACTCTATTTCATTTATTTTTGCTCTGACCTTTATAATTTACTTTCTTCTACTAACTCTGGGTTTTGTTTGTTTTTCTTTTTCTAGTTTCCTTACATGTGAGGTTAGATTGTTTGAGATATTTCTTGTTTTTTGAGGTAAGCATGTATTACTATAAACTTCTTTCTTAGAAAACCTTTTGCTGCATCCAATAGATTTTGGATTGCTGTGTTTCCATTTTTGTTTGTCTCCAGGTAATTTTTAATTTCCTCTTTGATTTTTCAGGAAAACATTGTTTAGTAGCCTATGGCTTACCCTCCACTTGTGTGTGTTTTTGCAATTTTTTCTAGTAGCTGATTTCTAATCTCATTTTGTTGTGTTCAGAAAAGATGCTTTAAAGATTTTTATCTTAAATTTATTGAGACTTGTTTTTGGCTTAGCATGTGATATATCCTGGAGAATGTTCCATGTGCACTTGAAAAGAATGTATACTCTGCTGCTTTTGGATGCAAAGTTGCATATATATCTATTCAGTCTATCTGGTCTAATATGTCCATTAAGGCCAATGTTTCCTTATTGAATTTCTGTCTGAATGATCTGTCCATTGATGTAAGTGGAGTATTAAAGTCCCCTACTATTATTGTGTTACTGTCAATTTATCCCTTTATGTCTGTTAATATTTGCTATATGTATTTATGTACTCCTATGTTGGAGATATATATATATATATTTACAATTGTGATATTTACTTCTTAGATTGATCCCTTTATCATTATGTAATGTCCTCTTTGTCTCTTGTTACAGTCTTGTTTTAAAGTCTATTTTACTTGATATAAGTATTGCACACAGTTTTCTCTTCATTTCCATTTATATGGAGTAATTTTTTTGATCCACTCACTTTCAGTCTCTGTGTGTCATTAGATCTGAAGTGAGTCTCTTGTAGGCAACATATATATGTGTCTTGTTTTTTTATCCATTTAGCCCCTCTTTGTCTTTTGATTGAAGCATTTAGTCCATTTACATTTAAAGTAGTTATTGAGGGGACTTCCCTGGTGGTGCAGTGGGTAAGAATCCACCTGCCAATGCAGGGGAAACAGGTTCAATCCCTGGTCTGGGAGAATCCCACATGCAGCAGATCAACTAAGCCCATGCACCACAACTACTGAGCCTGTGCTCTAGAGCCTGTGAGCCAAAACTACTGAGCCTGCACACCACAACTACTGAAACCCACATGCCCTAGAGCCCACAAGCCACAACTACTGAGCCTACGTGCTGCAACTACTGAAGCCCATGCACTCTAGGGCCTGCATGCTCCAACTACTGAAGTCTGCATGCCTAGAGCTCATGCTCTGCAACAAGAGAAGCCACCAAAATGAGAAGCCCATGCATTGCAATGAAGAGTAGCCCCTGCTCACCACAACTAGAGAAAGCCCATGTGCAGCAACAAAAACCCAACACTACCAAAAACAAAACAAAACAAAACAAAATAAAATAAAATAAAATAAAGATAAAGTAATTATTGATAAGTGTGTATGTATTGACATTTTGTTCATTGTTTTTGAACTATTTTTTGTAGTTATTGTTCCTTTCTTCTTTGTTTGCTCTCTTCTCTTGAGATTTCATGACTATCTTTAGTATCATTTTTTTTCTTTTATGTGTGCCTTTCTATTATTGGGTGTTGGTGTGTGGTTACCATCAAGTTCATGTATAGCAACCTATATATGGGATTATTTTAAGTTGATAATTTCTAAAGTTCAAACACCTTCTAACCAACTTATATGTATACTCCCCTACCTCAGGTTTAATGTTTTTGACATTATAGTTTACATCTGTTTGTTTTGTGTAACCATTAACTACTTACTGTGAATGAAGATGGTTTTACTACTTTTATCATTTAACCTTATACTAGCTTTATAAGTGATTGATCTATTATTTTACCCTATGTTTTCCTTTACCAGTGAGATTTTTTTCTTTTCATAATTTTATGTATCTAGTTATGCCCTTTACTTTTCTGCTTAGAGAAGTCCCTTTAACATTTCTTGTAAAGCCAGATCATTGATGCTGAACTCTTTCAGCTTTCACTTGTCTGAAAAACTCTATATTGTGCCTTCAAATCTGAATGATAACCATGCCAGTAGAGTATTCTTGGGTTGTAGGATTTTTCCCTTTCATCACTCTGAATATATCATGCCACTCCATTCTGGCCTGCAAATTTTCTGTTAAAAAGTCAGCTGATAGTCTTTTGGGAGTTCCCATGTAGGTAATTATTTGCTTTTCCCTTGCAGCTTTTAATATTCTCTCCTTAACTTTTATTTTTTGCCATTTTAATTGTAATGTGTTTTTGTATGGCCCTCTTAGGGTCCATCTTGTTTGGCACTCTTGTTTGGGACTGCTTCCTGAACCTGAATGCCTGTTTCCTTCCTCAAATTAAGGGAGTTTTCAGCTATTATTTCTTCTAATTAGTTCTCTGCCCAATTCTCTCACCATTCTCCTTCTGACACCCCCATAATGCAAATGTTAGTATATTTGATGTTATTCCAGAGGTCTCTTTAACTATTCTCTTTTTTAAACATTCTTTTTCACTTTTTTCTGTTCAGTTTCAGTGATTTCCACTACCTTGTCTTCAAGCTCACTGATCCATTTATCTGTATCATCTAATCTACTGTTGATTTTTTTTCTAATGTATTTTTTTTATTTCAGTTATTGTATGCTTCAATTCTGCTTGGTTCTTCTTTATAATTGCTAACTCTCTGTTAAACTCTCACTGTATTCATCCATTCTTCTCTCAAGTTTGTTGAGCATTTTAATCATGATTACCTTGAACATTTATGTGTAAACTGTTTATTTCCAAGCTGTTTATTCTTTTTCTGAGATTTTTGTCTTATTCCTTCATTTGGAATATTCCTTCCTTCATCCTGTCTCTTTGTTTTGCCTAATTCTCTGTGTTTATGTTTATGTATTAGGTAGGTTGGTTATGTTTTGTAATCTTGGAGAAGTCACCTTATGTAGGAGACATCTTATGAGGCACCCAGCACAATTCCCTCTCATGAAAGAGCTATATTATCTCGGAATACCTCCTATGTGAGCTGCATAAGACCTCTGTTGTGGTGGAGCCAATTACTATGGGCACGCTGATAGGCAGAGCTGGCTCCCAACTTGCTTTGCTTCCAGGCCCTGCCTTGTACATTGACTGCCAGCCTGCAGGTGGGCAGGGCAAGGCCCCAGAATGGATCAGCCCAATTTTCTGTTCAATTCCTCTCCCAGTAGAGTCATTTGTCTACCTGGTGCTAACTTTTATGATACAAAGAAAGAAAGATCAGTGTAGGCAGGAGGAGGAGAGTGACTTATCAAAAATCAGTTTTGTAATGAACATTTCAGAGCAATGTGAGTTATTTGGAGAAATTTGGGGAAAGGAGCTATTGACTGAAATGTTCTGAGGTAGGGTTCTCTAGAATGAAGCATGAGGAATGTTGCTAGTGGTGGGGTTATAAACTGGACACTTGGAATATTCTGCTTGCCGAATACTAAAAAAATGAGTACTCTGTAGATTCTTTTTTGCTTTGGATTATGTGTCCTTAAATGTTACACATTGTCACACTTAAATTCCATGAGGCCAGCTACAATGAGGCTTACAGTGATTATGAATTCATATATTGAAAAAATATTTCATGTTTGTGATGATTTTTTCTAAGGCATCTTGCATAAAATTTCAGTTGTCCAAAAATAGCATGTGCTTTTTAATTTTGGCAACTGATGTTTTTCCCTAATCCTGGGATTAGAAGTTGTACAGTAACCTCTGGAGAGGGTAACACTATCACTTTAACCTTAGAAATATTATTTCAAAGGGATGCTTGTGGTCAGGTCTAAACAAGAGCCTTGGTATATTTCTTTGGACCCTTAGTCCATGCGAAAGGACTGACTATGTTAAAGTAGATACTTCTGGATAAAATAAAAATGGAAATAGAATTAGAAAAAGTAATAGGAGAGAGGGGATCACAAATGATGGTGCAGGAGAATGTGAAGCTCACCTCCACCCACAAACACATCAAAAATACATCTACACGTGGAATAATTCTCATGGGAAATTAATTGAAAACTGGCAGAACTTCTATACAACCAAAACTTCAAGAAATATCTCCACATAAATGAGTAGGACAGAAAAAAAGGCATCAGGTTGGAACCTGAGCTCCTGGGAGGGATCTGTAAGAAAGAGAAGGTCTGCACAGGTGGGCCCTCACTCTGGGAAGTGAGCAGGTTGAGCCACAATCTTGGCATCCCAGTCCTGGGGTCCTGAATGGAGGAGACAAGACACCTTTCCTGCTGGAAAATCCACTGAGAGAGACAGAAGTATTGGAGAAGCATAGACTCTATTTGTGTGGGGTGCATTCACGCTGGCTTGCCACAATCAGAGTGGAGAGAGACTTGCACTGGCAGCTGCTGCCTCTAAACACTTCCCAATCTGGATGGGCTAAAACCTCAGCCCCACTCGCTCCACACCACAGCCAGGTATGAGATCAGGGCAAGGACTCAGTCTAGCTACATTGAGACAGGTCAGGGTTCCTGGGGTGTGATCTGGGTGGACCATGGAGGACATTGTCAGTGTGCACACGGTGCAGTGAGTGGAACCACAGTAACCTTGTCAGTGTTTGCACTGGGTGGTGCCACAAGAGCATGCAGTAGCTGAGCAGTGAATCTTGGGCAATAGGTCCTAGGAGAGGACCCATCTAACTATGCAGAGACAGCCTGGGGAGACAGGGGTGTGGTCAGTGTCAAGAGCCATTACAGCAAACTCAAGTACACAGTGGTTCTGTCCCAGCAAGAGCACCCTGGGTCTGCCCTTTCCACACTACAGCTTAGCACAGACAGTCCAGGGAGAAGACTGTCACAGAGGCAGGCAAAGTCTCAGAGGAGAGTGGAGCCACTTCAATTCCTACAGCCACAACACCTTGACTGCCAGCCCCAGCCTACTCCTATACATCACAACCCTGCACTAGATCTGGGATGACCACAGCAGAGAAACAGAAATGACCATGGGCTTCTTCTGAGTGGAACTAGGGACACCTACCAGGCAGTACACAGGTCCTTGGTGATCACAAAGCAGAGAGGAATTCTCACGTCCTGCACAGTATCTAGATATGCCACAACAACCACACCTCCTATCAAGAGGACAATGGTAAGAAAACTCTGAGTAACAAACTGGCTGACATCCATATCAAAAGCAATCCTTGCACAAAAAACACGGGACACAGTCTACACAGGGACACTCCAACATAAGAATACCCCAGGGATTCCCTAGTGACACAGTGGTTGATAGTCTGCCTGCTGATGCAGGGAACATGGGTTCGTGCCCCAGTCTGGGAAGATCCCACATGCCACGGAGCAGCTGGGCCCGTGAGCCATGGCCACTGAGCCTGTGCATCCGGAGCCTGTGCTCCACAACAGGAGAGGCCACAGCAGTGAGAGGCCCACATACTGCAAAAAAAAAAAAAAAGTAAAAACCATCAGGACCACAATAAACAATTGTTTCTCCTGAATTCATATAGATGTAGAAAGTTAAGTAAAATGAAAAAGGAGGAGAACTAGTCCCAACTAAAAGAACAAGAGAAATTCCATGAAAGAACAAATAGAGAAAGAGAGCTCACCAGTCTACTAGATGCTGAGTTCAAAATGGAGGTAATAAAAATGCTAACTGAATAAAGAAAGATTATCAATAGAAATGCAGATCACGGTAACAAGAAACTAGAAACTATAAAGATGAACCAATCAAAAATAGACAATTCAATTGCTGAGATAAAAAAGAATCTAGAAACAATGAGTAGCAGACTAAATGAATAAGTGATCTGGAAGATAGAATAATGGAAATCATCCAATCAGAACAGCAGACAGAAAGGCAAACTTTAAAAATTAAAACAACATATGAGATCTATGGAGTAATATAAAATGTGCCAACCTATGCATACTAGGTGTTCCATAAGGAGGAGAGAGAGAAGGGGATCGGAAAAGTATTTGAAGACATTATTGCTGAAAATTTCCCAAAACTAAAGTAGGTACAGGACGTACAGAGGGTTTCAAACAAGATAAATCCAAACAGATCAACACAAAGACACGTCATAATTAAAACAGCAAAAGTTAAAGATAAAAAGAGGATTCTAAAAACATCAAGAGGAAAAACAAAAGTCAGCAACAAGAGCATCCCCATAAGGCCATCAGCTAATTTTTCTGCAGAAACTTTGCAGGCCAGAAGAAGCCTGATATATTCAAGGCATGAAGGGAGAAGGGAGAGAAAGGAGAGGCATAATATATTCAAAGTCCTGAAAGGGAAAAACATACAACCTAGGATGCTCTACCCAGCAGTTTATGAATTATAATAGGAGAGATAAAGAATATCTCAGACAAGCAAAAACTAAGAGTTGAGTAATACTCAACCTACCCTAAAAGAAATATTAAAAGGTCTTCTCTAAATAAAAAAGAAGCAAGAATCTACAGGAAAGGGAAAAATCACAATAGGAAAGACAAATGTATAAAATAATTGAATATCACTTAAGCCAATATGTAGATCTGAAAAAATTTTTAATTGTAAAAGTGATTATAACTAAAATAAACAGTAAAAGGATAAAAATGAAGATATAAGATAGCATATTAAAATCACAAAATGTGAGGAAGGGGAGAATAAAAAGGTACATCTTTTAGAATGTGTTTGGACTTGAATAACTATCAGTTTAAAGCAGTAGATACAGTCATTGGTCAACATACTTGTACTCCATGATAACCAAAACTCAAAAACATATAATGGATTAAAAAAAAAAAAAAAGGAAAGGAACTCAATCATACTACAAAAGAAAATTGTCAAACCACAAAGAGACAAATAAAAAGAAGACATGAACAAAGAACTACAAAAACATGGAAATAAGTACATACCTATCAATAATTGCTTTAAATGTCAATGAATTAAATGGTCTGATCAAAAGTCATAAAGACTGGATAGAAAACAAGAACCTACAATATTCTCCCTATAAGAGACTACTCTGGGGTGAAAGACACACACAGACTGAAAGTGAGGGGATGGAAAAAGATATATCACGCAAATGAAAATGACAAGAAGGTATTAGTAGCAATACTCATATCAGACAAAATAGACATTAAAACAAAGGCTATACGAAAAAACAAAGAAGGGCATTATATAAAAGTAAAGGATCAATACAAGAAGAAAATATTGCAATCATTAATGTATATGCACCTAATATAGAAACACCTAAATACACAAAACAAATACCAACAGATATAAGGGGAGAAACTGACAATAATACAATAAGAGTAGGAGACTTTAACACCACAATGACATCAATGGACATATCACACAGACAGAAAATTATTGAGGCAACAGAAGTCCTAAATGACACAATAAGCTATTTGGACTTAATTAATATCTATAGGGTACTACATCTAAAAAAAACCCAGAATACACTCCTTATCAAGCATGCATGGAACATTCTCCAGGATAAAACACATATTAGGTTACAAAAAAGCCTCAACAAATTTAAGAGGATAAAAATTATTCCAGGTATCTTTTCTGATCACAATTGTGTGAAGCAATAAATCAACCACAGAAAGAAAAATCGAAAAAGAATGAACAAATGGAGACAAACAACTTGCTACTAAAAAACAATGGGTCAATGGTGAAATCAAAATAGAAATCAGAAAATATCTTGACACAAACGAAAATGAAATCACAACCTTACAAAATCTATGAGATGCAGCAAAAGCAGTTCTAAGAGGGAAGTTCATACAGGCCTTCCTAAGAAACAAGAAAAATCTTAAATAAACAACCTAAGCTATCACCTAAGACAATTAGAAAAAGTAGAACAAACAAATCCCAAAGTTAGCAGAAAGAAGGAAATAACAAAGATCAGAGAGGAAATAAATAAAATAGAGATCCACAAAAAAGTAAAAAAGATTGATAAAACCAAGAGTTGGTTTTAAAAAATATAAACAAAATCGACAAACTTCTAGCTAGGCTGACCAAGAAGAAAAGAATGAGGGCCCAAATTAAAAAAAAGAAAAAAAAAAAAAGGAAAGGGGAGAAATAACAACTTATACCACAATAATACAAAAAAACCAAACAAACATAAGATAATACTATGAAGAGTTACATGCCGACAAATTGGACATCAAGAAGAAATTGATAAATTTCTAGAAACATACAGTCTGCCAAGACTGAGACAAGAAGAAACAAATAAGCTGAACAGACTGATCACTAGAAGTGAAATATGGAATGTGTAATTTAAAAAATGTGGGAATTCCTTGGCAGTTCAGTGGTTAGGACTCTGCAATTTCACTGTCAAGGGCATGGGTTCAATCTCTGGTTGGGGAACTAAGATTCCACAACCCACATGGTGTGGCCAAAACAAACAAACAAACAAATAAATAACAACAACAACAAAACTCACTGTAAACAAAAGTCCAGGACCAGATGACTTCACTGGGGAATTCTGCCAAATATACAAAGAAGAACTTATATCCATCCTTCATAAAGTATTCCAAAAAATTGAAGAGGAGAGACCACTCCTAAATTCATTCTATGAAGCCACCATCACCCTGATACCAAAACCAGACAAAGCCACTACACAAAAAGAAAATTATAGGTAAACCTCTTTGATGAATATAGATGCAAAAATCCTCAACAAAATATTAGCAAACCAAATGCAATAATACATAAAAAGAATCATACATTATGATCAAGTTGGATTTGTTTCAGGGTCCCAAGGATGATTCAACACAGGCAAATTAATCAATGTGATACACCACATTAAGAAAAGGAAAGACAAAACCCACAAGATCATCTCAATAGACACAGAAAAAGCATTTGCCAAATTCAACATCCATTTATGATAAAAATTCTCATCAAAGTGGGTATACAGGAAATATATATAAAACTAATAAAGACCATTAACAGCAAATCCACAGCCAACTTAATAATCAAAAGTGAAAAGCTGAAAGCCTTCCCACGAAATTCAGGAATAAGACAACGTTGCCCACTCTCACTGTTTCTATTTAATATAGTATTACAATTCTTAGCCTCAGCAATGAGACAAGGAAAAGAAATAAAAATATCCAAATTTGAAGGGAAGAGTTAAAAGTATCACTCTTTGCAGATGACGTGATACTGTATACAGAGAATCCTAAAGTTTCCACACAAATACTATTAGAATTAATAAATTCAGGAAGGTAGAAGGATACAAGATTAATATACAGAAATCTGTTGCATTTCTTTTCACTAATGATGAAATATGGATAAGAGAAAGTAAAAAACGAACCATGTAAAATAATATCAAAAAAACTACCTAGGAATAAAGTTAACCAAGGTGGTGAAAGTTCCATATGCTGAAAAGTATAAAACACTGATGAATAAAACTGAAGATGATACAAAGAAATGGAAAGAGAGCCCATGCTCTTGAATTGGAAGAATTAAGATTGTTAAAATGGCCATACTACCTAAAGTAATATATAGAATTAATTCAATCACTAACAAAACACTCATGACATCTTTCACAGAGCTAGAACAAGTAATCCTAAAATACATATGGAACCACAAAATGCACACACTTACCAAAGTAATCCTGAGGAAAAAGAACAAGGCTGTAGGTATCAATCATTCAGACTTATGACTATATTACAAAGTTACAGTAAGCAAAACAGTGTGGTATTGGCACTAAAATAGACATACAGATCAATGAAACAGAATAGAGAGCCCAACAAAAAAACCCATGCACCTACAGTCAAATAATCTATGACAAAGTAGGCAAGAATATACAATGAAGAAACGAGTCTCTTCAACAAGTGGTTTTGGGAATGGACAGCTATGTGTAACACAATGAAATGAGAACACCCCCTCACACCATATAAACAACAAAAACTCAAAATAGTTTAAAGACCTAAAATAAGGCATTCCTTATTTTAGAAAAGAATTCCTAGAAGAGAACATAGGTAAAACATTTTTAGACATAAAATTGTAGCAATATTTTCTTAGTCTCCCAAGGCAAAAGAAATAAAAGCAGAGGCTGTATTTTCTCTACTGAATTTTCTTGCCTACTTTGTCATAGGTTAGGTGACCAAGGGGTGTGGGTTTATCTCTGGGCTTTCTATCCTGTTCCACTGATCTATATTTCTATTTTTGTGCCAATACCATACTGTCTTGATTACTGTAGCTTTGTAGTGTAGTCTGAAGTCAGGGAGCCTGATTTCTCTAGCTCCGTTTTTCTTTCTCAAAATTGCTTTGGCTATTTGTGGTCTTTTGTGTTTCCATACAAATTGTAAAGTTTTTTGTTCTAGTTCTGTGAAAAATGTCATTGGTAATTTTTTAGGGATTGCATTGAATCTGTAGATTGTTTTGGGTAGTATAGTCATTTGCACAATATTAATTCTTCCAATCCAAGAACATGGTATATCTCTCCATCTGTTTGTGTTTTGTCTTTGATTTCTTTCATCAGTGCCTTATAGTTTTCTGCACACAGGTCTTTTGCCTCCTTAGGTAGGTTTAATCCTAGGTATTTTATTCTTTTTGTTGTAATGGTGAGTGGGATGGTTTCCTTAACTTCGTTTTCTGATCTTTTGTTGTTAGTGTATAGGAATGCAAGAGAGTTCTGTGTATTAATTTTGTATCCTGCAACTGTATCAAATTCATTCATTAGCTCTAGTAGTTTTCTGATGCAATCTTTAGGATTTTCTATGTATAGTATCATGCCATCTGCAAACAGTGACAGTTTTACTTCTTCTTTTCCAATCTGTATTCATTTTATTTCTTTTTATTCTCTGATTGCCATGGCTAGGAATTCCAAAACTATGTTGAATAAAGTGATGAGAGTGGAATCCTTGTCTTGTTCCTGATATTAGAGGAAATGCTTTCAGTTTTCCACCATTGAGTATAATGTTTGGTATGGGTTTGTCATATATATAAGTTGTGCTGGGAAAACTGGACAGCTGCATGTAAAAGATTGAAATTAGAACACACCCTAGCACCATACACAAAAATTAACTCAAAATGTAGTAAAGACCTAAATGTAAGGTCACACCCTATAAATCTCTTAGAAGAAAACATAGGTAGAAGACTCTTTGACATAAATTGCAAGATGACCTAATAGCAAGATGTATTTTGACCCACCTGCTAGAGTATTGAAAATAAAAACGAAACTAAACAAATGGGATCTAAGCTTTTAACTTAAAATTTTTTGCACAACAAATGAAACCATAAAAAATACAAAAAGACAACCCTCAGAATGGGAGAAAATATTTGCAAATGAAGCAACTGATAAAGGATTAATCTCCAAAATATGCAAACAGCTCATGCAGCTCAATACCAAAAAAAATAATAACCCAAACCACCCAATAAAAAAATGGGCAGAAGACCTAAATAGACATTTCTCCAAAGAAAACATACAGATGGTCTAGAGGCACATGAAAAGATACTCAATGTCACTAATTATTAGAGAAATACAAATAAAAACTACAATGAGTTATCACTTCACATCGGTCAGAATGGCCATCATCAAAAAATCTACAAACAATAAATGCTGGAGAGGGTGTGGAGAAAAGGGAACCCTCTTGCACTGTTGGTGGGAATGTAAATTGATACAACCACTATGGAAAACTGTATGGAGGTTCCTTAAAATCTAAAATTAGAACTACCATATGACCCAGCAATCCCACTACTGGACACATACCCAGAGAAACCCAAAATTCAAAAAGATACATGCACCTCAATGTTCATTGCAACACTATTTACAATAGCCAGGACATGGAAGCAACCTAAATGTCCTTCAACAGAAGAATGGATAAAGAAGATGTTGTACATATATAAAATGGAATATTGCTCAGCCATTAAAAGAAACAAAACTGGGTCATTTGTAAAGACGTGGATAGACCTAGAGACTGTCATACAGAGTGAAGTAAGTCAGAAAGAGAAAAACAAATATTGTATAACAACGTATATATGTGAAATCTAAAAAAAATGGTATAGATGATCTTACTTGCAAAGCAGAAATAGAGACACAGACGTAAAGAAAAAGCATATGGATACCAAGGGGGGTGATGGGATGAATTAGGAGATGGGGATTGACATATGTACATTATTGATACTATGTATAAAATAGATAACTAATGAGAACATAAAAATAAATAAGTAAATAAATAGAATCCATTACAAAAAAAAGAATTGAAAGTAAAAAATAAAAAGAATTAAAAGCAAAAAATATTTTTGTTTAAATGGGACTGAATCAAATTTAAAAGCATTTGCACAGCAAAGGAAGCCATCAACAACACAAAAAGACCACTTACAGAATGGGAGAAAATATCTGTAAATGATGCAGCCAACAGGGTTTAATATCCAAAATATACAAACAGCTCAGATAACTCAATATAAAAAAAAACAATAAAATTTAGGCAGAAGACCTAAATAGATATTTTTACAAAGAAGACATACCAATTGCCAACAAGCACATGAAATGATCTTCAACATTGGTAATTATTAGAGATATACAAATCATAACCACAATGAGATATCATCTCCCACCAATCAGAATGGCTATCATCAAAATGTCTGCAAATATTAAATGCTGGAGAGGGTGTGGAGAAAAGGGAACCATCCTATATTGTTGGTAGAATTGTGAATTGGTAGAGTCACTATGGAAAATAGTATGGAGGTTCCTCAAAAAACTAGAGTTCATATGATCCAGTAATTCTACTCCTGGATATATATCCAGAAAAAAAAAAAAAATGAAAAGAATGAAAGCCCTAATTCATAAAAGATACACATACCACTATGTTCATATCAGTACTATTTATAATAGCCAAGACATGGAAACAACCCAATTGTCCATCAACAGGCAATTGTCTTAAAATATGGTGTGTGTCTTTGTGTATATATATATATATATATATATATATATAATATATATATATATATAATATATATATATGTATATGTATATATCTGCAGTGGAATATTACTCAGCTATAAGAAAGAATAAAATATTCCCATTTATAGCCATATGGATGGACCTGAAGAATATTATACTTAGAGAAAGACAAATACTATATGATATCATTTATATGTGGAATCTAAAAAATAATATAAATAAATATATGTACAAAACAGAAAAAGACACACATACATAAAAAACTTATGGTTACCGAGAGAGGGAGTGGAGGAGGGACACATTAGAAGCATGAGATTAACAGATACAAAGTACTATACATAAAAGAGACAAGCAACAAGAACTTACTGTTTGGCACAGGGATTTATATTTAATATCTTATAATAACCTAAAATGGAATATAATTAGAAAAAATAGCTGAATCACTATGCTATACACTTGAAACTAACACAATTTTGTAATTCAACTATATTTCAATTTTTAAAAAAGTAAAAAAAGAGAAACTGCAATGGAGTTTGACTCTCTCAGGCTTCCCCCTTTGAAATTATCACTAATGTGTGCACTAAAAGAAAACCGTTTATCCAAGGACCTATAGTGAACTCTGTACTTTCTTACATAGTTATTAAAGTAATATTTCTCATATTGGTGTGTTCAGAAATATTTGCCCATTTCCAGACTTTCATTTGTAACCCTACCATGGTTGAGAACAGCCATCTGGAAGGGTTCTTATTAATTATGAAGACCCAGGTTCCTGTCTGACATTGCTCACAGGGATGTCTGTTGTGACTAATTACTCCTTTGACATTTTGCACCATATGAAATAATGATTCACTTCCTTCTTGTTAGAGAATGTTTGCCAAGCATTTCTCTATGAAGTTTCTGATTCCCAGCTCATTCATTCAAAAATTATATATGTACTAAATTTTGGTTCTGAGAAGATGTCCCTCCAGAAGACCACTAAGATCCTTAGAAACCATACTGCCCAATTACAAGTGTCTGCAAGTCATGCCCTTACATCTTTTTGTGCTCTTAACAAAGGTTTACAATCACACTTTTGGGTGTTTACAATCACAGTTTTGGGTCATCTTTATCTGGAAACCATGTTTTCCTAATAGCACCCTGGATTTAATCTCTGCCCTGATGCCCTTTCTTACTTTGAAAATATTTTGTTAGAAGAGATGGAATAAAACAGTTTTATTTTCTAACTCAGCAAGTTTTGACTCCTTTATATTGTCTTTAAATTCCTCATAATGAGTGAATAATTACTTCTTTATATCATTTCTTTCTGTCTGTACCTAATGATTAGCAAATAAAAGAAACCAGCTGACACTTTTGACATTCTGTCTGGAAATTTCCTCAGCCAGATCCATCATTTTATTAGATGAAATTTCTATTTTTCATATTACCTCAGGTGACAGTTTTACTGTACTTTCTACCACTATGCAATAAGGAATGTTCAAGATGGCTTCTTCACTCACATGTTAGGCACCTGAGCTGGATGGCTGGAATAGCACAGGTTGGTTGAGCTTTTTTTCCTCTTCCTTATGGTTTTTCCACAAGGGGAAGTTTGACTTCCTCATACCGCAGTAAGGCAGGCTTATGTGACAACTCTTTTCCCCTAGTGAAAATATATCAAGAGACAGGAATTGGAAGCTACCAGTTTCTTGAGGCCTGGGCCTAGAAACTGCCACAGAATCATTTCGACTATGTTCTTACTTGTCAATGGAGAGAACCCACCCTGTTTTGAGAGAAGGGAACATAGACCTCTCAGAGGTTCAAGTGTCAAAGAATTTGCAGCTATCTCTAATCTACCATATTTAAACTATGCTCTCCCTTCTTCACTTCACTGAGTTTCAGAGGCCTGTATCCATCAATGTAATCATCAGTTCCAGTGAATGTCTCAAAAGCATCTGGTCATGTCAAAAATCAAACTTACTCTTTCTCTGGTGTTTCCAGGGGAGTGAAGGGCTCTGTCACTTGCTAAACACCTGGAGATGATCTTTGACACTTCTCACACACATTTTATGCAATGCATCACCAAGTCCTTATGACTTTACCTTATACTATCACTATTTGCTATTTTTAATCTATTAAGAATCCATTCTAGAACTTGAATTTCTTGATAATGATTTATCATTCAGATGTAAAAGAAGTGTGAAAAATTAACTTTCCCCTTGTCAGAATTGCCTATTTCTTATTTACAAATCCAAATTCAGCAAGGATCTACATATTCCTCCCTCCCCACTTTAGTTAAAAGCTGTATAATTTTAATTAATGTCATCGTTTGGACATTGAAAATATACTTTGTAATAGAGTTTACATAAAGCTTTAAGATATATGACTTTGCCAGTTTCAGAAGGTGTGCTTTCTGACTCTGAACTGTACCATTGAAGTTATGTGATTTTAAGGCATGACCTCAATTTAACTCTTTATTTAGTTAATTGTTTTCATTAATTTGTTATTCAGCTCGATTTTTTTCCCCTTTGGTCTTAGGAATGCATTGAACTAAACTTACTTCTGGTAATGGAGGGGAGATGAACCATCTTATACTTAACTTTAATCTCCCTTCCTTTTCCCAAATACATTCATTATCAAGCTGAGGTCTAATTTTTGATCTCTGATCTAGACTTTCCTCTATCATGGATATGCACTGCCTTCTAACTCTTATGGAGCAGGAATATCTCATCTGCTATTAGACTTGACAAATCCTTAATATACCAGTTCACAAAATGGAACTTTCTAAGTTTGAAAGAAATTAAATACTAAGCATGCACATGCAAGTGTGTCTGTGTACATATACATACACAAACATAAAATTGGCTTAGGATATTAAAAAGTCTCATTTATTTGTTGTTTAAATTTATAAAATACTATAGACTCATCACAAAAATAATAATTACCACTATCAAGTGCTTATTTTGTGTCAAAAACTCACACAATATTGCAATATCTTTATTATGCTGCTATTTTTACAAATGGAAAAAAAACTTATTCTCAGACTTTAAACAACTTTTACAGGTCACATTGTAAATAGTGATCTGGGAAGGTCTTTAGGGTGGAGCTCTTTTCACTATACAACACAGAGTCCCATAAAATCGTAGAGCATTGTTTGTGTTTCTGTCATACATAACTCACAATCTGCCATGTACTTAAGTCATTTGTACACATGCTACAAAATTCTACTGCGTTTTGTAGTTTAATAGCTTTTTCACCCTGGAAAAGTTACTTAAATTCCCTGTTCCTCACTTCCCACATATGTAAAATGAAGGGGCTGAGCTAGAAGGTCTCTTTGGGTTCCAGTGTTCTACAATTTCTGTGACTGTGAGCTCCTTTGAATAAAGTATTTATTCATCTTGTATTACCTACAAAATATAGTCAAGTGTATTATACCTAGTATCTACTCTATAAATGTCTATTGAATGAAGTGGGTCAGTCTTATAATGTTTTAATAATTAGCATTTAGAGTTAGAAATCCTATAAATAAATTCATTTATTTTCATCACTTGTTCAGCTGAACAAATACAGCCTATTAGGTACATTATTGTAAAAAGAAATAAATTATAATCTCTGCCCTCAAAGAGCTTCCATTTTAAAATATAGTTTTGATTATTTTTACACATAATAACTCATATGAATTTCAAAAAAAATTATTCAAGGAAGATTTTATTACCATTATTTTAATTTAGAATATGAGAAAACTAAGGCTTGGAAAGATTAATTGATTAGCCTATGATAACATAAGTAGTGAACAAAGAGGCCTGAATTTGTACTCTTGATATTTGATTCAAAGTCCAACAGTCTTTCCAGTGTAATTTTATGTTCTCTAATATTTCGATGATCATGAAAGAAACAGTTTGACTGAAATAAGCACAGTGGGCTGAGGACTGGGAAACAACCATACTTAGGGGAATGCAAAACAGAATAAAGTACAGTCAGGGAAGGTTCAGAATGACAATAAAATAGTGTCAGGAAGAATGGGATGGTAGGAGTTCCAAAACAGAATACCAGTCACCAATTTGACAAGGGAGACTGTTAATAATTCTTGGACTACTGATGATACACAATGATGATCACAGATCTAAAGAGGAAGTGAATATTTGAAAAAAAAAATCCTTCAGACATCTGAAAGTTTAGAGTTATAGAAAACATTAGAAAAGTTAGCCAGTGAGCTTGAGATTTCTTCAAAGGTGAATGGAAATATAAGAGATGAACCCTGAGGATATTATGCTTAGTGAAATAAGACAGTAACAGAAGGAAAAATACTGCATGATTCTACTTATATGAGGTATCATATAAGTATTTATTTATTTAGTATTCATATAGTATTTCTATGAGTCAGATTTATAGAAAGAGAGAGTAGAATGATGGTTGCCAGGGGCTGCAGGGAGATGGAAGTAAATACTTGCTATTCAATGAGTAAAAAAAACATTCAGTTTTGCAAGATTAATAAGTTCTAGGGGGTCTTCTGTACAACATTATGCCTATAGTTATTAATATTGTATTGTACACAAAATTTTGTTAAAAGGATGCATCTTATGTTAAGTGTTCATACTTTAATAAAACTATGTTAGAGTGAATATAAGGTAAGTAAATTGTGTAATATAAATTTACTTGTTTAGGATGTTTTCAGTAATTTTCTCTAAAGTTTAAGCCCAAATTATTTAAAATTTCTTATTCATCTAAAGTCATGCTGAGATTTGGACACACACAAAAAAGAACAAAGAGGTAAAGAGTAAATGAGGAAAAAGCACAAAACTTTCACTTGAATAAGGTGGTCAGCTGTCAGTAAATCAAGAGAAACAGTGCGGCAAAAGGCCTGGGAAGGGTTAGGAAGAACCAACAACAAGAATGGAATTTGACAGTGGAGCAAGTTCTTTACTGAGACAGCTGTGCCTTTTATTTTTCCCACCTGATGGCTAGTTTTATTTGATCCTGCATACATCAAAAGGAAAAGGAAGTACAGAGATAAGAACAGTTCTTAACCCCACATCTTAATAATAACCATTTTTCAAACAGAAGTTCTCAGAGAACCAATGCCATATCTCCTACACTTGTTTTGTTCTTAGCCAATAGGATACTCTAGTGATCACAGAAAAAAAAATTTTTTTCTTCTGGAGTCATATGAAAATAGAAGGGTTTCTCCTTTAGGTAGAATAATGATGAGGAATGATGCTATGTAAGGGCAGGAAGTAAAGATGATTCTTCTTTAAATTTCTGAATACATTTATCCTTCTCTGATTTGAAAATGAAGCTTAATAGGTGAAGAAAATGAAAAACACTGTTGATTTGTTTCATACCTATTTACTTGAATCTATACTTTGAGAATAAATAAATTTTCCCAAAGAGGGAGATAAATCTATTCAATCACCATGCTGAAGGAGCTTATAAATTAATAAAAATCCTCTTTTGATATTACTTATTACTTGATTCTATTGAAATTGTTTTAATAAAAAGAATACATAATAAGACAATTCCCAGTCAATGACAACTATTTCTGGACTTCTTCCCCATTTTCCTCCACACCTGAAAGTTTGTAAATTACCACTAACTTAAAACCTAGTTTGAGAGTTCTAGTAAAGGACCACTCAACATTAACTATAAAAATAAGTATGGGATCATTCGAGCAGAGTTTAAAGGAAAATTATATTGGTCTTATTAAGAATCAGAAGATAGTCTTAATGAGAATGAGTTAGCAGACATAAAAAGAAATTTTAAAATGCTTCCAGCTCTCCTTTCCATCTCTTTTTGTCTGGATTTTTTTCTGTGTTACTCTGCTTTGAGGACAACTCAGAATTTATGGGCTCTAGGCAAAATTTTAGCTGTGTGTGTAGTGAGTTGGAGAAAAAGAAAGGAAAGTTAGAAATGGTAAGAATAAAAAACATTTTTTCCAAGTATATCCATGTTCCTTTAAAGATACTGACAGAGTTATCTTTGCAGAGAAAATTATAAAAAAGTCAAAGACTTATTTTGTATAAGCCTGAGATATATAGCCTCACTACATAAATAACCTGGGGTTATTACTAACATAACTCAGTCACAGACCAGGTTTAATATTTTAAAGCAACAACAGTGTATTATCTGTGTTGAATATCACTGTTCTTCAATTACTTCTATGGATTTTTTCTTGAGTTTTTATTAGTTTGTTTTGTTTTTGTCAGCAAGGTTAGAAAAAAATAGACCTAACTAGTTCTAAGTCTGTTATTGACTTAGCACTGATTTTTATTTTGTTATTTAAAATTTTCATGCTTTAGCTTCCACATTTATAAAAGTGAAAAAATTGATGTCATTTTATTGTACAAGGATTGCAAAAACACTTAAAATGTCCTGCACCAAATAAGATATCTGAGCAAATGGATATATGAACATAAATAATACTGCTAACAATTATTCAGACCAAATGTCATTTGAAAATATGACTTATATGAAGGAGGAAAATTGTAACTCCACTTAGTTGATGTTAGAAGGATCAAAATTGACAGGATATCATCTTGCCTGGTCCACAAATTTTCAATGCAATTGTGAATTTTAAGAATATCTTTTATTCTATGAGGCCCACATTACCATAAGAATGAAACAAAGACATTACAAAAAAAGATAATTACATATCAATATCTCTAATGAATATGAACACAAAAATCCTCAACAAGATTTTAGCAAATTGAATCCAACAATGTATAAAAAGAATTATACACCACAACTAAGTGGGATTTATCCTAGATATGCAAGACTGGTTGAACATTAAAAAAATCAATTAACGCAATTAATCACATTAACAGACTAAGAAAAAAAAGAAAAATTACATGATCATATCAATAGATGCAGAAAAAAGCATTTGACAAAATCCAATACTCATTCATGATAAGAGCTCTTAGTGAAATAAGAATAGACGGAACGCTCTCAATTTGATAAAGACAATGTACAAAATATCTACAGCTAACATCATATGTAATGGTGAGAAACCTGAAGCTTTCCCACTAAGATCAGGTACAAGGAAAAGATAACTCTTCTCACCATCCCTTTTCAACTTTGTACTGGAAGTCCTCGTTAATGCAATGAGGCAACAAAAGATAATAAAAGCTATACAGATTGGGAAGGAAGATGAAAAACTGTCTTTGTTCACAGATGACATGATCATCTATGTAGAAAATCTAAGAGAATCAGCAAGATATCTCCTGGAACTAATAAGCAATTAGAGCAATGTTTCTGGATTCAAGGTTAATATACAAAAGTCAATTGTTTTCCTCTATGCTAACAGCGAAAAAGTGGAATTTAAAAGTAACAAACACAGTACTATTTACATTAGCACCCTGAAAATGAAATACTTAGGCATAAATATAACAAAATGTGTGCAATATCTATATGAGGAAAACCACAATTCTGATGAATAAAATGAAAAAGGAGAAATATCCCATTTTCATGAATATGAAGTCTCAATGTTGTCAAGGTGTCAGTTCTGCCAAACTTGATCTATAGACTCTAAGGTAAACTATGGACTTTGGATGAGGATGATGTGTCAATGTAGGTTCAACCTTGGTTAAAAAAAAGTACCATTCTTGTACATGATGTTAATAATGGTGGAGGTTATGCATGTATGGGGGCAAGGTATATATGGGAAATCTCTGTATTTCTCTCTCTCTGTTTTGTTGTACACCAAAAACGACTTGACTTCATTTCCATGGTAATTCAAAGTGCCAGAAAACATCTTTGGTCTTATCAGATTATGATTATAGTTTTTGTTTCTATTTGTGACTGTTGTTTATTTTGGGCTGGTGTTGGCTGGTAATTATTTTTAAAAAATTACCACTTCTGTTCTGGCTCTTCTCATCCCCATGGAGTAGAATAAGAAATATGTGAGCAGGCTGGCTTAATACTATGTTTTGCTTTATTTTGATCATAATACATTCATTATGCAAAGCAAAAATAGCATTTAAAACTTGTTGCTCTATACATTTTCTTGCTGTACATTCTGCATAAACTGGATCATTTTTTCAATAAGTAAATTTGTCTGCCTGAGTTTTAAATACATAAAGAAATTTGATTTAATTAAATGTGTGACTCACCATTCTGCATTTATAAATGCCCACCTTTTCAAACACTGAAAGCATCAAAGATGTTCTTTCCCCACAGGACAATAAATTATGAAATGTGCACTCATGTTACAAAATAAATAAAAATTAGAATTCAAGTATCATTTATTAGTGAAATCATGAGAATGGTTAGGAAAATATGTATATTAGAATTTCTACTATAAATTATTATGTCACAAGATTCTTATGTTCATTACAGACCAATACAAAAATAAATAATTAAACTATTCATACAACTTGATTTCATTTAAAATATAATCATTTTATGTTCATAAAGACACATCAAAATATGTTCATAAAAACAAAAAAATCACAATAATTACTCAGTATTCTCATTTTGGTTGTCTTTTTAAAATAATACTGCATTTTGTCTTAATTTGAAGCTTAAGTCTTCAAAAGAGCTTTAGTCTCAATTTTATAATAATATGTAACTATTACAGCTGTCTTACTTAAGTGACAAGTTACTTCCTTTATTGAATACTCATAAAAGCTTGTTATTAAAGCCATGAGAAATCTTGCTATCTCTATTACGTGTGATGGTACAAAGGAACTTTATCATCTGGTTTATAGTAGAAACAAACTAGAAAGTTTCCACCTCATATATTTTAAATAACTTGTACAGAACAAAAAAGAATGTCAGTTTCTGAGTCCAGGCAAATCTATTCGTTATGTGTAAAGACAGAAAGACAGTTTATTAAAGAGCTGTTAATTTTTTTTATCATATCTGGATACCTAATCCATATAAATGAGCACTCTACATTGTCACCGAATCATAATAGGTTACTTGCATCATGTTTGAAAGAACAAAGTAGGAATTTTGAGGATTGCAACTGAAATGGAATTTTGACAAATTTATTATGTGAAATACTGACTTTAAAAAATATTAATAAGTTTATTTATTTTCAACTGTCTTATGTTAAATGTAGGACATTTAAAAAACTATATTCCATGTGTTGATGACTTTTTTCCATTAGATTATTTTGTTCCATGATGTGTTCTAGTGCCCTCTGCTGAAAACTAAGATGAAGTTTCTATTATTTAATATAGAATGGAAAAGTGCATTCAAAATATAATACATTATAACTATTATAGGAAATTGATTATTCTCAGGTCTTATTGTATAACACAAATAATTCTGGTGCCTCAAGGAGTTTTATTATGAAGGAGGTGGCATTCATCATACAAGAAGCACTTGTCACTATATAATATGTATGTTTTACTTGTTTCTCTCCAAATAAATTGTGTCTCCCTGTCACTCTATGTTATTGTTATTCATCTGCAGAAAATTCTCAACTATGTATATTTTTCATAAAATACATAACTACAAGTTATCTTTAATTCCTTGCTTACAGAGATTTGGTTTTTTGAGCTCTTATAATTTTAGTGCCTATCCTCTGAATCCATTAGTATAAATATCTATTTTAATGCATTGTTTTTTCAAAAATAAATTCTTACTATTTTTATTTTGATTTAATTTGGTCAATTAACTTAATTTGATTATTTAAAAGTAAACTGTGATTTTACATCTAGAAAATAGACATGACATGTATGTATTTTTTTTAGTTCTGATTCTAACTAGAAAATGTCTCCAATATCTTAGACTGTAAAGCAAGGATAGAGTTTATGAATATCTGTCACACTCACCACAGAGAGCTCTTGGGAAAGGGGGGAATGACGTGTAACTTTTTAAAAGTTAAGCACCTCTCATAAATTGTACCATAATACCACAATATTATCCATTTCCTTTGATAGAGGTAATTCTATATTGTTTTGGATAGCTATCATGAATACCAATCATTATTTTTGAGTATATAGCATTGGTGCTGGACATAAAACAAAGAAAGCAGAAAAAGTACTGATCACATTTTAAATGATCCAATTATTCCCTATACAAATCCTAAATAGCCATGTATAGAAGATAAATAGTAAAATAATTGTCACTGAAAATTTGGAATATATTTTCCACATGGAAAATAGATATAAACTTCTTTTAATCTATTTAACGTAACATTTAAATGTAACATCTAGATTAAAATATTTAAAATATTGTCAAATTATTACCTTGAATGCTTGTCTTAAAAACCATATTCTTAATTATAGTCCATATCTTAAACAACCTCTTGTTGCTCTTGTAAAAGCAGAATAATAAACAACAATGTATTCATTTTTTATTAAGACACCACTTATACCTCTTGGTCACATACCACAATAAGCAGTTCTAGATGTTACAAGTTACAATCAGGTTCCTAGGTAAACTTTCTCTTTTTGAATTTCATTTACTTGAGTGGGGGGACTGGAGAAATTTTCCCCTTAATTCTAATTCAGTAATCCATTATCTGCCAATTTCCTATTTAATCTATGACTATTAGAGCAATATAATTGAAATAGTTAAGAAAAAGTATAGGTACAGTTGGATCCAGCAAAGAAAAGAGAAAACATCTATATTTCCACAAAAGAGCTTTAATAGAGAAAAATGGTTACACAAGTTTTGAAGTATTGAAAGAGCAAAAGGGAAATGCTAATATAACTCAGAGATTAAAACTATAGAGTAGGGTACTACCCCAAAGCTGGTGGAATAAAAGAAAAGATTGGGGATCTCAGAAATTAGAAGCTCAGAAGTAAGGCTTTGTGAAATACGTGCTCAGATTATTGAAGGAAAGATGTATCTTGGGTGATACTACTACCTTAAGAGCTTGAAGGAGAATTCTCAGGCATCTGAGGAAGGGGTAGTGGCATCACTGAGCTTTTGCTGTATCCTTGAGGGGACACATGAAAGCGATTCTGGAAGTGCCTGAAGAAGACTGGAAACAGGAGCTAACTGCCCCTCCTGGGGTGAAAGCTGCTGTGCAAGTGACTGTAAAAGAAGAAAGATCAAATGCAGGAGGAAAAACCTTCTCCCTGACTGCTAACCTATATTGTAAAAATTCTTAATCTTACCTGTTCATTAGAATCACTTAATTAAAAAAACCCTGATGCCCAGTCCTCACTTGAAAATAATAAAATATTAATTTGAGGGCATGGAAATTAGGCAGTAATAGTCTTCAAATTTCCCCAGATGATTCCAAAATGCAGCCAAGGTTCAGAATCACTGCCCTAGTATCTCCTATTGGCAGAAACCCTTTAGCAAAGGAGTCTGGTAATGTAGTTTGCAGTTTCTGCTCCAGAACCACAGAAACACAGAACCACACAGGAGAGTATACAAAGGTGGATTTGGAGCAAAGAGATAATAGTTAATCAATTAGCAAAAATGTAATCAACATTTCTTGGCAATTGAAGCCAAACAAAATTTCAGAAATAGTAATACATGAAATTTTCCACAATGTGTATCAATGTGTTTAACGTATTGCACAGTATCTGTCAGAATGACTCAATTGAAAACTCACATATTCTGTACTATACTATTTGGAAATATATTTTGTTACCAAATAGTTATATGATGACTCAAACTTACAATACAATCAACAAATATTTTTAAATTATAGAAATCTAGGACAAAGTCTTTAAGATATGATAATATGATTGTATTATCTTATCTTAACTTCTATCACATATTTCTAAAATTCCATAATCTATCATGCAAATGAGTCTTTTTAAATCTAAAATACTGGCAGTTTTCATAATGAAAAAGAATGTAGATCACTTAGCTCAATGTTTCAAACAATAAACCAGTACAGAAATAACAAGATAATAATTATTTTAATCTTAAACTTTGAAAAGCTTTAAATGACATTATCACTTCCCAACAGATTTTGTGTACTGAACAAGTAAACCCCACACCTACCCGTGGTCCCTGGATATAAATGACTAATATTGCCTTTAGTAAGACATGCTCTAAATTCTACACATACTGAATTAGAATAAGGACAGGCAAAAGATACAAAAAGATTTGACTATTCTTTAGTTGAATGTATTGATTAATCTTAAGAGACAATACATCTTTTTTTTTTTTTTTTTTTTTTTTTTTTTGCGGTACAAGGGCCTCTCACTGTTGTGGCCTCTCCCATTGCGGAGCACAGGCTCTGGACGCTCAGGCTCAGCGGCCATGGCTCACGGGCCCAGCCGCTCCGTGGCATGTGGGATCTTCCTGGACCGGGGCATGAACCCGTGTCCCCTGCATCGGCAGGCAGACTCTTAACCACTGCATCACCAGGGAAGCCCGGCAATGCATCATTTTGAACTGAGGTTGATCAACCAGGAATATAGATATCCAGAGTCAGTAAGGTAGATGGAGTTGGCACTTGTAAACATCTTAATTTACTGTCAGACTACGTGATCTCATTGATCTGGATGCATAGGTCCTGGAACCTAATGTTATTAAACATAATATCCTATTTGTAGCCCCTACTGCTTGGAACCTATGTGTATCCCCTGAAATAAAAGTCCCACTGAGAGTTTGGCTTCCCCTGTAGTGTTTCTGGTATAACCAATATGCTACTCAAGATGATTAACTAGGAATTATTTGTGTCATTGGAAATTAAAGTAAATTAATAAGTTGGCATTCTACATTGCATGTTGAAATGTCTCATGATCTTGGTTAGGGTGAGTCATTAAAACAGTCAAGATTAAGATGCTAAACTTGAAAATCTGTCATATTTTCCTTTGGAGATTCCTAACCTTGCTGATTGCCTTTGTATTCAAATACCTTTACCTATAAAATGACTTGTTTAAAACTTTGATTAATACTTTTTAAAACTATTTTTATGGTGTTCTAGCATAATACGTTATTTCCTTATCTTTTCATTATGTTCTAAACGAACAAGAGGTCAGATACTCTCTTGAACAAATTTGTAATACAGATGGAATTATAGTGCAGGAAGAGGTCTCAGAACTTTTCGACTCCCATACCCCTCTGCTCTACATCATCATTTAATGGAGGAGGTGGTAATCTCTCTGATATCATACGTTGTGGTAGACTTTGAATTGGGGTATTTAATTCTATTGATCATTTACTAAAGTGAATGTATCTCTTACCAGGTGATCAATAAATTCTTGTTGAGGAAATGGGTGAATGTATGAATAAAGATATCAGGAAATAATGAATAAATAAGATATCCTAAATTCACATAAATATATAAATTCAGTTCCCATAGAGACAAGATTGATTTAACAAGCTCCTGAATGTTATCATTCATAAAATTTTAGCAATTCCTGCTTAAACATATAACAAATTACTTTAAAATACATAGCACAGGTTGTTCAATCTAAATACCAAACTAATCTTGCCAGTTTCAGATAAGGCAATATTTCTTGAGTTTTATATAAAATATTATACTTTAGACTTCTGAAATCTTTCAATCTGCTTACCTCCATATAACTCTGAGAAAGTGTACTACATAAGTCAAGGACAAAAGAAATGGTGTTTCCACTCAAAACACATTATAAACTTATTCTTTGATGCATTACTACTATTGAAAGAGTTAAGTTCTTGGTATAAATATAGGCACATGAATGTTTAAGAACTTTAAGTCCTCTTCTGAAAGGGAAACACTCCACCAATTTTCAGCTAAAAAAATGTATAGGAACACATTAGAGGATAGCAATTCACAAAATTTCAGCCTAAGTTATTATATTTCATGTCAATTTGGCAATAAAAGAAATATTGTCTGCCATATTTATCATATATAACAGGTGCTCACTATACCTTAGTTATAAAAAAATTAACGTTGATTTTTCCTGATTGTTCTTATTAATATTATATATACTATTTTTACACAATAAGTTATAGTTTTACACACAAAGGCAGTAATTTCATAAACATTACTCTACTAGAAAAAATCAATTGAAATGGTGAGGGATAACCCATATTTGTTATTAGTGATGGACTAGTTTGTATGGACAAGTTCTCTCATGGGGAAAAAAAAAGCTAGTTTATAAAACATTGACAAAACTCCTTTAAAAATTAATGAGCAAGGAGTCAAGATGGCGGAGGAGTAGGAGGATGTGGAGTTCATCTCTTCCCACAAATGCATCAAGAATATATCTACAAATGGGACAATTCTCACAGAGCACCAGCTGTACATGAGCAGAGAACCTCAGACACCTAAAAGGACAAGAAGAATCCCCATGTAACCAGGTAGGATGAAAGAAAGAAGAAGGGAAAAGGAAGAGGAGAGGAAGCAGGATGAACCTGTGCTCCTGTGGGGTGAGGTGAGGGAGACGGAGAGGTTCCTGCATCCAGAGAAGCCCCCTCACCATCAGGGAGATCAACTGGGACAGAAGGGGAGTTTTGGGGGGCTATCAGAGGAGAGCACAGCAACTGATCTGTGGCAGGCAGGACAGAGTGAGACCTACACAGATGGTCTGTGACACGGCCCTGTGTGCCCCAGATTGAGAGTTGTGTCCACCTGTGCAGAGGGGTGCTGGGTGGTGGAATGTGGGGTTTGGAGAGTGAACCCAGAGAGAGGACTGCAGCTGGCTATGGGGGGGATGGGAGTGAGGAAATCCACAACTGGGAATGCTTGCAAACGAAACCCAGACTGCCATAGAAGTGAAGTGCCATTGTTGAGTGACGTGCAAGGAGTGGGGCCACCATTGCAGCCTATCTCCCCGCTCGCTGGCCCCTGCATCCACAGGCACTAGAAAGGGCTCCCACTAGGGTGGGCTCTCTCATGCTTGCTGTCACCAGCTCCCACTCACAACCTGTCCCCACTGGGACTCCCACAACCCCAGCAGCCACCACCTCCCCTGCACCCTGTACCTGCAGCAGTGGGCATAATCATGACCCTGGCTGCCCCCTTCTCACTGGAGCAGACTCATGTGCTCCCAGGCAGCCTCGGGAGCAGACCCCTGTGGGTGACCCACAGGTAGAGGTGGGACTGAAACAACAACTGAGCCCCAGGGGCCATACAACTAAGGAAGAAAAGCTGAAATCTCTCCTTGCAGCTGCACAACCCACGAATTTACATACCCACAACTGGCTTTGTCAACTCAGAGCCTAAAGAGCATCTGAATGGACAACAACTGCTCCCACAGCCAAGATGGATCTAGCATTAGCAGCTGTAGACTTTGTGGGCACATACATGTGGGAGTTAGGCCAGGCCAGAGTCTGAGCTGTCCCCATAGCACCCACAGCAGATCCAGATCCACGATTACTATAATCCTGGGACATGACATCAGTGGATCTATGCTGGTGGCCTGCTGAAAACAATGTCTGAGAGACACCAGGGCCAATTTATGGCATACCCACAATCAAGGTGGGGCTGAGAGCAATGACAACAGTGTAATTTGAAAGAGTGTACAATGGGTGAAAGGTGACACAACAGAGCACACCCACAGGTGAACACCTCCAGAGGAGGAATACTCAGTGGCTTCTCTCACAGTGGGAGTGCTCCAATCCTGGCTACAAAGATATCACAGGAAAAGAAAATTACAGGCCAATATCCCTGACGAACATAGATGCAAAAATCCTAAACAAAATACTAGCAAACCAAACCCAACAACACATCAAAAGGATCACACACCATGATCAAGTGGATTCATCCCAGGGATGCAAGGATTCTTCAATATCCACAAATTAATCAATGTCATATACCAAATTTAAAAAGTAAAGAATAAAAACCACATGATCATCTCAATAGATGCAGAAAAAGCTTTGGAGGAAATTCAATACCTATTTATAATGAAGAATCTCCAGAAAGTGGGCATAGAGGGAACCTACCTCAACATAATAAAGGTCATATATGACAGATCGACAGCAAACATCATTCTCCAAGGTGAAAAACTGAAAGCATTTCCTCTAAGATCAGAAACAAAACAAAGATGTCCACCCTCTCCACTTTTATTCAACATAGTATTGAAAGTCCAAGCCACTGCAATCAGAGAAGAAAAAGAAATCAAAATGTAAAAAGAATAAGTAAAACTGTCATTATTTGCAGATGACATGATACTATACATAGGTAATCCTAAAGAAGTTACCAGAAAACTACTAGAGCTCATCAGTGGATTTGGTAAAGTTGCAGGGCACAAAATTAATACACAGAAATCTCTTGTATTGCTATACACTAACAATAAAAAATCAGAAAGAAAAATTAAAGATAGCATCACATTTACCATTGCATTAATAGAATAAAATACCTAGGAATAAACCTACCTAAGGAGGCAAAAACCTGGTACTCAGAAAACTATAAGATACTGTTGAAAGAAATCAAAGATGTCACAAACATATGGAGAGATACACTATGTTCTTGGATTGGAAGAATCAAGATTGTCAAAATGAATATTCTACCCAGAGTAATCTATAGTCAGTGCATTCCTCATCAAATTACAAATAGCATTTTTCAGAGAATTAGAACAAAAATTTTACAATTTATATGGAAACACAAAAGACCCCAAATAACCACAGCAGTCTCAAGAAAGAAAAACAGAGTTATAGGAATCAACTCCCTGACTTCAGACTATATTACAAAGCTACAGTAATCAAAAGAGTGTGGTGCTGGCACAAAAACAGAAACATAGATCAATGAAACAGGATAGGAAGTCCAGAGATAAACCCATGCACCTGTGGTCACCTAATTGATGACAAAGGAGGCAAGAATATACAATGGAGAAAAGACAGTTTTTTCAGTATGTGCTGGTGGCTAAACTGGACGAGTACATGTAAAAGAATGAAATTAGAACATTTTCTAACACCATAAACAAAAATAAACTCAAAATGGATTAAAGACCTAATTGAAGACCAGACATTATAAAACTCTTAGAGGAAAACATAGGCAGAACACTCTCTGACATAAATTGCAGCAAGATATTTTTTGATCCACCTCCTAGAGTAATGAAAATAAAAACAAAATTAAACAAATGGGACCTAATTAAATTTAAACGATTTTGCAAAGCAATGGAAACTGTAAACAAAATGAAAAGACAACTCAAAAAATGGGAAAAAATATTTGCAAACAAATCCACTGACAAGAGGTTAATCTCCCAAATATACAAAGAGCTCATGCAGCTCAACATCAAAAAACAAACAACCCCATCAAAAAATGGTCAGCAGTTCTAAACAGACATTTCTCCAAAGAAGACATACAGATGGCCAACAGGCACATGAAAAGATATTCAACATTACTAATTATTAGAGAAACACAAATCAAAACTACAATGAGGTATGACCTCACACCAGTCAGAATGGCCATGATCAAAAAATCCAAACAGTAAATGCTAGAGAGGATGTGGAGGAAAGAGAACCTTCCTATACTGTTGGTGGGAATGTACATTGGTAAGCCACCATGGAGAACAGTATGAAGGATACTTAAAAAACTAAAAATAGAGCTACCATATGATCCAGCACTCCCACTTCTGGGCATATATCCGGAGAAAACCACAATTTGAAAAGATACATGCACCCCAATGTTCATTGCAGCAATAAGTACAATAGCCAGTACATTACAACCTAAATGTCCATCAACAGAGGAATGGATAAAGAAGATGTGGGGCAAATATACAATGGAATATTACTCAGCCATAAAAAAGAATGAAATCATGCCATTTGCTGTGACATGAATGGACCTAAAATTATCCTACTGAGTGAAGTATGTCCGACTGAGAAAGACATATATCATATGATATTATTTATATGTGGAATCTAAAAAACGGTACAAATGAGCCTATTTACAAAACAGAAATACAGTCACAGATGTAGAAAACAAACTTATAGTTCCCAAGGTGACAAATGGGGGAGGTATATTGGGAGACTGAGATTGACATATATGCACTACTATACATAAAATAGAAAACTAATAAGAACCTGCTCTATAGCACAGGGAACTCCACTCAATACTCTGTAATGACCTATATGGGAAAATAATCTTAAAAAGAGTGGATATGTATATATGTATAACTGATTCACTTTGCTGTACAGTAAAAATTAACACAACATTGTAAATCAAATATACTCCAATAAAAATTATTAAAATAAAAAATAGATAAATTGCATTCTTCAAATTTTAAATCTTCTCTTCTTTGAAAGAGACCATTAAGAAAATAAAGTCAAACAAATACCATATGCTAACACATATATATGGAATTTAAGAAAAAAAAATGTCATGAAGAACCTAGGGGTAAGGCAGGAATAAAGACACAGACCTACTAGAGAACAGACTTGAGGTTATGGGGAAGGGGAAGGGTGAGCTGTGATAGGGCAAGAGACAGTCATGGACATATACACATTAACAAACGTAGTAAGGTAGATAGGTAGTGGGAAGCAGCCGCATGGCACAGGGATATTGGCTCGGTGCTTTGTGACAACCTGGAGGGGTGGGATAGGGAGGGTGGGAGGGAGGGAGATGCAAGAGGGAAGACATATGGGAACATATGTATATGTATAACTGATTCACTTTGTTATAAAGCAGAAACTAACACACCATTGTAAAGCAATTATACCTCAATAAAGATGTTAAAAAATAAATAAATAAAGTCAAGTCATAGACTGAAGAAAATACTTGCAAAACATATCTGGTAAAGGATTTTTTTCCAGAATATATTTTTAAAACTCAAAATTCAATAATAAGAAAACAACCAATTAAAAATATGTTTGAGTACAAACATAACCAAAGATGATATATGTATGACAAGTAAGCACATATAGAGATGCTGAACATCATTAGTCATTAGGGAAAACAAATTAAAATCACAATGAGATACCACTACACATTGGTTAGAATAGCTAAAATGATAACGATGCTAACCAACTTTCATATATTGCAGATGGCAATGCAAAATGAATGAAGATGAATGAATGTAGTTTGACAACTTACTATAAAATTAAACATATCCTTACAATATAATCTTGCAATACCACTCAAGTATTTATCCAAGTGAAATGAAATTTATGTTCATGTAAAAACCTGTATCTGAATGTTTATAGTTATTAAATTCATAATTGCCAAAAATTATAAGCAACCCAAATGTATTTCAACTTGTTAATGGATAAACAAGCTGTGGTACCTCCATTCAAAGGAATACTACTCTGCAATAAAAAGGAATGAACTACATGCAGCAGCATGAATAGAACACAAATGCATTATGCTATATTCAGGAAGCCAGACTCAAATAACTACATCCTATCATTACAGAAAAGACAAAATGATAGGAATAGAAACAAATCAGTAGTTTCCAAGGTGTTGGAGCAAGAGGGAATTCTCTGGAATGTTGGAACAGTTTCATTTCTTGTAAAACTTTGGATTTCTCCATTGAATCTGAATAAGATCCTTTCTGTGTAGAGTATTTTTGGTTGTAGGTTCTTGCCTTTCATCTCTTTAAATAAATATATTGTGCCACTCCCTTCTATCATGCTTGCAGAGTTTCTGCTGAGAAATCAGCTGATAACTTTATGGGAGTTCCCTTGTATCTCATTTGCTGATTTTCCTTTGTTGCTTTTAATATTTTTTCTTTGTTTTAATTTTTGTCAGTTTGAGTACCATGTGTCTTGCTGTGTTCTTCCTTGGGTTATCTTGCCTGGGACTTTTTGCCCTTGCTGGACTTTGGTGACTGTTTCCTTTCCCATGTTGAGCAATTTTTCAGCTATTATCTCTTCAAATATTTTCTCAGGTCCTTTCTCTCTTCTTCTTCTGGGACCCCTATATTGTGAATGCTGGTGCTTTTCATGTTGTCCCAGAGTTCTCTTAGACTGTCTTCCATTTCTTTTCATTCTTTTTTCTTTATTCTAGTCCATGGTTATGGTTTCCACCATTCTGTTTTCCAGGTCACTTATCCATTCTTCTGCCTCGGTTACTCTGCTATTGATTCCTTCTAGTATATTTTTCATTTCAGTAATTGTATTGTTCATCTTTGTTCTTTAGTTCTTCTAGGTCTTTATTAAATATTTCTTGTATCTTCTCGATATGTGCCTCCATTCTTTCTCCAAGATCTCAGATTATCTTCACTATCACTACTCTGAATTCTTTTTCCAGTAGATTGCTATCTCCACTTCATTTAGTTGTTCTTCTGGGGTTTTATCTTGTTTGTTCATCTGGGACATATTCTTCTGCTGTCTCATCTTGTCTAACTTTCTGTGATTGCAGTTTCCATTCCTCAGGCTGCAGCGTTGTAGTTCTTCATGCTTCTGATGTCTGCCCTCTGGTGGATGAGGCTGTCTAAGAGGCTGTCTGTGCAGGCTTCTGGTGGCAGGGCCTAGTTCCTGCCCATGGTGGGTGGAGCTGGGTCTTTTCCCTCTGGTGGACAGGGCCATGCTCAGGAAGACTTTAAGCAGCCTGTCTACTAATGGATGGGGCTGTATTCCTGTCCAGCTTTTTGGCCTGAGGTGTCTCAGCACTTGAGCCTATAGGCTGTTGGGTGTGGCTAGATCTTGGCGGTGGAGTGGGGAATGGCTGCCTCTAGGAGGGCTCATGCCAATGAGTAGTCACCGCAGCTGCTGCTACCAGTGTCTTTGTCCCCACAGTGAGCCATAGTCACTCCCCACCTCTGCAGGAAACCCTCTGATACTAGCAGGTAGGCCTGGCCCATTCTCTCATGAGGTCACTGCTTTTTAGGGGGTATTCTGGTGTGCACTAGACCTTGGGTGTGCTCTCCAAGAGTGAAGTTTCTGTTTCCCCTAGTCCTGTGGAATTCCTACAATCAAATCCCACTGGCCTTCAAAGCCAGATACTCTGGGGGCTCCTCCTCCTGTTGCCAGCCTCCCAGGCTAAGAAGCCTGATATGGGGCTCAGGACTTTCACTTCTGTGGGAGAAATTCTGTGGTATAATTATTTTCCAGTTTGTGGGTCGCCCACCCAGCAGGTATGGGATTTGATTTTATCATGATTACGCCCCTCCTACAATCTCATTGTGGTTTCTTCTTTGTCCTTGTGTGTAGGGTATCTTTTTTGGTAGGTTCCAGAGGTTTTTGTTATTGTTGTTGATGGTTGTTCAGCAGTTAGTTGTGATTTTGGTGTTTTTATAAGAAGGGGTGAGCTCATGCCCTTCTGCTCCACCATCTTGCTGGCAAGTCTCATTTCTTGATATTGTTGGTGGTACATTGACAATATATATTTATGAAAACTCACAGAAATGCACACTAAAAAGGATGAATTTCGGGCTTCCTTGGTGGCACAGTGGTTGAGAGTACACCTGCTGATGCAGGGACACAGGTTCATGCCCCGGTCTGGGAGGATCCCACATGCCGCAGAGCGGCTGGGCTCATGAGACATGGCCACTGAGCCTGTGCATCCGGAGCCTGTGCTCCACAATGGGAGAGGCCACAGCAGTGAGAGGCCTGCGTACTGCAAAAAAACAAAACAAAAACAAAAAAGAATGAATTTCATGGTATGTTGATTATACTGCAAGAAACACAAAGCCATGGAAGTTTGCCAGTGTGATAATTTGCCACCAAAGACTGACTAAATGAAATTCTTAAGAGTTTAGGCAGAAAGAAAGGGGTAACAGAAGGAGAGTCTGAGCTGCAAGAAAGAATTATAATTTAGAAAGTTATATATGTGTAAATATATCTAAATTACTGTATAACATAATAATATTTTGAGGTTTAAATATCTAAATAAGATGCATACCAACAATACTATAACATTTGAGAGGACTTAACAGAATAATTAACTTATCCTCTTAGTGGAGGGTAGGTGAGAAAGTTTCGACTTTAACAGGTATGTATGTTTTAATTTCTATTATAGTTAATAACAGGATAACAACAAAATATGTAATTTCAAAACTGGTTAAAAAATAAAAATGACAAGAAATAAATTACACAATAGTTCAAAGGGGAAAGAAAGAATAGAAAATCAATCCATAGATGCAAATGTTTTACTTTGCAAAATATAGGATATGACAAACTTTTGTTCTCAGTGTAGGAACTAAAGAAATGGCATTATTTTTAGGAGAAAAAAAAAAAACATTGCATAAGCAAAGAAGCCTAAAGAAACCGCAATACCAAAAAAGACAAGTTCTTCTTAGATGATTAGAATTTAATAACCACATCCCTTACTGGGAACATTTGTCCATTAAGTAGAACAGAGAATAGATGCTCCCACTACATAAGGGACTCTATAGAATTTAGGAATTTCTAATAGAGTTTATAAAGATAATGTGAGTTGGTGGGATGAATTGGAATTTGTAGAAACAAAAATATGCAGCTAGTTCCACCATCACACTGATTCTCCCTTGCTAAGAGTGTGACAGCAAAGAAGTTTGGTGTTGGCTGAAAAGTAGAGACAGATCTCTATATTCTTATGGTGCTTAGAAGCCAATGTACTACTAGAAGAAGGAGACTCTGATACACATAGAAAAGATCTCACCCTTAAGACATTTGAAAATAAAAGTGAAGTGAAATTAACTAAATCTGTCACATAGTATTGACTCAGCTCAACTCTCATTTGAATTGTTTCACTATGTCCCTGATCCTAGCTGTCTGCCCAAAAGAAAGATGTGCCCTGAGTAGATGGAGCCAAATCCCAGGGAGACTGACTGAGGGGTCAAATGTGCCCCAGAGTTGGTGTTGGCCTGCTGGTGGGTGGGGTGGGCCATGACACAGCAGGCTGCACAGATGTAGTGGTCCTGGGACAGGTGCCCACCCACGGGTAGATGAAGCTGGTCCTGGGGCAAGTGCTATCCCACTGGTGGGTGGAGCCTGGCCCCAGAGTCTTCAGTTGTAAGGCTCTGGGGGTCCTGGAATTGGTGTCAGCCAACTATTGGGTGGGGCCAGGTGCCAGCATCTGACTGTGGTGCCGCAGGATTCTCAGGGCTAGTGCTGGCACACAGGTGTGTGGGGATGTTTTCTGGGCTTTCTGGTGGACACAGCCACGTTAGGGTCAGCTGTGGGGTCAGAAGGGAGGTTGTTAAGGCAGCTGGCCTGCTGGTGGGTGGGGCTGTGTCCCCACCTGACTAGCTGTTTGGCCTGAGGCATCCCAGTACTGTTGTCAACAGGCTAGTGGGCATGGCCAGGTCACCATGCTAATAAGCTAGAGGGAGGATGCCAAAATAGCACTTGATAGCACCAGTATCCTTGTGGTAGAAAAAATTCCCCAAAATGGCTTCTGCCAGTGTCTGTATCCACTGGGTGAGTTCCAGTCACCTCCAACCTGTCCAGGTGGCTCTCTAAGATCAACAAGTAGGTTTGACCCAGACTTCTTTCAAATTACTGCTTCAGGTCTGAGTCCCAAAGCATGTGATATTTTCTGTGTGCCCTTTAAGAGAAGAAACACTATTTCCCACAGTACTCTGGCTCTCCCAAAACAAGCCCTGTTGGTTTCCAAAGTCAAACATTCTGGGAGTTTGTCTTCCCATTATAGGACACCCCAGACCTACAGTTACAGCCAGCTGTGTCAGGAAAAAGCTCTGTCCACCACAGGGCTTAAACCAGCTCAAGGAACTGCAGGGCCCTACAGCCATATACCCTGGGACATGGATGTGCTCACCAGTGAGCAGGCACTACCCCAGGACAACCTTGGTCCTTGCCATGACCACCAGCAGGCCAATCCATCTCCAAGGTACCTTGGATCCTTCAGGCAGCCAAGATGATATCCAGGCCCACTCAAGAGCCGGCTGACACCATTTTGGGGACAACACAGACTCCACAGCTAGCCATATCAGAAATGGGCATTGGCAGCCAGCAGGGTGACACTGGATCTGGGACCCTGGCCCTACAACCACCTACCCTAGAATATGGCTCTGCTCACAAGTAGGCATGCACTAGTATTGGGACCCCCTGGGTCTCCACAGGAAGCTGCCTTGTGACCCATTCTCACCTAACAGTGAATGTCAGCCTCTGCCCAAGGCAGGGCCTGGCACCAACTGGACTAGGGTTCAGACACAAATACCAGACTATCTGCAGAAGTCAGCCTATAAAAACAGAAGGACCCACACAACCCACATAGGGCACACCCCTATAGTTTACAGCTCTGGTGACCAGAGGGAAATGTGCTGCTGGGATGCACAGAATGTCTCCTACAAAAGGCCACTTCTTGGGCTTCCCTGGTGGCGCAGTGGTTGAGAGTCCGCTTGCAGATGCAGGGGACACGGGTTCGTGTCCTGGTCGGGGAAGATCCCACATGCCGCAGAGCGGCTGGGCCTGTGAGCCATGGCTGCTGAGCCTGTGCATCCAGAGCCTGTGCTCCACAATGGGAGAGGCCACAACAGTGAGAGGCCCACGTACCGCAAAAAAAAAAAAAAAAAAAAGGCCACTTCTCCAAGGTTGGGAAGTGCAACCAACCTACCAAATACATAGAAATAAAAACCAAACATTGGGCAAAATAAGGCAACAAAGGAACATGTTCCAAACCAAGGAACAAGATAAACTCTAAGAAGAACTAAGTGAAGTGGAGATAAACAATCCTCTCAAAAAGAGTTCAAGGTAAAGATTGTAATAATGCTCAAAGAACTCTGGAGAAGATTGGTTGAACAGAGTGAGAAGTTAGAAGTTTAACAAAGAGTTACGAAATACAAAGAAGAACCTAACAGTTGAAGAATACAATAACTGAAATAAAAAATACATTAGAAGGAATCAACAGTAGATTAGATGATACAGAGGAACAGATTAGTGAGCTGGAAGACATAGTAGTGGAAATCACTGAAGCTGAACAGAAGAAAGAATAAAAAGAAATGAGGAAAGTTTAAGAGACCTCCGAGATGACATCAAGTGTTCTAACATTGCATTATAGAGGTCAAAGGAGAAGAGAGAGAGAAAGGAGCAGAGAACATATTTGAAGACATAATAAGCTGAAAATTTTCTTAATCTGGGAAAGAAAATAAACATCCAAGCACAAGAAGCACAGAGAGTTCCATACATGATCAACCCAAAGTGGACCACACCAAGACACATTGTAATTAACATGGAAAATTAAAGATAGAGAATATTAAAATAGCAAGAGAAGAAGAAGGTATATACAAGGGAACTCCCATAAGGCTATCAGCTGACTTTTCAGTAGAACCTCTGCAAGCCGGAAAGGAGTGGCATGATATGCTTAAAGTGATGAAAGGGAAAAAAGTTACAATCAAGAATAGTCTACCAGCAAGACTATTAGATTTGAAGGATGGATAAGAGTTTTACAGACAAGCAAAAGCTAAAAAAGTTCAGCACCACAAAACCAGCTTTACAAGAAATGATAAATGGATGTCTCTAAGTGAAAAAGAAAAGGCCATGACTACAAATACGAAAATTACAAGAGGAAAAATCTCAATGGCAAAGGTAAATATATAGTAAAGGTAGCAAATAAACCACTTATAAAGTGAGTAGGAAAGATAAAAGACAAAAGTAGTAAAATTATCCATATCCACAATAAGTAGTTAATGGATATGCAAAACAAAAAGATGTAAAATATGATGTCAACAGTAAACATGGTGGGAGGAGTAAAAATAGAGGTTGTTAAATTGCATTTGAATTTAAGAGATCAGCAATGTAAATATAATCATATATACAAAGATGTTGTTATATGTAAACCTAATGGTAGCCACAAACCAAAAACTTGTAATAGATACATACACAAAGAAGAGAGAAGAATCTAAAGATAACACTAAAGATAGTGATCAAATCACAAGGGAAGAGGAAAAAAGGAGAAAGGAACAAAAAAGAACTACAAAACCACCCCAAAACAATTAACAAAATGTCAATAAGTACATACTGTAAATAATTTTTAAATATAAATGGAATAAATGCTCCAATCAAAAGACATGGAGTGACAGAATGAAAGCAAAAACAAGAGACATGTATATGCTGCCTACAAGAGGCACTACAGCTCTAAAGACATGTGTAGACTGAAAGTGAGGGAATGGAAAAGGTATTCAATGCAAATGGAAACAAAAGAAAAGCTGGGGTAGTAATATTATATCAGACAAAACAGACTTTAAAACAAAAACTGTAATAAGAGACAAAAAAAGGACAATATATAATGATAGAAGGATCAATCCAACAGGAAGATATAACAACTGTACATATATATGTGCCCAACATAGGGTCACCTAAATACATAAAGCAAATTTTAACAGACATAAATGGAGAAATTGACAGTAATAAAATACGAGTAGGGGTTTTTTGGGGTTTGTTTTTTATATAAATTTATTTGTTTGTTTGTTTGTTTGCTTTTGTCTGTGTTGACTCTTTGTTGCTGCTCATGGGCTTTCTCTACTTGCGGTGAGCAGGGGCTACTCTTCGTTGTGGTGCGCAGGCTTCTCATTGCGGTGTCTTCTCTTGTTGCAGAGCTCAGGCTCTAGGTGCATGGGCTTCAGTAGCTGTGGCATGCAGGCTCAGTAGTTGTGGCTTGCAGGCTCTAGAGTGCAGCCTCAGTAGTTGTGGCACATGGGCTCTAGAGTGCAGGCTCAGTAGTTGTGGCGCATGGGCCCAGTTGCCCCGCAGCATGTGAGATCTTCCTGGACCAGGAATCAAACCCATGTCCCATACACTGGCAGGCAGATTCTTAACCAGTGCACCATCAGGGAAGTCCCCAGTAGGGGGTTTTAATTCTCCAATTACATCAATGGACACAACATACAGACAGAAATTCAGTAAGGAAACACCGGTCTTAAATGATACATTAAACCAGATTGATTTTATATATATATATATAACAATCCATCCAAAAGCAGCAGAATACACATTGTTTTCAAGTGTATATGCAACATTCTCTAGAATAGATCACATGCTAAACCACAAAACAAGTCTCAGTAAAATTAATAAAACTGAAATCATATCAAGCATCTTTTCTGACCACAACTCAATGAAACTAGATATCAACTTCAAGGAATAACTGAAAAACCCACAAACATGGATGCTAAACAATATGCTACTAAAAAAAAAAACAAGGATCACTGAAGAATGTAAATTGGTACAGCCATTGTGGAAAACAGTACAAAGATGCCTCAAAAAATTAAACACAGAATTATCATATGATCCACCACTCCCACTCCTGTGTATTTATCTGAAGAATACAAAAACGTAATTAGAAAATATATATGTCCCTATGTTCACTGTAGAATTATTCACAATAGCCAGGATATGGAAGTAACCTAAGTTCCCATTAATAGATGAATGGGTAAAGAAGATATGGTATATATACACAATGGAATATATGGAATATTACTCAGGTATAAAAAAGAATGAAATCTTGCCATTTCCTACAACATTGATGGACTTAAAGGGTATTATGCTAAGTGAAATAAGTTAGAGAAAGGCAAACACGGTATAATTTCACTTATATGATGAATCTAAAAATAAAACAAATAAACAAACATAACAAAACAGAAACAGAGAGTTATAGATACAGAGAACAAAGAGGTGGTTGCCAAAGGAGAGGAAGGTAGAGAGAGGAAAGAAATAGGTGAGAGAGATTAAGAGGTACAAACTTTCAGTTGCAAAGTAAATGACTCATTTGATGAAATGTACAGTGGGGAAATATAGCCAGTAACTATATAATATCTTTGTATCATGACATATCATAATTTTGAAGTATATAGAAATATTAAATCACAATATTTTATAACAGGAACTAACATAGTGTTTTAGGTCAATTATACTTCAAAAACAAACAAACAAACTCATAGAAAAAGAGATCATATTTGTTGCTACCAGAGAGGGGTGGTTGGGAGAGGAGGAATAAGATGAATGCAGTCTTAAGGTACAAACTTCCAATTATAAGATAAATAAGTTCTAGGAATGTAAGGTACAACATGATAAATATAATTAACACTCATATGTTATAAATGAAAGTTGTTAAGAGAGTAAGTCCTAAGAATTTTCAATACAAGGAAAATTTTTTTTCTATTTCTTTAATTTTGTATCTATATGAGATGATAAATATTCACTGGATTTATTGTGATAATCTTTTTATGAATTATGTAAGTCAAATAATCATGCTCTACACCTTAAACTTATACAGTGCTCAATGTCAATATACTTCAATAAAACTGGAAGAAAAATAACAATAAAATTTTTTCGTAAAAAATTTAAAAATGTAAAGTAAAAATTGGTTTCTTAATCTTCTGATTTCATCTTGGATATGTAAAGCACAAGGAAATTGTAATGCTCTCCTTCACAAGAAAAATCTGGAAAAAACCACAACATCAATGACTTTTCTTGGACCCATCAGAGAATTTTGTTTGCAGGGGAAACAACCATCTTACAATTTAGAAAGGCAGGAATCTTCAGGGAGACACAGGACACCAGCATTTGCTTACCTGTAGCCGGAGCAACCAAATGCCGTATAATCTTGGTAAGAATTTAAACTGTGAATTCTGATGAAATGCTGGAGACAAAGAGTGGGCTAATGTAAACGTGACAAGCTCCTGAGGGCTGCAGTCATATGGGACTTCTAACACTTTTACATGATTTTCCTCCAGGAATCCCATCAGGCTCCCACAGGGAGGAACAGGGAAAAGCCAGAGAAAGCTCTCTGAAGATGCTGGTTGGGGGAGAAGAAGAGTGGACACTGTGAATCTCTCCAGACCCTTCTCCCCATGGAACAAAATGCCTAATATGTAGGGAGGAGGGATGTACCAGAGGACACTAGTTAAATTCAATTATGGTTGGGAAGAGAGAGCATGATGGTTATAGACTGGTAACACTGGAGGATATCTGGGAGGATATAGGGAAGGGACTGCAAGAGAAAAAGATCTCTACTCCTGGGCAAGGGTTATATATTATTAGCTACAGAAATAAATTTAGATGCAAATGTGTGTGTGCATGTGTTTAAACAAAAATAATCCTTAACAGTGACCACTGAGAGAGCCCAGAAGCAGTTACTCCCCAAGAGCAACGAGAATACGTAGTGTGCAGAATTTCCGTTCTAAAAACATTCATCCATCCACTGAAAGGGAACAGAGCTTCTTGTAAAAAATGGCTAATTCCAGAAATGGAGGAAAGTGCAACATGAGCTTGGAGCATCTTGCTGAGCCAGAAAGTAAGAAAGTACTCAAAGAATAGTGGGGAGATGAGAAAGGAACACAGGATCCAGTTTCAAAGCACCCTCACTAGTGAAGTCTGGGAAATGTTACCAAATCAAAATAAATGACAATTCCATTTCAGTATAACCCACTGAATAAAAAAGGAATACATGAGTCGATATTGATCCAAATAATTAGAAGAATACATTGGAAGTTTGATGAGAATCACTGAATTTAGTATACTTACAAAGCCTCAAATACATTTCCTCAAAGTACTTATTAGTTCAAGGGGGGATGGTAACTTTAGAGTGGAAAAGCCTGGGAAATAATTAGGATCAACATCATGAATAATAAAACAAATTAAAATCCCTTAACACTTGCAAGCATTCAATGAGAAAAATTGGCATTATTCCTATGATATTACTGCCTGTGGTATATAACCTGAATCCAATAAGAATCATAAGAAAAATCCAAATTGAGAGATAGTCTATAAAACAATTTACATGTAGTCTCTACAAAAGTGTCAAAATGATGAAAATAAAAGCAAGACTAAACTGTTCCAGATCAAAGGAGATTAAAGAAACATGACAACTAAACACAATATATGAGTCTGGACTGGATCATTTGTTATAAAGAAGAAAATTGAAGCAATAAGCAAAATATGAATGGAAACACAGATCTAGATGGTAATAATGAATAAATATTATTTTCCTGGTTTTGTATGGTCGTATTGTATTTTTGTAGGGGAATGTTCTTTGTATAGGAAATACATACTAAAGTAGTCAGGTGTGATAGCACATCATGTGGGCAACATACTCTAAAATGATTCCAAAAGTTCATTATGCTGTTCTTATACTTTTTGTAAGCTTTAGATTGTATCAAAATAAAATTTAATTTTTTAATTAATTGGATAGGTTAAGGGCTGAATACACATAGCAGAAATAAGGCCCAGTGAACTCAAAGATAGCTCAATATATATTATCCAATATAAGGTACAAAGAGGAAAAAGAATGAAAACAGAACAGAACCCCAGAGTTCAGTGGAAAAGACATAAAATAGTCTGATATAAATATAATTAGACACCTAGAAGAAAAGATGAGGGAGAATAAAAAAGAAGAAACAAATATCAGAAAAATAATCACTGAGTATTTTTCCAAACTGATGAAAGATATCAACCCAAAGCTTCAAGAAACACAGCAAACCCATAACAGGATTTAAAAAAACCCACACGATTCAAATCACACATATGGTCATCAGCATCAAACTGCTGAAAAGCCAAAGAAAGTGTGAAACAAGAAAAGACAAATTATATTCAGGAAAGCAAAGATAAGATTAACAGTAAAATTAGTAAAGACAAAAGACAAGATAATGGCATCATGAAAATGCTGAGGAGAAAATGGTCAGCCCAAAATTCAATATCCAGAAAAAAATATCATTTATAAATGAAGTAAAAAAAACAATGATGGTGATATGTCAAGAACCAAATGAAAGGGCTCACGGTAGCCAAAGCTGGAACAATTTCAGCAAAAATATAAGTAAAGTAGTTTTGGATTATAACCAAAGAACAAAGTAAGTCCCCATGAGTCCATACTGAAATAAATGATTAAATAAATAGATAAATGGAGGGAAACACAAATCTTTCATACAGAATTATTCTATCATACAGAAAATTTCAAATAATTTGGAAGATTGTAGATACTCTGCCCTCAGTGAGGTGCGGCATGATTCCCAACTCTTTCGTGTTCCTGTGAGGCTCTCGACCTAATAGGAAATTTAGAAGAGGGAGGTTGTAAGGATGAATTACAACCCTGATTATTGCAGTTAATCTTGAAGATGTAACTGATATTCTCTTCTCCACTGCCATTCTAAAATTATTCACCTTAGCTCTTACTTTGGCAGGTTTTTCTGGCTTATCTGGAGGCATGAACCAAGACTACTTCTGCAGGGTCTGAATCCTTGTAATCATACTCCTCTCTGGCCTGGGTTTTACATGTGTATGTTCCCAGATATAATGGGGCAAGGTATTTCCAAAAGGAGCCCAAATAGATCATCGAAGTAGATGCACATGTATTTCTCCGAGCCCACATTGTCTAAAAACAATCCTACCACCCTATGTTGATCAGTGTCAGTTATCCCTGTATGGTGATACTTCTTGCCTGCTATTCAATGGATTTAAAAGTCCAAAGTTCCCTGGGCAGTCATAGCTAAAAGCTAAATGGGATACTTGTTCTTTCCTGTCAAGTGTCCTCTTTAGGAACCAGTACCTCCAACGCTGAAGAACCCAGAGTTGTGGGGTTGGGGAGCAAAAGGGCCCTTAGTCACTCTTTCCTTTGTGAGTGATGGTAGGTGGGGCCAGTCCTGGTTCCACTCCTTGTTTTCTGAATCCATGTATTGAGACCACAGGATTATATAAGAAGCCTCTGATTCAATTCATGTACTACCTTCTAAAAGATAACATCTCATTCTTTAACAATGTTGCCTTCAAGTGGTCTTTCAGCTGTGTTTTTAAAAGGCTTTCCCAGAATTCTATGAGGCCAGCTGTTTCTGGATACTATGGTATGTAATATGACCCAGTGGAGCCCAGAGGTGTGGGTCCACTGTTACACCTCCTTCACTGTGAAGTGGGTCCTCTGGTTGATTGTTATACAGTATGGGATTGCATACCTATAGATTAAACATTCTAAACACCTCAGGTAATGGTGCTGGTTGAGGTTTTCTAGGTAGAAAAAGAAAAACCTATACTTGTTATATATGCATGTACGCCTGAGAGGAAAAACAGCTGACTTTTCTAGGATGGGAGAGGCCAACATAGCCAATTCGTCCCGAGTGACTGGTTTGAGTTCTTAAGGTATAGTACCATATCAGAGGTTATCTCTCTTGTCCACAGGTTGAACATTCAGAGGTTGATTGACCCTGGCAAATGGGAATCTGTGTTGTTGGGTCCTTACATAATCTCCACCTCTTCCACTGTGGCTACATAATGTCAGATACCGAGTAACTGATAGTGAACACTGGCTGAATTCAACAAACTCCATCGTTCTGTCTACTGGTTCATTAACTATCTTTTCCATAAGATGTATACCTAATTAGAACCATATTCAAATAAATTATAAGTTAGCTTTAGCTTATAAAAAATATCATAATTTGAAGATAGAGAAATTATTTAAATATGCATTAAACTCATAAACAAAATGCCTTACAGACAGAATTTATGTTACTTTATATTTAGAGTATAATAATAGTAAACACTAAACAGTATAATAACAGTAAACAGTAAAACTTGCATTTTGTTTTTGTTTTACAATTCATATATTGGTGATGTGATTTATTCCTCTGCAATGTAGTTTAATATTCAATTAACTATACCACAATTTATTTGTGTTGTTCTTTTGGTAGATATTTACTTTATTTCTATTTGTAGAGATTACAAACATTGACACTTTAAACATTCTTAAAGATATCTGTTTTTGAAAAAGTGTAAGAGTCTTTCTATGGCATGTGCCAAAGAGTGTGCTTGCTATGTCTAAGGGTTTGAGCATCTTCAATTTCATTCTACTTTTCCAAATTTAGAGTTCAAAATAGTGTATAACGATTTTTGTTGCTCCACATTTTCATCAAAAAATTGGTATTTACAAACATTTTTAACTTTTGCTAACTTGAGGAGCCTGAAATGTAAACACATTGTGGTTTAAATTTGCATTTCTGATTAGTAAAGGTAGGTCATTTTTACATATCCAAAGGTTTAGTCATAGTTTTTTTTTTTTTTGGTACGCGGGCCTCTCACTGTTGTGGCCTCTCCCGTTGCGGAGCACAGGCTCCGGATGCGCAGGCTCAGTGGTCATGGCTCACGGGTCCAGCCGCTCTGTGGCATGTGGGACCTTCCTGGACCGGGGCACGAACCCGTGTCCCCAGCACCGGCAGGTGGACTCTCAACCACTGTGCCACCAGGAAAGCCCAAGTCATAGTTTTTATATTTTAATATTGTAGCATTCTATATAATGCATAAAAACATGTTATATTTTTGTGTTGAAAATTCCTGATTTCTAATATATAGATTGGTTTGTTTACTTTTTAATAGTGTCTTTGATTAATCTACATTTTAATTTTCAATGTAAAAAATTATTAAATATTTAAGTATTTATACCTTTAGGAGATGTTCTTTCCCTACTCCAATGTCATGAAGATGCTTTCCTATATTTTCTTAAAAAGTTTAAAAGTTTTCCATGTCACACTTAAATTTTAATCCACTAAACATTGAGTTTTGTTCTCAAATACTATCCCAACCTATTTATGGAAAACTTCACCATTTTTGTGCAATGTCCAAATCTATCTCTGTATATATTAAATTTCCATATAAGCATAGGTCTATCATTGAGTTATATATTCTGTGTTATTGGATTGTCCATTCCTGTAAGAGTAACACTCCTATATGTTTAAAACAAGTCCTGAAAACTTTAGAACAAATCCTCTTTGCCCTGTCTCAGTATTTTGTTCCTTATTTTTCCATTTCAATCATCATTAGAATGACTCATCATTAGAAATTTGACCACACCTACCGACAAAAAATTTGACTGGATTTTAACTGAAATTTGCTAAATTTTTTTGTTTATTTTGGGCAAATTTGATATCTTAATGGTCTTCCAGTCCATGAACATTTATCTTTACATTTAATTAAGTCCTCTTGACTATCTTCTACTAAAATCTTACAATATCTCATTACATGTTGGGCAAGGTTTGTTAAGCTCATTCCTAAATACCTTTTAATTTCCATGCTATTATTAATAGTATATTTTAATTTTTAAAATTTTAACTCTTTACTTCTTTTATGCAGTAATGCCATAGATCTTTTACATTGCTTTTACTATAATGAAAATAATTAATTTTATATAATTCTCACTATGTGCAGGTACAATTCTGTATACTGCATTCAAATTAAATTATCTAAGTTTCATAATAACTCAGTGAGATTTATGCCATTATTATCTACCCCCATTTTTGTAAATTACAAAACTGACATAGAAAGTTTAAATAGTTTTTCCAAAGCTATATATATATTTGTTTATTTATTTATATATATAAATATATATATAAAACTTATAGTTTTAAACCTCATATGATAGATACATAGATAGGTAGATAGAGGATAGATAGATAGATAGATAGATAGATAGATAATTGATAGAGATAGATTATATATATTATATATAGTGTGATTTAAACCAAAGAAGTCTGGCTCCATCATTTTAGCCATTATGCTTATGCTGTCTTTCATTTTAGAAGGAGCAACTTTGATGAACTCTTTATTGACTCTAATAATTTGTTAGTTTCTGAGTTTTCTTTAAGACAGTCATATTCTATGCTAATAACAGATTTTTCTTTTCAAAATTTATAATTTTTATTCATATTTTTCTTGTCTTATGGTACTGTCTAGCACTTCTGTTACAATGTTAAATAGAAGTGGTGAATGCAGACTTCCTTGTCTCACTGTGAATTTTATTTATTTATTATTTTATTTTTACATCTTTATTGGAGTATAATTGCTTTACAATGGTGTGTTAGTTTCTGCTTTATAACAAAGTGAATCAGTTATACATATACATATGTTCCCATATCTCTTCCCTCTTGCATCTCCCTCCCTCTCACCCTCCCCATCCCACCCCTCTAGGTGGTCACAAAGCACCAAGCTGATCTCCCTGTGCTATGCGGCTGCTTCCCACTAGCTATTTATTTTACATTTGGTAGTGTATACATGTCCATGCCACTCTCTCACCCCATCTCACTGTGAATTTTAAATACAAGATTTTATGTTTTACATGAAAGCTCATTTCTATTTCTAGTTTGCTTAAAATGTATTTTTAAGGGCGAGGCTCTGTCCATTTTTTTGTGGGTTCAAATAGTGTTTTTATTGAGGACCTACTCTGAGGATATATCAGTGAACAAAACAGAAAAATACATGATATTTAGGAGGTTATAAATGCCGTGGGAATATAGAGCAGGGTAAGCAGTATTGAGAAAGCAGAGTTTGCTGTGGGATGAGAAAGGAGGGGAAGACTCGTTAAGAAGGTAAAAAGACTGGAATGAATGAAACACACAGATGATGGGGGGAAACAAATCCTAGATAGAAGGAACAACTGGTGCAAAGCCTCTGATTTAGGTTAATATTGGAGTGTTCAATAAACAAGAAGGAGAAAACTGTGTGGTGTGGAGTGGAGTGATTGTGGGGTGGAGTGATTGTGGGGTAGATTAGTAGGAAGTAAAGCAGAGGGGTGAGGGGCAGCAGACCATGAATAGTCCTTCAGTCTACTACAAGGAATTTGTTTTTAACTGTATAAAAGGGAAGACTTGAGCAAAGGAGTGGTTTATAAGGATCACACTGAATTCTTTAAAACTAGAAGGAGTAGGGAAGGAACAGTGAGACAGTTCACAGGCCATTTCAATAATTTAGTCAAGAGACAGTGGTTAACTGGACCAGAAGTAAGGGCCATGAGAAGTAGTCATGTGGAGGAATTCTGAATATTTGTAAAGTAGATCCAAGGGTACTTGTTGATGGACTGGGTGTAGTTTGTTGGATAAAGAGGAGTGTATAGGATTCCTCCAATGTTTTTTATCGGAGGAACTGCAAAGATAGAGTTGCCATCAACCAAGATGAGGAAGGATATTAAAAGACCATATTGTGTTGGGAGAAGCTGGAATTCAGTTTTGACAGGTTAATTTTGAGATGTCTTAGATACAGGCAGGTGGAGCTATCAAGTAGGCAACTGGATTTCTGAGTTTGAAGTTGAACAGAAAACTCAAGATGGTAGGTTCAACTCTAGGAGTAATCAGAACATAGTATTTTCCTAGTGGTTACCTTGGGGATTATAACTGATATTTTACACTTAAAACAACATATTTTGGCCACCTCCTCTTTGGCTCTTCCTGTCTGCTCCCCTTGCCCAGTCACCCTGGGCTTGAGCAAGGCCATGGGGCCCCCAGAACAAGGCATGAAGGCTGCCGCCCCACCCACTGGCCTGTGCAGCCCAGCAGAGGCAGCACTGTCAGAGGTAGAAGAACAGGGCACTGTGGTTGGCCCCAGATCAGGTGCCAGAGTGGCAGCAGTTTCAACAGCAGCAGCAGCCTGAGCCAATGCAGTGGGATGCACTGCTCCATGCCCCAACGCTGGCATCTCATCTCCCCACACTCCCAATTGGGGCCACTGCCAGCAGTGCAAGGAGCAGAAGCAGGGGTGGTGACAGTGGTGGAGGTGCCTAAATGCATTTGAAATTAAGAGATCAGCAACTTAAAACAATCATGTGTATGTATAGACTGCTGTACAAAAACCTCATGGTAACACCAAACAAAAAATCCATAATAGATATACACACAAAAAAGAAAAAGGAATCCAAACATAACACTAAAGATAGGCATTAAATCACAAGAGAAGAGAAAAAAAAAAAGAAGAGGAAAAAAAGAACTAGAAAAATAAATCAAAACAATTAACAAAATGGTAATAAGAACATACATATCAATAATTACCTTAAATGTAAATGGACTAAATGCTCCAACCAAAACACATAGAGTAGATGAATGCATCCAAAAACAAGACCCCTATATATGCTGCCTACAAGAAACCCACTTCAGATCTAGAGACACATAAAGACTGAAAGCAAGGGGGTGGAAAAAGGTATTCCATGCAAATGAATATAAATAGAAAGCCAGAGTAGCTATACTTATATCAGATAAAATGTACTTTAAAATACTGTTACAAAAGATAAAGAAGGACACTACACAAAGATCAAGGTAGCAATCCAAAAAGAAGATATAATAATTGTAAATATATATGTACCAAATGTAGGAGCACTTAAATATATAAGGCACATATTAACAGACACACAAAAAAAGAAATTGACAGTAACACAATAATAGTAGAGGACATTAACACCTCACTTGCATCAATGGACTGATCATCTAGACAGATAATCAATAAGGAAACACAGGCCTTAAATAACACAATAGACTAAACGCACTTAATTGATATATATACAACATTTCATCCAAAAAGAGCAGAATACACATTCTTGAAAGTACACATGCAACATTCTCCAGGATAGATAACAAACTAGACCACAAAACAAGCCTCAATAAATTTAAAAATAGGAGCTTATCCAACCATAATGCTATGAAAATAGAAATCAAGTATAAGAAAAAAACTGGAAAAAACACAAACACTTGAAAGCTAAACAATATGCTACTAAACAACCAAAGGATCACTTAAGAAATCAAAGAGGAAATAAAAAATACCTAGAGAAAAATGACAATGAAAACACAATGACCCAATACTTATGGGACACAGAAAAAGCAGTTCTAAGAGGGAATTTTATAGCAATATAAGCTTCCATCAGGAAACATGAAAAATCTCAAAAAAAAAAAAAACCTAACCTTACACCTAAAGCAGCTAGAGGAAGAACAAATAAAACCCACAGTTAGTAGAAGGAAAGAAATCATAAAGATAAGAGCAATAATAAAATGAAATAAAGAGTAACCAAGTAGAAAGGATCAATGAGCCTAAAAGCTGGTTCTTTGAAAAATAAATAAAATTGACAAAACTTTAGCCAAACTCACCAAGAAAAAAAGGGAGAGTGCCCAAAGAAATAAAATCAGAAATGAAAAAGAAGTTAAAAACAACACCACAGAAATACAGAGGATCATAAAAGACTACTATGAGCAATTATACACTGATAAAATAGACAACCTAGAAGAAATGGACAAATTCTTAGAAAGGTACAATCTCCCAAGACTAAACCAGGAAGAAATAGAAAATATGAACAGGCCAATTACCAGCAATGAAATATGAATGAATAAGTAATTTTAAAACTTCCAACAAACAAAAATCTGAGACAGGATGGCATCACAGGTAAATTCTATAAAACATTTAGAAAAGATTTAACATCTATCCTTCTGAAACTATTCCAAAAATTGCAGGGGAAGAAACACTTCCAAACTCATTCTATGAGGCCAAACTCACCCTGATCCCCAAATCAGAAAAAGATATCACACAAAAAAGAAAATTACAGGCCAATATCACTGATGAACATAGATGCAGAATTTCTCAACAAAATACTAGTAAACTGGATCCAATAATACTTTTAAAAGATGACACACCATGATTAAGTGGGAATTAATCCCCAGATGTAAGGATTTTTCAATATACCCAAATCAATCAATGTGATACACCACATTAACAAACTGAAGAGTAAGAACCATATGATCATCTCAATAGAGACAGAAAAAGTATTTGATAAAATTTAACATCTGTTGATGATAAAAACACCCCAGAAAGTGGGCATAGAGGGAACATACCTCAACATAATAAAGGCCATATATGACAAACCCACAGCTAACATCATACTCAATGGTAAAAAGCTGAAAGCTTTCCTCCTAAGACCAGGAACCAGACAAGGATTCCCACTCTCACAACTTTTATTCAACATAGTTTTGGAAGTCCTAGCCAGAACAATCAGAGAAGAAAAGGAATTAAAAGGAATCCAAATTGGAAAGGAAAAAGTAAAATTGTCATTGTCAGCAGATGACGTGATACTATACATAGAATATCCTAAAGATACCACTGGAAAACTACTAGACCTCATCAATGAATTTGGTAAAGTTGCAGGATAAAAAATTAATATAAAGAAATCTGTTGCATTTCTATATATTAACAACAAAGTATCATAAAGAGAATTTAAGGAAACAATCCCATTTACCATCACATCATAAAGAATAAAATACCTAAGAATAAACCTACCTAATGAGGCAAAAGACCTGTACTCTGAAAACTATAAGACACTACTACAAGAAAGACACACTACAAGAAATTGAAGACCTCACAAACAGATGGAAAGATGTACTGAGTTCTTGGATTGAAAGAGTCAATATTGTTAAAATGACCATACTACCCAAGGCGATCTACAGATTCAATACAATCCCTATCAAAATACATAATGGCATTTTTCACAGAACTAGAACAAGTAATTTTAAAATGTGTGTGTGTGGAAACACAAAAGACCCCAAATAGCCAAAAAAGTCTTGAGAAAGAGGAACAGAGCTGGAGGAATCAAGCTCCCTGACTTCAGAATATACTACAAAAATACAATAATCAAACAGTATGGTAGAGGCATAGAGGCACAAAAACAGACACATAAATCAGTGGAAAAGGATAGAGAGCTCAGAAATAAATCCACGCACTTATGGTCAATTAATCTATGACAAAGAAGGCAAGAATGTATGAGGGATCAAAGACTGTCTCTTCAATAAGTGGTGCAAGGAAAACTTTACAGTTTTCTTTACATAGAAAAGAATGAAATTAGAATAGTCTCTAACACCAGATACAAAAATAAATTCAAAATTGATTAAAGACCTAAATGTAAGACCAGATAGCATAAAACTCCTAGAGGAAAACATAGGCAGAATACTCTTTGTCATAAATTGTAGCAGTATTTTATTTTTTGGCTCCTAAAGTAAGGAAATAAAAGCAAATATAAACAAATGGACCTAATTAGACTTAAAAGTTTTTACACAGCAAAGGAAACCCTTGACAAACAAAAAGACAACCTACTGAATGGAAGAAAATATTTGCAAATGATATGACAGATAAGGGGTTAATATCCAACTTACATAAACAGCTCATACAACTCAACATAAAAAAATTCCCAATTTAAAAAGTGGGCAAAAAAAAAAAAAAAAAAAGCAAGTGCTTTATTTTGGGGCTTCCCTGGTGGTGCAGTGGTTGAGAATCCGCCTGCCGATGCAGGGGGCATGGGTTCATGCTCCAGTCCGGAAAGATCCCACATGCCATGGAGCAGCTGGGCCCATGAGCCATGGCCATTGTGCGTGCGCGTCCGGAGCCTGTGCTACGCAATGGGAGAGGCCACAACAGTGAGAGGCCCACATACCATAAAAAAAAGAAGAAGAAGAAGAAGAAGAAAAATAAAAAGTGGGCAGAAGAACTGAATAGACATTTTCCAAGATGTAAATGCAGATGGTCAACAGGCACTTGAAAAGATACTCAACATTGCCAATCATCAGAGATATGCAAATCAAAACCATGATGAGATATCACCTCATGCCTGTCAGAATGACTATCATTAAAAAGCATGCAAATAACAAATGTTGGAGAGGATGTAGAGAAAAGGGAACCCTCCTACACTGTTGGTGGGAATGTAAATTGGTGCAGCCACTGTGGAAAACAGATAGAGCCTTCTCAAAAGATAAAAAATATAACTACCATATGACCCAGGAATTCCACTCCTGAGTTTATATCTGAAAAAAGACAAAAACACTAATTAGAAAAGATACATGCACCCCAATGTTCATAGCAGCATTATTAACAATTGCCAAGATAAGGGAGCATCCTAAGTCTATCAACAGATCAATGGGTGAAGAAGATGTGGTAGATATATACAATGGAATACAACTCACTTATAAAATAAAAAAGAACACAATTTTGCCACTTGCAGCAACATGGATAGATGTGGAGGACACTATGCTAAGTGAGCTAAGTCAGTCAGGGAAAAACAAAAACTGTAGGATAATTATCCCAAAGGAGACTAAACTCCATCCAGTTTAGAGTAAAATAATTCATTCAAAAAAAAATCTGTAGCATATCACTTATTTGTGGAATCAAAAAATACAAAACACTAGTGAATAGAACAAAAAAGAAGCATACTCACAGATCTAGAGAATAAACTAGTGGTTACCAGTGGGGTGGTGCTATAGGGGTTGGGGAGTGGGAGCTTTAAACTATTGGGTGTAAGTTAGGCTTAAGGATGTATGGTACAACACGTGGAATATAGCCAATATTTTGTAATAACTGTAAATGAAAAGTAACTTTTAAAAATTGTATAAAATTTTGTAAAATGTTTTTTAAACCTATTTTGAGTTAATAACAACTTAGCTTCACAAATATACTAAAACTCTGCCTTTACACACCTCCTTCTCTCTTTCTATATTGTTATTGTCACAGATTACATATGTACCCATTATTACCTATGTGCCCATTATTACAGATTTATAATTATTGTTTTATGAATTGATCTTTTAAATAATATGAGAAACAAAGAGAGGAGTTACAAACCAAAGATAAAATACTACTGGATTTCGTATTTACCTATGTGTAATGCTTTACCACCATACTTTATTTTTTCATGTAACGTCAATTTACTGTCTAGTGACATTTCATTACAGCCCATAGGATTCCCTTTATCGTTTCTTGTAAGGCAGATCTACTTGTAATGAACTCACGATACTTTTGTTTTTCTAGTAATGTCTTAACTTCTTCATTTTTTTGAAAGATAGTTTTGCTGGATATAGAATTCTTGACTGGTAGTTTTGTTCTTTCAGCACTTTAAATATGCCATCCCATTGCTTTCTGTTCTCCATTGTTTCTAAAGAGAAATTGGTTGTTAATCTGATTGGAAATCCCTTGTATACTACAAGTAACTCTTATCTTGCTGATTGCAAGATTATCTTATTATCTTTGGCTTTTGACAGTTTGGTATAATGTGTCTCAGTCTGGATCTCTTTGGTTTACCCTACTTGGAATTTGGTGAGATTCTTGGGTGAGCAGATTCACGTTTGTTTGCTTGTTTTTTCAAACTTTGCAAGTCTTGACCATTGTTTACTCAGTTATTCTTTCTGCCTTTCTCACCTCTCCTTTTAAGATTTTCTTTATGCAAATGTTGGTACGTTGATGTCCCACAGTCTCATAGGCACATTTTTTTTCTTGATTCTTGTTCTTGTTTTTTTCACATTTTAATTTTTTTTGTTGTTGAAAAATGGGCATTTAAAATATTATGATATGCAGAAACAGAAAAAAAATAAAGAAAAGAAAAATACATACTCTACTAGTCTTTGCAGATTGGTTCTGGTCTGGGGACACTCTTCACTGTTTAGCCAGGTCTCTTGCAACTCTGCCATAGCCTTTACTTCCTGCACATGCTGAAACTAAAGACAAGCCAGGAGCTTATGGTGTTTTATGAGCATGCATCCTTCCCTGGACATGTGCAAGGCATCCTAGCCTACCCAGTATATTAAGGAGCTTTTAGTCTTCAAAGATTCTCACTTCCCAATTTTTCCTACAGCTTTCAATTTGCCTGTTGCCTCAACTTATTTTTTGCCCCAGGTGGTAGCATCTTGTTCATTTGGTTTTCAATGTTTTCAGGGTACATCCTCTGTGTAGACATAGCCATTTCTCTGCCCCTGAGAAATTCCACATTAGGAGAAAAAAGGCCATGTTAATCCTTCAGAGAACCCACTGACAGGACAAAGCAGACAAACAATTCTTTGGGGAGGTCTCTGCTTCCTCAAGGACCAAGTACCTTCACTGGGAATACAGGCTACCATTTTCAATACAACCACTGCATTGGGGAAGGGATTGGGGGATGGTATGTTTAAACAACACAAATTTCTCCCACCCTGTTTAACAGTGCTTTCTGCTGGTTATGCATTCATTTGGTTGCTGTAAACGTTTGACTATCTTCCAGAGTTCTGATAAGGTTAATTCTCTGTAGTAAAGTTTTTCAAATATTATTTCTTCCTTTACTGGTAAAAATCATATTGCTTTTCTCTTTAATCTATTAATGTGGGGAATTTCAGTAATATATTGTTTCTCCTAATGTTAAGTTATTCATGTATTCCTAAGATAAATTCAGTTTGGTCCTATTGAGTTTTCCTTTTCACGTATTGTTGATTTGCTTGTAGTTTTTTAAAAGATAATTAGACTTACCTTCATAATTAATTTTGGCCTACAGTTACAACTTCTCATGTTCTCAGTGTATAGTTTTTGTAGCAAGATTATACTTGTAAAATGAATATGAGAGTGCTTCCACTTTTAAAATTCTATGGAATGTATAGTAATTTGGGGATTACATGGTGTATTTTGAGTTTCTCTGTTTTTAGTGCCTTTAAACAATATTGAACTTTCTTTATCAGGCAGTTAATCTTGATCCTTTCAAGATTAGATTTTAGCTTTGCTAGGGAGAAGGGGCAGTTTAGCCCTACCATAAAAGTTTGACCCTTTGGGTATCAAGGTTCAGAATGTGCCTTCAGACAAAAACATAGGGTATTTTGTAGGGCTCATCTCACTTGTTTTCCTTTTCTTAGGGAGTATAGTCCTAATATGCCTATTGTCCAAGGACTGAAAACAGATGTTTCATATATTTTGCAACATTTTTTAGTTTTTCTTTGTTTTTAAACAGGAAGACAAGTCTAGAACAAGTTACTCCAACCTGCCAGAAGTGTCAATTCCCTGGTTCATCACATTTTTATTATTCTATTTTCTTTATTTTTTCTTCTATTTATTTTATTTTTTGTATTTTGTTATTTTCCCTTATTAATGTCTGCTTGATCTGTTAATTATTTAGATATTATATTGAAATCTCACATGATGGCTAATTTTCCCATTAATGTTTATAGTTATTGCAATCTTTCTCATATTTTCTAAGATTATGATCTTATAAGCTTAATATTTAGAAGCAAATTGTATTCATGGAGGCCTAAACTTGTTGAAATTGTATTGACCTTTCTTTAATAGCTATTGCTATAAAATATATTTTATATTGACATAGTGATACAAATATTATTTTAGCAAGTAAAAACAGATAATTTTTTTTCTTTTTTGCAGTACATGGGCCTCTCACTACTGTGGCCTCTCCCGTTGCAGAGCACAGGCTCCAGATGCACAGGCCCAGCGGCCATGGCTCACAGTCCCAGGTTCTCCGCGGCATGTGGGATCCTGCCGGACTGGGGCATGAACCCGTGTCCCCTGCATCAGCAGGCGGACTCTCAACCACTGCACCACCAGGGAAGTCCAAAACAGATAATTTTAAGTGTTAACTTATTCCCACCTATTTACCAGTTCAAGTCTTATATAAAGTCTGATAAGGAGGGACTATGCTTGTGTTTTACTTAAGAGTAGAAAAGAGAAATTTCCCATTGAAGAAATTATATTTTCAAATGCCACTCTTTTGTATCTTCCACCTTGGTATTGAGCCAAAGAATAATTATATAAGAAATTATGAAAATAGACACACAAAGAGTAAGACACACATAAAATCTTCATTAAAAACATCTCAAAAGAACAAAAAAGAATCTATTCATACTTTGGTTATACATCAGAGAATATATCACATTTGTGGTGAAATATAAAGTAGATTTGTATGTGTTTGATTATTTTCAATAACCCCTGTGATTTGTTGATTATTTACCATGCATCAGGCATGAAACTATGCATTGTACCTGCATAATCTCAATAAGTGTGTACACTTAATCAGGTTATTTGATTTTACTTTGTCCCAATTTTCTCATCCATTGGCCTCTTAAGATGCTCTTTAGTGTCATAAATTTTAAGAGATACAGTCTTCTGTAAGTTTTCCTGAGGGGCAGAGGGGCAGCCTGTGTAAATTAAAAAAAAAATCACCTAAGTGTTATAAATACTAACATACTAAGGACATGTGAATTAATATGGGTAAAAGTTTAGCTTTAAATAGGTAAACTTTTTCTTTAAAAACTTGTGTACACACAAGTACATGCACACACACACGTGCAGGAATAGAACAATTATCTCTTTACAAATGTTTACAAGTAATGAGGACACTGTTATAAAAGCAATCTAATAACAATGATAGCTGATGGGCTTATTGCCAGAATTTTATGGATCTACTTGTCTGCAAAAATAAATCTCCTTTCACACTACTCATCTGTTTATGTTTTATTATGGTATTACAAAATTTTCCTCCCTTATTAAATACTTTTGTATATCAGTAATTAAATGTTCTCCTTTATAATTTAGTTTCCAGATGTAAACTGTCCATGTAGCTCTTAAGAACACTTTATAATATTAGAACTAGATAACAAATAGTTCCTATCAAATATGTAATTAATTATTAAATATACTGTTTATTATTTTCTATATTTTATGATATTTTAATATCTTAAAAAGCTTGCTGGCTGGAGAGAAATTGCCACTCTCAAGGTTAGTCAATTTTGCTTTAAGACATTTTTTAGAGTAGTTGTAGATTTATAACAAATCTGAGAGGAAGATATGGAGATTTCCCATATACCTCCCTTCCCAAAATCTATGCAATTTCCCCCATTATTGACATCTTCCATCAGAGTAATATATATATATTTTTTTACTAAGGATGAACCTAAATTGACACATCATAACCACTCAAAGTCTATAGTTTACCTTAGGGTTTACTCCTAGTATTGTACACTATATGGGTATGAACAAATGCATGATGACCTGTATCCATCACTATAGTATCACACACAAAAATTTTTTTTTAAATTTTATTGGAGTATAGTTGATTTACAATGTTGTGTTAGTTTCAGGTGTACACCAAAGCGTATATATATATGCATATACATATGCATACATATATCCACTCTTTTTTTTTTTTTTAGATTTTTTTCCCATATAGGCAGTTACAGAGTATTGAGATTTCCCTGTGCTGTACAGCAGGTTCTTATTACTTAACTACTTTATATATAGTTGTGTGTATATGTCAGTCCCAATCTCCCAATTTATCCTCCCCCTGTACCCCCGATAACCATAAGTTTGATTTCTACATCCATGACACTACTTCCATTTTGTAAATAAGATCATTTGTACCCTTTCTTTTTCAGATTCCACATATAAGCAATGTCATCTGATATTTGTCTTTCAGTGTCTGACTTACTTCACTCAGTATGATAATCTCTAGTTCCATTCATGTTGCTGAAAATGGCATTATTTTGTTCTTTTTTTAAGGCTGACTAATATTCCATTGTATATATGAACCACATTTTCTTTATCCATTCCTCTGTTGATGGACATTTCGGTTGCTTTCATGTCCTGGCTATTGTAAATAACAGTGCAATGAACATTGAGGTGCATGTATCTTTTTGAATTATGGTTTTCTTTGGGTATATGCCCAGGAGTGGGATTGTTGGGTCATATAATAGTTTTATTTTTAGTTCTTTAAGGAACGTACATGCTATTCTCCACAGTGGCTGTACCAATTTACATTCCCACCAACAGTGTAGGAGGGTTCCCTTTTCTCCACACACTCTCCAGAATTTGTTGTTTATAGATTTTTTGATGATAGCAATTCTGACTGGTGTGAGGTGATAGCTCATTGTAGTTTTGCTTTGCATTTCTCTGATAATTAATGATGTTGAACATATTTTCATGTGCATTTTGACCATCTGTATGTCTCTTTGGAGAAATGTCTTCTGCCCATTTTTTGATTGGGTGATTTGTTTTTTTCAATTGAGCTGCATGAGCTGTTTATATATTTTGGAGATTAATCCCTCGTTGGTGGCTTCATTTCCAAATATTTTCTCCCATTCTGTGGGTTGTCTTTTTGTTTTCTTTATGGTTTCCTTTGTTGTGAAAAAGCTTTTAAGTTTAATTAGATCCCGTTTGTTTCTTTTTGTTTTTATTTTCATTACCCTAAGAGGTGGATGGAAAAAGATCTTGCTGCATTTTATGTCAAAGTGTGTTCTGCCTATGTTTTCCTCTAAGAGTTTTATGGTGTCCAGCCTTACATTTAGGTCTTTAACCATGAGTTTATTTTGTGTGTGGTGTTAGGGAGTGATCTAATTTCATTCTTTCACATGTAGTTGCCCAGTTTTCCCAGCACCATTTATTGAAGAGACTATCTTTTCCCCATGGTATATTGTTGCCTCCTTTGTCATAGATTAGGTGACCATAAGTCTGTGGGTTTATTTCTGGGCTTTCTATCCTATCCCACTGATCTTTATTTCTGTTTTTGTGCTAGTACCAATTGTTTTGATTACTGTAGCTTTGTAGTATAGTCTGAAGTCAGGGACCCTGATTTCTCCAGCTCCGTTTTTCTTTCTCAAGATTGCTTTGGCTATTTGGGGTCTTTTGCATTTCCATAAAAAATGTAATACTTTTGTTCTATGTCTGTGAAAAATGCCATTGGTAATTTGATAGGTATTGCATTGAATCTATAGATTGCTTTGGGTAGTATAGTCACTTCACAATATTGATTCTTCCAACCCAAGAACATGGTATACCTCTCCATTTGTTTGTGTCATCTTTGATTACTTTCATCAGTATCCTATAGTTTTCTGTGTACAGGTCTTTTGCTTCCTTAGGTAGGTTTATTCCCAGGTATTTTACTCTTTTTGTTGCAATCGTAAATGGGATTGTTTCCTTAATTTCTCTTTATGACCCTTTGTTGTTAATGTGTAGAAATGCAATAGATTACCTTATATTAATTTTGTATCCTGCGACTTTAGCAAATTCACTGATGAGCTCTAGTAGTTTTCTGGTAGCATCTTTAGGATTTTCTATGTAGAGTATCATGCCATCTGCAAACAGTGACAGTTTTACTTCTTTTCCAATTTGGCTTCCTTTTATATCTTTTTCTTCTCTGACTACTGTGGCTTGGGCTTCCAAAACTATGTTGAATAATAGTGGCGAGTGTGGACATCCTTGTTTTGTTTCTGATCTTAGAGGAAATGCTTTCCAGTTTTCACCATTGAGAATGATGTTTGCTGTGGGTTTGTCATATATGGTCTTTATTATGTTGAGGCAGGTTACCTCTATGCTCACCTTCTGGAGAGTTTTTATCATAAATGAGTGTTGAACTTTCAATAGCTTTTTCAGCATCTATTTAGATTATCATATGGGTTTTATTCTTCAGTTTGTTAATATGGTGTATCACATTGAATGATCTGTGTATATTGAAGAATCCTTGTATCCCTGAGAGAAATTCTCTTTGATCATGATACATGACTCTTTTGATGTGTTGTTGGATTCTGTGAGCTAGTATTTTGTTGAGGATTTTAGTATCTAAGCTCATCAGTAATATTGGTCTATAATCTTCTTTTTCTGTTGTATCTTTGTCTGGTTTTGGTATCAGGGTGATGGTGGACTTGTAGAACGAGCTAGGGAGTGTGCTTTCCTCTGTTAATTTTTGGAGCAGATTGAGAAGGATAGGTGTTAGCTCTTCTCTAAATGTTTGATAGACTTCACCTCTGAAGCCATCTGATCCTGTACTTTGGCTTGTTGGAAGATTTTTACCCATTTTCAATTTCATTGCTTGTGATTGGTCTGTTCATATTTTCTGTTTTTTCCTGCTTCAGTCTTGGAAGGTTATGCTTTTCTAAGAAGTTGTCCATTTCTTCCAGGTTGTCCATTTTATTGGCTAATGGTTTATCAATTTTGTTTATCTTCTCAAAGAACCATCTATTAGTTTCAGAGGTTTTTTTATTTTATTATACAGCAGGTTCTTATTATTTATCTATTTTATATGTAATAGTGTGTATATGTCAATCCCATGTCCCAGTTCATCCCACCACCACCACCCACTCCCTGCTCTCCCCTCCTTGATGTCCATACATTTGTTCTCTACATCTGTGTCTCTATTTCTGGCTTGCAAACCAGCTAATCTGTACCATTTTTCTAGATTCCACATATATGCATTAATAAACGATGTTTGTTTTTCTCTTTCTGACTTACTTCACTCTGTAGGACAGTCTCTAGGACCATCCACATCTCTACAAATGAACCATTTTCATTCCTTTATATGGCCGAGTAATATTCCACTGTATATATGTACCACATCTCCTTCATCTATTGGTCTGTCAGTGGGCATTTAGATTGCTTCCATGACCTGGCTATTGTAAATAGTGTTACAATGAACATTGGTGTGCAAGTGTCTTTTTGAATTATGATTTTCTCTGGGTATATTCTCAGTAGTGAGATTGCTGGGTCATATGGTAATTCTATTTTTAATTTTGTAAGGAACCCCCATACTGTTCTCCATAGTGGCTGTATCAATTTACATTCCCACCAACAGTGCAAGAAGGTTGCCTTTTCTCCACACCCTCTCCAGCATTTGTTGTTTGTAGATATTTTGATGATGGTCATTCTGTGAGTTGATACCTCATTGTAGTTTTGATTTGAAATTCTCTAATAATTATTGATATTGAGCAACTTTTCATGTGCCTCTTGGCCATCTGTATGTCTTCTTTGGAGAAGTGTTTATTAGGTCTTCTGACCATTTTTAGATTGGGTTGTTTGTTTTTTTGACATTGAGCTGCATGAGTTGCTTGTATATTTTGGAGATTAATTCTTTGTCAGTTGCTTCATTTGCAAATATTTTCTCCCATTCTGACAGGAGAATTACATTTACATGTCATTCCATTTTGTTTATAGTTTCCTTTGTTGTGCAAAAGCTTTAAGTTTCATTAGGTCCCATTTTTTTATTTTTGTTTTTATTTTCATTACTCTAGAGGTGGGTCAAAAAAGATCTTGCTGTGATTTATGTCCAAGTGTGTTCTTGCTATGTTTTCCTCTAAGAGTTTTATAGAGTCCAGTCTTACATTTAGGTTTCTAATCCATTTTGAGTTCATTTTCGTGTATGGTGGTAGGGAGTGTTCTAATTTTGTTCTTTTACATGTAGCTGTCCAGTTTTCCCAGCACCACTTATTGAAGAGACTGTCTTTTTTTTTTTCACACACACACACTGTGTTTTATTTTTACAAGAGATAAGTAAAGTGACACCAAGCATTGTAAATGGTTGACCACAACAAAAGCAACAATGATTTCAATTACCAAACATGAAACACACTCATACTATGACATAATATTGACATTCAGTCCAGTAGAAGAGACTGTCTTTTCTCCATTGTATATTCTTGCCTCCTTTGTCATAGATCAGTTGACCACAGTTGAGTGGGTTTATCTCTGGGCTTTCTATGCTGTTCCACATTTCTGTTTTTGTGCCAGTACCATAGTGTCTTGCTTAATCTAGCTTTGTAGTATTGTCTGAAATCAGGGAGTCTGATTTCTCCAGCTCCATTTTTTTCCCCAAGATAACTTTAGCTATTCGGGATATTTTATGTCTCTATAAAAATTTTAAGATTTTTTTGTCCTAATTCTATAAAAAATGCCATTGGTAATTTGATAGGAATTGCACATAATCTGTAGTTGCTTTGGGTAGTAGAGTCACTTTCACAGTATTGATTCTTCCAATCCAAGAACATGGTATGTCTCTCCATCTGTTTGTGTCATCTTTGATTTCTTTCATCCCTGTCCTAGAGTTTTCTGAGTACAGGTTTTTTACTTCTTTGGGTAGGTTTATTCCTAGGTATTTTACTCTTTTTGTTGCAATGGTAAATGGGATTATTTCCTTACTTCTCTTTCTAATCTTTCATTGTTAGTATATAGAAATGCAAGAGATTTCTGTGCATTAATTTTGTATCCAGCAACTTTACCAAATTCATTGACTACCTCTAGTATTTTTCTGGTGGTTTTTTTAGGATTTTCTATTCAGAGTATCATGCAATCAGAAAACAGTGACAGTTTTACTTCTTCTTTTCCAGTTTGGATTCCCTTTGTTTTTTTTTTCCTTCCCTGATTGCCATGGCTAGGACTTCTAAAACTATGCTGAATAATACTGGTGAGAGTGGACATCCTTGTCTTGTTCCTAATCTTAGAGGAAGTGCTTTCAGTTTTCCACCATGGAGAATGATGTTTGTTGTGGGTTTGTCATATATGGCCTTCTTATGTTGAGATAGGTTCCCTCTATGTCCACTTTCTAGAGAGTTTTTATCATAAATCGGTGTTGAATTTTGTCAAAAGCTTTTCGGCATCTATTGAGATGGTCATATGGTTTTTATTCTTCAGTTTGTTAATATGGTGTATCACATTGTTTGATTTGCATATATTGAAGAATCCTTGCATACCTGGAATAAATCCCACTTGATCATGGTGTATGATCCTGTTAATGTGTTGTTGGAATCTGTTTGCTAGTATTTCGTTGAGGATTTTTGCATCTATATTCATCAGTGATATTGGTCTGCAATTTTTTGTTTTTAGTATCTCTGTCTGGTTTTTGTATCAGGGTGATGGTGGCCTTGTAGAATGAGTTTGGGAGTTCCTTCCTCTGTAGTTTTTTGGAAGTGTTTGAGAAGGATGGATGTTAGCTCTCCTCTAAATGTTTGATAGAATTCACTTGTGAAGCCATCTGGTCCTGGACTTTTGTTTGTTGGAAAAATTTTAATCACAGTTTCAATGTCATTACTTGTGACTGGTCTGTTCATATTTTCTATTTCTTCCTGGTTCAGTCTTGGAGGATTATACCTTTCTATGAATTTGTCCATTTCTTCCAAGTTGGCCATTTTTTTGACACAGAGTTGGTTTGTAGTAGTCTCTCATGATGCTTTGTATTTCTGTGGTGTCCATTGTAACTTCTCCATTTTCATTTCTAAGTTTATTGATTTGTGTCCTCTTCCTCTTTTTCTTGATGAGTGTTGGTAAATATTTATCAGTTTTGTTTATCTCTCAAGGAACCAGCTTTTAGTTTTATTGATCTTTGCTATTGTTTTCTTTGTTTCTATTTCATCTATTTTTGCTCTGATTTTTATGATTTCTTTCCTTCTACTAACTTTGGGTGTTATTTGTTCTTCTTTCTCTAGTTCCTTTAGGTGTAAGGTTAGATTGTTTATTTGAGATTTTTCTTGTTTTTTGAGATAGGATTGTATTGTTATAAACTTCCCTCTTAGAACTGTTTTTGCTGCATCCATAGCTTTTGGATCATTGTGTTTTCATTGTCATTTGTTTCTAGGTATTTTTTTTATTTCCTCTTTGATTTCTTCAGTGATCTCTTGGTTATTTAGTAACGCATTATTTAGCCTCCATGTGTTTGTGTTTTTTACATTTTTTCCCCTGTAATTTATTTCTAATCTCATAGCGTTGAGGTCTGAAAAGATGTTTGATATGATTTCAATTTTCTTAAATTTACTGAGGCTTGATTTTTGACCCAAAATGTCATCTATTCTGCAAAATGTTCTGTGGGCACTTGAGAAGAAAGTGTAATCTGCTGGTCTTGGATGGAATGTCCTATAAATGTCAATTAAGTCCATCTTGTCTATTGTGTCATGTAAAGCTTATTTTTCCTTAGTAATTTTCTGTCTGGAGGTTCTGCCCATTGGTGTAAGTGAGGTGTTAAATTCCCCCATATTATTGTGTTACTGTCGATTTCTCCTTTTATGGCTGTTAGCATTTGCCTTATGTATTGAGGTGCTCCTATATTGGGTCCACATATATTTACAGTTGTTCAATCTTCTTGGATTGATCCCTTGGTCATTATGTAGTGACTATTTGTCTCTTGTAACAGTCTTTGCTTTAGTCTATTTTGTATGATATGAATATTGCAACTCCAGCTTTCTTTTGATTTCCATTGCATGGTATATCTTTTTCCATCCCCTCACTTTTAGAAAGTCTGTTTGTGTCCCTAGATCTGAAGTGGGTTTCTTGTAGACAGCATATATCTGTTTCTTGTTTTTGTATCCTTTCAGCCAGTCTCTGCCTTTTGGTTGGAGCATTTATTCCATTTACATGTAAGGTAATTATTGATATGTAAGTTCTTATTGCCATTTTCTTAATTGTTTGGTGTTTGTTTCTGTAGGTTGTTTTTCTTCCCTTACTCTTTTATTCTCCTCTCTTGTGTTTCTTACCTAGAGAAGTTCCTTTAGTATTTGTTGTAAAGCTGGTTTGGTGGTCTTCAAATGTTGGTGTGCTTAATGTTGGTGTGCTTAATGTTGTCCCAGAGGTCTCTGAGACCATCCACATTTCTTTTCACTCTTTTTTTCTTTATTCTGTTTTATGGCAGAGATTTCTACCATTCTTTCTTCCAGGTCACTTATTTGTTCTTCTGCCTCCATTATTCTGCTATTGATTCCTTCTAGTGTATTTTTCATTTCAGTTATTGTCCTCTTCATCTCTGTTTGTTTGTTCTTCTAGGTCTTTGTTAAACTTTCCTTGTATCTTCTCAATCCATGCCTCCATTCTGTTTCTGAGATTTTGGATCATTTTTACTATCATTACTCTGAATTGTTTTTCAGATAGATTACTTATCTCCTCTTCATTCAGTTCTTCTTTTAGGTTTTTATCTTGCTCCTTCATCTGCCACATATTTATTTTTTGTCTCATTTTGTCAAACTTACCGTTTTGTGCTCTCCTTTCTGCAGACTGCAGGATCATAGTTCCTCTTGACCCTGGTGTCTGCCCCCTGGTGGGTGAGGTTGATCCAAAGGTTTGTGCCATTATCCCCTTGATAGGGGTTTTGATTGGTGTTTTGGTGATCAGAGCCTGCCCTAGATATTGAGTGGGGCCTCCCCTTTGCTCTGTGATTGTCACTGCCCTGTCAGGGGCAGGGTCTGCTCCTTATTTGTTGTAGTAGAGGCCCCAAGATCTGTTTTTTAGCTGTGATTCTGATCTGCAGTGGGAGGTAGGTGGAATTGGAGCATTCCCACTGGGAGAGAAGCCACTGTGTTTTCCTCCTCTGGAGATGTTCACCTGTGAATGTGCTCTTTTGTGTCTCCTTTTGCCCACTGTGCAGGCTCACAAAGTATACTGTTGTTGGCACTGCTCTTAGTCCTGCCTCAACTGTGGGTATGCCAGCAATTGGCCCTGGTCACCCTCAGGCATTGTTTTCACCTGGCCACTGGTGCAGGTCTACTGAGGTTAGGTCTCAGGACTGCAGTAGTTATGCACCTGGACCCCTGTAGGAGCTATGTAGGCAGCTTGAACTCTGGTCTGGCCCAACCCCCAGGTGTACATCCCCATAGATCCCACAGTTGCTAAAGCCAGACCTTTCCCAGCTGCAAGAGCACCTGTTGTCTTTTTGGATGTTTCACAGGTGCTGAATTGAGGAAGCCATCAGCAGAGGTGTTACTCTACTGTTTGCACAGCTGTGAAGAGAGATTTCAGCTCTTCTTCCTTAGTCATACAGCCCCTGGGGTCAGCTGAGTTTTCAGCCAGTACTCTGTGTGATTTTCCTAGTGAGGGGAGCTATCTGTGCCCTCCCAGGACAGCAGGGTTTGTCCCATCACCCACTGGTGGATTTCCTAGTAGCAAGAGGTTTCTGTGCACTCCCGGGACAGCAGGGCAGATCTGAGTACCCACTCGTGGATTTCCTAGTAGTAAGAGCTATCCACACACTCCCAAGACAGCAGGGCATGTTCCAGCACCACTGATGGATTTCCTAGTTGTGGAAGCCATCTGCACCCTCCTGGGACAGTGGGACATGTCCCAGCACCCACTTGTGGATTTCCAAGTATCAAGAGCTATCTGCAACCTCTTGGGACAGCAGGGCAATTTCCAGCACCCACTGATGGATTTCTTAGTCACAGAAGCTTTCTGCACTCTCCTGGAACAGCAGGGCATGTCCTGGCACCCACTGGTTGTAACAAGAGGTTTCCACATGCTCCCAGGACAGAGAGGCAGGTCCTAGCACCCACTGGTGAATTTCCTAGCTGTGGAAGTATCAGAGCCCTCCCAGGACAGCATGGGCAGGTCCTGGGTCCCTCTGGCAGAATTGCTAGTGGCTGGATAGGTCTGTGCCTTTCTGGGTCAGTGGGGGCAGGTCCTGTGTCCCACTGATGGAATTCCTAGTTTTGGGGGCTGTCCATGCCCTTCCAGGTAAGCCAGGGCAGGGTCTGGTGTCTGCCCGCAGGTCTGGAAGAGGTGGCCAGTACCTGCCTCTGGAGCCCAAGATGGCGGCAGCAACTTGCCTCATACCTGGAGCTCCTGTGGACAGTGTCCTGTTTCCTGGGAGTGCTCACAGGGATAGAAGTTCTTATGGCTGTCCCACCCCTTTCTTTGTGCACCTCCCAATAATCATGCCTTGCCTCTCTGGTGGGTCCAGGCTTCTTCATAGTACACTCTCAGTTGCCATGGCCCAACCTCTTTAGGCTGTTTCTGCACCAACCCTGTTCCTCTCCCTGAGACTGAGCTTCAGAGTCTGAGCTTCAGTACTCAACTTCCACCGTCACTGACAGAGGAGTATCTCAGGTTGGGGAGTGCAGTGTACTGGTGTGGTCCTCTGTTCAGGTTAGTCTCCATTTTGCCTTCCACAAACCAGTTGCTGCTCTCCTGTTTTAGGCTTCAAAGCTCCCCCTCTGTCCAGTCTAATTTCTCTGCTGGTGAGGAGCCTTCCCAAGGTGTGGGAACCTTTCCTCCCTCACAGCTCCCTTCCCAGTGCACAGGCCCTATCATGATTCCTTCTGTTTCTTTTTTTCCTACACAGTTATGTGGAGGTTTTCTTGTTTTCTCAAATGTCTAAGGTTTTCTGTCGGATCTCAGTAGCTGTTCTGTGTAAATTGTTCCACTTGTAGATGTATTTTCAATGTTTCTGTGGAGGGAGGTGAACTCTGCTTCCTACTCCTCCACCATCTTGATCCTGATCTCAGTGGAGTCCTTTTGACCTCACACAAAGTATTTTCACTGCCCTAAAAATCCTGTGTTCTACCTGTTCATCCTTCCATCCTGCAAAATGCTTGGCAACAACTGATCTTTTCACTTTCTCCACAGTTTTGCCTTTTCCAGAATATTATATAGTTGGAGTCACACAGTTTATATCCTTTTTAGATTAGCTTCTTTCACTTAGTAAAATACATTTAAGGATCCTTCATGCTTTTTCATGGCTTTATAGTCATTTCTTTTTAGTGCTGGGTAATATTCCTTCACCTGGATGTACCACAGATTACTTACCATCCACCTACTGAAGGACATCTTGGTTGCTTCCAACTGAATTTTGTCAGTTATAAATATAGCTGCTATAAACAACCATGTACAGGGTTTCATGTGACAGACCATTTCCACTGGGGTTGGAGAAGCAACTTTTGCTGGGAATAGAGTGGCTAATTCCATAGGAGGTGTAAAGGCTGCTTCTACTGGTAAAGAAAACTCAAAAGAACTTAGGTACTCATTGTTCTCCACTTCATCAGGGTCTTCCTACACACAACCCCATCCCATTCTTTTCCAATCAATCAATGGCCTCACTTTAACAGTAGACACTGTGTTATGCTGGAAGTTCAACCTGCATTGTAATTAGTCCAATCATAGGCTGAGATTCAGCATTTGATTTTTAACAATTTTGGCCTTGTCTTTACAGGAGGTAAAGCTGTCCTTCAGAGCACATGCAGAAAGTTTTAGGTCACTTATATGGCAACTGTCCTGGGAATTTGAATTCCTGTGATCATTTTTTGTTCTTTCACATTTTAACCAGTGACATTAGGAGCAACCAACAAACCTCATTACATTCCCTAGTTTCCCCAAAGTGTTCTGAAGTATCATATACAGAGTCACTTAGCTCCTTGCCAAAGTGAATGATTAGGAGTACCCAAGGTAAATGTTATATGTATCTCTATAAGCAGTTCATGGCATGTGCTATCAGTGCACCCTTTTTTTTTTTTTTTTTTTTGCGGTACATGGGCCTCTCACTGTTGTGGCCTCTCCCGTTGTGGAGCACAGGCTCCGGATGTGCAGGCTCAGTGGCCATGGCTCACGGACCCAGCCACTCCGCGGCATGTGGGATCTTCCCGGACCAGGGCACGAACCCGTATCCCCTGCATCGGCAGGCGGACTCTCAACCACTGCGCCACCAGGGAAGCCCCAGTGCACTCTTTACTACTGGAAATAGAGTCATTAGCATCTTTAAGAATGATCAGATTAGAAAGTCAATTTTAGAAACCCCAGAATCCATAAAACTCATCCTTAAAATTCTGCTTCTCTAAAACCACTTTTGGTACCAAAATCTGTATTAGTCAGGATTCTCCAAGGAAACAGAACTAATAGGAGATCTCTCTCTCTCTCTCTCCCCATGCATACACACACACACAAATATATTTATCTCATATATATATATATATATAGCGTTAAGCCTTAAACAACACAAGGGTTAGGGGCGCTGACTCCCCACCCTACAGAAGACAATATGACTTTACAGTTCGTCCTCTATACCCATGTATTCAACCAATCATGGACCATGTAGTACTGTAGTATGTATTCATTGAAAAAACTCCACATATAAGTGAACCTGTGCAGTTCAAACCCATGTTGTTCAAGGTTCAACTGTATATAAATATATAGAGGTAGATAAGCATAGTTGTTTATAAATTATATATATATATAATATATATATATTATATATAATATGAGAGAGAGAGAGAGAGGAAGACTTATTATAGGAATTGACTCATATGATTATGGAGGCTGAGAATCTGCTGTCTGCAAACTGGAGAACCATGAAAGCCAGTGTGTAATTCAGCCCAAGTCCAAAGGCCTAAGAACCAGGAGTTCCAAAGTCCAAGGGGAGAAAAAGATAGATGTCAGATGTGCCAGCTCAAACAGAGAGAGAATTTGCCCTTCCTTCAGACTTGGGATTTCAGATTAGTCTCAGATTTGAAGCTTTCCATTTAGAAGGACTGGGTGCAGTTCATTCATCCATACAATTAACAAATATATATTTTGAGTTTTTACCACGTACCAAGTACCATGCTAGGTGGTAGGAATAGAGAAGTCAACTAAAAAATGTACTCATCTTTCTGACACTAACATCATAATGAAGGAACACAGACGTTAAGCAGCAAACATTTGAAAAAAAATTATTTCAGATAATCATAAATGTTATGAAGAGTGTAAATCAGAATAATTGAATCAAGGGTAATTGAAATTTAGGGATTGAGGAAGGAGGGTACTTAAGATAGAATGTTTAGGTAATGCCTCTTTCATGAAGGGACATTTGAGTGGAATTATAAGGAGGCAACCATGTGAAGATACGGGATAGGATACAGTGTCAGGCAAGAAGACAGCTGCCTAAGAATCACATTCCCTGTTTTTTCTTTGGGAACTAAAGCATCAAGAATGGTACCTTATGGCAGAGAAGAGTGGAAAAATCAGTGGTTAAGAGGGGAAATTTTAGGAGCACAATACAACATATTCTATTTTGGAGAGGATGACGGGTGAAAGGAGGTAGTTTATCCTCTCCTAAGGAGAAGAAGGTCTGAGCTAACAGGCTGGGGAACTTTATGAAATCTCCCTAAGAAGACAGGAAGACAAAGGTAGGGCAATTAAAGGAGAGGTCACCAGAAGCAAGGAGACAATTCTAAAGAAAATATATGTTTTTTACTAGTTTGGAAAAGGTATATCTTTCCTACAAGCCCATAATTTCCCTGAGGACAGGATCTTTCTCATTCATTTTTCTATTTCTGATGTGGTCTGCTTACTCCTTCTGTCATCACCAAAAGAACCTACAATTGATTATGCTTTTATAGAATAAATTGTTCAGCAAATTTTGTACAGGATATTCATGAAGTGGGAAACATCTACATAAAGCTATATGGAATTTCACTCAGAGGTCATTTGAAAGGGATAGATATACCCAGAAGAAAGGAAATTTAGAGGCTATCATGGCCATACCAACAGAGACAGTGCATATCAGGAAAAATTTCAAATACTTGAAGATTATTTTTGAACTATGCTGTATGAATTTCTCCAGAAATCTTTGTGCAAAGTATGACCTTTGTTTGAGTTTCACTTTTAAAGTTTATATATCTTTCAGACTCATCGATGAGGAAGGAAAGAGCAATCATGCAACTGGTAAGAGACAGGATATACAGCACACCAGGCTTGAAAATAGTGGTGGCAAAAATAATTAACAGATAATGTCAATGCAATAAAAAGTTGTCACAAGATAATGGTCTCCAGCTGTTGTATAAATATTGCAGTGAGAACCATTTTTCAAAGACAAATGTCAAAGTTGAGACAGGAATTTTTATCCCATAAAGTAATAACCCTTAAACAGTGTTCTATTGCAATAATTTATTTCTGACACTTATACTTTGCTCTAAAAAAAAAAGAAAAAATTTTTTTATAATACAGATGCTATAATTGTGTCCTAACAGTTATTTGTTATCTTCAGTGTTATGATTATTCAACTTGATCAAAATTACCTTTTTTTAACAATTTAGAAATGTTTATTTTAGTGTATTTTCCTACATGACTAGTTATCATCTTACTTCCTATGTAGGTACCCTGTATGAGCTCTACTTGAAAATAATGAGTCGAAATGGCAGATTATACCCTTTTTTAAATCAATAAGCATATCTTATTGACAGTGTTTGAAAATTCACTGTTACAGTTCTATCTAATACCTTCAACTGAACATTATAGTTTTATATGCCTATTTTTAAAAACTATCTTACATTTTTTTCCTAAGGAATATGTCTACCCAACTCCAGATGATTTTAGGTAATATCACAAACCCAGATGACAGCCAAGTAATCATATATGGATTATTACATGACTCCTGAACTAATTTTGCAGGCTATTGCTAGAGTTAGAGATATTTGTGTAATTTATTTTATCTAAACTTACTTTAGAATAATTTCCAGTTATCAATAAGTTATCAATATATCAATAAGTTCCAGTTATCAATTTATTGCTTCTCAGCTGAAAACCCTCTTTTATTTCCTGTTATGTAAAATGGAAATAATAATGTAACCTCATAAATATTTCTCCTTTGCCAGTAGAAATAATATGTTAAGCTTGGTTAATGCAGAGTTTTGGAGGAACCCAGCAGAAGGAAATGTATTCTGTTTTTGGTTTCAGGGCACTCCTCTTGGTAAATTCCTACAGTGTGCAACAGGCATCAGCACTTCTTGAGCAGATTTCCCCAGAAGGCAACTTCTCAGTCCATCACCCTTGCAAGAAGATTACCAGTAAGTTTCACAGTGCAGGGCATCAGCAATCATTTCCACCATCCTACGGGCAACTGCCACACCCTCTCCAATAAGGAGAGTGGTGTAGAAAGGGAGTCAGAGAAAGGGTCTGAGCCTTGGGAGGAAATTTCTTCCATATTTTCTGTATCTCAGCCAAAAGGGAGGCTTATCCCTATATCAGTTCTTGTATTCTTCAGAGTTCTCTTTTCCCATTAGTTAGGTAATTATGATTATAATTAATCATTCTTTATATTAAATCTTCCCTGTTAAAATTACTGTGTGCTTTGATTGGGCCCTGACTAGTATTACTTTCAGATTCATGCCTTCAGTGTTTTGTTGTTTTTTTTTTTTAAGTCACTAGAATGCAGTGGCTTCTTTATTTTCTTATTAAGGTAAGACTTATTCAATATTAACTATTTAAAAGTGTATAATTCAGTGCATTTAATATATTTACGATGTTGTTTAACCACCTCTTACCTCTATCTAGTTCCAAAACACTTTCATCACCCCATAAGAAAACTCTGCTCTCGTTAAGTGGTCACTCCAATTTCCCCGTAGCCTCATCCCTGGCAATCATCAATCTGCTTTCTAGCTTTATAGGGGTACCTATGCTATTTCATATAAATGTAACCATATAATAGGTGACATTTTGTGTCTAGCTTCATTCTCATAATATAATGTTTTCAAGCCTCATTTACATTGTAACTCGTATCCATACTTCATTCCTTTTTAAGCTGAGTAACATTCTGTTCTATGCATACACCTCATTTGCTTATTTAGTCATCCATTGGGTTATTTGTACATCTTAGCTATTGTGAAGAGCTGCAGTGAATAGTCATATACAAGAATTGATATGAGTAACTGTTTTTAATTCTTTGGGGTATATACCTAGAAGTACAAATACTGGGCCATATGGCAATTCTCTGTTTAACTTTTTAAGGAATCACCAGATTTTACCATGGTGGCTGCATCATTTTATATTCCCACTAGCAGTGTACAAGGGTTTCAGTTTCTCTACATTTTGGTCATTTGTTGTTTTTCATTTTTTTGATTATAGCCATCCTAGTGGGTGTGAAGTGGTACCTCATTGTGATCTTAATTTGCATTTTTCTAATGATGTTGAGCATAATATGTGCTTGTTGTCTATTTGTATATCTGCTCTGGAGAAATCTTTATTCATGTCCTTTGCCTGTTAAGTTGGGTTGTATGTCATTTTGTTGAGTTGGAAGAATTCGTTATATATTCTGGATAATATATATTCTGGATAATATATTCTGGATAATAGATCATATAACAGATATGATTTGCAAATATTTTTCCCATTGCATAGGTTGTCTTTTTTAGTTTCTTGATAATGTCCTTTGAATGCACAAATCTTTACATTTTCATGTGGTCCAGTTTATCTACTTTTCCTTGTGGTGCTCATACTTTGGTGTCATATTGATAAACCCATTGTCAGATCAGTGTCATGAAGATTTATCCCTATGTTTCCTTGTAAGCGTTTTATATCTTTAACCCTTAAATTTAGATGATGGACCCATTTTGAGTTATTTTTTTTGCATACTATGTGAAGTAAGCATCAACTTTATTCTTTTGCATTGGATATTCAGTTGTGCAAGCCAAATATTGCTTGTTGAAGAGATTACTATTTTCCCATTGAATGGATTTGGCACCTGTGCCAAAAATCAATTGGACACAGATGTATGAGTTAAAATCTGGACTTTTAATTGTATTCCATTTGTCTGTATATTTATTCTTATGCTGGTAACACATTTGTTTGATTAACTACAGTTGTATACTAAATTTTGAATTCATAAAGTGTGAGTCCTCCAATTTTTTTCTTCTTTTGCATTGTTTGGGCTTGCAATTCCATATAAATGTGAGAACTGGTATTTCTTTCTTTTTTTAAATTTTATTTAATTTTTTTTATACAGCAGCCTATTTATATATATATATATACAGCAGGTCCTTATTAGTTATCTATTTTACACATATTATTGCATATATGTCAATCCTAAACTCCCAATTGATCCCACCACCACCATCCGCCCCCCCCCCCCGCAACTTTCCCCACCTTGGTGTCCATACATTTGTTCTCTACATTTGTGTCTCTATTTCTGCCCTACACACCAGTTCATCTGTGCCATTTTTCTAGGTTCCACATATATGTGTTAATATACGATATTTGTTTTTCTCTTTCTGACTTAACTTCACTCTGTATGACAGTCTCTAGATCCACTCACATCTCTACAAATGACCCAATCTCATTCCTTTTTATGGCTGAGTAATATTCCATTGTATATATGTACCACAACTTCTTTATCCATTCATCTGTCAATGGACATTTAGGTTGCTTCCATGACCTGGCTATTGTAAATAGTGTTGCAATGAACATTGGGGTGCATGTGTCTTTTGAAATTATGGTTTTCTCTGGGTATATGCCCAGTAGTGGGATTGCTGGGTTATATGGTAATTCTATTTTTAGTTTTATAGGAACCTCTATACTGTTCTCCATAGTGGCTGTATCAGTTTACATTCCCACCAACAGTGCAAGAGGGTTCCCTTTTCTCCACACCCTCTCCAGCATTTGTTGTTTGTAGATTTTCTGATTATGCCCATTCTGATGGGTGAGAGGTGATACCTCATTGTAGTTTTGATTTGCATTTCTCTAATAATTAGTGATGTTGAGCAGCTTTTCATGTGCTTCTTGGCCATCTGTAGAGAATTGTTATTTCTAAATTCTGCACAAAAAAAATGATGCTAGAATTTTTATAGGGATTGCATCAAATCTATAGACCACTTAGAGTGATATTGCCATCTTCACAATATTGTCTTCCAATCCATGAACACAGGATGTCTTTTGTATTTTTAGTGTATTAGTGTAAAAGTCTTTCACTTCATTGGTTAAATTTATTTTTAGGTGTCTTATTTTTTAGGTAATATTACAAGTGAACTGTTTTCTTTTTAGATTCTTAATTGGTCTTGTGTAGAAACATAACTGGTTTTGTTTGTTGATCTTGTACTCTGCAATTTTGCTGAATTAATTTATTAGCTCTATTAGTTTGGGAGATGTTCCATATAGGATCATGTCTTCTATGATAGAAATAGTTTTACTTCTTCTTTTCTAGTTTGAATTCCATTTATTTCTGTTTCTTACCTAATTGTCCTGAGTTGAACTTCCACTACAATGTGGAATAGCAGTAATGAAAGCAGGAATACTTGTCTTAATTCTGATCTTAGGAGGAAAGCTTTCAGTCTTTCATCATTGATTATATTAGTGTGGGTTTTTCATAAATGCCCTTCTTCATGTTGAGGGAGTTGCCTTCCAATCTTAGTTTTCTGGGTGTTTTTATCATTAAAAGATGTTGAATTTTGTTACATGCTTTATCTGAGTCAATTGAGATGATCATGGGTTTTTTTTCTTTCTGCTCTATTAATGTGGTTTTTACATTGATTTTCTTATGTTGAACCATATTTGTATACCAGGTATAAATTCCACTTGGTCAGAGTATATTATCCTTTTCATACGCTGTTGGATTTGGTTTGCTAGTATTTTGTTGTTTTTGCATATAATTCATAAGGGATATTGATCTATAGTTTTCTCTTATTTTGGTGTCTTTGGATTTGATAATAAATAAGGTAATGCTGGCCTCATATAACACTACGTAGTATTCCTCCCTCCCTCCCTATTCTAGTTTTCAGAAGTGTTTGAGAAGGATTGATGTTAATTCTTCTTTAAATGTTTGGTAGAATTCACTGTAAAAGGCATCTGGTCCCTGACACTTTTTTTTTTTTTAACATCCTTATTGGAGTATAATTGCTTTACAATGGTGTGTTAGTTTCTGCTTTATAATGAAGTGAATCAGTTATATATATACATATGTTCCCATGTCTCTTCCCTCTTGCATCTCCCTCCCTCCACCTTCCCTATCCCACCCCTCTAGGTGGTCACAAAGCACCTAACTGATCTCCCTGTGCTATGCAGCTGCTTCCCACTAGCTATCTATTTTACGTTTGGTAGTGTATATATGTCAATGCCACTCTCTCACTTTCTCACAGCTTACCCTTCCCCCTCCCCATATCTTCAAGTCCATTATCTAGTAGGTCTGTGTCTTTATTCCTGTCTTACCCCTAGGTTCTTCATGACATTTTTTTTCTTAAATTCCATACATATGTGTTAGCATATGGTATTTTTCTTTCACTTTCTGACTTACTTCACTCTGTATGACAGACTCTAGGTACATCCACCTCATTACAAAGAGCTCAATTTCATTTCATTTTATGGCTGAGTAATATTCCATCATATATATGTGCCACATCTTCTTTATCCATTCATCCGATGATGGACACTTACGTTGTTTCCATCTCCAGGCTATTGTAAATAGAGCTGCAATGAACATTTTGGTACATGACAATTTTTGAATTATGGTTTTCCCAAGATATATGCTCAGTAGTGGGATTGCTGGGTCATATGGTAGTTCCATTTGTAGTTTTATAAGGAACCTCCATACTGTTCTCCATAGAGGTTGTACCAATTCACATTCCCACCAGCAGTGCAAGAGTGTTCCCTTTTCTCCACACCCTCTCCAGCATTTATTGTTTCTAGATTTTTTGATGATGGCCATTCTGACTGGTGTGAGATGATATCTCATTGTAGTTTTGATTTGCATTTCTCCAATGATTAATGATGTTGAGAATTCTTTCATGTGTTTGTTGCCAGTCTGTATATCTTCCTTGGAGAAATGTCTATTTAGGTCTTCTGCCCATTTTTGGATTGGGTTTTTTGCTTTTTGTTATTGAGCTGCATGAGCTGCTTATAAATTTCGGAGATTAATCCTTTGTCAGTTGCTTCATTTGCAAATATTTTCTCCCATTCTGAGGGTTGTCTTTTGGTCTGGTTTATGGTTTCCCTTGCTGTGCAAAAGCTTTGAAGTTTCATAAGGCCCCATTTGTTTATTTTTATTTCCATTTCTCTAGGAGGTGGGTCAAAAAGGATCTTGCTGTGATTTATGACATAGAGTGTTCTGCCTATGTTTTCCTTTAAGAGTTTGATAGTTTCTGGCCTTACATTTAGGTCTTTAATCCACTTTGAGCTTACTTTTGTGTATGGTGTTAGGGAGTGATATAATGTCATACTTTTACATGTACCTGTCCAGTTTTCCCAGCACCACTTATTGAAGAGGCTGTCCTTTCTCCACTGTACATTCCTGCCACCTTTATCAAAGATAAGGTGTCCATATGTGCGTGGGTTTATCTCTGGGCTTTCTATCCTGTTCCATTGATCTATATTTCTGTTTTTGTGCCAGTACCATACTGTCTGGAATACTGTAGCTTTGTAGTATAGTCTGAAGTCAGGGAGCCTGATTCCTCCAGCTACGTTTTTCTTTCTCAAGATTGTTTTGACTATTCGGGGTCTTTTGTGTTTCCATACAAATTGTGAAATTTTTTGTTCTAGTTCTGTGGAAAAGGCCAGTGGTAGTTTGATAGGGATTGCATTGAATCTGAAGATTGCTTTGTGTAGTAGAGTCATTTTCACAATGTTGATTCTTCCACTCTAAGAACATGGTATATCTCTCCATCTATTTGTATTATCTATAATTTATTTCATCAGTGTCTTATAATTTTCTGCATACAGGTCTTTTGTCTCCTTAGGTAGGTTTATTCCTAGATATTATATTCTTTTTGTTGCAATGGTAAGTGGGAGTGTTTTCTAGATTTCAGTTTCAGATTTCTCATCATTAGTGTATAGGAATGCCAGAGATTTCTGTGCATTAATTTTGTATCCTGTTACTTTACCAAATTCATTGATTAGCTCTAGTAGTTTTCTGGTAGCATCTTTAGGATTCTCTATGTATAGTATCATGTCATCTACAAACAGTGACAGTTTTACTTCTTTTCCGATTTGGATTCCTTTTATTTCCTTTTCTTCTCTGATTGCTGTGGCTAAAACTTCCAAAACTATGTTGCATAAGAGTGGTGAGAGTGTGCAACCTTGTTTTGTCCCTGATCTTAGTGGAAATGCTTTCAGTTTTTCACCATTGAGGACGATGTTGGCAGTGGGTTTGTAATATATGGTCTTTATTATGTTGAGGAACGTTCTCTCTATGCCTACTTTCTGCAGGGTTTTTATCATAAATCGGTGTTGAATTTTGTCGAAAGCTTTCTCTGCATCTATTGAGATGATCATATGGTTTTTCTCCTTCAATTTGTTAATATGGTGTATCACATTTATTGACTTGCATATATTGAAGAATCCTTGCATTCCTGGAATAAACCTCACTTAATCATGGAGTACGATCCTTTTAATGTGCTGTTGGATTCTGTTTGCTAGTATTCTGTTGAGGATTTTTACATCTATGTTCATCAGTGATATTGTTGTGTAGTTTTCTTTCTTTGTGACATCCTTTTGTGGTTTTGGTATCAGAGTGATGGTGGCCTCATAGAATGAGTTTGGGAGTGTTCCTCTTCTGCTATAATTTGGAAGAGTTTGAGAAGGATAGGTGTACGTCTTCTCTAGATGTTTGATAGAATTCGTCTGTGAAGCCATCTGGTCCTGGGCTTTTGTTTGTTGGAAGATTTTTAATCACAATTTCAATTTCAGTGCTTGTGATTGGTCTGTTCATATTTTCTATTTCTTCCTGGTTCAGTCTTGGCAGGTTGTTCATTTCTAAGAATTTGTCCATTTCTTCCAGGTTGTCCATTTTATTGGCATAGAGTTGCTTTAGTAATCTCTCATGATCTTTTGTATTTCTGCAGTGTCATTTGTTATTTCTCCGTTTTCATTGCTAATTCTATTGATTTGAGTCTTCTTTTTTTTCTTGATGAGTCTGGCTAATGGTTTATCAGTTTTGTTTATATTCTCAAAGAACCAGCTTTTAGGTTTATGGATCTTTGCTATCATTTCCTTCATTTCTTTTTCATTTATTTCTGATCTGATTTTTATGTTTTCTTTCCTTCTGCTAACTTTGGGGTTTTTTTGTTCTTTCTCTAATTGCTTTAGGTGCAAGGTTAGGTTGTTTATTCGAGATGTTTCCTGTTTCTTAAGGTAGGATTGTATTGCTATAAACTTCCCTCTTAGAACTGCTTTTGCTGCATCCCATAGGTTTTCGGTCATCGTGTCTCCATTGTCATTTGTTTCTAGGTATTTTTTGATTTCCTCTTTGATTTCTTCACTGATCACTTCGTTATTAATTAGTGTATTTTTCAGCCTCCATGTGTTTGTATTTTTTACAGATCTTTTCTTGTAATTGATATCTAGTCTCATAGCGTTGTGGTCAGAAAAGATACTTGATACAATTTCAATTTTCCTAAATTTACCAAGGCTTGATTTGTGACCCACGATATGATCTATCCTGGAGAATGTTCCATGAGCACTTGAGAAAAATGTGTATTCTGTGGTTTTTGTATGGAATGTCATATAAATATCAATTAAGTACATCTTGTTTAATGTATCATTTAAAGCTTGTGTTTCCTTATTTATTTTCATTTTGGATGAACTGTGCGTTGGTGAAAGTGGGGTGTTAACGTCCCCTACTATGAATGTGTTACTGTTGATTTCCCCTTTTATGGCTGTTAGTATTTGCCTTATGTATTGAGGTGCTCCTATGTTGGGTGCATAAATATTTCCAATTGTTATATCTTCTTCTTGGATCGATTCCTTGATCATTATGTAGTGTCCTTCTTTGTCCCTTCTAATAGTCTTATTTTAAAGTCTATTTCTTCTGATATGAAAATTGCTACTCCAGCTTTCTTTGGGTTTCCATTTTCATGGAATATCTTTATCCCCTTACTTTTTCTATCCCCTTACTTTCAGGCTGTATGTGTCTCTAGGTCTGAAGTAGGTGTCTTGTACATACTGCATATATTTGGGTCTTGGTTTTGTATCCATTCAGCCAATCTGTGTCTTTTGGAGGGATCATTTAGTCTATTTACATTAAAAGCAATTATCGATATGTATGTTCCTGTTCCCATTTTCTTAATTGTTTTGGGTTCCTTATTGTAGGTCTTTCCTTCTCTTGTGTTTCTTGCCTAGAGGAGTTCCTTTAGCATTTGTTGTAAAGTTGGTTTGGTAGTGCTGAACTCTCGCAGCTCATGCTTGTCAGTAAAAGTTTTAATTTCTCCATGAAGTCTGAATGAGATCCTTGCTGGGTAGAGTAATCTTGGTTGCAGGTTTTTCTCCTTCATCACTTTAAGTATGTCCTGCCACTGCCTTCTGGCTTGCAGAGTTTCTGCTGAAAGTTCAGCTGTTAACCTTATGGGGATTTCCTTGTGTGTTATTTGTGGTTTTTCCCTTGCTGCTTTTAATATGCTTTCTTTGTATTTAATTTTTGACAGTTTGATTAATATGTGTCTTGGCATATTTCTCCTTGGATTTATCCTGTATGGGACTCTCTGTGCTTCCTGGCCTTGATTAACTATTTCCTTTCCCATATTAGGGAAGTTTTCAACTATAATCTCTTCAAATATTTTCTCAGTCCCTTTCTTTTTCTCTTCTTCTTCTGGAACCCCTATAATTCGAATGTTGGTGCATTTAATGTTGTCCCAGAGGTCTCTGAGTCTGTCCTTAGTTCTTTTTATTCTTTTTTCTTTATTCTGCTCTCCAGTAGTTACTTCCACTATTTTATCTTCCAGGTCACTTATCTGTTCTTCTGCCTCAGTTATTCTGCTATTGATCCCATCTAGAGTATTTTTCATTTCATTAATTGTGTCGTTCATCGTTGTTTGTTTTATCTTTACTTCTTCTAGGTCCTTGTCAAATGTTTCTTGCATTTTGTCTATTCTTTTTCCATGATTTTGAATCATCTTTACTATCATTATTCTGAATTCTTTTTCTGGTAGACTGCCTATTTCCTCTTCATTTGTTAGGTCTGGTGGGTTTTTATCTTGCTCCTTCATCTGCTGTGTGTTTTTCTATCTTCTCATTTTGCTTATCTTACTGTGTTTGGGGTCTCCTTTTTGTAGGCTGCAGGTTCGTAGTTCCCGTTGTTTTTGCTGTCTGTTCCCAGTGGCTAAAGTTGGTCCAGTGGGTTGTGTAGGCTTCCTGGTGGAGGGCACTAGTGCCTGTGATCTGCTGGATGAGGCTGGATCTTGCCTGGCTCTTTTTTAGTGAGGTTTCTTTTTCCCCTTATTTTATTTTATTTTAACATTTTTACATATACATATATGCCCATATCTCCTCCCATTTGTGTCTCCCTCCCACCCTCCCTATCCCACCCCTGTAGTTGGCCACAAATCACCGAACTGATCTCCCAGTGCTATGCAGCTTCTACCCACTAACTATTTCACGTTTGTTAGTGTATATATGTCCATGCCATTCTCTCACTTAGTCCCAGCTTACCCTTCCCATTCCCCATGTCCTCAAGTCCATTCTCTACTTCTGTGTCTTTATTTCTGTTCTGCCCCTAGTTTAGTGAGATTTTTGATTACCGATTCAACCTTTTTATTTGCTATGTGTCTGTCCAGATTTTCTTAATTTTTCAGTCAATTTTGACTATTTGTGTATTCCTAGGAATTTTTCTAGTTCATCTAGGTTTCCTAATTAGTTGATGTACAATTGTTTGTAGTATTCTCTTATACTCCTTTTAATGTCTGTAAGATTAGTAGCAATGATGACATTTTCATTTCTGATTTGTTACTTTCACAGTCTCTGTTTTTTTCCCTTAGTCAATCTAGATAAAGGTTTTTAAATTTTGTTTGATCATTTTAAAGAACTGGTTTTTGGTTTCACTGATTCTATTGTTTTTCTCTTCTCTACTTTGTTTTTTCCACTTTATTAGTTCTCTTCATTAGCTTTGTGTTTAGGTTGGCCTTGCTTTTCTAATTCCTTATGGTATAAAGTTCTGTTATTGATTTTAGATCTTTATTCCTTTTTTATAATGTACTCATTTAAACTTATAAAATTCCCACAGAGCACTGCTTTCACTGCATGAAGTAAGTTTTTTACATTGTGTTATTTTTATTTCTCCCATCTTTAAATATTTTCTCATTATTCTCATGACTTCTTCTTTGACTAACTTGTTGTTAACAGTGTGTTATTTAATTTCCAAATATTTGTGAGTTTTCTAGTTTTTCTTTTTGTTCTCTTATTGACTTCTAGCTTCATTCCACAGTGGTCAGAGAGATACTTTTATGATTTCAGTCTTTTAAATATATTAAAACATGTTTTGTAGCCTATTATCTTTCCTGAATAATGTCCATGTGCACTTGAAAAGAATGTGTATTCTGATGTCACTGAATAGAGTTTTATATATATGCATAAAACTTAAGGTATACACACACACACACACACACACACACACACACACACATATATATATATATATGTATATGTATCTTAAGACATTGTTTTATAGTGCTGTTAAAGTCCTGTATTTCCTTTATCAGTCTTCAGTCTAAATGTTCTACCCATTATTGAAAGTAGCATATTGAAATCTCCATCTATCATTTTAGAACACTCTGTGTCACATTTCAATTCTGTCAGTGTTTGTTTCATATATTTTAAGGCTCTGTTGTTTGAATGGTGTATATTTTTAATTTTTATGTATTTTTGATTAAATAACACTTTCATCAATATACAATACTCTTCTTGATTTTTCTAACAATTTTGACTTAAATTCCACTTTTCTCATACTATTATATGTACCTCAGATCTCTTGTTACCATTTGCATCTTTTCCCATCATTTCAGTTTGAACCTATTTGTGTCTTTGGATCTAAAGTGAGTCTCTTAGCAATGTTCGTTTTGTTTTTCAAATCTATTCTGCCAATCTCTGTCTTTAAATTGGTGAATCTAATCTATTTATGTTTAAAGTGATTAGTGATAAGTAAGAACTTCTCCATTTTGCTCTGTTTTTTATATGGCTTAATTTTCATTGCTCTTCAATTTCTCTAATACTGTTTTCTTTTCTTTATAATCAATTACTTCCAGTGTATGATTATGATTTTCTCTTCATTTTCTTTTCTGTATAGTTTCAGTAATTTTCTTACAGATTTCCCTGAGGATTACAATAAGCAACATAAAATTATAGCAGTCTAGTTTGAACTGATACCAGCTTAGCTTCAGTAGCATTCAAAATGTCTGCTTCTATATAGCTCAATTCCCCCTTTGTATTATTATTGTCAAAAACTACATCTTTATGCTACATGTGTATATGCTAAGGTTTTATAATTTTTTTTATGTATTTATCTTTCAAACCATATATTAAAAAGAGGTGTTATAAACCAGTTATATAATAATACAACATTTGTATTTATTTATGTAATTACCTTACTGGATTTCTTTATTTCTGCATGTGCCTTCAAGTCACTGTCTAATATCTTTTTATTTCACCATAAAGGATTCCCATTAACATTTATTGTAGTGCAATTCTATCATTTTTGTTTATTTATTAATGTCTTAACTTTTTCATTTTTGAAGAATGATTTCACAAGATATAAACTTCTTGGTCAACAGCTTTTTTTTCTTTCAGTAACAAATATCTCATTCATTGTCTTATGGCCTTTATAATTTCTAATGGTAAATCACTTATTTGTCTTATTGAGGATTACTTGCAGGTTATGAGTCACTTCTCTCTTGCTACTTTCAAGGTTCTCTATCTTTGGCTTTTGACGGTTTGATTATAAAATGTCTCAATGTGAATCTGTTTCAGTTCATCCTATTGGAGTTTGATGAAATTTTTGGATTTGTAGATTCATGTATTTTACCAAATTGTGTTAGCTTTTGAGCCATTATTTCTCCATATATTCTTTCATTCTCTTTAACTCTCTCTTCTTCTTCTTGGGATCCCATTATGTCATGTTAGTATACTTCATAGTGCCCAGAAGGTTCCTTAGGCTCTGTTCACTTTACTTCCTTTTTTCCTAGAGTGAATAATTTCAACTATTCTATCTTTAAGTTAATTGATTCTCTCTTCTGCCTATTCAAGTATACTGTTTACCCCTCGAGTGAATCTCTTATTACAGTTGTTGTATTTTTTTAACTCCAAATTTTGAATTCCTTTTTATAATTAAAATTCCAGGAGTGGAACTGCTGAATCATATGGTAGTTCTATGTCTTTATAGATATTCTCTATTTCATAAGGCATCAGTCTCCTGGTTTCATTCAGTTTTTTTTTTTTTTTCGATACACGGGCCTCTCACTGTTGTGGCCTCTCCCGTTGCAGAGCACAGGCTCTGGACGCGCAGGCTCAGTGGCCATGGCTCATGGGCTCAGCCACTCCATGGCATGTGGGATCCTCCCGGACTGGGGCACAAACCTGTGTCCCCTGCAACGGCAGGTGGACTCTCAACCACTGTGCCACCAGGGAAGCCCTCATTTAGTTTTTTGTCAGTGGTTTCTTTTAGATATTTGGGCAAATTTAAAACAGTCAATTTAAAGTTTTATCTAGTAAGTCCAATGTCTGGGCTTCTTCAGTGATGGTTTATATCATTTTTTTTCCTAAGAATGGGCCATAGTTTCCTGTTTATTTATATGCCTTGTAATTTTTTTGTTAAAAACAATATTTTGAATATTACAATGTGGAAACTCTGGAAGTCAGATTTTCTCCCTCCCTAAGGTTTTCTGCTGTTGCTTGTTGAGGGGTGCAGTTGTCCATTTGTTTTGTGACTTCTTGAAGGTACTTTAGCAAAAACTTGTTTTCCTTGTTGTATATAGCCACTGAATTCTCTGTTCCATTATCTCAACATTCAGCTAGTGACCTGACAAAGGTTTCCTTAAATGTTGAAATTTAGCAAAGTTTTCCTCCACTAAGCATTTCTCTAGTTGCTATAAAATTTTCATTAGTTTCTAGGGTTCTAAAAACGTTTATTCTGTCAAGGATTTTTTTTTTTTTAGTTGAAGTGTAGTTGATTAACAAAATTGTATTAGTTTCAGGTATACAGCATAGTGATTCAGTTTTTGAAGATTATATTCCATTATAGGTTATTATAAGGTATTGGGTATAGTGCTATACAGTAAATCCTTGTGGCTTATCTATTTTATCTATAGTAGTTTGAACCTGTTAATATCATAATGCTAGTTTGTCCCTCACCCTTCTCCTCCCATTTGATAGCCATGAGTTTAATTTCTATGTCTGTGAGTCTGTTTATGTTTTTTATTGCAATTCATTTGTATTATTTTGTAGATTCCACATATAAGCGATATCATACAGTAATTGTCTTTCTTGGTATGAATTATTTCACTAAGCATAATATTCACTAGGTACATCCACATTGCTGAAAATGCAATATTTCTCTTTTTAATCACTGAATAATATATATGTATATATATATACATATATGTATATTAATACATATATATTAAGAAGATATATATATATATAATATATATTCTTAATCCAATCATCTGTTGCATTGTGTGCATGTATATTTTCAAATGAGTGTTTGCATTATTTCCAGATATATATTCAGGAGTGGAATTGCTGAATCATATGGTAGTTCTATTTTAATTTTTAAAGGAACCTCCATACTGTTTTCCACAATGACTACACAAATTTACATTCACACCAACAGTGTAGGAGTGTTCCCTTTTCTCCATATCCACTCCAACATATTATTTGTAGACTATGATGATAGCCATTCTGACAGATATGAGATGATAACTTGTGGTTTTGATTTGCATTTCTCTAATAATTTGCAATGCTGAGCACCTCTTCATGTGCTTGTCAGTGATCTGTATGCCTTCTTTGGAAAAATATCTATTCAAGTCTTCTGTCCATTTTTTAATTGTATTGTTTGGTTTTTCAGTATTGACTATGAACTGTTCATATATTTTGGATCCTTTATTGGTTCATATATTTTGGATCCTTTATTGGTTACATTATTTACAAATATTTTCTCCCGTTCTATAAGTTGTCCTTTTGTTTGTTGATGGCTTACTTTGCTGTGCAAAAGCTTTTAAGTTTGATTAGGTCCCATTTGTTTATTTTTGCTTTTATTTCTTTTGCCTCGGGACACTGACCTAAGAATATATGGTTACAATTTATGTAAAAGAGTGTTTTGCCTATGTTCTTTTCTAGGAGTTTTAAGGTCTCATGTCTTATGTTTAGGTCTTTAAAATATTTTGAGTTTATTTTTGTATGTGGTGTGAGATAATGTTCTAAACTCATTGTTTTACATGCGTCTGTCCAGTTTTCCCAGCACCACTATCTTTTCTCCATATATATTCTTGCCACCTATGTCTGGATAAATTAACTGTAGATGTGTAGGTTTATATCTCAGGGCACTATTCTGTTTCACTGATCTATATATCTGATTTTGTGCCAATACCATGTTGCTTTGATTACTATGTCTTTGTAGTATGGGATACAAAAGCATAACTTTCTCAGAGGTATGGGATAGTTATACCTCCAGCTTTGTTCTTTTTTTTTTTATCAGGATTGCTTTGGCAATTCAGAGTATTTTGTGATTCTATATAAATTTTAGGATTATTTGTTCTAGTTCAGAGAAAATGTCCTCAGTATTTTAATAAGCATTGCATTAAATCTGTAAATTGCTTTTTGTAGTACAGTCTATTTTAATAGCATTGATACTTTGAATCCAAGAGCACAGGGTATCTTCCATTTCTTTGAATCATCTTCAATTTCCTTTATCAATATTTTATACTTTTCCACGTGTACATCTTTCACCTCCTTGCTTAAGTTTATTCCTAGGTTTTTTGTTGTTGTTGTTGTTCATTTGTTTTTGTTTTTGGATGTGATTTTAACCAGGATTTTTTTAACTTTCTCTTTCTGATATTTCATTATTAGAGTATTTAACATAAATGTAACAGATTTCTGTATATTAATTATGTATCCTGCAACCTTGCTGAATTAACTTAATGATTCTAATAGTTTTTGAGTGGAAACTTTAGGATTCTCTATATAGAGTATCACATCATCCTCAAATACTGACAGTTTTACCTCTTCACATCCCTTTGGATAACTTTTATTTCTTTTTCTTGTTTGATTGCTGTCACTAGGACTCCTAATACTATGTTATATAGAAGTAGTGAGAGTGGGAATCCTTGTTTTTTTCCTGAATTTCACAGGAAGACTTTCAGCTTTTCACTGTTGAGTATCTTGTTGGTTGTGGGTTTGTCATAAATGGCCTTTATTATATTTCCTCTATACCCACATTGATGAAAGTCTTTATCATTCATTAATGGATGTTGGATTTTGTCAAATGTTTTCCTAGGTCTTTTGAGATGATCATGTATTTTTGTCTTTCTTTTTGTAATATAGTGTATCATATTGATTGATTTGCATATGTTGAACCATTCTTGTGACCCTGGAATAAATCCAACTTGACCATCGTGTATGATAAGTTTATGTATTGTTAGATTAAGTTTGCTAATATTTTGTTGAGAATTGTTGCATCTATATTCATCAAAGATGTAGGCCTGTAATTTTCTTCGTTTGTAGTGTCTATATCTGTCTTTGGTATCAAGATGATGGTGGCCTCATAGAATGAATTTGCAAGTGTTCCCTCCTCTTCAATTTTTTGGAATAGATTGAGAAAGGTAGGTATAAGTTCTTTGTATATTTGGTAGAATTCCCCAGTGAAGCCATCCAGTCCTGGACATCTGTTTGCAGGGATTTTTTTTTTCAAATTACAGATTCTATTTCACTTCTAGTGATCAGTCTGTCCAATTTATCTTTTTCTTCTTCACTCAGTCTTGGGAAGCTGTGTGTTCCTTGAAATTTGTCCATTTCTTCCAGGTTGACCGATTTGTTGGCATAACAGTTTATAGTATTCTTTTATGATTTTTTTTTGTATTTCTGTGGTATCAGTTGTTATTTCTCCTCATTCATGTCTTAATTTGTTTATGTAGGTCCTCTCTCTTTGCTTCTTGGTGAGCCTGGCTAGAGGTGTGATAATTTTTTTTTTTACGTTAAAAAAATAAAAGCTCTTGGTTTTATTGATCTTTGCTTATTTTCTATCTCTCTTCTATTTCTTATCTCTCTCATCATTATCATTTCCTTCCCTCTGCTGACTTTTGATTTTGTTTGTTTTTCTTTTCCTAATTCTTTTAAGTGGCAGGGTAGGATATTTATTTGATATTTTTCTTGTTTCTTGAGGAAGGCCTGTATTGTAATGTAGTTCTCTCTTAACACTTTTTGTTGCATCCCATAGATTTTGTAAATTTGTGTCTTCATTGTTGTTTGTTTCTAATTATTTTCTGATTTCTCTTTTGATTTTATCATTGACCTATTGTTTTTTTAGTAGCATGTGTTAATTCTCCATATGTTCTTTCATTTCTCTTTTTTCTTTTTGTAGTTGATTTCCAGTTTAATACAGCTAGGGTCAGAAAAGATGCTTAATATAAATTTCTATCCTCTTAAATTTGTTGAGGCTTTTTTTGTGACCTAGCATGTGGTCTGTCCTAGTGAACATTCCATGCATGCTTGATGAGAATGTGTATTCTGGTTTTTTGGATGTAGTGACTGTAGGTATCAGTTAAGTCCAACTGGCTTATTGTGTTATTTAGGACTTCTGTTGCCTTGTTGATTTTTTGTCTGCATGATCTGTCAGTTTATGTCAGCGTTAAAAGTCTCCTACTCTTATTGTATTATTGTTAATTTCTCTCTTTATGTTTTTTAGTATTTGCTTTACATATTTAGGTTCTTGTGTATTGGGTGCTTATATATTAATGAGTGTTATATCCTCTTCTTGTATTGATCTCTTTATCATTATATAATACCCTTTTTAAAAAATTTATTTTATTCAAGTATAGTTGATTTACAATGTTGTGTTAATTTCCACTGCACAGCAAAGTGATTCAGTTATACATATATATACATTCTTTTTCATATTCTTTTCCATTATGGTTTATCACAGGATATTGAATATAATTCCCTGTGCTTTACAGTAGGACCTTGTTGTTTATCCATTCTAACTATAATAGTTTGCATCTGTCAATTCCCAACTCCCAATCCGTCCCTCCCCCATTGCCTCTCCCCCTTGGCAAACACAAATCTGTTCTCTATGTCTGTGATTCTGTTCTGTAGATAAGTTCATTTGTGTCATATTTTAGATTTCACATATAAGTGATATCATATGGTATTTATCTTTCTCTTTCCGACTTACTTCATTTAGTATAAAAATCTCTAGATCCATTCATGTTGCTGCAAATGGCAATATACTGCCCTTCTTTGTCTTTCATTATAGCCTTTGTTTTTAAGGTCTATTTTGTCCAATGCAAGTATGGCTATCCCCGCTTTCTTGTCATTTCCATATGTCATTTCCATCTCCCCAGTTTCAGTGTGTGTCTTTCGCCCTGAAGTGGGTCTCTTGTAGGAAGCATATTGCAAGTTATTGATTTTTTTTAAATCCAATCAGCCACCCTATGTCTTTTGATTGGAGCACTAAGTCTATTGACATTTAAAGTAATTATTGATAGGTATGTACTTATTACCATTTTATTCCTGTTTTCCAGGTGTTTCTTGTTTGTTCTTTTGCTCTTCTTTTTGTTTTTCCCTTTGTGGTTTGAGTATTTTCAAACCACACTTTTGTACTATGCTTTTGTACTACTTTTGTAGTCTGCTTGAATTACTTTCTTTTTCATTTTTGTGTATCTATTGTAGGTCTCTGATTTGTGGTTATGTGGGGTTCATATATGTTGACCCATAATTATATCTACTTGCTTTAAACTGATAGTCATAATTTCAAAAACACATTCTAAAAGATCTACATTTTCTACTCCCCTTCTCCACATTTTGTGTTTTAGATGTCCTATGTTATATCTTCATGTGTATCACTTTACTCTTTATTGTAACTATAGTTGTTTTTACATATTTTTTTCAATTTTTAATCTATTTGCTGACTTATTTAAGTGATCCTCAATCCTTACTATATATTTTCCTTTTCTCTTGGGATTTTCCCTTTCCTGTATATTCTTGCTTCTTTTCCATTTAGAGAAGACCCATCAACTTTTCTTTTAGAGTAGGTTTAGTATTGCTGAATTCTTTTAGTTTTTGTATGTCTGAGAAATTCTTTATGTCTCTTTCTATTCTAAAGGATAAAATTGCTGGGTAAAGTAACCTAGATTGCCAGTTTTCCCCTTTCAGGTCTTTGATTATGCCATTCTTTTCTGGCCTGCAAATTTTCAGCAGAGAAATCAGCTGATAAGCTTATGGGGCTTCCCTTAAAATTGACTCTGTTTTTCTCTTGCTACCTTTATAATTCTCTCTTTATCTGGTTTTTTTTTTTTTGCCATTTTAATTATGATATGTCTTGATGTGGGACCCTCTGTGCTTCTGGATACCTGGATATCTGTGCTTCTGGATATCTGGATACCTGGATATCTGTGCTTCTGGATACCTGGATATCTGTTTCCTTCTTTAGGTTTGGGAAGTTTTTAGTCATAATTTCTTAAAATACATTTTCAGCCCCCTTTTCTGTATCTTCTCCTTCTAGAATCCCTATTACATGTACGTGGGCATGTTTTTTTATTATTCCATAGATCACCTGTGCTACTTTCATTTTCTTTGATTTGTCTTCTGTCTCTGCTGTTCTGATTGGGTGATTTCCATTATTCTGTCTTCCAGATCACTTATTCATGGTTCTGTGTCATCTAGTTGGCTATTCATTGCTTCTTGAATGATTTAACTATCAATTTTTGTTTGAGTTATCTTTATATTTTCTATTTCCTTGTTAAAAAGATCTGCTTTTATGTCAATAATCTCTCTTAATTTAGTTAACATTTTTACTACCACCTTTTTAATTCAGTGTCTGGTAGACTAATTATCTCTTTATTTTTTCAGGGGATTTCTCTTGACCTTTTGATTGGGAGTATTTCCTCTGCTTTTTTATTTTACCTATCTTTCTCTATCTCTATGAATTTAAGAGTAACAGTTATCTATTGTGGTCTTGAAGAGGTATTTTTATGTGGGAGCACCCCTGTGTAGACAGCATGTGTTGAATGTCTTTGGTATCAGGGCTGGTTTTGATGTGGACACCAGCCATATCTTTCCTCAGGGTATGCTGGTCTCTATCACTTTGATAGTGGATTTGGTTGGTGTCAGAAGACCTGAAACTTGCACAGTGTGTGAAGTGGGACTTCCTTTTTGCTCCATGGTTATTGCTACCCTCTTAGGGGTGAGGCTTTCTCCCTACTTGCTATAGCAGAAGCCCTGAGGGTCAGGTTTGAGCAGGCTTTGTTCCTTTTGAGTTTGTGTTTTGCCCCAAAGCAGGGGAGTGCTGAAGTAAGTGAGATTCATGTGCTCACAGAGGTCTGATGCACCATGTATGTAGACATCCACAGCTCTGCTGAAACACAGCCCAAGGTCACATACTTTCTCCTGTTTTGGTTGTCCCAGAGCTACTGCAAATGCTATGGCATGGAGTGGGTGGGGCCACAGTGTTCACCAGGCTAGGGCTGGGGATCAGGGTGTTGTGGCAGTAGGAACTGAATTGGCTGCACTGCTGTCAGGGATCTGGGCTGTTTCTGGGATGCTGATTGAGCTAGCACCAATACTGGCTGCCACTGCCCCACCTGAACCACATACCAGGCCCCTGAGCCTCCTCTGAATCCTTAAATCAGGTCTTCTCCCAGAGCCTTTCTGCCTCAGATGCAGCACCAAGCTGTAGCATGAAGTGGGCAGGACCAGAGCATTCACTCAGCTGGGAACAGGACAGCAATGTGGTGCTGATTGGGGTGGTTCCCAAGATGTGGTTTGAGTAAGAGCCAACAATGGCCACCACTGCCCCACACAGACCACACACACCCCATGCTCCCAATCTGTGTCCCTAGATAGTCTTCTTCCAGAACTTGTCTGCTCCAGACCTTGTGCTGTATGGCATTGAGTGGGTGATACTGGAGCATTTACTTGACTGGGAGTGGGGACCACAGCTTACTGGTCACAGTGCCTCCAGTAAATGTCAAAAATGTCTGCTGCTGCCCCACCCAGACCACACCCCAGGCACCTGGGCTGGTTCTGCAAAGCTAAACCAAATCTTTTCCTGAGCCCAATTGGTCCAGATCCCGTGCTAAGCTGTGTTTTGGAATGAGCAGGCTGAGGTGTTTGCCCCACTTGGATTGCAGAGTATGGCAAGGCAGCAGCCACTAGTGCGGAGCTCTCTCCATCCTATTTGTTGGCAAGCCAGCACTTGCACCCTCTTTGTAAGTGGGGTCTAGGCTTCTCCAGCCCTTGAATCTGTCCCAGTAGTTCTCCTAGTAGCCATGTCTCCTCTGTGTAGGTCTCTGGAACACCATGTGGCAAATGGGATGCTCAGTCTGTGGCTTGACCTGCTCACTCCCCAGAATGAGGGTCCACCCATGTAGACCATCTTTTCCTTTCAGATCTTTTCTGGGGGTGGAGGTTCTGATGCTATATCTCTTTTCCATCCTACCTGGTTATGTGGAAGTCTTTTTTGAGCTTTGTTTGCATAGGTATTCTTCTGCCAGTTTCAAGTTCGTTCCCTGTAAGAACTTTTCCACACATAGATGTATTTTTGATGTTTTTAAGGGGGGCAGTGAGCTCCATATACTTCTATTATGCCACCTTGCTCCAATTCTCTTTGTCAGTTTTGCCAGCTTAGTGATTGTTCCAGTGGAGTGAGCTCCCTGCTTTGCCATTTTCCATGTTGTCACTCTTGTAATGTATTTTTTAAATGATTTATACAAAACAAATAACAGACTATTAAGACAAAATACATGAATTACAAATGGAAATAATTCTCTTACTTGTATTTACAACTTACTTATGAAGATATTCTCTATAGGATCTAGACTATTGACAAGCTTTGCTAAACCGTTGAATTCTATAATATAATCAAATTATTTCCCAAGCTTGTCCTTTTAACAATTGTCTTTATGTTTCCTCAAAATCTACTTAGTAGAATTTAAAAAGTAGTAAAATTTCTTAAGCAAATGTCTTTTAAAGGGATCTTATTCTATGTATTCTAGTACATTTTATTGGAAGTCAAGCATATAGTATTATAGTATCTAAGAAATTTTTAATTATATAAAAATTATAAAAAATTTTAAAGGGATTTATCATTTTCTTTTAATATAATCATGAATGGGTTAAACCAAGACTGAACATCTTAAATTTTTTAGGCTACAAGTGATTGTAAACAACTAAATTCTCCCCTAAAGAATCATACTTCTCCCCAGAAGATGTGAGAAACCCACCTGAGGAACAGTGTTGTTACACTGCACAGACTAACATACCAGATAATTTTTCCCCTCTACATTTCATTTCAGTTAAAAATGAGAAATTAACTGAAGAAGAGAACTTATTTTGTAATAAATTTTTAGAGTCAATTCCAATTTTGTTTATGCTATAAGGATATACCACATTTGTTTATCCATTCATCAGTTGATGGATATTACCACTTTTTGGCTACTAGGAATAATGATGCTATGAATATCAATATACAATTTTTGTGTGTGAACATATGTTTTCAGTTCTTTGGTGGTGTATTCCTAGGAATGGAATTTCTGGTCATATGGTAACCCAATGTTAAACACTTTTAGGAACTTCCAAAATGTTTTCCAAAGGGGCTGCATCATTTATATCTGTTGTTTATTTTGTTCACTGCTGTATCTCCAGCACTCAGACTATTGCATAGTAGGTCTCAATAAATAGATACTGAATGAGTGAATAAATGAACGAACATAGTTCTTGTACTTATTAACAAGTTTTCTCTCAAATTAGTGACAAGCTCTTATTTAAAAGAAGAGGTTTTAAGGAGGCATTCCTAATCTCATTCTCTTTAGTTAAAGCAGAAAAGAATCTCAGATAGTTACCTACAACTCAGGAGCACATGTTTTCTCAAGAAATAATCCTCATGAGCATCACTTAAGAATACAGGAATTACACATTCAAAGTAACATGAGAAGCAATGGTGGGAGTAACAAAAGTATATATATATAATATATTATCATTTATTCATAATTAAAACTTACTAATATCATCTCAGTTTGTTAGTGTATATACTAATAAAAACAAGGTGAGGGACTTCCCTGGTGGTGCAGTGGTTAAGAATCTGCCTGACAATTCAGGGGACACAGGTTCGATCCCTGGTCCAGGAAGATCCCACATGCCGTGGGGCAACTAAGCCTGTGTGCCACTAAGCCCATGCACCGCAACTACTGAGCCTGTGTGCCACAACTACTGAGCCCATGAGCCGCAACTACTGAAGCCCACATGCTTAGAACCCATGCTCTGCAACAAGAGAAATCACCTCAATGAGAAGCCTGTGCACCTCAAGGAAGAGTAGCCCCCACTTGCCGCAGTGAGAGAAAGCCTGTGCACAGCAACAAAGACCCAACACAGCCAAATAATAATAATAACAATAATAATAATAAAGAAAAGAAAAGAAAAAAAAAACAAGGTGATAAGATTGAACCTCATAAAAGGTGGTTTTCTATTTGTTTATGCAGTGGGCACATATTACATTCCTCTCTCTAGGCAACTGAACACTGTAAAAGAATAAAGTGATTGCAACTACATTAGCAGAAACAAATAGCTCTACTAGACAAGGTGCTTCAAGCTTGTTGACAGTTTCAGAGTTCTATCTGTAATCACACAATATTTGGGTGTATATTTAAAGGTAATATTTGCCCTATGTACTCCAGATACTTGAGTAAAAACAACTTGGAAGCATGTTCCTATTTTAAATTCCTAAGAAATTCGTTGTGTTCTCATTCACTATTAACGCTACTAAGGGTTATGCATGTGAATGCAAGGAAACAATAATTCCTTAATTATCAGATATTGATGTGTTGCTGTATTTTGAACACCAGGCCAGCACTTGTTTCACCTTGAAACAATCGGTGAGCTGAAAGAATTCTAAAACTACTTAACTATAAAGTAGAATTTGTTTTCTTAAATAATGTCAATGATAATGAAATATAGGCTCACATGGAGAAATCATTTTCATTTAATATTTTCATGTTTCTTGCATCTAATTTAAATGATAGTAGGATATTTATCTAAATTTATTTTGATGCTGTATAATGAGATGCAGTTCAAAGCAAAGCATTGATAAAAAGAGATGCTTGGATGTTCTTACAATCAGGATGGAAAAATGTGAACTCTATGAAAGTTTAAGGGAGACAGCAAGACTGCCACCATTTATTTAATTCCTGTAAAATATTAAGCATTGGGATCTCAGCTTTACATACATTATCTCATTTAATCGTCACATCATAGATAAAGTATTATAATCCTCAGGTTTATAGCAAATGATTCTGAGATTTTAGAAGCTTTATTGATCAAGAATGCTAAAGGAGGAAGTGGCAGTGCTGGGATTTAAATTTAGGTTGCCTCTAAAGCCCAAACTCTTAACTACTCAACTATCATACTTTGTTCAAAATATTACTGTAACTTTATGTTTTGGGTTTTTTTTCTCTTTTTCCCTGCGGATCGCGGGCCTCTCACTGCTGTGGCTTCCCCCGTTGCGGAGCACAGGCTCCGGACACGCAGGCCCAGCGGCCATGGCCCATGGGCCCAGCCGCTCCGCGGCATGTGGGATCCTCCCAGACCGGGGCACGAACCCGCGTCCCCTGCATCGGCAGACGGACGTTTAAACACTGCACCACCAGGGAAGCCCCTATTATTGTAATTTTAAAATAAGCCCCTTTGTAAACTTTAGGTTCATTCTAAACAATATTATTGTTATTATATAAATAGCCTTTTCATATTCAATAGTAATACATGGTTGTTAAATAATTAGATAGTACAGAATGAAACTAATCTTATCAGTGCTCAGTGTTCAATTACAGAGAACAGAATCTTTATTTTTTTTTTTTTGAGAACAGAATCTTTTCCACCACTCTAAACCAAAAGAGATTTTACTAAATACTAAATGGCTTACAGAATTATTGTAAAGAGTGAAGAGACAGATTCTAGGTTGTGCTGTCAGAAAGAATGCCGGAGCCATACCACAGGGAATTACTGATTCTTAAATGATTAGAAGTTAGAATTCAAAATAATGCCATCACTACCAGGACTGGGAAACTGTTCCACAATCTACTCTGTGCATTCTATACTACACAATGGCAAAATGGATGTCCCATGGTCAGCTTCTTGACAATCACATTACAAGCGACTCAACATTGGGACCCCTTTGATGATGTAGCAAAAAATCAAATGATTCTATGACTATGCTTGTGAGAAGAAATGGAAGTAACAAAAGTATATCTACTGCCTCACTTGCACCTTCCAAGTTTCCTGCAATAACATGGGGTTTGTGGGTGTTAAACAGATACAGAGCCCAAGCTGCAATGGAGCCTAAGGAATGGAATTTCTAACTTCTAGTCTCTACAGAATAGGAAAGCATCTGAGAAGAGATTGGAAGAGGTGTTGAGCACCAGCCATCATAGCTGCTAAGCCCATCTGACATAACCACTGTGAGCATTTGTTGCTTTTTCTTAATATTTATAAATCAGTAAGTTTGTGCATCTCTATAATCTGATTATTTTTTATTGAATAGCTGGGTCATATTCAATTTTATGGATATACAACAATTGATCTAATAAATCTCCTATTTAGAAATGCAGACAGTTCCAACATTTTTAATATTACAAACAATGTTTCAATAAATATTTTTGTTGCTAAATCAGTGAACACATTTATAATATTTTCCTTAGGATAAACCCTTAGAAGTGAATTTCTAAGTAAAGTATGCAATACTAATTTTAGAGAAATATATATCAATTTATCTTCTTACTAGCAGTGTACACAATTACCCATTTCCCCCCCAAATCTGGCCTACATTGGGTCTTATCACTTTTTAAAAAAGATTATCATATTACTAAATTTTGTAGTTACTTGACTATTAATTAGGTGGGACTATTCGGGGGCTTACTTCTGGTATAAAGTCTTAGAAATAATTCTTGGTTTTAAAGAGGCCACAAAGAACAACGGTTTTCCAAATGTGGTCCCTGGACCAGCAGGAACTTAGAAATGCAAATTTTTATACCCGCACCTCAGACCTACTGATTCAGAAACTCTGAGAATGTGGGCCAGGGTTTGTGTTTTAACGAACACTCCAGATGATTCTGATACATGCTAAGCTTTGAGATCACTAATTTAAAAGATAATTAATGGCTACTCCTACATCCCTTTTTTAAATAAAAATGTTTTACACTTAAATTTAAATTCATTTATACACACATGATATAAAAATTTACAAAAATGACCATATCATTCTTTTTTTTAGTGAAGTCTTTGAAATACACTCAAATTAATGGCAAGAATTTTAAAGTAGTAACTTCTATTTTTGTAAGCAAGAGATGCAAAGAAAATTATAGTCTTATATGTTTCTGGTAGAAATGTGATTTTAAATGTGATTTCATATAGCAGAATTCTCTTCTTTGGGAACCTAGGTAATATAAATGAAATTTTCAGTATGTAAGGATCTAGGAAGTTCACTGCAACATACACCACGCACTGCTACAATATGTGTCACTGCATTATAGAGGGATCCATAGTGATGAATAACTAAAAGTAAAGTGAATTTCCATCAGTAGGGAAATTGCTGAATAAATTATGGTATATCATCACATTGAAAAATTTATTGTCACTTAAAATTAAAGCTACCCAGTTGAAGTGAAGGAATTTTCATTAATTACAGTTGGGTAAGAACTCTACCTTTCTGGGTAATAGACAATGATAGAACATCTGTTTATACATGTCTATCCATATACTTATTAAATCATATGAGAGAGGAGAAGAATGTGACAAGATGTATGATAAGTTCTTAAATTGTATAACTATTGGGGGCAGTATTGGTTGCTAATGTGAATGGAGAGGTAGAGAAAGGTCATACTTTTATCATTATATGCTTTTATCAATACACCTGCCTGGTTTAATAGTCTTTTAATCTCATTTTCCTACCCTATAAGCATCTCATGAGGATAGGTGAGAAGCAGCAGCATACTACAGTAGTTAAGAACCCAAATTCTGCAACCTTAAGGACTTACTCCAAATCTAGGTTCAACTACTAATGGCTATATCGCTTAAGGAAGGCAACTTTAACTCTCTGTGGCTCAGCTTTCTCATCTGTAAAGTGGGAAATAGCACCTATCTCATAAGTTTGTTGTGAGAATTAAGTTAATATATGTGAAAAGATTAAACTATGCCTGTCACTGTTCTAAATGAGTTAATATTTGCTTACAAAGTGTTTCATTTTATTTATTTATAAATTATTAATTTATTTAATTAACATTACCATTATTAAATTAAAAAATAAAATGTATAACAGTCTTGACACAAAGCAGGTACTCAAAAGTTAGAATTGTTCCTAAAATGCAAGTGACCACCTTCTTTCTTCTCAAAGGACATATTCCACTACTATCACGTGCTCTTTCTTCTAACACCTATTCTCTCAACTTCCCTGGGAATATAACAGTTTATTAGTTTCTGCTATACTCTGGTGTTTCATTTCTTTTTTCTTCCAGTTTTATTGATATGTAATTGCCATACAGCATTGTGTAAGTTTAAAGTGTATGACATAATGATTTGACTTACATACATGATGAAATAATCACCACAATTGGTTTAGTGAACTTCCATCATCTCATATAGATACAGAATTAAAGAAATAGAAAAACATGTATGTTTTTCCTTATGTTGAGAACCCTAGGATTTACTCTCTTAATAGCTTCCATTTATAACTTACAGCAGTATTAATTATCTTTATCATACAGTACATCCTTAGTACTTATTTATCTTGTAACTGGAAGTTTGCACTTTCCGACTGCCTTCCTCCAACACCTCTTCCCCTCACCCTCTGCCTCTGCTAGCCACAAATCTGCTTTTTTTCTATGAGTTAGTTAGTTAGTTGGTTACACTTTGTTTCTGAATTGTAATTGACCTTCAACACTATGTTTGTTCCTAACCCATAACGTAGTGATTCAATATTTCTGTACATTTTTAAATGATCAACATAATAAGTCTAGTTGTCATATGTCACCATACAAAGATATTACATGATTATTGATTATATTCCCCACACTGTACATTTCATACCTGTCACTCATTTTTCTGGTAACTGAAAGTTTGTACCTCTTGATCTCCCTCACCTATTTCTCTCCTTTCTCCATACCCCTCCCCTCTGGCAACCAATGTTTCTTCTCTCTAACTGTAGTTCTGTTTCTGTTTAGTTATGCTTGTTCATTCGTTTTGTTTTTTAGATTCCACATATAAGTGAAATCATACAGTATTTGTCTTTCTGAGTCTGACTTATTATACTTAGTATACTACCATCTAGGTCCATCCATGTTGTTGCAAATGGCAAGATTTCATTCTTTTTCATGGCTAAGTAACATAACTATATATATATATTCATTTATTGATGTGCACTTAGGTTGCTCCCATATATTGGCTATTGTAAATAATGTGCAATGCACAGGGGTGTATATATCTTTTCTAATTAGTATTTTCATTTTCTTTAGATAAATACCCAGGAGAGAATTTGCTAGATCATAAAAATAGTTCTATTTAATTTTCTTTAGCTCTATTTTTAATTTTTTTGTGAAACCTCCACATTGTTTTCCATAGTGGCTGCACCAATTTACATTCCTACCAGCAGTGCACAGGGTTTCCTTTCCTCTACATCCTCACCAACTTATTTATTCATTTGTTTGTTTATTTATTTATAATACCATTCTAACAGGTGTGAGGGGGTATCTTACTGTGGTTTTGATTTGAATTTCTCTAATTAGTGATGTTGAGCATCTTTTTATGCGTTTATTGGCCATCTGTCTGTCCTCTTTGGAAAAATGTTTATGCGGATATTCTGCCCATTTTTTAAATTGTTTTGTTTTTTTTTTTTTTTGACGTTAAGTTGTATGACTTCTTGTATATCTTGGATATTAAACCCTTGTTGGATATATCATTTGCAAGCATCTTCTCCCATTCAGCAGGTGGTCTTTCCATTTTGTTGATTGTTTTCTTCATTGTGCAAGAGCTTTTAAGTTTGATGTAGTCCGATTTGCTTATTTTCCCTATTGTTTCCCTTGCCTGAGGAGACACAGCCATACAAATATTGCTAAGACCAATGTTAAAGAGCATACTGCCTACATTTCAGGTGTTACATTTAAATCTTTAATCCATTTTGAGTTTATGTTTGTATATGGTGTGCAAAAGTTTGATTCTTTCACAAGTAGCTGTCCAGTTTTCCCAATATCATGTATCGAAGAGCCTGTCTTTTCCCCACTGTATATTCTTGACTCCTTTGTCATAGATTAGTTGCCCATATAACTCTGGGTTCATTTCTGAGCTCTCTATTCAGTTCCATTGATCTATGTGGCTGTTTTTGTGCCAGTACTGTTTTGATGGCTACAGCTTTGTAGTATATTTTGAACTCAGGGAGCATTATACCTCCTGTTTTGTTCTCCTTTCTTAAGATTGTTTTGATTACCTGGGGTCTTTTGTGTTTCCACACAAATTTTAGATTATTTTTTCTAGTTCTGTGAAAAATGTCCTTGGTATTTTGATATGGATTGCACTGAATCTGTAGATTGCTTTGGGTAGCATGGTCATTTTAACAACAGTTTTTCTAATCCATGAGCACGACATATCCTTCCACCTGCGTCACCTTTCATTTCTTTCATCAGTTTCTTATAGTTTTCCAAGTACAGGTATTTTACCTCCCTACTTAGATTTATTCTTTTTAATAAGATTGTAAATGGGATTATTTTCTTAATTTCTCTTTCTGATAGTTCATTGTTAGTGTGTAGATTTCTCTATATTAAATTTGTATCCTGCAACTTCACTGAATTCATTGATGAGTGCTAGTAGTTTTTTTAAATGATTTCTTTAGGATTTCTATGCATAGTATCATGTCACCTGCAAACACTGAGAGTTTTACTTTTTCCTTTCATTTGGATTCTTTTAATTTCATTTTATTGTCTGACTGCTGTGGCTAGGATTTCCAATACTATGTTGAATAAAAGCGTGAGCATTCTTGTGTTCTTCCTATCTTAGAGGAAATGCTTTCAATTTTTTACCATTAGATATAATGTTAACTGTGGGCTTATTGTATATGGCCTTTATTATGTTGAGGTATGTTCACTCTATATCCACTTTGTTGAGAGTTATTATCACAAATGTTTAATTTTGTCAAAAGCTTTTTCTGCAACTATTGAAATTATCATACAATTTTTATTCTTCAATTTGTCAATATTCTATATCACATCGAATGATTTGCATATATGAAACCATTCTTGCATCTCTGGGATAAATCCCATTTGATCATGTTGTATGATCCTTTTAATGTATTGATGAATTTGGTTTGCTTATATTTTGTTGAGGATTGTTGCATATAGGTTAATCAGTGATATTTCCCTGTAATTTTCTTTTTTGTGTGACATCCTTGTCTGGTTTTGATATTGGGATGGTGCTGTCCTCATAAAATGAGTGTGGAAGCATTCTTTCCTCTGCAATTTTTTGAAATAGTTTGAGGTTAGGTGTTAACTTTTCTCTAAATGTTTGGTAGAATTCATCTGTGTGGCCATCAGGTCCTGGACTTTTATTAGTTGGAAGTTTTTTTTTATTACCAATTCAATTTCATTACTGGCCATTGGTCAGTTCATATTTTCTATTTCTCCTGATTCAGTTTTGGGCTATTGTACATTTCTTGAAATTTGTCCATTTCTTTTTGGTTGTCCATTTTATTGGTGTATAATTGATCACAGTAATCTCTTATGATCTTTGTATTTTTGTGGTCATGGTTATAACTTCTTTTTCATTTATGATTTTATTGATTTGAGCTCTCTCTTTTTTATTGATGAGTCCTGATAAAGGTCTATCAATTTTGTTCATTTTTTTTCAAAGAAACAACTCTCAGTTTCACTGATCCTTTTATTTATTTATTTTTTTTTTAGTCTCTACTTCATTTATTTCTTCTGTCATCTTTATAATTTCTTTCCTTCTACTAATTTTGGGTTATGTTTGTTCCTCTTTTTCTAGTCCCTTTAGGTTTAAGGTCAGGTTATTTATTTGAGATTTTTCTAGTTTCCTGATATAGGCTTTTATCACTATAAACTTCCCTCTTAGAACTGTTTTGCTGGGTCCCATAGATTTTGGATCATTATGTTTTCTTTTTCATTTGTCTCCAAGTATTTTTTTATTTCCTCTTTGTTTTCTTCAGTGATCCATTGGTTGTTTAGTAGCATATTGTTTAGCCTCCACGTTTGTGTTTTGTGCAGTTTTTTTTTTTTTTTGTAGTTTATTTCTAGTCTCATAGTGTTGTGATCAGAAAGGATGCTTGATATGATTTCAGTCTTCTTAAGTTTACTGAGACTTGTTTTATGGCCTACCATGTCGTGTATCCTGGAGAATGCTCCATGTGCACTTGAAAAGAATGTGTATTCTGCTGCTTTTGGATGGAATATTCTCCTCTCTCTGTCTCTCTCTGTCTCTGTCTCTCTGTGTCTTCTGTCTGTGTCTCTGTCTCTCTCTATATATATATTCCATCTTGTGTAATGTATTGTTTAAGGCCAGTGTTTCCTTATTGATTTTTTGTTTGGATGATCTGTATTGATGTAAGTGGGGTGTTGAAGTCTCCTATTGTGTTACTGTCATTTTCTCCCTATGTCTGTTAATATTTGCTTTGTATATTTAGGTGTTCCTCTGTTGGGTGCATATATATTTACAATTATCAAATCTTCTTATTGGTTCAATCCCATTATCACTATGTAATGTCATTCTTTGTCGCTTGTTATAGTCTTATTTTAAAGTCTATTTTGTCTGATATAAGTATTGCTACCCCACCTTTCTTGTTGTTTCCATTTGCATGGAATACCTTTTCTACTGTGGTATTTCTGAAACAGGTAATTAAAGACTTTTATTTCTGATAACTAGAAAGAAGGCAATAGGGCTAACAAATGACATACATTAAGTTATTCATTCATTCATATTTATCAAATGACTGTTACTGCTGGCACAGCACAAGGCAATTGGAAAAGAGCAGTAATGAATGAAGAAAAGTTCTCTATGTACTAGAGTTTATATCAAATTAATTATTCAATTTAAATTATGACATAGAGAATAAAAAGAAAGCACAAAGTCAAAGAATTCAGTAGAGAACAAAGAAAATAGGCAGAGGTCAAGTCAGGTAGGGCTTTACAGGCCACATGCAAGGTATTCTATATATCTAAAGCACAATGGGAAGGCAATGGGATGACATAATCAGAACTTTCCTTTTAAACAGTTAAACATGATGCATTGAAGATGTGTTTTCCTGCCCCTCTTGAAATGACACTGAAATGACAATACAGCAATGAAAGGCTATAAATCCAATAGGACAAAAAGAATAGGAGAGGACACAGGAGTTGACAAAAAATGTCAATAGCTTCACAAGATGGAAGAAGGTGGAGTAGTAACTGCCTTCCTGAGTAGAGGGAGATTAAACCTCTAGAGGCAGATAAAAAATGAGAAGTTAGTGCACCACCTCACAGAGCCTCAGAAAAATGCAAATATGAAGATACTTGTACTGATTCTGCAGAAGTTGGGGGTAGGGTGAAAGGCTAAAAAAGGTGGGGTTAGGAGTTAGTGTAATTCTCTAAGTGTCTTGAGGCTCAAGTCTGCACCCATAAAATTCTTGTGGTCAGGTGATTACACTTCTCCAATCTTGCAAATAAAAGGGTTTTTCCCTGGAGATAGAAAGGCTCCAGAAACAATACAATAGGATTTCAAGAGGGCAGATTGAGGCACGAGAAAAAGGAGGGTTAAGTAAAAGCAGACAGACTTTAATTATTATCCCACATCTCTAATGAAAGATTAGATAGTCCTTCTCTGATATTTTGGGATGCTCCACTTCAAAAGTACACTGAATCATCCTTCAGTGAAGCTCACTGGTTGTAAGCCTTATTAGTGCATTTCAACTCCATATTATAGTGTTCTTAAATAGAAATAGAGAGCATATACATCTAGTCATTTTTATCAGCAGACACCTGAGAAAATCCCACAACATGAAAAACAACAAATAAACAAACAAACAAACAAAAGTTATTCAGGGACACATAGTTTTAGAGGCAGAAGCCCTGTGTGTCTCCCTTTGCCTGGCAAAACAATAAAGCTATCTTTTTCTACTTCACCCAAAACTCTGTCTCCAAGATTTGATTTGGCACCAGTGTACAGAGAGGCTGAGCTTTGGGTAACGGTTTTGGCAACCATGAAGGGACCAACTTGGGGATGGTTCCAGGGGTGTCCCTGAAGGCCAGATCACCTTGGACCCTTGCCTGGAAAGGCTGACCCCCAATCATACCCTGTCCACCACTCCAGCAGCTGGACTCTGAGGTTGGAATAGATGGTTGAAGAGGGACAGCCCTAGCAGCTGCACTTTTGCCTTGAGGATGTTCCTCTCTTCCTCCTGCCTGGACCACCCTAGACTTCCTCCTCCAAGAAATTATTTTGGGGAAGCAGAAAAGATAGCATCTTATGCTGTGACACCTCTGCCAGAATCTGGGTCTCCCCTCACCTGGAAACTTCCTTACATCCCTCCAAAGCTGGCAGAAAAGATGCTGCTGGAAGTGTGAAAAAGAGCAATGACCTGAGCAGCAGCTTGAAGAAAAATGGAAGGGACTCTATGATGTTGTTATTACTAGTCAAGCTTCTCTAAAATTGCATGGAGTAAAACTGTGGGTACATCACACTGGAGTAAGAAGATTACCAGAGACGAACCAGCCAAGCCTGCCTACAGCCAGTGAGCAGACTCCCAAGAAGCAGACATCTCACCCTTTGTGAAATTGTTTGTTTTGACAAATGGAATGAAAGTTCTGTTTTCTTATCCTTTCTCATACCTTTTACTACAAAACTATAGATTCATATACTGATTCTTTCAATAATTTTAACTGCTAGATATGTGGTCAGCTTCCTATTTCCAGGTCTTCAGGATTGCTTTAATGGGTTTTCCCCATACAGGGAATGGTTTGAAAACAACTGGCTCTAAGTCTCTCCAAAGTGCCAAGCCTGGACCAGGATTCAGGTTTATTCCTAAGGGACTGAGATCTTAATCATATAAGACTTAGATCTGGGACTTGGAATTCAAATATTTCTAATTCAGTATCTATTCCTCCAAATTTAGGCAGGACTACACCGCATCTCAGCAGGAAGTAGTCACAGCAGTCATCACCCCATTCCCTCAAAGATTTGGGAAAGATAAAACTGAAATGGGGATTAAAATCAAGTCCCCCTAAAACCAACTTCCTCTGCCGAGTTTATGATTAACATCTCTATTATCCAAAATGACTATTTCCTTTCTTGTCCAACATCTGTTCTCCTCAAGATTGAGGAGTATCAAAGAAAAGGGGGTAATGAAACCAAGTGGGGCCCTGTGGGGCTCCTCAGCATGGAAGCCTTTTTGTCCCCCATTTCTTTGTAGGCAAGACTCCAGCCTCCATGACTTTCCCTGAGTTCCAACGGGCAGATTCAAGCAGATGCTAATCAAGAGAGGAGCAGCCAAGAAACCACCTTAGGCAAGATTAAAGGGACCAGAGTAGCTCATCAAGATTAGGAGACAGACCACCTGAGATGAGATTAAGAGAGTGCGTTAGTCAGAGTTCTCTAGTGACAGAACAAATAAATTTCAGAGGTAGTAAAATTTTTGGATGGAAGAACCCCTGGATGATCATTTACTAAAATGAGAGTGTAATAGATGACAAGCCATTGTTTTGCAAATCATTAATGGATAATTCTAGGTCTCTCATTTGATCTGCATGAATTTTGGTTTATTGACATACCAGTTTCACAAAATGAAAGCACAGCTCGAAGTCCAAATCCCTATTTGTAGTTTTCTTTTTTCTCTTTTCTATTGAGGGAATGGTATTCTTTAATCCACACTTTTGGTATTTTAATACTTAAATTGCTACAGTTCATGATACACTAAAATGTGGTGATCATTTCACAATGTACACGTAAATCATTATGTTGTACATCTTAAACTTATTCAATGTTATATATCAATTATATCTCAATAAAACTAGAGCAAAAAGAAGTTATTCAGAGGGAAAAGACACAAGACAGAAGCAGTGAAAGAAAGTTAAATATAACAGTTAACATGGTCCGAAGAAAAGTACAGACTATATGTCCATGAAATAAGAAACAAAAACAATCAATAAAAAGTATGGGGCCTTCCCTGGTGTTGCAGTGGTTAAGAATCCACCTGCCAATTCAGGGGACATGGGTTCGATCCCTGGTCCAGGAGGATCCCACATGCCACGGAGCAACTAAGCCCACGCGCCACAACTACGGAGCCTGCATGCTAGAGCCCGCAAGCCACAATTACTGAGCACGTATGCCGCAACTACTGAAGCCTGCGCGCCTAAAGCCCGAGCTCCACAACAAGAGAAACCACTGCAATGAGAAACCTGCGCATGGCAACGAGGAGTAGCCCCCTCTCGATGCAGCTAGAGAAAGTCCACGCGCAACAACGAAGACCCAACACAACCGAATAAATAAATAAAATAAAGACACGTGTTTCCCAAATCGCCCTTCCACTGAATGTTGGAGGTTTGCGTAAAAAAAAAAAAAAAAGTATGCATATCTTAAAACTATAATAGCTGAAATTGTAGAAATTTAATAGAAAGTTCATAAAAGAAAGTCAAGCGTACAGATAGCCAATAGGCACATGAAAAGATGCTCAATATCACTAATTACCAGAGAAATGCAAATCAAAATTACAATGAGTTATCACCCCACATAGTTAAGAATGTCCATCATCAAAAAGTCTACAAATAATAAATGCTGGAGAGGGTGTGAAGAAAAAAAAACCCTCCTACACTGTTGGTGGGAATGTAAATTGGTGCAGCTTTTATGGAGAACAGTATGAAGGTTCCTTAAAAAATTAAAAATAGTTACCATATGATCCAGCAATCCCAATCCTGGGCATATATCCAGATAAATCTCTAATTCAAAAAATACAAGCACCGCAATGTTCATAGCAGCACTATTTACAATAGCCAGGACATGGAAGTAACCCAAATGTCCATCAACAGATGAATGGATAAAGAAGATGTGGTACATGTCTACAATAGACTACTACTCAGCGATAAAAAAAGAATCAGATAATGCCATTTGCAGCCACATGGATGGACCTAGAGATTATCATACTAAATGAAGTAAATCAGACAGAGAAAGACAAACTTCATATGATATCACTTATATGTGGAATCTAAAGTATGATACAAATGAACTTATTTATAAAACAGAATCAGACTCACAGATATAGAAAACAAATTTATGGTTACCAAAGTGGAAAGGGGGAGGATAAATTAGGAGTTTGGGATTTGCAGATATGAACTACTGTATATAAAATATATAAACAACAAGGTCCTACTATATACTACAGGGAACTCCATTTAATAACTTGTAATAACCTATAATAGAAAAGAATATGAAAAAGAATATATATATACACATACATATATCTGAATCACTTTGTTGTACACCAGAAACTAACATAACATTGTAAATCAACTATACTTCAATTTTCTTTTAAAAAAAAGAAAATAGGGCTTCCCTGGTGGCGCAGTGGTTGAGAGTCCGCCTGCTGATGCAGGGGACACGGGTTTGTGCCCCGGTCCGGGAAGATCCCACATGCTGCGGAGAGGCTGGTCCCGTGAGCCATGGCCGCTGAGCCTGTGCGTCCAGAGCCTGTGCTCCACAACGGGAGAGGCCACAACAGTGAGAGGCCTGCGTATAGCAAAAAAAAAAAAAGAAAGAAAAGAAAGTCAAGGAAATTTCCCAAAATTTCAACTGCAAAGAGTAGGGGGTGGTAGAGATGGAAAGCAGAAGAATAACAAAATAAAAGATTCAATCCTGGTGGTCCGAAATCCAACATAAAGGAGTTCTAGAAAGTTGCAAGAAATAGAAAGAAATAGAAAAATAGAAAGCAAAGGATTATCAAAGGAATAAATCAATAGAATTTCTCAAAATTGAGTCTCTGAAATGTTCACTGAATATCTGTCAGGATAAATGAAAACGTGAACACAATGGAAAAGAGAAGACACCAAATCTTCCAGAGTGATGAATCAGATTGATTAAAATAGAATAGGAGCCAGCATAGAATAGGACTTCTCAATAGCAATACCCATGCCTGCAAGCCAGAAATCTGGTCATCATCATCACCACTTGGGTGTGAATGACGATGCCATTCTCCAAATTAAGAAATATAGAGGGAGGGAGGGAGACGCAACAGGGAAGACATATGGGAACATATGTTTATGTATGACTGATTCACTTTGTTATAAGGCAGAAACTAACACACCATTGTAAAGCAATTATACCCCAATAAAGATGTTAAAAAAAAAAAAAAGAAATATAGAAAAGGCTCAAGCATGTACAGGAAGTTAGAATTGGGCCCTTATGAACCTGAGCTACTATAGAACACAGAAAAGGAATGTGGTAAAGATTTAAGTAAATTAAAATGTAATATTTGCCTCTGATCTTCATTTTCAGAGTGAGCTCAGCTGTTTTGATATTTGCTCACTCTCTTACTTCCTGTCTTTGGGGTCAAGTAATATTTGAAATTATTTGAATGAAAAACAATGTTGACTGCCATATCAGTAAACAAAGGGTGTTGCAGCCATCAAGCCATCACACTGCAGCCACCCCAAAGGTGAGCCTTTGAGGGAACTCAGGATAGAAACAGGATGCCTGCCATTAAGCAGTCAATCACTGCAGCAATCCTCGCAAAGGTGCACCCTGAGGAGACTCAGGATGGGAAAGCACAGGATATTGGACCCACATAGTTAAGGTGCATATCAAAGGAATGATTTCAATGAGCCCAGACTCTTGCATCTTCCCATATATAGAAAAGTGCTAAATTCCTTAACTTAAGCTATCTGGTTTTCTTTAACAGTAATCTTTTTATGTTCAGACTACCTGGTTTTTGTTGCAAAAACTCCCATATATCCTGAATCCTCCCTTACCTTTTTGGAGTGGTCCCTCAGAGTGATCTAAGAGTCCTGTCTCCCAGGCTTGGGCTTGAATTCCTCAGAAAATCCACCAAATAAAATGTAACTCTCAACTTCTAGGTTGTGCTTTCTTTTTTCAGTCGACGATAGTTTCAGGAATGATTCACAAGTTCCCCTTACCTCAGGTAGATCTCTACCTAAGAAGATAACTCCCTCTCCTCCATATTTTGAAAGGGGTATGGGAAGAGGAAAAAGAAAGAACTGGAAAAGCATTGAGCAAGCAGGGATATCAGGGAGTACTGAACGTCCAAAATTACCACTCAAGAGGCTAGTTTAGCTTACACAGGAATTCTCATAGGATCTTCCCCCCCCAAACCAATTCCTCCTCTACTTAATGCAAAGGTCACTCAGAATGAAGCTGTGACAAAGACCCTTACAGCCTGACTTTTTGACTATCAATGTCTCACATTAGCACAGCAAATGGTGTTCAGTGTCAGCCTAACCTGTTCTCCCATTCCTTACTACTTTAGCAACTCCTTCAGTGTTGGTGGGGAAGTATATGAAAATCTGTATTGCATGGTTTATTAGGCTCTTATTAAAATAGTTGGCAAAGAAATTTAAAGACTGTGAGTTTAAATTCTTGTCATCTTATCCTTAATCATTGGAAAAAAAATGACTTTCACTGCAGTCTCTACTTTCTCAAAACTCTTACCTGAGCTTTAATAAGTGACATAAAATCCTGACTTGACCCACCTGTTAATGAACTGTGAGATGGCCTAAAGATGCCATCTCTAGATGGCCTAAAATAAATCAAATCCTTATGGTATTAATTTTAGAAGAAAGCAAAAATATTTCAGAAAAATGAATTCAGAAAAATGAATATCCAAGTGAAATTAACTCTGCTTGTTGTGGAAACACAGCAGTAGGAATAGTAATAAACAACCAAATAGTAGGAACAGCATAAACAAATACCAGGAAAGTTATTTTCAGAATTTGCTTACTTAATAATATTTAACACTGAAATCAAACATAAGAGGGTCATTAGAGAGACATTCTGCCTTACCCCACATAAGCAAGTAAGTAGTATAAAATCACTGATTTGGTCATCCCACACAAGAGCTCATATAGTAAATATGAAAACACAGCATTACATTACAAGTTGTTTCATATGGGTTTGTCTAGAGTGTGGAGGACTGGAGGGCAAGGACAATTGGAAAGGGCCTTACTAAAATCTGTTACAGCAGGACCCTGTGGGGCCTTCCTGAGTACAGAATCTCCTCTCTGCCCCCAATTTCTTGATTGTAAAAAAAAAAGGCATTAGTCTTCAAGGTCTTCACTGAGTTCCAAAGAGAAGGCTCAAGCAGTTAATGATTAGGACAATAGAGTCACAGGACTGCTAGTTCCTCCTGAAGATAGATATACAATCTGATGTGTATCTTTGAGTTATTCTGTAGAAACTAAGACACTCCCCCCCCACCAAGGTGGAGGATGGTGACTACCTGCTCACCACAAGCATGTAGGCCCCAGACTGGTTGGAACCAGAAGGTTGAGGTTTCCAAAACATCAGCCTATTACCTCACCATCAACCAATCAGAAGACTGTCCACAAGCTGATCACAAAACATATGACCTTCTTTCCTAACACTGTCTTTAAAAACCCTTGCCTGAAAGCCATTTGAGCATAAGTTGCCTGTTCTTCTTGCTTGGTGCCCTGCAAATAAATCCTTACTTTGCTGCAAACACCCACTGTTAGAGTTTGGCTTTCTGTAACATGGGCACAGGAGCCCTTGTTCAGTAACACTTATCTTTAAACATAGTGGATATTCAAGATTTTTTTAAATGACAGTGAAATTATTTCATTAGTCAATCTGATCTAAGAAAATCCCCAAATCGATGTGCATTAAAAAAAAAAGGAAATGAAGCCTGCAGATTTTACTTTCTCTTAATTCATGATAAAAATAGTCCTAGTTATACCAATTGTCCTATGAATCAGGTCAAAATGATTCAACTAATAAATGCTCCCTCCTGGGATGTTATGCTGAATATTTATAGTAAGCTTTACCAGTGTTCTTACAGAGGAAATAATTTATCACAAACTGTCAAACAGTTTAAAATAAAACAATCTATTCTACAGGAGCAAAACCTGCTGCCCCAAAATGTCTCTTTGGCATGTAGATTATTTTGAGCTGAAAGCAACAGTACCAAAAAGACTCAGGAAGAAAACTTCAACCTTCCTCCTAGCTGCCTAAAAATATGTAGATAGAGCTGTCCAGGAAGGGAGCTATCATCATAGGTAACTATTGTATGAACTAGATGTGTAGACTGGGAGGAATCTAGCAAGGTCTCTTTGTTAAAATTTCTCTTGTCTCCCTGTGGCCGAGAACACATTTGTTTACCAAGCATTTGCTTTCCCATCTCCATGTGAATTGCCTTCCTCCCCTTCCAGGTACCAAACCACTAGCCCCAACACCGTTTTTTGCCTTTAGCTGAAGAGGGCTTTTAAGGTGAGGGCTGCAGCCATTTTGGTGAGTTACTCATTTTTCCTGAGTCTCTCCCACTGTATATATGTTATATATATATATTTTTTTCTCCTGTTGATTTGTTTCAAATCAATTTAATTCTTAGACCAGCCTGAAGAATCAAGATGGGTAGGGGGAAATTTCTTCCTCCTCAACAAGAACAAATTCAGGATATTCCACTTCTAAAGTAAAGAATCCTTACCTAACAAAGGTTAAATCAATCTTCAGGTTATAATATGGGATCAAACTCTGCCTGAAAACAATTTAAAAGCAATGTAAATGCATTTCCTGTAAACTTGTGGCACATGTTTATTAGCATTATTTTGTAGCTTTAGCTCTATTAGTGATTATCACTCATTTGTGTTAGAGAATTATGAGTCCAAGCCCCTCAGTCATCTTCTCGACTGAGATAAACACCTGAAAACCTTTCCTCAGGTTAAGCAGTGGTGTGTGTGACAGATTTGAAATTAACTCTCCTCCCCTTTAACAACTGTGGCTTGTCTTTTTCAGTATTTAAGTCACTTGAAAGGGTGATAAACGGGTTCAGGTTATGCAGTCTCAATTGCCAATTCCAGATTAGTGGACAGAATCCTAACTGAATATTAATACAAATAACATATTTTGTTTTGTGATCTCCTAAGTTTAATAAAGAAAAAAATCAAAAAGGCAATAAATTAAAATTTGACTATTCAGTTTGTTTATGCATAAAGAAAAACTGAACTGGGTAATCAGTAAATGCACCTCATGGTGAATTTCACTACTAGTAATAAAAAGACCTCTTGGGTTGAATATTCTGTCTCTAAACAATCATAGTTAGAAATCATTTTTAAAATGCTTTCCTGGGATGTCTTCTTTCTACAGACATCTAGTTTTATTACTCATCTACTCGTTTTTTCAATTTAACTTTTTCAGTTTGTTTTCAGTTGGAATGACTTTTCAGAAAAGTAGAACCGGATAGAACACATCCGTAGTCACGTTGGAGAGAAGAGGGGATTGGGGTACGGAGGCTGAAAAAGGTACAGAGATAACCAAGATTTCTTGCCCTCCTGTGCCCCTAGAAGAGCATCCCCAGCCTCCGCAGGACGACCCAGCAGGGGAGCCGGGCCGCCCCTCCCCCATGGTCTCCCCCTTCCCCCGGGGACTAAAGAAGGGGGACGGCGCGTTCTATTGGGGGTCACCGGGCCGGCTCCAGGCTGCGATTGGAAGCGCCCCCGTCAGGCACCCGCCAGAAACACAAGCGCTGCAGCAGTCGAGGTCTTTAGTTTTTTTACGTCCCCCGCCCCCTCCCCTCCGCACTCCATGTCGGGTCTCTCTCCAGCTCGCTTGGGCTCGTTCGCGCCGCGTGAGAATTGGCAAAAACCTCGCAGCCGCCGCTGCCGCCTCCGCCTCGCCCCGATTACCGCCCCAGCCTCTCCCCCTTCTCCCGAGCCCTCCGCTCCCGCCATGGGGCCAACATGGGGCTCCTAAATTGCCGCCTTTTAGCTGCGCGCTCTCCGGCCAAAGTCCTCGAGGGCCGGTTATGGTTTACGGCGCTAGAGGGGCCAGCACAGAGGTAACGGGAAGGGGAAAGGACGCCTAATTGGGGGAAACAAGGCCAAACGATGAGTTTCCAAAAGGAGGACGGAGTGAGCAGCCTGTGCCAGAAGGCGCTGCATATCGTCACCGAGCTGTGCTTCGCGGGCCAGGTGGAGTGGGAGAAATGCTCGAGCATCTTCCCCACGGACAGGGGCAGCCAGGGCGGAAGTAGCACAGGTAATTGGGGGAGGGCTCCGCTCGCGACCTCCCAGTCGTCTGGGACCCGCGTCCTCTCGGCTCTAAGCTCCCGGGTCCTGAGCCTTCAGTGCGGCGCCGGCGCATCTTTGGGACGCCGCGCTTTCCTATCCTACCTCGCTCCTTCCTTCTGGTCAGCTCCTGGTGACTTCCAGCGTGGACTCTTCGGGTTTTGTCTCCTCGCCTCCATCTGCCCGGCTTCTTCCACTTCTCTGGTCCACTCCATACCCGCCGGCGCCGTCTCTCGCTCCCAGGCGCCTGCACCCCCTCTCTCTGAGCTTTCCCACGCCTCCGATCTCCCTCCCGGAGTGGAGGGGCGAGCGCGTGCGGCGGCGTCCGACCATTAGCCGAGCGCTGCCCTCGGGGGCCATTCGCCACCCGGACTCTGGTTGCCCTAGCTTGTCCCGCGGGTGGTGGGTCGCGGCTTGGGGAGGGGGCCAGGCGGAAGAATCCGGGCGTGGACGCAAAGAGCCGCGTTGGAAATGGGGCTGACTTGGCCCCCGAGAGCAGAAAGGATCCCTGTAGGGATAACCCGCGGCCGCAAGTTGTCTAGCATTTGACAGTGTGCAAAGCCCTGTAATACATATGACTTTATAGGGCTTCATGACAACGTTGGCCCAACAGCAGGGATTATGGATCCCATTTTTGACGCGACAGGTGAGGCTCAGCGCACATACAGATTTACGTGGAACAGAGGCAAAGGGTTATAAATCCTTTCTACACACGTGCTCATATACCCCCCAACACAGGCACCCTCTCTGCTCCTTCAAGAAACTTGGGGGGAAAAAACGGTGTGGGGTGGAGGAAACACATCGACCTTCAGAAATCTGGAGGTGGAAAGAAGTCTCAGGTGACAGATTTTTCTCAAAGGGGTGTGGGGAGCGTATCAGAGCCACTGTTTTGGTCATGCTTGGGGGAAAGGGTTTTTTACGACCTGCGCTATGTGCAGCCTGTTGTGCTGTTGACGCGGGCGAGATGGATTCCGGGAGTTGCTGGCCGCGTGGTTTTAAGAGTCCCTTGCGAGAGGGTCACTTGTTGCTTTGGGAGACGAACACTGGTTGGGGATTTTCGTCATCGGGCTGGAAGGTTATCATTCCTTCTGTAGGGTCTTGTTTCTTTCCCCTTACTTTCCCGTCATTTTAGTCACCTGACAGGGCTTCGTGGGTTGAGGGTAACCAAGGCAACAGGTAAGAGCTGGACCGTAGCTCAGTGTGAACGTGACGGTGGAGAGCTCTGTGCTGGGGAGGAGGCAAAGAGGGCACAGTTAGTGATCCCCTCATCCACTACCACCAAAGACAAAGGGAGAGGGGATGGAGGTGGAGGGGAGATGTGGTTTAGTCTTTGCGTACCATTATTTAAGTGGAATATTTGCACTCTTAAAATTCTCTGATCTTGGCAATAGGAACCACGAGAGGCTTCTGTATGCACTTGGCAGAACCTGAGGAGTTGTTGCTATTTGGGTCCTGGAGTGGAATGATACATAATTGACTCTGTACATATTCTGGAAACGTAGACATTTTGTGAATTTTTATAAACACAACAGAGTCTTCCATTTGTTCATCAGGTGTTAAATTGCTAGGAATGTATGAAACTCAACTACTATTGGAAGGCACTGGGTGAACATTGTGTATATGCTTGTCTTGTGTATGGTAGCTAAGCATGAGATAAACACTCAAAATAGAGTGAACTTAAAATCCTGTGTGGTGAATGGATAAGTTGCTCTGAAATGTCTTTGATGATACACTTGCTAAAGATAAGACTAAGAGAAGGAGGTGAAGTGAAAGAAATGAGAGTATTTAAGTTTAAAGATCTGTACTTTGGTCATTTAACATTTGATACTGTGGATAAAACTACTGATTTCCACCACCACCCCACCACTACCCCTTGTGATCATACACCAAATAGTGGTTTCCTGGGTCTCAAATTGATTGATAATGAGGAAAATTTGAAGGTTGGAAAACAAACACTAGCTCTTAAATCTTTATAAATACACAATTATCAGCTTAAGGTAAAGCACAGTATATGAATTGTAGAAAGGGTTCTGAGCCCGTCCTAAGCACTACAAGAAGTAGTTGTAATCCTAATTCCTTTTGGACTTTCCCTTGGGAACAAAAAGTGGACAAAATATAGTCTAAAACAATTACATGGATATTTTTCTGCCCTTAGGGGAAAATATGTACTATTCAAATGGGGTATTCAATTTAATATATGAATATTTATTCAATGGCTGTCACTAGAAAAGACATCCTACTAGGTTGTGTATGAGATATAAAGATGCACAAGATTGCTTTACATTTTCCATTTGTAAATCTATGCAACAATTAGAAGTACAATACTTTAATCTGCAAATATACTCCCAATACCAATATATATCTATGAAACGGATCAAAGATTATTTACCAAGTCTTTAATTATATTAATTAGCCACTCAGCTTCACTTTGTTCTTTAAAGTAAACTTTCTTATAACTTATGTACTTGTGTCCTTTATTAAAGATTCCTACGTAAACACACTTACAGTAGGCGAGCCTTCTACTCACTGTTTGTTTAAAGAGAAACACATTATTGGTAGGAGGACATGGACATTGAATGGTACAGTGGTTTTTTACTTTCAGCACTGCCCAGATGGTGTCAGTTATTCTAAGGTTGCAGTGACAATTGCAAGCTTCCAGATTGTGTATATTTTTAGATTCCTTCATATAAGTGTAAAGGCAGAGAAGTGCAGGTGTAGGTAGTCCTCCTTTGGTCTCCATGGGGGATTTGTTCTAGGAGCCCCCACAGATAACAAAATTTGTGATGCTCAAGTTCCTTATATAAAATGATGTAGTATTTGCATGTAACCTACAGCGCTTCCTCCCATATACTTTATATCATCTCTAGATTACTTTTAATACCTAAATCAATGTAAATGATTATGTAAATAGTTGTAAATACAATGTAAACATAATGTAAATAGTAGCCTGTGTAACAAATTCAAGTTTTGGTTTTTTGAACTTCCTGGAATTTTTCTTTTTTTAAAAAATATTTTCAACCTGTGGTTGCTTGATCCCATGGATATGGAACATGGATACAGAGGGTTGACTGTAATCCTAAAGTTATTCTACCTTAAAGAAGTCATGAATCATATATATAAATAAGGTATTCTCCTAATGTTTTTTTTAATGCCAGTAAGGAGCAGCTTCACCATTCTCTTTACCATTTACTACTACACCAGTAGCAGAAGCAGCAGCAGTGTTATTGACTTGAGGATCAAGCAATTAAGTCGACAGATCCCATATTTTAGTAAACTTTACAAAAACTTAACTGCAGATGGCAACACTAGTTAATTTACTCTTTTGGAATAGTTTTTTTAGAGACATTATTGATGCCAACATTACTAGTACACTGGAAAGTTCATCATGTGCTATTTTTTTAGAAAATCAGATTTTTGCAGTCTTTTTGCCACTGATTCTCCCTGTCCCCCTAAATAGACAGATCACCCACTAAATTCATTGATTTATTGATATAATAGGACTTAATGCTATAATGCTTAGGGAAAATACAAAACAATATATTGGCCTTAAATGTGATTTTTCATACATACTGTGATTGAATATACATAAGAATTTTTGAACTTCATTTGAGTTCATTTCTGGTCAGTCTTTAATTGCTTCTCCATATCCAAATCCCTATGAGGTTTTAGGAAACTTTGTTGCTTGAAAAGCAGACCTCATAAATGCAGCTAATCAAACCCACTTAAGCTCATAGTCGCATCACAACTGTATAGACCTAACCATAATTTAAATATTTTAAATAAACATTTAATTCATTAATGTTATAAATTTTCACTTTTACACTTTTAATTTAGTAGTAAAAATTCTAAAATAAACATTTAAACAAATTATTCTAAATTCATATGTGTGTTCTTCAATTTCTTAGATGTGGGAGCAAGTAGGTATTTATATGGCAAACACTTTCACTGAAGTTACTTGACTAATAAGAATGGTACTGGTACCATTAATTAAATGTTGTGCACAGTTGTTCAAGTTAATGTAAATGTAGAATTAATATACAATCACAGATTATAAATCATTTATAAATCATTTACTCAATTACGAATATATGTAAAGATTTCTCATTTGGAAACTCCATTCAGTTTTCTACCTCTGTGTGAATTCCCTGTCAACAAATTAGCCAATAAATTTGGCTAATTTAATATGATATTTGGTACTATACTTGATACCATATTTTATTGAATCTAAGATGCTATTGATTACAAGATACAACATTATTTTATATGATACCAAAAAAGGAAAAAGAAGGATGCAAATTAAATTATGCTTTCTTATCACATAGAATTTTTATTTTATACTTATGGAAAAACTTCTAAAAGTTAGACATGAATTTTTAATATCATATATCACTCTTGTACAAATATAAAAAGGAAAGTATAAAAGACATATAGGTTAAAATAATTTAAAAATTAAAGTTTTGAGTCTGATTCTTCTGAATGGCTTTTTGATTGAGAATTGGTGATACCTTTGTTTATCCTCTCATCATTGGACTCTTTGCCATCAAAAATGCTGTCAAGACTAGTAATGATGCACTTTTTTCCACGCAGGAATTCATAAGATATAAAATCTAGTGTTGTTGTGCTCTAAAGCTAGCTGTACAGTTATGTCGAATGTTGGCAATGTTGCCAAACTCATCTGACCCAACAAAAGTTTGGCTTATGAGGGTTACGGGTCTGTTTCGCTATTTTCTCCAGTATTTTCTTCCAAGCCAATTTAGACTCATTCTGTGACTTCTGATGCTGATGTATTTGCTTTAGCACATACACAGAGAAAACTATGACACACTTACTTAATGGCTATTAGCAATTGTAACAAGCTTGTTATTTTTCATCCAGCTGCGTGGAACATAGACATTAAGCTTGCCATCTTGGACTTTAACGAGAAAGCAAAAACCTTTGAATAGAAAAGCAAAAATATGGAAGAAACCAGGATTCCAAACACCTGAAGCTGATGTATTTGCCCTGCTTTCTTATGCTGAGCCAATTAATTAAATGAGAGAGAAATAAACTTCTATCTTGTTTAAGTCAGTATTTTTTTGGTCCCTTATTGTAGAAATCAGAATTATGCCCCATTATAATAATAACACCATATGAAGAGTATAAATAAGTTAACTTCAAAGATAATTCCAAATTTTCATTTTAGAGGCAGCTTTCCTCAGCTTTCTCTGAATAAGAGTTGTTGGTTTGAGTTTTATTACCTCTTGTTCTCTGCAGAATGTTGCCATAAACATGGTCTGTCATCAGGCAAAAATGAGGACAACCAAAGAAACAAAAGACTTGGAATATACAAGAAATTATAATTTCTGATTAATTGAGAAATTACTTCTTTGTACATTTTGAGAAATTAAAAAACTAGAATTTTAAAATTTAAAAAAATGATGCAGAAAGACACAGATAAGATTATCAACTAAGGCAGTAGTAATTGGAATTGAGAGCATACAAATTGGCCTATGCTTTTCTGCATTGTAGCCATCTGCATGGTTAATAGGTAATTAGACCTAACAGTATTTACAATCCATAGTAATTAAGACCATGCAAATGTTAGACTTTAGCAAAGTTCTGTTTTACTAAAAGATTCTGAGGAATTAGCATTTTTTGGCTTATTCTATTTTCTGATGAGAGTGGTCTTTCCTGTTTTTTTCATAACAATGTCACTTTATTTTGAGATATTAAGACATGATAAAAGAGTAAGATCTTTATGGCTACAAATCAGTCAGAGATATAGAGTCAGCCAACCAGACAGATAGATAAGTAGATACATATCGGTGGAAGCAATAGTTATGCATATGTATGTAGTCAAATCAGAGTTTGAGCAATTTTAAACCTAATTATCTTTGAGTCTAATCTAATTTTTGAAATTTCATTTACTCTAATTTTACCAAGATCTAATTGGGTGAATGGCATATAATGGATTCTTTTTAATTATCCAGAGACATTAAAATTTTGAGCTAGAGAGATCCTACTCATCAAGCTTGCTCATTAAAATGGGCAATTTCAAAGTCTGTGTGAAGGCAAACCATTCATATTCATCACCCTGGCCTCAGAATGGTTGGCCCCTTTGCTCCAGTGATCTTCTCCTCCTCTCCACCTTACCTCATTTCTTTTATGATCATGCTCAAACACTAGTCATTACGTTAAACAGTACTATTTTAGAATTATAAATTCAAATATTCTGAGCCCCAACGAAGAGCTCCTATGCTTTTATCTTTCTCATTTGGAAACTCCATTCAGTTTTCTACCTCTGTGTGAATTCCCTGTCAACAAATATTGCATCATACTTACGATACATCATTTCATCATCGCAATCATTTTCTCCTTTGAGGTTTATCACATTCTCCTGGGAGGGTAGGGGGTGCTCATTCATGGATAAATTCATCTGCTTCTCTATTCCTACACCAAAGAAACAATATTTAGGAGGTTTTAAAACCAGGCAGACGAGTATCACTCTTAGTCTCCAATTTCAAAAGAACCCTCAATTCTGACCAGACATCCTTTGTTTTCCTATTCAATTTTCTCCTGTTCTCTAAAGTTCATATATCAGATTTTCCGCACTCTGTTTAAATATTCCAAATTATTCCCCAGTATCCCAAAATAACTGGCAGTTGACCCTAACTCCTATTTTGCAGAGAAAATTGTACTTACAAAAAAGAATTCCCTTGTCTTCCTGCCTATACCTATAAACTTACCTGATTCCAGAACCATCCTCCTTTTCTTTTCTTTTTTTTAACATCTCTATTGGAGTATAATCACTTTACAATGGTGTGTTAGTTTCTGCTTTATAACAAAATGAATCAGCTATACATATACATATATCCCCATATCTCCTCCCTCTTGCGTCTCCCTCTCACATTTCTTATCGCACCCCTCTAGGTGGTCACAAAGCACCGAGCTGATCTCCCTGTGCTATAGGGAGGCTTCCCACTAGCTATCTATTTTAGATTTGTTACTTTATATAAGTCCATGCCACCCTCTCACTTCATCACAGCTTACCCTTCCCCATCCCCGTATCCTCAAATCGATTCTCTACCTCTGCATCTTTATTCCTGCCCTGCCCCTAGGTTCTTCAGAACCTTTTTTTTTTTAGATTCCATATTTATGTGTTAGCATACAGTATTTATTTTTGTCTTTCTGACTTACTTCATTCTGTATGACAGTCTCTGGGTTCATCCACCTCACTACAAATAACTCAATTTTGTTTCTTTTTATGGCTGAGTAAAATTCCATTGTATATATGTGCCACATCCACTTTATCCATTCATCTGTCGATGGACACTTAGGTTGCTTCCATGTCCTGGCTATTGTAAATAGAGCTGCAATGAACATTGTGGTACATGACTCTTTTTGATTATGGTTTTTTCAGGGTATATGCCCAGTAGTGGGATTGCTGGGTCATGTGGTAGTTCTATTATTAGATTTTTAAGGAACCTCCATAATGTTCTCCATAGTGGCTGTATCAAATTACATTCCCACCAACAGTGCACTTTTCTCCACACCCTCTCCAGCATTTACTGTCTGTAGATTTTTTGATGATGGCCTTACTGACTGGTGTGAGGTGATACCTCATTGTAGTTTTGATTTGCATTTCTCTAATGATTAATGATGTTGAGCATTCTTTCATATGTTTGTTGGCAATCTGTATATCTTCTTTGGAGAAATGTCTGTTTAGGTCTTCTGTACATTTTTGGGTTGGGTTGTTTGTGTTTTTGATATTGAGCTGCATGAGCGGCTTATAAATTTTGTAGATTCATCCTTTGTCAGTTGCTTCATTAGCAAATATTTTCTCCCATTCTGAGGGTTGTCTTTTCATCTTGTTTATGGTTTCCTTTGCTGTGCAGAAGATTTGAAGTTTCATTAGGTCCCATTTGTTTATTTTTGTTTTTATTTCCATTTCTCTAGGCGGTGGGTCAAAAATGATCTTCCTGTGATTTATGTCATAGAGTGTTCTGCCTGTGTTTCTGCTAAGACTTTCTGGCCTTACATTTAGGTTTTTAATCCATTTGGAGTTTATTTTTGTGTATGATGTTAGGGAGTGTTCTAATTTCATTCTTTTACATGTAGCTGCCCAGTTTTTCCAGCACCATTTATTGAAGAGGTTGTCTTTTCTCCATTGTATATTCTTGCCTCCTTTATCAAAGATAAGGTGACCATATGGGCGTAGGTTTATCTCTGGGCTTTCTATCCTGTTCCATTGATCTATATTTCTGTTTTTGTGCCAGTACCATACTGTCTTGATTACTGTAGCATTGTAGTATAGTCTGAAGTCTGAGAGCCTGATTGCTCTAGCTCCATTCTTCTTTCTCAAGATTGCTTTGGCTATGTGGGGTCTTTTGTGTTTCCATACAAATTGTGAAATTTTTTGTTCCACTTCTGTGAAAAACGCCATTTGTAGTTTGATAGGGATTGCATTGAATCTGTAGATTGCTTTGGGTAGTATAGTCATTTTCACAATGTTGATTCTTCCAAGAACATGGTATATCTCTCCGTCTGTTTGTATCATCTTTAATTTCTTTCAGCAGTGTCTTATAGTTTTCTGCATACAGGTCTTTTGTCTCCTTAGGTAGGTTTATTCCTAGGTATTTTGTTCTTTCTGTTGAAATGATAAATGGGAGTGTTTCCGTAATTTCTCTTTCAGATTTTTCATTATTAGTGTATAGGAATGCAGGAGATTTCCTTGTATTACTTTTGTATCCTGCTACTTTACCAAATTCATTGATTTAGCTCTAATAGTTTTCTGGTGACATCTTTCGAATACTTTATGTATAGTATCATGTCACCTGCACACAGTGAGAGCTTTACCTCTTCTTTTCTGATTTGGATTCCTTTTCTTTCTTTTTCTTCTCTGATTGCTATAGCTAAAACTTCCAAAACTATGTTGAATAATAGTGGTGAGGGTGGACAACCTTGTCTTGTTCCTGATCTTAGAGGAAATGGTTTCAGTTTTTCACCACTGAGAATGATGTTGGCTTTGGGTTTGTCATATATGGCCTTTATTATGTTGAGGTAAGTTTCCTCTATGCCTACTTTCTGGAGGATTTTTTATCATAAATGGGGTTAAATTTTGTCTAAACCTTTTTCTGCGTCTATTGAGATGATCATATGATTTTTCTCCTTCAACTTGTTAATATGGTTTATCACATTGATTGATTTGCACATATTGAAGAATCCTTGCATTCCTGGGATAAATCCCAATTGATCATGGTGTATGATCCTTTTAATGTGCTGTTGGATTCTGATTGCTAGTATTTTGTTGAAGAGTTTTGCATCTATGTTCATCAGTGATATTGTTGTGTAGTTTTCTTTTTCTGTGACATCTTTGTCTGGTTTTGGTATCAGTGTGATGGTGGCCTTGTAGAATGAGTTTGGGAGTGTTCCTCCCTCTGTTATATTTTGGAAGAGTTTGAGAAGGACAGGTGTTAGCTCTTCTCTAAATGTTTGATAGAATTCACCTGTGAAGTCATCTGGTCTTGGGCTTTTGTTTGTTGGAAGATTTTTAATCACAGTCTCAATTTCAGTGCTTCTGATTGGTCTGTTTATATTTTCTATTTCTTCCTGGTTCAGTCTCGGAAGGTTGTGCTTTTTGAAGAATTTGTCCATTTCTTCCAGGTTGTCCATTTCATTAGCATATAGTTACTTGTAGTAATCTCTCATGATTCTTTGTATTTCTGTAGTGTCCGTTGTTACTTCTCCTTCTTCATTTCTAATTCTATTGCTTTGAGTCTTCTCCCTTTTTTTCTTGATGAGTCTGGCTAATGGTTTGTCAGTTTTGTTTATCTTGTCACAGAACCAGCTTTTAGTTTTATTCATCTTTGCTCTTGTTTCCTTCATTTCTTTTTCATTTATTTCTGATCTAATCTTTATGATTTCTTTCCTTCTGCTAATTTTGGGGGTTTTTTTGTTCTTCTTTCTCTAATTGCTTTAGGTGTAAGGTTAGGTTGTTTGTTTGAAATGTTTCTTGTTTCTTGAGGTGGGATTGTATTGCTATAAACTTCCCTCTTAGAACTGCTTTTGCTGAATTCCATAGGTTTTGTGTCATTGTGTTTTCATAGTCATTTGTTTCTAGGTTTTTTTATTTCCTCTTTGATTTCCTCAGTGATCTCTTGGTTATTAAGTAGTGTATTGTTTAGCCTCCATGTGTTTGTATTTTTTCCATTTTTTTTTCCTGTAATTGATATCTAGTTTCATAGCATTGTGGTCGTAAAAGATACTTGATACAATTTCAGTTTTCTTAAATTCACCAAGACTTGATTTGTGACCCAAGATATGATCTATCCTGGAGAATGTTCCATGAGCACTTGAGAAGAAATTGTATTCTGTTGTTTTTGAATGGAATATCCTATAAATATCAATTAGATTTGCCTTGTTTAATGTATCCTTTAAAGTTTGTGCTTCCTTATTTATTTTCACTTTAGTTGATCTGTCCATTGGTTAAAGTGGGGTGATAAAGTCCCCTACTATGATTGTGTTACTGTCGATTTCCCATTTTATGCCTCTTAGCATTTGTCTTATGTATTGAAGTGCTCCTATGTTGGTTGCATAAATATTTACCATTGTTATATCTTCTTCTTGGATTGATCCCTTGATCATTAGTTAGTGTCCTTCTTTGTCTCTTGTAGTAGTCTTTATTTTAGAGTCTATTTTGTGATATGAATACTGCTACTCCAGCTTTCTTTTGATTTCCATTTGCATGGAATATCTTTTCCATCCCCTCACTTTCAGTCTGTATGTATCCCTAGGTCTGAAGTGGGTCTCCTACAGACAGCATATATATGGGTCTTGTTTTTGTATCCATTCAGCCAGACTATGTCTATTGGTGGGAGCATTTAATCCACTTACATTTAATGTAGTTACCGATATGTATGTTCCTATTACCATTTTCATAATTGTTTTGGGTTTGTTATTGTAGATCTTTTCCTTCTCTTGTGTTTCCTGCCTAGAGAAGTTCCTTTAGCATTTGCTGTAAAGCTGGTGTGGTCATGCAGAATTCTATTAGCTCTTGCTTTTCTCTAAGTTTTTTAATTTGTCCATCGAATCTGAATGAGATCCTTGCTGGGTAGAGTAATCCTGGTTGTAATTTCTTCCCTTTTATCACTTTAAATATGTCTTGCCACTCCCTTCTGGCCTGCAGATTTTCTGCTGAAAAATCAGCCATTAACCTTATGGGGATACCCTTGTATGTTATTTGTTGTATTTCCCTTGTGGCTTTTAATATTTTTTCTTGTATTTAATTTTTGATAGTTTGATTAATATGTGTCTTGACATATTTCTTCTTGCATTTATCATGTATGGGACTCTCTGTGCTTCCTGCACTTGATTGGCTATTTCCTTTCCCATATTAGGGAAGCTTTCAACTATAATCTCTTTAAATATTTTCTCAGTCCCTTTCTTTTTCTATTCTTCTTCTGGGACCCCTGTAATTGGAATGTTGGTGCATTTAGTGTTGTCCCAGAGGTCTCTGAGGCTCTCTCCAATTCTTTTCATTCTGATTTTCTTTATTCTGCTTTGCAGTAATTATTTCCACTATTTTATCTTCCAGGTCACTTATCCATTCTTCTGCCTCAGTTATTCTGCTATTGTTTCCTTCTAGAGAATTTTTAATTTCATTTATTGTGTTGTTCATCATTGTTTGTTTGCTCTTTAGTTCTTCTAGGTCCTTGTTAAACGTTTCTTGTATTTTCTTCATTCCATTTCCAAGATTTTGGATCCTCTTTACTAATTACTCTCAATACTTTTTCAGGTAGACTGCCCATTTCCTCTTCATTCGTTTGGTCTGGTGGGTTTTTACCTTGCTCCTTTTCTGCTGTGTGTTTCTCTGTCTTCTCATGTGCTTACCTTACTGTGTTTGGGGTCCCCTTATTGCAGCCTGCAGGTTTGTAGTTCCCGTTGTTTTTGGTGTCTGCCCCTAGTGGCTAAGGTTTTTTCAGTGGGCTGTCTAGGCTTCCTGGGGAAGGGGACTAGTGCCTGTGTTCTCGTGGATGAGGCTGTGTCTTATGTTTGTGATAGGCAGGACCATGTCTGTTGGTGTGTTTTGGTGTGTTTGTGACCTTATTATGATTTTAGGCAACCTCTCTGCTAATGGGTGGTTTTGTGTTCCTGTCTTGCTAGTTGTTTGGCATAGGATGTCTAGCACTGTAGCTTTCTGGTTGTTGAATGGAGCCTTAGCATTGAAATGGCTATCTCTGGGAGAGCTTTCACCATTTGATATTATGTGAATCTGGGAGGTCTCTGGTGGACCAATGTCTTGAACTCAGCTGTCCCACCTCAGAGGCACAGGCCTGACACCCTGCCAGAGCACCAAGACTCTGTCAGCTATGCAGCTCAGAAGAAAAGGGAGAAAGAAAGCAAGAAAGAAAGGAGGGAGGGAGGGAGGGAAGGGAAGGGAAGGGAAGGGAAGGGAAGGGAAAGGAAGGAAGGGAGGAAGAAAGGGAGGAGAAAAGGGAGAATGAAAGGGAGAAATAAAGGGAGAAAGAAAGAAGAGAGAAATCAAACCAAAAACAAATCCACCAATGATAACAAGCACTAAAAAGAATAGTAAAAACAAAATAAGGAAAAAAGAAAAAACTGACAGACAGAACCCTAGGACAAATGGTAAAAGCAAAGCTATACAGACAAAATCACACAAAGAAGAATACACATACACACTTACAGAGAAAAAAATTTTGAAATATATATATCTATATTTTAAATAAATAAATAAATTTTAAAAAGGAAGAGAGCAACCAAATCACTAAACAAATCTACCAATGATAATAAACTCTAAATACTAAACTAAGATAAACATAAAACTGGGAACCAGTCAGTCACATACAGCAAACCCCAAGTCTACAGTTGCTTCCAAAGTCTACCGTCTCAATTTTGGGATGGTTCATTGTCTATTCAGGTATTCCACAGATGCAAGGTACATCAAGTTGATTGTGGAGATTTAATCCGCTGCTCCTGAGGCTGCTGGGAGAAATTTCCCTTTGTCTTCTTTGTTCGCACAGCTCCTGGGGTTCAGCTTTGTACTGGCCCTGCCTCTGCGTATAGGTTGACTGAGGGCATCTGTTCCCGCCCAGACAGGACAGGGTTAAAGGAGCAGCTGATTAGGGAGCTCTGGCTCACTCAGGCTGGGGGGAAGGAGGGGTACAGTATGCGGGGCAATCCTGTGGTGACAGAGGCCAGTGTGATATTGCAACAACCTGAGGTGCACTGTGTGTTCTCCCGGGGAAGTTGTCCCTGGATCATGGGACCCTGGCAGTGGTGGGCTGCACAGGCTCCCAGGACGGGAGGTGCAGATAGTGACCTGTGCTCACACACAGGCTTCTTGGTGGCTGCTGCAGCAGCCTTAGATCTTCATGCCCATCTCTGGGGTCTGCGCTGATAGCCGCAGCTCGTGCCCTTCTCTGGAGCTCATTTAGGTGGCGCTCTGAGTCCCCTGTCTTCGCGCACCCTGAAACAATGGTCTCTTGCCTCTTGGTCAGGTGCAGACTTTTCCCCAGACTCCCTCCTGGCTAGCTGTGGTGCATTAGCCCCCTTCAGGCTGTGTTCACAGAGGAGGCAGAGAGAGCTTCAGGGAAGAGGTACTACCGGATCTAGTTTTTGAAGCATGAATACAAATTTGCCAGGCACCCAGACAGGAGGAAAAAACACCCTGGAACTATTTGAAACAGCCCAAACAAAAATCGTGAGAGAGTAACTTGTGGTCAGGAGAAGGAGAATAGGTAGGAGAGTGGCAGAAGAATGAAGTTGGATCAATAGCCAGGGGTCAAATCACAAAGACACTGTGGAATGCCATGCAAAGTTTAGATTTGACCAGATTGGGTAATTTGGAAGGATGTTAGGCTAAAAGAGGTAAGATGACCATTTACTAAGTTTCCAGAATATGACTTGATTCCCGCTACTCTGGTACAGTTGATAGTACAGCCTTTCACTTTCAAAAGTGACTTGGTTTGGATGAAGTATTTTATGAACCACATTAGTGAGAAGGGAGATGTGATATTGTGCATATATATTTAGTCTTCTTCCACAGTTCCTGGCTCACAGCTCCCAAAACCCTTAGAATTTCCTTAGTGATGAGAGCCATGTCTTGTTAGGTTAATGAGGTGATTTTTGGACCCCACCTAAGGATGAGGGCTGTTTTCCAGAAGCATCAACCATGTGATTAGAGGGTTGGAACTTTCAGTCCCACCCCTGCTGACCTCCTGAGAAGGGAAAGGGGCTGGAGGTTGAATCAGTCACCAGTGGCCAATTATTTACTCAATCATGCCAATGTAATGAAGCCTCTATAAAAACCAAGAAGGATGGGGTTTGAGAGCTTCTGGGTTGTACATGCAGAAATTTGAGAATATTGTGCTCTGAGCTTCCATGCCCTTTCCCCATACTTTGCCCTATGATCTCTTCCATCTGGCTATTTCTGAGTTATATCCTTTTATAATAAACTGGTAATCCTTTTATAATATATCCTTATATCTTTTTATAGTAAACTGGTAAAGAAATTAGTTTCCTGAGTTCTGTAAGCTGCTCTGGCAAATTGATCAAACCCAAGGAGGGGTCGTGGGAACCTCCAATTTTTTGCCGGTTGGTCAGAAAACTACAGATAACAACTTGGATTTGCTACTGGCATCAGAAGGGAGGGGGGCAGTTATGTAGGACTGAACCCTTAACCTATGGAATCTAATGCTACCTCTGGTAGGCAGGTGTCAGAATTGAGTTGAACTGTAAGAACACCCAGTTGGTATCCAGACAATTGTTAGTGGTATGGGAATTCCGCCCCCCACACACACACAAGTTGAAACTGGGTCAAAGAACCTAAAAACAGGGGGCATTTTCAGTTATAGACTGAAAACTGTTTCTGTCCTTTCCTCTATCCCACATTGTCCTGCAGTTTCCTTATATCTTGGCTTTGGCTCCAACTGAGTTGAAGTTAGCCACTGAAGAAGTTAATTGAGTTAAAATATCCAGAAAAATATAATGTAAGTGGAGCTGAAAATACACGAAAGTTATGAAGCCATCATTGGCTTCCTCCATTTTAAAACTGTAGTTAATAATCAGGAAGCACATTCATTTTATAATTTTTCTCTTTCCCTCAAGGTATGGTGCTAATGGATAATTTTAAAATGTAAAAATAAACTACAAAATATAAAATATGATCACACATTCCTCACCAATGGAATATAAATGGAAAATATATTCAATGTAGCTTTAGCTAGCAATTGAAAAATAAAGGAAAATATTAGTGTCTATGTATCATAGCATGTCAAAATTAATTTTTATTCTTATAATTAAGTAGCAATAAAAACTTGGAATTATTTCAATTTCTTAATGGATTTCCATCAGCTACAAATTGAGAGTTTAACCAGAACCATTTTATCTCACTAATCAGAGAAATAAACAACCTATCATTTCCCCATCAGGTCAGTGAAAATTAAAATACAACAATATTTCTCTGAAATTGTAGGAACTAGTAAACTTATATGATGTTTTTTGTTAGTCAGTCTGGGGTTCTTTTTGGAAATACCTAGTAAAGCTAAATAATGTGTGTAACATGTGACCCTGTGGTTCTATTTCTAGATATTTACTTTAGATAAATATTCACAAATATGCACAGGGACAAGAGTACAAGGATGCTCATTGTAGCTATGTTGTAATAGCAAACAGTGGGCATAATCCAAATATCCATCATGATGAAGTATTATGGAATGCTGTGACATGAAGTTAGACCTCAAGTATTGTTGAATTAAAAAAAAGCAAACTGAATAAAGAAATATGCAGTAGCCATTTATATTAAAAAATTGTATTAAATAATTCTATATTTTATAGTTACTTAAGAGATATTTGTTTTTATTAGTGCTTGGGCTGGACAGACACACACCAAACGGGGGTTAGTGGTTGCTTTGTAGGAGGGGTGGGACCTCCTGGATTTACAATGGTGGTTAAAGGAAATTGGATTTATTCTTTAGTTTTCTAGGGCTGCCATAATCAAGTACTACAGACTGGGTGGCTTAAACAACAGAACCTTATTCCTCAGAGTTTTGGAAGCTAGAAGTCTGAGATAAAGGTGTCAGGAGGGTTGATTTCTTCTGAGTCCTCTTCTCTTTGTCTTGTCGATGGCTGCCTTCTCCCTGGGTCTTCACATGGTCTTCCTTCTGTGACTGTCTTTGTCTTTATCTGCTCTTCTTATAAGGACACCAGTTATATTGGGTTAGGGCTCATCCATATGACCTAATTTTGCCTTAATTACTAATTTAAAAGCCTCTATCTCCAAATACACATTCTGAGGTACTGGGGTTTAGGACTTTAACTTATGAATTTGGAGGGGATGAAGGGACAGACACAATTCAGCATATAACATATTTCTAACATCTTTATTTAAAACAAAGAAACAAAAGAAATTGGTTTCATATTTGGCACTGATGCTAAACAAAGTTGTAAAAGAAAAGTATAAGGTTATCTAAATCTAGAAAAATTTCCCCTCATGGGAAATCTATTTGGTCTTCCAAACTTTAAGAGTGCTATAACACCAGGTTGCTAACATTGGTTATTTTAGGAAGGTGAAAATGGAAGTGGGTAGGGGGATATTCTTAACATTTTTTAATGCTTTTACTTTTTAAAACAATTGTAGATGTGCAGAAAAATTTAGGAAAATACTACAGAGTTCCCATATTTCCCACACCCAGTTTCTCCTATTATTAACATTTTACATCAGTATGGTACATTTGTTACAGTTGATGAACTAATATTGATACACTGTTAACTAAAGTCCATACTTTATTCAGATTTCCTTAGTTTTTACCTAATGTCCTTTTTTTTTTTAACTCCAGGATTCCCTCTAGGATACCACATTGCATTTAGTTGTAATGTCTCCTTAGTCTCCGGGTTATGACAGTTTCTCAGACTTCCTTTTTTATGGACAACATTGGTGTTTTTTTGTAGAATGTCCCTCTACTGGAATTTGTCTTCTGTTTTTCTCATGATTAGATTCAGGTTGTTGGTTTGGGGAGGAAGACCACAAAGATAAAGTGCCATATTCATCACATCCTATCAAGGGTATTAACATGATTTGTCACTGTTGATGTTCCCTTTGATCACCTGGGTGAGGTTAGTATTTTTCAGATTTCTTCTGTGTAAAGTTACATCGTTTTTGCCCCTTGCCATACAAGTACTCTTTAGGAGAAAGTCACTTTGTGCATCCCACAGTTAAGGAGTGGAGAGCTATGCTCCACTTCCTTGAGGGCAGAATATCCACATAAATTTTTTGGCATGCTTTTGTATGAGAGATTTGTTTCTTCTCTGCCATTTGTTTATTTATACAATCATTAACTTTTTTTTTTACTATATCCCTTTTAATTATTTTACATAGTAAGCATATATTAATTTTGTAATTATTTTAATTTCAAAAAATTAATTAATTTACTTATTTTTGGCTGCATTGGGGTCTTCATTATTGCGCATGGGCTTTCTCTAGTTGCAGGGAGAGGGGGCTACTCTTCATTGCAGTGCATGGGCTTCTCATTGCGGTGGCTTCTCTTCTTGCAGAGCATGGGCTCTAGTAACAAGAGCTTCAGTAGTTGTGGCACTCAGACTCAGCAGTTGTGGCTCATGGGCTGTAGAGCACAGTCTCAGTAGTTGTAGCACACAAGCTTAGTTGCTCCGTGGCATGTGGGATCTTCCCAGACAAGGGCTTGAACCCGTGTCCCCTGCATTGACAGGCAGATTCTTAACCACTGCACCACCAGGGAAGTCCTTGTAATTATTTTTAAATAAGAATATTTTAAAGATACTTAGATAAGAAATCATCAACCAATTTTGGACTTTAGAAATTAGGAGCATGAAAGCTTATTAGAAAGGACCTATGGAGTTTGAAAATACAAATAATTGTGTACCCGTTCTCTATTAGTAATGTGTTATTCTCATTTACACCATAGAAAGCAATTTATACAAATATTTAACATTACCTGCTTAGAGAGTAAGAAGGTTGCATCTTTAGATCCAACATGAAGCAAACAGAAGCCTTTCTAGTTGTATACAGTTTCAGAGCATCTTAAGCTTCATGACTTCAAGGCAGGTTGCATGTAGCTAACCTTCATTTTGCAAACTCTTGGAATGTTTGTACTATACTTGGAAATGATATGTACATATCATGCTTTTCTTGTATACAATTGGAAACTTTCTGGGAAAGAAATTTTTGTCTCCTTTGAGAATTTCCAAACATAATTATTAATATTTCCTCCCTACAAAGATACTTAAAAGTAAATTTTTGAAACTCTAAATCAGCAAACTATTAATAATAACCATAATATCAAATTATCCCACTGTTGCTGCCCTATTACATACACTATCAATGACTTAATATTTCTTTACATTGTAATTTTTTCCAGATATTTCAGTCAGCCTGTTAGCAGTTGTTGTCAGCTTTTGTGGCCTGGCCTTGTTGGTTGTTTCACTTTTTGTCTTCTGGAAGTTGTGCTGGCCTTGCTGGAAGAGCAAACCTGTGACTTCCAATGTCAGTACCCTTCCACAGAGCATGTCAAGTGCTCCCACTGAAGTTTTTGAGACTGAAGAGAAAAAAGAGGTTAAAGAAAATGGAGAACCAGCACTAAAAGCTATTGAGCCTGCAATAAAAATCAGCCACACTTCCCCTGATATCCCAGCAGAAGTCCAAACTGCTTTAACAGAACATTTAATTAAACACGCACGTGTGCAAAGACAAACTACTGAGCCTACATCTTCATCCCGGTAAGGAAAGATCAAATATATAAAACTATTTGTGGGGTGTGTGTGTGTGTGTGTGTGTGTGTGTGTGTGTGTGTTGTATGTGATTTTCTAAGAGAAAAACTGAGGTGGGAAAGGAGAAAAGAAAAGACAAACAGGAGAATGAGAAAGACACAGGAAACAGATAATAGAATAAGGAGGGAATTGGCAGGACAGAATAAATAGGGATGAAGAGACAGAAATTAAGGACAAAGAAGCCAAACAGAGAGCAGTACCATGAAAGGGGCTTACTGGAATTTGAGCTTTCATTAAAATCATCTAATTAGAGATTTTTTTTTTTTTTTGTGGTACACGGGCCCCTCACTGCTGTGGCCTCTCGCGTTGCGGAGCACAGGCTCCAGACGCCCAGGCTCAGTGGCCATGGCTCACGGGCCCAGCCGCTCCGTGGCACGTGGGATCCTCCCAGACCAGGGGCACGAACCCGTGTCCCCTACATCGGCAGGCGGACTCTCAACCACTGTGCCACGAGGGAAGCCCGAGATTATTATTTATTGACTTTTTCCTTTGAAATATCATTGTTTGATCATTGCTATTTGCAGTCTTTCAATTTAGTTTAAAACAACCAATAAATATCAAGAAAACAGCCATTTGCAATGCGTTTCATGAAATCATCCACAAGTTCACAGTCAAAACTGAGTAACAGAGACTAATGTTTCGTCTACAGTTGTTTAGCACCTACCCCATAAACTGCTGGAAAATTTCATTGCTTATTTGAACTCACATAGACCAAACTCTTATACTGGTGAGAGTATGGTAAGTTCCACAAGAGCTTTGGTGAATATCGAGCATAGCAAGGCGTGTACATGAAAGGAAGGAAGAGGGAGACCTCCTTAAGGAGATACATTTTAAGGAAGTGCATTTTAACTCATCCTGGAAAAATCAGCAGAAGTTTGCTTGAAGGAAAATAATTTGCTGTGGTGTGTATTGAACTGTGTTAACTGTAAAGGGAAAAAGATTCTTGTGAAAAAACATTTTTTCTACTAAGTATGGTCTTCAATCTTTAACATGAAAAACATGTTAGTAGCAGTGTTTCTCTGATTCCCAGAAGTAGCAACTAGTTTTACACTAGGACAGGGTAAAAATCAATAGCAATGGGGGTGAGTGCTGTTTTCTGCTAACTGATTGACTTCCTAATCTTACCTTCCTACTTCTCTAAATCAAAGATGCATCCAAGCTTTCTGACATGACATACTTTTTGTGGGTTTGGAAATCTATCAAGTTGAAAAACTTCATGGGCTACTAGGATTGAAAGAATATTCAATATATCTTTTATAAAATAAAAAAGGATTGTATCTATAAATAACTTGTCTTCTTTCTGAAATAAATTCCAGAGGATGAGTAAGAATAATTGTTACTTCGGGGATGAGAAACTTTGGGGTAAGGAGGATGGATGGAGGTCTTATACTTTTCTGAGCTATTTAAATTTTATAACCAAGGTATGCCTCATATTTAGTTATTATGTTGACAAGTTTTCCTGAGCACTGCATTTGGGTTCATTTTTATAATCCAGTATACATTCATTTAAATTTATTTATGGATATTTAACTATAAAATAGTTATCCCATGTGTCACTTCTTCATATTTATAGGAAAAACTGCTTCAAAATTATCTCATGTGGTTGGTTACTTGATTGTCGTTACTATCAGAACTGAAAACTGTGGCCAACTATGGTATTTAATAAAACCTTAACATACCCAGAAATTTCAGGGTAAAAATGTTCAATTAACCTACAAAACATTTTTTTAAAATATTGATAATGGCTATGACTATATATCAACTTAGTATTCAGAATTATTCAACTCTTTTAGTTGATAAATGCACCCTACATAAGGACACTCAATTAATGAAGACAAATTGAGGTAAGCTATGAAAATAGCTTGCCTTTCTTTGTGCAGATTTTTTTTTGGAAACCTCAGAAAAATGAAGTACTATCTCCAAAATATTATTTGCTGAATGTAAACATACAGCTTATCTGATTATCCCTAGCTAGGGGAGAATGAAAGAATACATACTGAGAACACATGTGTGAAGACTTGGTTTTGGTTGCAGAATTGGTTTCTAGAAATGAAATGCAATAGGGAATGACAACAGGTCATTTTAGCCCTGGATTTCTCAGTTATTGCATGAAATTGAAGAAATCAGAAAAAAAACTTTTCTCTCAATCTTAAAAATTGGATTGTACATGTACATCTCATATTTTCTTAAGAGAAAAAGTGGAATACAAATTCATAGTTCTGCTAGAACTTTGATATAATTTCATTGACCTCTTTGAATTTCCTTGTTTATGAGTGGCTGAAGAAGGAAGAAAAAAAAGTATTGTTTTTGAGTGCCTGCAATTTAGTCACTGTGCCAGGCATCCTTCCTGATAATCCTCTGCCAGCCTGTATGAAGTATTATTAATTATCCCCATTACTTGTGAGTTAACTGAAGCCCAGAAAGAGTTTAAAAATTGCCTAAAGCCATGCAGCTTGTGAAAGTTAGAATTCAGATTTATCCAGATTGATGGAACATGTTTTAAGAGTTAAAGCCAAGGGAATATGGATTTTTGCAACCAAAGATTGTTAAAGTCTGCTGCGGACAGGTAGTTTGGAGGTTGGAGAATGAGGGCCACTTCCTGCTCATTCTGCTCAGTTAGAAATGTGGAATTATATGTGATTATCATGAATAACAAGGGTCATGAGTTTAATCTATTTGGCCTTGGTATGAATTCCTTGTAGAAAACTTGATTATTCCTAGTTCTCAAAACCCCTCATCTATATAATTACTTCATCATACTAAAAATTACCTTTATATAGAGAGGAAGGGGAAATTGCTGAGTTTATTATGCAGACAGAGAGATCCAGGGCACATCATTATAAATCAGATTATTCTGCTCAAATGCTAACTTTTCATTGAGGTCTAGCAAATCAGAACCGCCCCCTGCCCACCACCCCACCACTCACACACGCACACACAGTAAATTTAACTTTAATGCTTGGTTTCCTCACCTTATTAATATATCCTAGCTCTAGTCTGGTGTTGGGACTCCATTTTATTTGGCTCAGACAATAAATGACATATCCTCTCAAGTTTTATTTGTCACTATTCTTAAGCAGCATCTTGATTAGTTAACAGCATTGCTGGAAACTGCCACATTTCCCAAGTTCTCATCTTCCTTTTCAAATACCCGGACATTCGGCCCCATCAGCCTGCTGGCAGCCAAACAACCCAACAGACGTCTGTGTTTTTCTTATTATTAACATTATTCTCACATCTGTCTTGATTGACTGTTGATTCATCCAATAGCCTTACTCAGTAGATACAGTCAGCAGATATAACTTTTAGGTATAGTCAGTGTATTCTACATACTCTGTCCACTCTGCAAACTCTAGTGAACTGGAAAAAAATCCACAACATAATGCAGAGAGATAAGATACCAACTTCAATATAAGGAACTACAAGTGCAAACTATGTGGTGGAGAATGTGGAATTAAGATAATTAGAAAAATCATTTTTAGCTGAGGCATGGAGAAGTCCCATTAAACTGAGACCAAAGGAAACTAGGAATTCACATAAAGACAATTGGAAAAGGGTATGCATTCCAGATGGAAATATTTTATGTGAAAAGACACAGAACAGCAAATCTTATCATGAAAACAGCAGGTACGTTGCCTTGATCAGAAAATAGATGTCAGTGGAGGAATAATGGAAGATAAAGTCAGCTGGAATTAAAGTCTGAGGAGGCCTTGGAATCATGGCCAAAATTGTTCAAGGTCTGTCCTGTCAAAAATATTTGCAGCAGAAGAGTCCTTTGGATAAAGAGCTGTGTTTTAGGAAAATTAATTTGACAACAGTTTGTAGGACAGACCATAGAAAAAGGCATCTATTTTGAAAGTAATATAGTAGTTCAGGCATGATAAAAATCTTATAACATTTTGAGTCTATACTGCCCCACACATATAGCTCTACACTGCCTTCTTAGGCAGAAAACCTGCCAATTTTATTTCTGTACTGATCTTGATACCTAGACAAAGCACTGTAGGAACTCAGGGTATATTTGTTGAATTTTAAAAAAATCAGTAAATGAATTTGATGACTTCATTTTATCTATCCAAATGGATCTTTCATGGTTGCCAGTTAGAAGGGTGCTTGGTCTTTTTATCATCCTCCTGTAGACCTCAACTCTCTGCCTGTGTGCTTTTGCTTATGCTGCTTCCCTTGTCTAGAATGATAAACTCTTTTTTATCCACTATAAGATCTTTAAGGAAAATGCATCTTTTTCTGTCCAATTATAAGCTATTGTCCTCTAAAGCCATAGCTACAGTCTAGCAATTATTTATTTTCTTAATGTTGAGCTCTAGCTGTGTGCCAGACCTGAGATGTTAATTTCTCAAAGAACAAGTCTGTATAACCCACTTTAATGTGCTCCTAATTTCTTCACTGGGTAGGTGCATAATAAGCATCAAGTGAGTGATTTGGATTGACTGATGATCTCTCCACTTTGCTTTGCTCCTTTAAAGACAGCATCAGATGGTGAGATAAACAGTGCTAATATTAGGAGAAGGTTAATGATGGTATACTCCCAAGGATGAGTATAAGGACCTATTTTCTGTGCATTCATTAATAGTGTGAAATGAGGTGAATTGTAAGCAGCAAAATATTTGTTGAGGATGAGAAATTATGTAGGTTAGCCACTGTTAGAGAGGATTCTAAGTACCTACTGAAAATAATTTGGAAACCTAGTGACAGATCCATTTGAACATGAACAAAAGCATGACATGGAAAGAAATCATTGACTCATATGTGCTGATGGATTTACAATTAGCTATGGTTGTTTAGAAAAGTAATTCTTAATATCATCACACATAAAGTCAGAAAGAGCACTCAATGTAGATTGTTAAAAGAGAAATGAAGAATTACATAAAAATATATAATACTAGAGTGCATAGTTTTCTTTGAGATTTTTTAAAAAGTTAAGTCCTTCTCAAAAGATAGCAAAAATTGCAATTTTCATTCCAAGATACTGTAAGGAGTGGAAGACAAGATGTTACACAAAGGAAGAATTTAAATAGTATTTAACCAGCTAGGATATCAAGAAGCAGTGCTTGGCCAGAACAATAGAGAACCTGAGATCTAACTCCTTGAAATAAAAGTTCATAAAACATGCTGTGCCGGTGCTTGAGGTGGTTAAATAATCTCCGCTATGAAACATATGTGTTTGGTATATAAACTAACTTCTGAAATGGGGTGACTCTTTGATCCAAGGTCAGAGATAAAACCTTATAAAATGTATTCAAACTTGGAGAGTTTGTTTTCTGGCACTGATAAATATTATCTCCTCTTTACAAGCACTAATTATAAATTGATTAGGACCTTCTTCTTCATAGTACAAATAATTCTTGGGAAGTTGACTTTTATTAGTCACAAGAATCTTGTAGTAAATTATTTCATACAAACTCCAACAGACATTTCTTGAATCCCAGCATGTGTTTATTATGAAATTCATGAAAAGATTAATAATATTTAGTTATGCTATTATAAAGACTACTAGTAGAAGGGTTGGGGATTGGAAGGTACATCTGAAACAAGTGATTTCAATACACTCTTTACAGTATGCTCAAGGAGATGTGGAGGAACAGAAGGAGGGACCCAGGGTGGTAGGTCAACTCAGTTGGAGGACTACAACATTTTTCTTCAAATCCTAGCTGACCTCTCTAGGAGAGAGGCTCATGATAGCCAGCAACATACTTCCAAGTAAGGGAAGGCCTAAATGACAAATTGAGCATAGAAATTTAGAGCTAGAATACATAATTAAGGTCAAAAGACCTTATAGGGACCTAGCAATACCAAACAGAATATTCTTGGATTTATTATTCTGACAAGTAGTTATTCTGAGTTTTTTTAAATTTAGGCTTCATTTTATATTACTTCTTTTCTTTAATATAAAATATTATGTTCTCAGAACTTTATTTGTAGATCAAAAACTACCAACCTAATTACTTCATACTCTATTCCTTTAAATATATGCTGGATCAAAAGCAATTGCTTATCATCTCTTGTTATGATTTGTAAACCTTTTTTTTAACATGGTGAAAGGCCAAGGGACAAGTATTTACAGAATAAGAACATTCCTTTCCTTAATTACGATTAAAAACAAGTTTCCTGTCAATTCTTTGAATAGAATAAAGATAAGTTACTTAAATTAATTTTAAGCATTACATTGCATAATTGAGAAGAAAACCAGTTTTTTCTCGAAACAGCTTTTATTATGATTGGATTGTTAGTCATATGGCTAAATTCTTCAGGGAAAATTTTTGACTTATTTATTCAACAGTATTTATAGAACACTTGTTATGTGCCAGGCATTTTTCTAGACATTTGATACACATTAGGGAACAAAACTCAAAATTCCCTACCTGCATTCTTGTGGAGAGGAACCAAACAACATAACTAAGTCAGTTACATGATGTTTTAGAAGATAATAAGTTCTGTAGAAAATAATAGTGCAAAATAAAGGGGTTGGTAGGTCTGAATGAGGAGATGGAAGGGTGGTCCATGCTGGTGTTTGTGGAGAACTTTCCTTGTGGAGAAGGGAACCACTGCAGACGTCCTGAAGGTGGAATCTGCCTTTTGTGTCCCAACCATAGCAAGGAAGCCAGTGTAGGTGTAGCAGAGAGAACCAGGTGGAGAATGCTAGGAGAAAAATCAGAGAGGTAGTAGGACCCAAACCACTTTTGGCTTTTACTCTGAGTAACATGCAAAGCCACCAGAGAGTTTTTAATCAGAGGAGTGCCATGATCTAACTTGTTTTGAAAGGATTACTCTGTTGTTTTGGGTATATACATTGAAGGAGGCAAAAGGATAGAAGCAGAAAGAACACTATGGAGGCTGTAATCCAGGCCAGAAGTGATGTTGGTTCAGAGCAAGGAGATGGTAGTTAATGATGGATATATATATCTATACCCTGACTGAATTCAGGATATACTTTGAAGATAGAACAAACAGACTATGACACATTAACTTGGGCATATGAGTAAGAAAAGAGGAGTCAAGAATGACTGCATGTTTTGGCCTGAGCGTCTGGAAAGATAAAATTGATAAACATGAGGCTGTGAATGGAGTGAGTTTGGGAGCCCAAAACAGGAGATATGGAACTGTTGTGTTTAAGGATTTTGTTAGAAATCTTAGTGGAAAAATTGAGTAAGCAACCAGATAATAACTCTGGAATTCTGGAGAGAATCTGCGAAACATACGTAAACTTGGAGTCCACATAGAGATGGTGTTCAAAGCCAGGAGATGATATCATCAGAGAGGTGAGTGTAGATAAGAAAGAGAAAACCAGAGATGAATCCCAGAAGTACTCCAATATTAAGACATCAGGAACAGCATTGTAGACTGAGAAGTCGAGACTAGTAAAGAAGAAGGAAGACCAGGAGGGTATAACCTGAAAGCCAAGTGAAGAGAGTATGTAAACAATCAGGAGTGATTAACTGTCAGGTGACTATTGTAAGGTCAAGTGGGGTGAGGACCATGGATTGACCGCTGAGTTTAGCAATGTCGGGGAGACATTATTGACATTTTCAAGAGCTATTATGTCAGAATTGGTATGTGAAAAACTAGTTAGAGTGAGTTTATATAGAACGGGAGAAGATAAATTGGACAGTGGATGTACTATCCTCAACTCTTTCAAGGAGTTTTGCTGCAAATGTGCTAGAGAAACAGCAGTACAGAGAGAGGAAGTAGAGTGAATGGAAGGTTCCTATAAGATAGCAGAAATAACAGTATCCTCTTGTGCTGATGGTAATAATCCAGCAAAGAGGCAGACTTAATAATGCAGGAAGCAAAGAGGAGCAGTCTTGAAGGTGACATGAGAGAAAATGGGATTTAATATACAAGTGGAGGGATTGGCTTTAGATAATAGCATGGGTAATTAATCATATCAGAAAGGTAAAATATGTAGATACAGATGCTGATAACAGGGTTGATGAGGTGGAAGATTTCTGCTCTTTGCTTCAACCTCATTAGTGAAATAGGAAGTAAGGTCATTAATTGAGATTGGGAATGAGGAAGGTGTTAGAGGTTTGAAGAAAGGTGAGAAGGTGTGAAATAGTCTTGTGAATCTAGCAGATTGAGAGGGAGAATGGTTTGCTGTTCAGTGTTAGGGTTTAATGAGGAATGTGGTCATGAATTTAAAATGGAACATTGAGAGTTCTTTTATGTTCTTCTCTAGTTGTATTCACTTGCACAGGTACAGGTATAGAAATGATGGAAAGTTGAATTCAACCAGGACTGTGGTTTTGCCCTGCAACTAAGAAGGTAGAGAGCAACAAGAGAATTGGGAATGTATGTGTGAGAGTGGCTCTATTGATTAACAATGGAAATGAAACTGGATAAAGAGGGAAAAGTGACATCAAGGAACTAGGGATTATGAAATAGTGATAGAATCAATGTATTGGAGGTTCTTGTGAGTTGGAAAAGTTATTTGAATTGGAGTATAAGAGGGTGTGAGCTGGAAGGCGGTGTTGCTCAGAGAGAAGCATGTGTGAAATTGGGGTTGTGGAGAGTTTGCAGCTAATAATAATGACGAAATCTGGCTATGCACATGGTAGTAACTGAGGTAAATAGAGAACATCATTAGAGGAGAGAAATTAAAAGAACCTAGAGGCCAAGTAGTTGGAAGAAACTTGTTCACTGCTAGGAATCGAAGCAAAAACATTGTCAAAGAGAGTTAGTGAACCAAGTGATTAAAATCACTTTAAAGGGAGTGATTTGAGTATTAGTAAATGACTAACAATAAGTGGTAATGGGGATATGATCTGTTGACTTGAGTTTTAGAGCCTGGAGTGGTGTATTCAGGGAGAATGATGTGAATGTGGTAATGAAGGACAAGAGGAATGGACAACTTCACTTCTAGGACCAATGGAACAAGGATTATTGCAAAAATATCAACCACCACATGAGAGGGGCACAGAGCAAACTGTCCTTGGGGAAGAATCAGGCTTCTACTAAGCAATAATGTGAGAAGAACATTTAAAGAAGAGATTAAAGATATAGAGGATTGTGCTGACATCAGACAATGAATTAATTTCAAAAATTCCTTGTGGTATATTATACAACTTAGTCTGCCTTCATATATGTAGTGCCCTGCATGGTATATGCTCAGATATTTTTGTGCTGAATGAGTCACTCTTGTCATTGTTTCAAATTGAATGGAAAAAATAGGAAGCAAATAAAGATGAAAACTTTGTTTACCAGAAAATTAATTTAGTCTTATTATTTGAGCCTCCTTAGCTATAAAACAGGGTTACAACTTTTAATATATGGTGATAGTTTCCTATATAAATATTATTAATATTAAAACAAAGAGAGATGAACTCCTTGTAAATATATTGAATAAACAAATAAAACACAAATAAAACACACCTCTTATTTCTCAAGCAGTACCTAAGATAAATTTAATAGTTAGTAAAGACACTGCAAGTAAGAGTAGGAGGACATAGGTTTCCCACTTAAGGAAGAAAGAACTGCTGCAGCTGAGAAGTGAGAGTCAGAGGGAATCTGTTGTCCAGGGTGGTAGACCAGGACAGGCTCACACAAGAATGACTTTGTGCCAACTCTGTATCCCCAAACAGGAAACCTAGATTTGAGATTGTCAGAACCAGAGAGTTCATTATGGCATTTGCCCTTCAGCTCCATGTGTCCTAAACTCTAATGATAATTATTAGCAGTATGAAAAATGGTAGGTTTCAAAGTTATCTGTAATATCTCATTTGACCTTCACAACTGTGAAAGGATGGTTTTATGGATGAGGAAAGTACACATCAAAAAAGTGAAGTGACTTGCCCAAAGTTGCTGTTACTCCATAGGGAGGCTGAGACCAAACTATAGTCTGATTTCAGTCCAGTATTTTTTTAATCTCATCTCAGTGTAATGCTCTTCAAGCGCTTTCTCCTGGGTAGTGTGGAAAACTTGGCACGGTTTCCAGTGAGATTCCAGGACTCTACTCACACATTAACCAAAGCAACTCTGTCCGTACGTGTTGAACTTCTGGTCTCTGATTTTGTTTGAAAGAAAGGATCTGTTGGTGAAAAAAATATTTGAAAATTACCATATTAATACATTTTATTCCTATGGCATCAGATAATATTGACTATATCTAGTAGTTACTCTCAGATGTTTCAGGTAGGGTGGGAAAAGTTTCTCCTTCTCCATCTGGAAAAGTACTTATGCGGTGCCTTCCTAGGTTTGAAGGGTAAGAGTGTGGTCTGTAACAGTCAAATGGCCTGTACTTTAATTGGTTGGTATTTGTGTGAGACTAAATAGACACTTACCACTGTCATTCCAAAAGAGAAAAAAAAATTCAAGAAGATAAAGAGGATCTGTGTTGTCATGGCAATAGTTTAACATTGTAATAATTAAAGCTTCTCTTAACTGACTAGCTAAACTGTGACTTAAAACATGAACTATTTACTCTATAATTAGGGCACTGGCTTACTAGAACAAAAATGTTACTGCTTTTTGATTCTTGGTAGAAGGGGCTTTACAGCTGCCCATTTAGATTCAGTGGCATAAGAAATAAATTATTGAATTTTTAGGGAGAGGATAGAAGCTTAAATTATATTATGTTGAAAAGCATTAGGGAGGTGAAATTATGGATCAATTTATTTTAAAAAAAGGAATTAATTTCTTGGGGGCTTTTTGCTCACAAAAATAAAAAAAATAATTTAAAATTGTTGCATAAGTGAAAGTGATTTTGGCAGAAATATTAGATTGTTTAGTAAAATATTCTAAATCTCTTAAGAATATTGAATGTATTAACTGGATTATACTAGACCTCTTTAATAATTCACAGCGACACATACTACCTGTATTCCTTTCTAAATTCTTATTATTTGTTAAATGTTCCCTGATGGTTCCCTGACCCTAATTTAAGCCTCTGATCTTGTATATCTGGAATAGATTCAGGATCAAAATACATTTCATAGCATGTTCAGTGCATTAAAATGGGATCAATCTGAGGATCAATCTGGGGAAACAGATCACTTCAAGCTTTAAGTAACTTAGTAAAGACTTTTACATATATACTCACTTAGATACTGAAACTAAAATATTGGGTCTTAAATTCAGTATAGTTTTAATTAGGAGCTTATTCCCTCATCTGAGATAAAGTTATCCTAGTTTGTTTCTTTATATAGAAATAATTTTTCAATTATGATCAAGTGGAAAAAGGTATAACAACAAGCATAAAGGATTTTGAAGTAAGTGCTGGAGAGACATTGAATTTAAGAGAGAGATGAAAGAAGGAAAGTCAAGCTGAAGGCTACTGTAGAAAGCAAAGTATGAGATGATGAGGATATGGACCAAATAGCAATGGAAATAGAGTAGAATGGACAATTATATGAGATGTCTCAAAGCAAAAAATCAACAGGACTTAGAAAATTAAGCAAATCCCATGAAATAAAGGAAAAGTGATTCAAACAAGCATAATGCAGGATTCCAAGCATAAGTGACTGACAAAAATGTTAGAGCTATTGTCAGAGATTGTGGAAGAGTGAACTGGTTTGAAAGCAAAATAGAGAAAATAATTAGTTTGCTTGAGTTTGGGGCAAAATTAGGACATTTGTTTAGAAATCCCCCTTCAAGACAAAGAGATATGGAACTAGGATTTTGTCTATCTGAGATATATCTAGGGAATCACCAGATTAAAGGTAGTAATTATAGCCCCAAAACTGATTATTAGTCTGATGGAGTGATTGAGAAGAGAAAAGAACAAAAGACCTGGAACCAGACCTTGAGGAAACACATAAGTTGACATAGCTCACGCTAGAAATCATGGAGAAACTATGAGAAGCAGATCTTAATGCAAGTCACATTTATGAGCCATTAGTAAGCTGATATACCTAATGTTCTGGAAATGTTGGAGAGATAAATAGTAACAGTGAGTATAGGACATTCAGTTTGAATTTTAAGAACTATTATTTAGCCCCAAACTCTAAAATTCTACAGTCTTTTAATCCTTAAGAGTTTCTGAAGCCCACTCCATGTTGAAAAAAGGAAAATGTACTCATTTTTTTCTGTCAAACTATATATTCTTTTGAAAAATACACATTCATCTAGTTATCTTAAGTATTAGAAATAACACAGCATAAGAATATGTGGACTTATGTTTTTTAATATTGTCATCACTAAAATGGGAAATTCATAAGACCAAAATATCCAGATGAAAAGAAATCAGCCATCTGAATGATTTGTTTACATAATGTTTACATCTAGATACACCCAGGTAACATTTTGTAGAATATTGAACTTTTTTGGTAATCATCTTTCTTTACAATTGTGTTTAAAAGTTTTGTGCTTATTATGGTACATAAAAATACCAAAAGCTCATAAAAATGTACATATGTGTGTTTTAGGTGTTTCTATAATTTTAGGAGAGTTTTTCTTTGAATATTGCATTCCTGGTTTTTCAAAAGTAACTCGTGTGTGTGTGTGTGTGTGTGTGTGTGTGTGTGTGTGTGTGTGTGTATCCATCTGTTTATTGCTGTAGATATAATGCTCCCATTATCCTGGGTGTGGGGTAGAGTTTATATGCCACTGTATATAACATTATCATCAAAATGATCTACTTAAACGATTTTGTGTGTATGTGTGTGTGTACAGACACAATTCCTTCAGAAGACACCTACCAAGGCAAATACAGGTTTCCAGTGTTGATTTTGGCATGGGCACAGAACCCATTTTACAAAGAGGAGAAACAACAACCAGCATTGGGAGAATAAAACCAGAGCTCTACAAACAGAAATCAGTTGACTCTGAGGGCAACAAGAAAGAAGATGTCAAAACCTGTGGGAAGCTTAACTTCACCCTCCAGTATGATTATGAAAATGAACTTCTAGTTGTTAAAATTATCAAAGCCTTAGATCTCCCTGCTAAAGACTTCACAGGAACTTCTGACCCTTACGTGAAGATGTATCTTCTTCCAGATAGGAAAAAGAAATTTCAGACCCGTGTGCACAGAAAAACTTTAAATCCTGTGTTTGATGAAACTTTTCAGTTTCCTGTAGCATATGATCAACTAAGCAACCGAAAACTACATTTCGGTGTGTATGATTTTGACAGATTTTCTAGACATGACATGATTGGGGAAGTGATTTTTGATAATTTGTTTGAAGCCTCTGATCTCTCCAGGGAAGCCACAGTATGGAAAGATATTCATTGTGCTACCACAGTAAGTTATAATTCCACCAATGTATTCCTTTTTATTTGACCTGCAGTGATATATAAAACTAATTTTTACCCACATTAGTTCTACAAATTAGGGAATTTATGTCCTAAAGACCTGCAAACAGAGTATGTGATTACATACATACATAATAATTCAGACACTTAACACTATGTAGGTAACATTAGTGATTGTATAAATAAAATAATCTTTTCCTTCAACATCTAACCTTTGTTTCTATACTTCCTGTTTGGGGAAATTCATTACCTCACTGTATTGGACATTTCTGGTAATTTGCCAAAAATAGTAGGCTTTTTCTCTTGTAAAATATTTATCTGTAACCTATTATCAGCACTCAATTTCCTCATAGTTATTATTGACTTTCATTATTTAAGATGATTTTGTTCCTCAGATTAAACCTAAAACGTACTTTGATGCCACTGGAAACTCCTTGATTTGGTCTAAAACAGCCCATTCCTTCAGGAGATTTTGTGGAATTGATAAGATTATAGCATTTGAAACGCTGAATGACCAAGAAGTAATTGTTTACATTAGAACTTTACATTACAAAATGCTTTTTCTGATTATAAAATAATTTAATATTGAAAATTTTAGAAACAGGGTAAAAAACATAAAATTAAATAATCCATAATGCCATGAATTATATGTAAAAACTTGGCATATTTCTTTCTACTTTTTTTTCTATGAATGTTTTAAAATAATTAAGATCAAACCAAGTTTAAATTTTTTCACACTCACTTTTTTTGTGCTATATATGTTTTAGTACATGATGTTTAAATATATGATCCATTTTCCTAACCATTCTTTTTTTGTTGGACATTTGAATTAGGCATAAATTTTTTTAGACTAAAAATTTGTTGCATTCTCTATACATAAATCTCTTTTTTATTCAAGATTATTTGTCCAGAATAGAATTAGAGAAACACAATTAGGGAACTGGTCTCTTTGGAGGTTAGATTGCTAAATTTTTTCATTTATTAGTTTTTAAATGAAGGCATTTAATTTTTTACTACCAGGTTGTCTTAACATCTTTTGTCTAAGTTTTACCACAAATTATAAACTAGAAATGTTGAAGTTTTGGACAGTGACAGGGATTATTTAAAAAATAAGAAAACTTTTTAAAATGCAAAATAGCTCCTTTTGTATTTTCCCTTTATTAATGTTTTACTAAGTACAACCAGTATTTAGGGTTATTAAATTTTCATTATTGGGTTTTTATTTCATGGTCTCCACTATGATAATCTATTAGGAAACAAACTGGATTATATTTCAAAGGCACATTGGGG